>NW_026086604.1:29575176-30262369 GCF_022539395.1 Myiozetetes cayanensis | reverse complement strand
TGAACCATAATAAAAGGTCAAATAACCATTAATTTTAATACTTTATTGCCCTTAAAAGTACCGTGGGGAACGATCCTACACGGGCAGGAACAGAGAAGATGACCAAATAGCCGGAGGGTCTTTTCCAGATTTAATTTCTGTGATTCTATGACTTATATTCATCATGTGTTTGATAGTAAGACATCCTTGTTTCATCTTGCATTTGTCTTAGCTTTTTCTTTGGTCCAGTGAGGACAAAGAGAAAAAAAAAAAAAAAAAAGGGTGAGCATTACTATTAAAAATTGGTGCCAGTAAAATTAAAGCAAGATCCCACTCTGAGTGTTGGGGATAACCCAGAGATGCAGGTGGAGATTCGGAATTTGCTGGAGAGCCAAAAGAAAGACTCAGACACTGGGCAGATAGCTGGAAAAATCTGTTAGTGCAGCTGTGAGCTGTGGGAAGACAGAGCCTGTAAAGGACAAACAGCTGTTAGAGTCAGACAGGAAAGCCTCTGGAAAAAAAAAAAATGGTGAGGGAGAAGGAAAAGAAGTTTGATCATGGGTGGGTAAAAGGCCAGAGGAAGAGCTTTGCATCAGACCAGGACTTGAGTATAGTGTTGTAAAATCTTTCTTTAGGAGAGAAAAGGAAAAAGCAACAGTTTACATGGAAGTCCAGAGAAGCAAAGGAAGACATTGGTTTTTTTCTACTTTATCAAGATTGCCACCAAATATCCTACCATATCATGACTCTGTCTTGTAAATGGTCCAACAAGCAGAAGAAACATCAAAACTTACCCTGCTATTGAATGTCTTTTTAGTTATCTGGGGTAGTTTTTCAGGGAGTAATTAGTTTTAGGGGGACTATCTGGTTTCTTAATGCCAGCAACAAAAGGAGTTAATCTGTAACTCTAGATAAAGTTTTCTGGAGTAAAGGTTGTTTTATCAGTCTGTTGAGATTGAAAATTCCTTTTCCTGAATAGACTTTAAGTGTCAGCTGCAAAAGCTGTTGTAAGGACTGGTTGCAACTTCTCAGGACTTGGCATTTGAAAATGATATAAAATGGGTCAAGCCAGCTCACAAAAGTGGTTTAGCTTTTATTTCTACTTTCCTACTGAGAAATGAATGTTAAATATAATGCTCAGATGAATTAGCTGTCCTCTCCCATGTTGCCTTTATTCTAGTGTGAATACTTTTAATCCTGATGCATTTGGTGAGAATCTAGTTCTCTGCTTTGTTTTCTAGGGCGGATATGCAGTTTGTAACTACAATATGGAGACTGAATTACCAATATTTTAAACTATAAATGCCAAAAAAGGTGTGATTTCTTTTTGCTTTAATAGAAGGATTTTTCTTTTCATAGAAGAAATGACTACTAGTAAATTTTCCCACATTGGAATTAGTAGAAATTTCAGTTTATATGGGATAAGTTTTCCCTTTTTTCCCTTTCCCTCACTGATCTTGTGATTTATTAAGTGGTTTTGGGTTGCTGAACCAAACTGAGAATTTCAAAGGGTTCAGAATTACTTCAAGTCTGAGCTCCCATTAACTTTCAGTGGGAGCTGCATTCCCATCCTACTAACTGCTCCTTTGTAAAAAAAAGCCTTTAGTTTTGTCCCAGATGACCGCTCACATTTCCCCAACAGCCTAGAGACGTTTCTCTGCCTTTTAGAAATTACTGTGTAATGTGTAGACCTTGGTGTAAAGGCTCATGGTTTCAGTTCTAGAAGACCAATTTATTTTCTTTTTTCTGGTTCAGGGGGCCTGGAACAAGATTAAGGACTAATATTAGGGAAAGCACACATAGCACTTTAGCTTGTGCAAACACAGGCTGCCCTCTGGAACTTGTCCTCAGCTCACAGTATTCCTCAAACCACTCTTGAGCCTTTTGGCTCCTTCTGGCATGAGCCAAAATTGTGTCAGTGAGCTGGGCTCAATGTTAACAGCTATGCAACACGGAGAACCGTGTACTTATGCTAAGGCTTGTGCCCTGAGATCATTTGCCTCAAAATTTTAGGGATACTCACTGGAATTACTGAAATTACACTGGAAATAGAAGTTTATAAATGAGATATATGAAAAAATTTAAGACAAAAGAAGAGTAAAGAAAATTAATTTCTTTCAGAAAAAGGAGAACTGGAATCAATTGTCTTTCAATAAAAAATATAAAAAGGGTTAAAAATTCCATGAATAAGTTTAAAATTAGCAAAGAACCTTGAGATCACATTTAAAATATTGGAAGACCTTCAACAAAACTGCATTCTGATGACAAACTTTTGGAAATGTGATATTCTCATAATGGACTACATTCTGTACAGTATTTATCATCTCAGGTATTATGTCTTCGTGTATAGAAGACACTCTTTTTGTACAGATTTCATTTAGGATTGCTAATAGGTGAACTTTTTACAGAAAACTGGAAAAATTTCGAAGTTGTATCTATTTCCAAGAGAAACAGCTTGCAATCACATTCTTTTACAGTGTGATTTTTGTATGTTTTTGTTGCTGTTGTTGCCTTTCTGGCATAATGGTGGGGACAGAACTGTACTCAATTATGAAAGATGAAATCAATACTATGAAATGCAAGGGTGCATGCCATATATGTGGTTAAAGAAGAAATATTTCTGAAAACACCCATTTTAGAGTAATATAATTAATTATTCCAAAACTAAGTAGTGGATTAAAAAAACAGGACTCCTATTTATTTGCTGATGTGTTCAACATGTCTTTTACATGAGAGTTGTTGAGACAAAATGAAGAAGTTGTGGATAAAACTTGTACATCAGTGCACAGCCGAGAACCACCAAGGATCCTGATGATACACAAAAAGCTTTGTTACTGGTGGTACATCTGTGCTTGAGTTTATGTTGGGAGAATACACGTAAATTCTCCAAATACAAATCAAAGCATGTGGTCTACTTTTACTAAAGTAGGTGTTTCTGTTAATACAGTCAAAGGAGTCTGTATGGTGTATCAATGTTTATCAGTGATGTGATGGTAGTGTTCAAAGCCATAATAATAATGATTTTACTTTCTGTGTTTGGATTTTGTGACCCATGAATTCCAGTAAATTTTCCATCTGTTTGGAAACTATTAACAGCATTTCTCTCTCTTTAGCTAGTAAGGCACCACCCTATGATTTATTGTAGATGAAAAATAAAAGAGTCAGAGACTCTAAGGATGTAAACCCTCCGGAACAATCTAGTTCAATGCAATTGTTGTTAGGGTAAGCTGGGGTCAGCAGTCTGTCTGGGGAAAAGATGCACTTCTTTGCCTTACCTCACAACCTTCTTTTTCTAATATTTGCAAACCTTGATGTTCTTACAGACTGGTCATAGCTGTAATTCCAGCAGACAGTTTTCACTAATCATTACTGAGGTACCGTGAAACCAAAGCATCTTGTAAACATTGCTGACGTGGAGCCAAACTCCAGAACCTATTCTGTTTCAAATCCAGAAAGTGAAAATTTATATATTTGTCTGCAATTTTGCTTTGTGTTCTTCACAGGCTACTGTGCGTTTGAAAGGGCATTTGAGCGCTCGTCACAAATGCACCCAAAACCTGGAAAAATCAAAGGGAAATCCATGTGTTATTGTAATTATTTGCTGCTGTATATGGCCACAATGGGTCTGTTTACTAGTCTTTTGAAATATCTTTGTCTGACTAACTTGGGAAACAGCCAAATGAAATTTTGTCTGAGACCTGAGTCTAGTCACTGTCATGGTTTATATTTATGCTTGTGTTTGGTGAATACATTTCAAATAATATAGATGCAAGTCCAGGAATGAACCATGGGAAAAGATATGGTGAAAAATTGTAATCAATGATAAATAAAGCACTTGGAAATTCCAATGACTGTTTCTTTCCTTGTTTTTTTTTTGTATTTACAGAGGGTTTTGTTGCTGTCTCCTTCAGAAGGAAGAATATAAATGTTTTTATGTATTCTTGCCAAGAAAGTGTCTTGAGAGTTAATTAAGGGGCCCCATTTTGAAGTGCTAAAAGTCCCATAAAAGGTGTAGAAAACACAGGACCGTGAATTAAGCCTCCTATTTGGTTGACATGCTGTTACCTTTTCTCTCCTTAAGTAATACTAGTCATCTAAATACTTCCTAAAAAGGGACACAGAATTTTGGTTTCTTAACAGAGTTGATAGCTTAAGAGCCCCTGAGACCAGTACTTCAGTAGATGACCTGTCAGCTGGGTGTATATCTTCAAGAAAAAACATTTGCTTGTCTCCCAGACCAAGGATTTTTGGGGTGTCAGTAAGTTTAGGCCTCTGTGAACAGAAGAAGTGGTGCTCTCTGAAGGTGCCTCTGACCTTCAACAAATCTGCTCTGCCTTCTTCAAAGTAAAAACTACCTTTTGCTTGCAACAAATAAACATCTCATTGTTAATGACATCAAGTACAATAGAATTATCACAATGGGCATGTTTCTTTTTGAATGGGAAGTAAACAGAGGTGTTTTAAGAGGTTCCAAAATGAGTCTAAATTTTGCAAAAGTATAATAATAAAGGAGACATCAGAGTTGGGTTTTAACTTAGTGTGACCTTCTAATCATTTATAGTGAAGTCATGGAGTGTAAGTATGCCAGAGAAACTGTAATGCTCACTATTTATAGCCAAGTTGTTAAGCCTAGCTTGAATTATGTAATAAAGTTCCATTTATCTCACTATATTAGTTAAAGACAGAGATTTTTTTCCAATTCATACTGGCAATAAATGCAGCTCAATATTTCTTAGGCAAGTTAAGGGATTCCCTTTTCAAACATCCTGATGTATAAGGAGAATTAGAGAGATTATATTGTCATTGAGACTCATGCCTTTTCTGCAGTTTTTGAAATGCAAAAGTTGGTAGAATTGTTACCAGTGATGAGGAGAATATAGGTCACGAGGGAATGCGTGCTTTGAAAGCTATTTTGAAAGCAACTTTGATTGGCCATGGCCCTGTATTTACAGAGGAATAATTCAGGAGAATGCAAAAGACCAAACTTAAAGGGCAATATTTCTAAAGAAAATTACTTAATTACGGAATAGAACATCTATCTGCTACAATTTTGTATTAGGATTAAGCTTTTTGTGCCTCAGTTGTTTTTGTCTGTGTGAGATGTCACAGCTGTGGGAATAACTGAGCATTTTAGTCCAGACTCAGGCCAAGTACAGAAGGAACTGAAAATAACAGTACAGTAAGACTGATGGGAGAGAGATGAAGGAAAAGTTTATCAACATCATGGTTTAAAATGTTTAAAAGTGCATACTTTATTTTCATGAATGCCTAATATGATTAAAGAGTTTGACTGTGAAGACTTAGGAAATAGTAATGAGACAGTTATAAGACTTTGCAAGAATTGTGTTCTGAGAGGAAGAAGTATGTATTTGAAGAGAGCTTTTAAAGGCTTTTTTATGAAGAAGAGCAGTAAGCAATTTAAATGGCAGTCAGAACTTTGGCTGCAGTATAACAAGCCAAATCCCTCCCTCCCGATGAGAAAACCAAGGGAGGGAAATGGTGAAATAGGAATATGCCATGAAATGCTTTTTTCAGATTCCTGTAAGTAATTTTCTCTATGGGATATTTTGAAGAAACGCACTTTTGGTGATGTTAAAGCTACCTTTCCCTTCACTTATACAAGTTCTCAGTATTCCTGGGCAGGCAGAGCCTCCATCTTGGCTTCTATAAGAGGCCCTTCATGGGCAAACTCATCATTTCACTGTGGCATTTGGACTCTTTGACACTAGCTTCTTGCCAGAGCCAAATATGAATATCTAACTCTTTCCTGAGACAATGTCAAATCCTAAAGAGTATGGGTAGGTTGTCTGCCTGCTTTTTCCCAAAGGCTACCATTGCAGGGCTGGTGGTCTTTATAGAACAGATTCTTTTCATGAGTGTACTGAGAGGGTGATTTTTCTGTAATTTCCTTAGTTGTACATGAAAGAAAGAGAGGAGATAAGTGGTATAGACTGGATTAATTCTTCAGTTCTCTTTTGGATCTATTTTTCTAAGATTCCAATTTCACAAAAACATGAGTGGGAAGCATCAAAGGCAGCAGGGATGCAATGAGTATCTATGCTCTTCAGAGAGAATTTATGTGGGCTTTGAAAAATATTTAGGTACACACTAGCGAAGACTTTGTATTGGTAATGCTGAAAGGATTAAAGAATCAGAAAATATGCTGAGTTGGAAGGGACACACAAGAATCATCAATTCCAATTCTTAGCCCTGCACAGGACCATCCCCAAGAGTCCCACCATGTGCCTGAGAGTACTGTCCAAATGCTTCTAGAACTCTGTCAGGCTAGGTGCTATGACCACTTCCCTGGGGAGCCTGTTTCAGTGCCCAACCAACCCCTGGGTAAAGAATCTTTCCATAATATCCACCCTAAACTTCCCCTGACACAACTTCAGGCCATTCCCTCGGGTGCTGTCACTGGTGACCACAGTGAAGAGATCAGTGCTTGTGCCTCCTCTTCCCCTCATGAGGAAGTTGTGGACTGTAATGAGGTCTCCCCTCAGTCTCATCTCTTCCAGGCTGAACAGATAAAGTGCCCTCAGCCACTCCTCATCCATCTTCCTCTCAAGGCCCTTCACCATCTTTGTTGGACGCTCTCTAATAACTTAATATGTTTCATATATTGTGGTGACCCAAACCGCACACAATATTCCAGGTGAGGCCACCCCAGTGCAGAGCAGAGTGGGACAATCCCTTCCCTCAATAGGTTGGTGATGCTTTACCTGATGCCCTCAAAGACAGGGAGGCTCTGCAGAGAGATCTCAACAAATTAGAGGACTGGGCAGTCACCAGCCAGCAACAAGCAATCAACAAGAGCAAGTGCCAGATTCTGTACCCTCGATGAGGCAACCCCAGCTGTACATACAGCCTGGGGAATGAGATGCTGGAGAGCAGTGCCATAGAAAGGGACCTGGAGGTCCTGGTCAATGGCAAGCTGAATATGCGTCAGCAGTGATTCTTTGTTGAAGGAAACTAAGAGCTGCTGGGAGTTCTAGCAGGAGAATTGCATAATCATCACAAATTCAGATTCCACAAAGTGATACAAATATGCAAGAACATAGTCTGATGGTTCAACAGAACAAAGTTGAAAATGGTAAACATGTTCACTTACTACAGATGTAACTGCCAGGTGGAGAACATTTTGAAACCAAGTATTGGACATTGCTAACTCCCAGAGCTAAGTTGATGTAACACTTAGTAGGTTTATGTCCCAAGTAATGCAGAATAAGGTGAGTGAAACCACATAGAGAAACCTCTAGTGATGTCCAAAAAAGGATTGCTTTTGCTCTGAAATTATGTCTTACTCTTGCAGTTCCAATTCTGTGTTATTTCACTCTAGGTTTCTTTACATGGTACATTTACTTGTGGCTATTGTGCAATCACATTCTCTTAGTTTTCTCTACATTTGCATTTATTTCTCTGTTTCATAGCTCATTAACCCCTTTAGGAAAAACCATATTTGTGGTCAGTAGCTTCTCTTTGCTGTCTTTTATCTCAATCTGCTAATGAGCTTCTGTTATTCATGACAAAAATCTAAAATGGATATTTTATCTGGGAATATGGGAAAAAATAAGTATGAGGCCTGTTGTTTCATGTTTCAGCTGTAAATAGACTAGTCTTCAAAACCTCTCAGAAAGAATAGGTAAAACTGTCTAAAAATCAGTGTGCATTTAATTGACTATGCTATTTTTAGGTTCTGGAAATGTTCAATTTTTCTAGAACAAAGAACAAGTTCAAGAACAATGTTCCATCACCAAACTTGGTATGAACTATTGAACTAAATTTCTAGTAGAAAAATGTTATTTAGAGATGCACAGTAAAAAAGATTTTCAGTGGGAGTCAAGTGCTTAAAATACCTGTCTGATTTTTTCCCCTTGTTAAACTGTGTGATTAAAGCTGGACATAATATGTGAAAATTAAGTACTGGTTTGAGACAAAACTTTGGGTCCAAAGAATTCAAACTGAATCCTTCTGAAACTAAAACCAGAGTCAACTTTACCCCAACTCTTCAGAAAGGATGAAAAGTCAACTCGTCAACTCTCTTACACATGAAAATTCCGTAAGTGGATTTTACTGTTTGAATACTAATCCATCACAGAAAAAAATGCTGCAAGGTGAGTAAGCATTGTTGCAAGATGTTGCAAAAGGCGCATGTGTTGCCTAAAATTTGCACATGGGGAGCAGGAGACTTGGTTTAGTCACAGGAGCTTCTGTGTCTTAAAGGTCACAGTCTCACACATTCCCTGTGTTTGAGGATGCAGTATTAATACTTCCTGGGTTTTAGCAGTCTGTGCCATGAAAATCTATGAAATCTTTAAATAGCAAATTTGTGTGGTTTTTTTTTGGTTTTGTTTTGGTTTTTGATTTTTGATTTTTGTTTGGGTTTGTTTGTTTGTTTGTTTGTTTTAAAAGAAAAGTATTAACTGGTGGTGTTAGCTGCTAAAAAGATTAACAATTCCCCAAGTCATGGAAATTCAGGAATTTGTCTTTTTTTTTACAGAAGGAATGAATATATTATGTTTCCCTCTCTTTGCATCTAACTGTGATTAGAATTAATACATCTTTATTAGCTCAGCCTTTATTCTGGCACATTTCAAAATACGGTCTTTGAGTCATGATTTTGTAGGAACAATAATTTGCAGAGCATATGTGACGTATATAAATGAGATACATTGGATCCAATCTTTTGCATATCTTTTTTGGGATTCCAGAGAGGCAACCCTAATATACACTGCCTCCACAACGGCTCATTCACAGCCTGCATGCCCTCTGCATGTGAAATCAATGGTTAATTAAGAGATCTACGTATATCCTGGGCTGTGAGGATGGACATTTATGTGACTGAACATCTCTTGCAGCAGAAACAGAGGATTGACCATCTGCTGTTGTAAATTGCTATATCTGCAAGGCCATTATACCTAGGCACATCTTTTAAAGATCTGGTCCAGTAGGTTTTATGACTTGCTGACTGAACAGATGAAATCTCTGTAATAAAATTAAAGGCCCTTTTGGATAGTGGTTGTCTTTATAATCTGTTTTTATTTCCATTGTCTCTGTTGCCATTGAACCCTTTTGACATCAGAATAAGAGGATAAAACAAACCAGCAGTTTAGCACACACTGAAATGGAAAATAAGAAAAGGCTTAATAAACACACTGTGTAACTGACAACATCTGGAACTGCTTTGTAGCCAACTGTCTTGAAACCACCTCTTAAATACAGTCTTCAGTAATCAAATCTAAATACATGTTAATTCAGGAAGCTCTATGATGTTGCATTGAAAACATCTTTTGAAATAACTTCCTTTCCTTCATCAGCTGAAGATACTGTTCCCACTTACTTCTGCTGCATATTTAAGACTACAACTTTCTGTCAGTCTGCTGGACGACTTGCTGATGTAACAGTATAAAATAATGGTAAGTAACTAGCCAAACTAATGTATTGTATTTTTGGAAGTCAGTCAATCATTTCTTAAAATATAGAGATGATTATGGAATTAAAGAATGAAGAGATTTTTACTTTTGAAAAAATATTCATAGAAACAAAAGCTGTCTTCTGAAAAAAAATATTCCAGTGGTGTTAGGCAAGAAATTTGAACTGTTGGCCCTTTCCAGGGTGTTATCAAAAGCAGAAATGGTTTATAATCAAGACAGCAGAGGTCTGGCTAGCCTTGGGCAGTATCTGTAAGTCATTCCCAATGTACCCAATATGACCTATGCTTTACCCTGCTCTCATGCCATACTAAGCCAGACAGAATGGGCAGAGACTGGGCTCGTGCCTGCACTGAACTCTGGGAGGTGACGTGAACGTGTAACTCTCCTACAGGACTTCACAGCACAGTTCAACATTTCAGTGGTACCTAAAGAGAGACTCACACAGAGATTGCATGATTTGGGACAGCAGTTCAAGTTAACTTGAACTGGAAGCCAGTTGCTGGAAGAGAGGACCTAGGTATGAGGAAAAAGCCATTTGAAGAAGAGACAGGACAAATGAAGGAGTGGAACACAGGAGTAAGGCCAAAATGAAAGAAAAATTAATCTCATTAATGACAAACATTTCAATGTTCATATTTCTAAGACTCATTTAAGGATGGATTCCTGTACCATTTGAGTTTCCCTGTAGTATCTCAGACATCCAAATGGCACTGGCTGATACGATCTGATTCTGTGATTCTGTGGGATATGAGACCCATAGGAGAGACATACCCTTTTCCAGCTGAAGCAAGAGGCCAGGTGGGATAAACTGGTCAGCTCAAATGACTGTAGATATTTGGGAGTGAGCTATATAATTTATCTTTCAGCTTGCAATGGACACAGGAAAATAAGACCACATGCCTTTGAGATAGGGTGCACACTAAAGGCTCTAAGAGGTTCATGTGCAATAACAGCCTGCAATGCCATGGAATAACAGGAAGCACTCAGTGTAGCAAGAAAGTTACAGGCATAGTGGTATTTGCATTATTGTTCCTGTCACAAAACACTGCCCTAGATTCCCCCTCCACTCTTACACTAACAGTTCACATTTTGAATACCACTTCCTCAGAGATTTGATTTCCTTTTTTAGAGAGTTATTTGCATCTCTTTGTCTTTAATAACAAAGCATATTAGTACAGAAACAAAACACTCTGTCCTTTGTGAAAATGAACCATTTAAGAGGATAGGAATAAAGATGCTGCTTTCATATTTTTTCCCTGAAAATACCATGACCTTCTTTTTATATTTATTCTTTTGAGGTGCTAAGTCCCCTGCTAGGAGTGGAAATTGAAGAAGCTCAGTCTTATGGGGACTGCGCTCTCGTTTGGTTTTAGACACAAAAATATTGTTCTCTTTTTGTTCTCTGTAGTGTGAGTAGATTATGAAATAAATAAGAGAATCAACACACTGGAAAAACAAATCATCTTTTTGTTTCACCATATAATTATAAAAACATAGGATGTTTTTCTATTTTACTTTTAAAATTTATTTAGGTTTTATTTTATAAAAACAAGATATGCCAAATTCCCTAGATCTGTCAAAAGTTTACTTAACTAACAACATACTTTACAAATTATCTTACAAGAATTTTTTAACCATGTAAAAACTAAAGCCTCTTTTTTAAAATCATTTTTATATTTTTAAATTATTTTTTAAAATTTTATTTTATTTAAAGATGTATCCAAGAGTGATCCCCTATTCTGGAGAGAGAAGATCAGAAATACTGTATTTCTGTGGTTGCTTACAAGTGACACTGCACTCCTAAGTAGCTAGTATGTGCTCATGGCACTGTCAGATGAAAATGAATTCTACATAAAGATTCAAAATCTCCTAAATGGTTCATTTTTACAGTGAAGAGAAGTATGTTGTTTCTTTTTGTAACAGCAGTACCTTAGAAAATAATGTATACCAAAACAGCACATTAAAATGAGAACATTAACATCGCAAGTCAAGTATTTCTAAACTATGAAGTCCAAGAATTACGAGTTTACTTCGCCACCTTAATTCAGTTTCTTTATTAGTGTTCATTATGATAAATAATGTAATTGCTTATCCTTCTTTGAGTAGGATCTGTGCCCCATGGGCCCTTGTCCAGTCATCTCGGTATCACGCCTTGCTTCATTTCTCATCTCAACACTTTTTAATCAAAATTCTTGGAAATCTATTTCTTGGAAGTGACTGAAGTGCCTTAGCTGACACTTTCCCCAGCAAAAGTCTCCGAGGTATACACAGCAGGGAATGAATAAAACAGGAGAATGGTTAAAACTCAGCAAAAGTATAAGCAGTTGGGGAAGTGCTCGTACATGGTGACATTAAACTATAGAAAGCACGAACTAGTTCTACTTTTACCTAGCAATTGTAAGCTAACTGTTGTGTTGAAGGTAGGGTGTCTGGGGCCCAACAAAAGATATGATGTTAACATAACCCATGTTCACAGTTACAACATAAACAGTGAAGCATGGTCTGGGGTTTCGTTTCAAGTTATTGCTGGCAAACTCCCATTGCAGTAACTGCCATTCCAAATCTATCCTTCGATTACAGACTCAAGGGAAAATGGTAAATTGCTTGTAATATTAAGTAAAACTTGCAGTCAAACATTATTCCCTTCTTTGACTGTCCTTTAGATTATACGAAAAACAGTATTAGATTTTCTGGGATAAAAGATATGATAGTTGAGTTCGTTTGGATTCCCTTGATTTTCTGTTGCTACTCACTCTTCTCCTGTTTCCTGGAGGACCATAGAAGAAAATCTTCAAAGAAGAGGTCAAGAAAGAGAAACAAACCAGAAAATGGAACATCTGCCTGAGATGCTGACTCAGACCTTCGTGAACAGAGGCCCTCATGAACAGAGGCCCTCAAGTGCAGCTTAAGTTCTAAAGGGCAGCTAGGGATGTGGTGGCATTTGTCAGCATTGATTTTGGTACCTGCTTTCAACGGTTTTTAGTTGGTTTTACATCACAGTTGCAAAAGATGCGAGGAGTATGAGAAAAACAGAGGAAAAATAACAAGAAAGGAAGAATATAAGAGTGTAAAGCACCCTTCCCCCTCTCCTACGCTCTCATTTTCCCCTCTAAATCTCAGAACAGGACCATTGGCTTTCTGATGGAGGTAGAGTTCACATGATCAGATTGACTCCTTAAGCCTTACCACAGCTGGGGCTTTCCCTGCATGGCTGTTCTTACCACATGATATGGGACAGCACACTTCACTGATTTCAGCAGTAAACATTTCCTCTATATCTTGAGTCTTTCAGCTTGTGGTGACCTGTACAACTCAAGTCCATTTTGTTTTTATTCTTCTTGGTTTTTCTTTGATTTTTTTTTTTTTTTTTTTTTTTTAGTAAGCTTTCTTGATTTTTTTATTTTACAGTGCAAATTATATAGGCAGCATGGAGGGCAGACATGGGAAAGTTAAAAGAGGAATAGAACAAACCGAATAGTTCATTGTTTATCTTAGTCTTACACAGCAGTCAACAGATCAAATGCAACCATTCTTCACTCAATTCTTAGTAAGATTAGAGAACAAAGTATAAGCTGGGCATAATAAAAGGATGGCAAATATTAATGGCAATTCCATTCCCAGTACTTGGAAATATAGTGTTCTTTTTCTCACTGTTATTCTACCAGTTATCTCATGAGCCTTATTCCTCAGGGAGTTGTGCTTAAAAGATTTGCAGCTCTGAGGAACTCTGGATGGGAACATATCCAGACTTCCTGGCATTACTCAGAGAAGTCTCCACATCCATGGCAGCATATTAATCTTTGTTAGTGTAATTTTCACTTTTTTTTTTTGTCCTGTGAATCCTGTCCTTGCAAGTACCTTTCCTTAAGGTGGGTATTTTAACATGTCAGGTTTAACAACTTCAGGAATTTTTTGGTCCATATGCTCATGTGATTATAAAATACTACAACACTGATGTAGTATATGCTCCCTTTCTTTCGGCATAGACTGAACATCATAGGCAGGTGGAGCTGAATCACCATACTGGGACTGGTGTGTACAAAATCCCAGGTTTCTCTCATCTTGGATAGTTTCTCTACATCTAATCTGACTAAATAATATAGTGGCTCCTCTGTGCCAAACACAGTGTTGTAGCAGACTGTGAGGCAGACTTTGCTGTGACTAGCCTCCAATACAAGTTGATAAGATGGGAGGTGTGTAACCAAGGATATTCAATTGTATATATGTGTCTATCTGTGCATCTTTCTTCCCCTTTCATTTTGGGTAGGAAAGCACTAATGCAGTCTATTTACATAGTTGCACCTTTTCTGCAACATATGGAGCTTTTTAGCTTGGTTTTTCAAACAAATCCAGCAGTCTCTCACTGAAATGTAGGGAACTGTGGTAGAAAAGCATGTGATCCATGAAAGTAGTATTTTATACCTTCAATAACTAACACTGACATGTGTTTTAACAATTGCTTTGTATGACTTATACTGTTCAGCCTTTGTCTTTTAGTCAGATTTCAGAGTTAAGCTGGACTGATTATTCATTTCTTTAAGAGCCAGTTTTACTTTCTCTTTATATAATTTTTCTCTTCTTTGTCTGGAAAAGGTATGAATTAATTTCTCTATTCTTCTTTTCAACAACACATTTAGAAAAAGAAAAGGTAGAGGGAGAAGGAAGCAAAGAGGGAGAAGAGGGAAGAAGTGAGAAAGAAAGAAGAACATTTGGTGATCCTTGTTCTGTCTAATGCTCACATTATTTACTTAGAAAAAAGCCAACAACTAAACTTATATTTTTGAGGCTGAGCATTTGATATGGTGGCTTGAAAAATTTGGAAGCACACTTTACATAATTCTTATGTATAAAGAGGCTTTAGAAGGTCAGCCCAATGAGTCTGGCAGATGCTGCTTACAATTTCAAATGATTCATTCCTGACCCAAGAAAATAGTTGTGAGTACAGAGTCCCTTATGTCCCTTTGGTCTCTTATGGACAAACTATTTGTGGAGGGGTTGCAGTTGGAGACGGTGTGATCAGAAATCTGGTCTTCTTCAGTAATGTGCTTCTCCTTTTTTAAAAAAAAAAGTAAAAGTTTCTTCCAAGCAGATTGAAAAAAAGTCTACTTGATTCTCTTAGCTTTTTTTCCCTAATATCTATAGTGCAAATAATATCAAAGATAAATTATTATACAGAAATACATTACAAAACCCAGAAGTCTGTTGTTACTCTAGCATCTGCATTGGCTGTAGCTGATATTCCACCCACATTGTTGATGTTTAAGAAATAGTGCAGTAGCACCTTTGGCAGCCAAACAAAAGACACAGAGCAGCAGAAAATGCTAAATCTCACAGATGGGCCAGATGTTGCTTGCATGAATGGGATGAGCTGTTGGCGATGACTGAATGGGACTGCACACACACAATTCGGTTTTCAGGATTTCTCCACAGATCTTTCCCTGCTTTTCCCTTTTATTAGCATGATTTGGTAAACAGCAGCTGGTGTTGTCATTCAGTTGACCAGAATTCCCAGGATTTTTGCACACCCAGGGTTTTGACTTCACACAATCACACTATCGCTTTTTGTGACTGTTTTCAGCCACGGTAAACCATGCAGACCACTAAGCAGTTTTCCACTTTGAGAATACAGCACGGTCTTTGTCAAAACATCAGTCAAGGCCAAAACACTCGTTTTTGATCCTAATTAACTGAATGCAGGTGTAGCTGGTTTAACTTGTAACAATGAGCAGCTTAAACATGGGGATAAATGTGGAGGGGAGAAAAACTCCATTACTAGCAGATCAAAGAGACTGTAGTTTGGCTCATTTTCATGATGGGTTTTGTTTTTGTCCTTACAGTATTCTTGAGATAACTGTGATTTGCAAGTTATTTTACGAGCTACTGATACAGATTTTTTTCTTAAAATGTAGGTGTGTGGGAGGTTTACTTTATGTTAGGGAGGAAAACTTAGCCTTAGTCTTAGCCTCCAAGCCTAATTGCCTGATGGACTTGAAAATTAGCTGATGCTGCAGTGTGAAAATGTTGGGGCTTGGTGATGTTTGCTTTTGGTTTTGCTTTAAAAAGAGAAAAATTACTTCTTGCTACTGAAGGCTCATTAAGTACAATATTTTCATTGTAAAGGTTGCAGTGTAGGAAAGGGCTCCGAAGTGCCAAGCCAAGGCTTTTGAGCTGTTTAAAAGCTGTATGATTTCATCCTGCTAACCTTCTCCCTCCACACATCCCCACCTGCCACTCCTCCCCACCCCCCTGCCTTGCTTCCTTTTATATGTGTATTTTACTTAACTGTTTAATCCTGATTGTAAGTCCTGTTTGGAAGGTGTTATTACCTTATTGGTTCAATGTGTAAAGTGATGGGATCTTGATTCTGGATTGGTTTCTATCAGATTTATCATAAAACACATATTTGTTCAGTGTTAAACTAACTGAATGTGTCAGATCACTTCAAAAACTTAATCGTGACACTGTGAAATCCCTCAAATACCAAAAAAAAAAAGTCATAGAGGAATTTCTGAATGAAAATTTTTGAAGTTTTACTAGCTAGAAATTTGGCATTTCACCTTTCATCCTGGCCTAAGATGAAAATATTTAAGTTCTGATCTTTGAATGGGTGGAGTTGAGTAGACTGACAGATACCTGAGGAAAAACATTAAAGTTTTGCAGTGACTTCTGAGATATTGTTGAAAATAATATCTTTGATTTAGCTTTCAGACCAAATTTTTTTTTTATTACTGCTTTTTTCCAGAGTTGCAACAACTTGATTATTGTGAATATTATCAACTGACATAAAGCAAACATGGTGTTCCCTGACAAACAGCTAAACCAAGACACTGTGAATTGCTTTTTTTGGCTACTCTGTCTTCAGCTGGGGAAGCAGAACCCTAACGTGGAAAGACAGATTGAAAACCTTTTCCTTCATTTGTCTTCTGAGACCATGTTTTGAGGAATTTTGGTGGGTAGTCTCTGCACAACACTTTGTGCATTTACATGTACTATTTACTCTTTTTACACCTTGAAACTAGAAATCTTTGTGTGTAGATATGTGGTTAGGCTGCAACAGTTGTTCACACGCATCAGAACCTTGTTTAAATACAATTATAGCTTCTTATGTTATACTTCTTTAGAGATAAACTCTAGTTATAAATTACTTTGAATATTAAAGTTAGAAAAGCTTGAACAGTCTGAATTCAGCAGCAGGAACCAAATTTCCAGTTGTACAAAATATCAAACTGTGACAAAATAAAACACAAATGTTCTTTTACCCAGCTGTTTTGTGGAATCCCAGAGCATTACCTTTCCTTCAAGCCCCATGTTAAATGTGATTACAAATAGAGTCTGGCCCTTCAGGACTCACATTCCTGTGTATAACACTGAGTGCAATACTAGTGTTGTAATGTTAGTGTTTGATGACAGGAGTAATCCTCAGAAAGTGCCTTTTACATGGCACTGCCATATTTTAATGTGATTAAGAGAAGTCTGCATGCTTTTGAAGTATTTAAAAAAGAGACAGAAGAATGATGCCTTTGAACTAGAGGCTAGGAGCAAAACTAAGTTAGATTTTTTGTGCCAGCTTTGAATCTAATACCAAGAAACATCAGAGTCTCAGTTCAACAGGGCTCAGGAAGCTTAAACAAGAGTCTGTCTCTGTTCTTACTAGCTCAGTGTGACTTTAATCACTTAACTGGAATTAGCTTTAATTTAAGGTCTCAGCCAAAATAGAATGTAGGCATGTCTTTAATTTTAAGCTCATGAGTAGTGGGACTACTGATATACCTCAAAGGATGTAGATGCTTATGGAATTTGCTGAATTAGAGGCTAATGATGTCAGAAATAAAAAAAAAATCCCCAAATTTCTATTCAAGTCACATTTTAATCACACCAGTTTAAAATCAGACAAGGCAAAGTAATAATCCCTTTCTCACTCTCAAGATAGGGCCTAGTGATAATTGTAGTGAAAACTTAAAATTCTCAAGATACCTTAGAAAGTGTCCACTTCTCTGTATTTTGTTAGATTAAATAAGGCATGTGCATGTTTACTAGTGGGTATCTAGAATTCTTTCTTATGGGCCCAGAACACTGTTGGAGGCATATATTTTGGAAGTGATGGATATTTTTAAATATCTCACTTTCACTATAAAAATCTTGTCATATAGTTAGGGAGATTTCAGAAAATTCTGGCTGAATTAAGTTCCAAAAGTTTAGAAGACATATATTCAAAAGCTAAATGGCATAGCTTGTTCATTACCAGTGCATGCTAGAGAAATATATGCTCTTGAAAATCGTGCCAAATATTTGAAAAGATCTCATACCTCTTACACAACAGCCTTTATTAACTCCTTCTGATTCCTCTATTCCCTGCCCACCATTCTAAAACGTTGTCTTCCTATGTTTCCTGCCTTCTCGGAGAGGTTTACCAGGGTTGCTTACCAGGGTTGCTTTACAGCCTGACAGTTATGTTTTGCAGCAGGCTTTCTTTTCTAGAAGAGCTTCTATGATTCTGATGCTTCTTGGAGTTGTGTGCTGTTGCCTAGACTGGGGTTATCTGCGCTATTTTGTTGAAGTGTGCTCGCTCCACAACCCCCCCTCCTGTATAGGAGCCCCACTATAACTCTTACTGAGCACTGCACATTGTAGATGCAATTCTTCAACCTCAGATTCAGGTGTTTTTTCACCCTTTTAGCAGAAATTCTCCTTAATAAATTTATGTCATAACATTTATAAATGTTAAAGAACTTGGTACTAAACATCAAAACGTAGTAAATGAGATTTCCTGTAGCTGGAACATTTGTCCGTGGAAGTGGAATTTGAAATCTGAAATTGTCTTAAATAATTATTATACATTAATATATTTAACATAATTGATTACATTACAGAAATATAATTACCAAAATTGTAATTATTTATAGTGTGGTATTATATTTGAGAAAATATTTTCCCAGTCAACTATTTGTATTCAGCACTCTGTTTGCAGGCTTCTCATCAGTGGGTACTAGAAGTACCCAGTAGTTGTTATTTAATAATACATAGATTTCATTATTGACCTCATGGAGGTGATAATTAATCCTTTTTACTATCAGATGAGGAGAGCTGAACAAATATGGTGATTTTATGTGGTTTGCAGGCTAACCACATCTCATCATGCTTTTCAAATCTTGTTAGGTGTCACAGATGTTATTTCTTTTGATTACAAAGGGTAAGAGATCTCAGCAAGATTTGTCAAAAACATTTCTTGAAGTCTCTTTCTGGATAAATAATAAAAATATTAGATACTTACAGTAAAATGTATTTGACATAATTTAATTGAATCTTTGCATGTAACTGAGCACAGAAGAGTAAAATCCCAATTTCACTTGGGAAAAAAAAATCAGGATGTATCTCAAAGCATGGTCATATGACCATAACTGATTCTCATTTTCTGCACAAATCCCTCTGCAAATATTACTAGAAGTGGATTATATGTGGTGTGGTATTTCAATCCAAAAACTCCCATTCACTGTCTTTCAATAGTTACACAAGTCATGAGTAATTGTATTACTCCTTTACTGGTTAATGCATGAAACTTACCTACAAATCAAGTTTTCCAGTTACAAAGAGGATAGAATTTTCAGCTGTGATAAACACACATAAAGTGTGAGATTTTAGGGGATTACAAGCATTAGCACTTATATGATTGCAGTATGAATTACAGACAATTAGATAACAGAGATTAATGATTAATTAGAATAAATTAAAATGAAAAAATCTACGTTGTGTTTGAATTCTAGAAATTAGTGCAGCAGGTTGGCCTCCAAACTCCAGACAAAAAGGAATTAGACATGATTTTTAAAATACACTTCTATATTCATGGACTTGAAAAACTTACAAGTTTATTGGAGCAGGCTTTTTTGCATTAAGCTAGGGAAACTGTGTTACAATGTCTACAAGGAGAAAGTATGGGATTTTCTTTTGACCAAATACTTACCAAAGAGAGGAATAGAATAAACCTGGACTAATTTATCTTTCTCATTAGAGCCTATCCCAAGCTGTCCAAACCTTGACAGTGACTGACTCAAGGAACAATTGTGAATTCTCTTTTTTGTAGCTATATGCTTGTCCTCTTTATATACTTATTCTAACATTAGAAAGTTTTACCACATTTTGAAAGCTACTAATGCAAATCAAGATACAGAGTTCTTAAACAACTCAGCACTTCATAATCTTCTTGGCATGGACATCAGTCAAAGATATCAGGGTCTGCAAAGCATTAGGCCAATTTAAACAAAGCAATATTTTGGCAGATTTTCGAACTGGTATTATGCCATTTCCCATGCAAAGTCACTTGGTGTCATTTTGTTTTTCTACCTATAATGTGCAATATATGCATAAAAATGAAAGGACTTTCAGTATTGGCAGCACTTCCTAGTCACGACACTTCAGGTCTTGCTTGGATGTGGATGCTATTTTCACTATAATGACTCAGGTAGATAAATTAATTTTCAGTAAATGGCTGGATGTGAAAAGAATGTGTCTTGCACCCATTAATTTGGTTTGTGGGGTAATTCACAATTGTTAGCAATCCTACCATTTACATTTGCTGAAAATCAGGCAGAATCATTCGTAACAGTAGTTATGTTCAGACTAGTAATGAGGTGAGCCAGGAATTAATGGAGAGAGAAATCTCTGAATGACCAACGTATGGGGAAAGAGTGAACTGTGAGTTTGAACTTTACCAGATGCCAGGCAAACCCACTTGTTAGTTGAAATTGCTCTCTACTAGACAGCCCTGTTATGGTTCAGTAAAACATTTAGACAGCCACAAGACACAAGGCCACTGAAAACCAAACGTTATTTCCTATAGTCATGGAAGAGCTTTAGTTTTGTGTAACTAACCTCAAACGGGAAACATGTGCACTTGCCTCCTGTAAGCTTATGCAGGCTGATGGGATATTTAAGGGACAATAGCTTCACAAGAGGGAGGTTGCGCTGCAGCTGCTAAGTTGCTTTCTAAGGCTTGTTTAATTTTTTTTCTATCTTCTGGTTGTTTAGAAAATGTTTTTAAAGGGGTTTAATGATAGTAAGTAAACTGACATGTGGAGACATACTAAATAAACACACAAAGTTCCCTCTAATAGTTTCTCCTCTGAATCTGCTTTTGCCATATTTTCAGTTTGCTGCTTGTCTCATTTTTCTGCTAGAGAGGGCAAGACATTGGTGTTCTGGTGGGTATAGCTACAAACCCAATATTTTCATATGTATAAGCAGCTGATTATCCTCTAGAATAGGTTTTCTGTGTGAGGCAGAGGGAAAAAGATGTACCACGAAGCCACCTTCCTATAACTGCTTTCCTTTGAATTTGCTCCCTCTGTGGCTGTCACCCCCCATGACTCTGAGATTACTGGATCTCTACCTTCACATTACCTGAAAATTTATTTTTGAATACTGATATTTGTTGCTGGTACCCCAGGAGCGTTGGTGATCTTACCCAAGCGGTATACAGACAAAGATAAACCATTGTTTAAATCACATATGACAATTGTGGCAGTCACTGCTTTCCTCAGTTCCACAGTGTAACTTGGTAGAGCTCTGCTCAGGGCACAGTTCAGGTCTTTTGTTATGCAAATATTTTTACATGTAACCCTAAATCAGTGATTTACTCTGTGTGCAAAGGCATTCTGTGAGACAGCTTGTTCCATTTTCCATTTATTTATTTAATTATTCATTTAGTTAGCAAAGAATGTTTTACTGAGTGACATATTAATGTGCCGTGTTGCTGGTTCCCTCTAGTTGTTATCTTAAATACCAGTGACTGAGTTTTAAGTTTCAGAAGCTTCGTTTATACACTCAGTAGGCAAAACACAGGGATCATTCAAAAGAAGGACAATCTCTTTGAGATGTAAGAAATGTTATGCTTTACATGTTAAAGTATGAGTTAAGGTGAAATTGAGGTTTGGGACAAGGAGACATTGACAAGGAGGGTTAGGGAGTCCAGCTAAGTACTTGATCAAAAAGTTTTGCATATTGCAATCTCAGATATCAACTACATTTACCTAGTTTTAATCTCTTTTTTTTCAAGATACAATGCTTCTCAGAATGACCTACAAAAATCAAACCAAGATTCTCACTGGCCCCATGTTTGATATCTGTCTGTTACTGATGGAGGACAAGATGATCAGCTAATAGAAGCATACTCACTTCGTATAATGTCCCAGCTTCTGAAAATTTTGGTCATAGAGACTGGTTGAGATAGATATGGTGTCATAAAAGTGTTTTAACCACTTTTGTGGGTATTTTCTTCATAAGTTTTTATAAGCACTTTTTGGACCCTGGAAAACATTTTAGGACCCTGGAAAACATTCAGAAAGTCTATGTCAAACCAAAAGTCTTTTTTTACCAAAAGTCTGTTGGAAGGACTGCTCTTTTTCTACTCTCTTCCTAATATAACATTTGGTCAAAAACAGAGCAAAAGCTGTTTGTAGATGTAACAGAGTCCTTTTGAAAAGGATCAAAATAGTTTTACAAACTTATTTTAAAAATGGTACTATAATTATTTTTATAATTATTATGTAACTTTTGATGGCAGAAAACTACCTTTTCATAAACTATAATATGAATGGTAGCAATTATTGCTCTTATCTTTCATTTAATACGTAATCATTTTATATACTATGCAAGAAATCATGGATTTCATTTCCCATCTTTTTTGAGTATTTGTCTCTCGGCAGGAGTCTTATGTGATAGGCATTTTCCACTTTAGAATATTTATTTTTTTGATCTGAATACCCAGTACTATTATTTAGATAGCAATAACATCTTTCCAGTTACTGAAGAGGTATAGAGTCAATGTTACTGCATTAAAGAGATCAAAATATGTGTTCTGCAGTTTTAAAACTTTCTGAGTGAGTTGTACATTTGTGTACTTGTTCTCAGAGCCTGCCAATCCTCCCAGTGAGAAGAATGACATGGATGGCACCGGTCCAACACCTGAGCTGGGAACTCAAAATTTAAGGCTTTTATCTAGGGGGAAAAGTACTTTAAAGATCTGCTTTTAAAATAACTTAAATGAAAGCAGAAACCACAGAATAAGCAAATTAATAGAATTTTCATATGGATACTGTGTGAAAGAAGTGAATAACTGCTGAGGATTCAACTTGTAAAGAATTTTACAAAACGGCTTACAGTAAGTCTTTTAGCATTACTTCACCTCCTCTAGCATTCTCTGTATATCTTTGCTACCTACTCTTTAGATTTGGAGCAGTATTTTTCCTCTGTCTTGGTATGGCATGTCTTTCTTGGGTGCCTGATGTAGGAACTTACGTATTGCTAGATGTCCATAATGGAAAGGATTAACAGGACATCTGTGCAGAGGTAGAATAGAGTCTTGAGAGGAGATAGATAATTCCTTCCACTAAAGAAAATTTAGGAGACTACCTACACATGAAAGGGCTCTCTAACATAAAAAATGGTAAAGCTGTGAGATAAACAAGAAATTACTAAAAAAGAGATTCGGGGCCAGTGGCTGCTTTCCTTTTTCTGTGGCAATCACACTGAAGACAGCAGTATTTCCTCAGTCTAATTGTGAGCAGAATTTGGCCCTCAAATGAAGCAAACATCTGGAACAGTATTAAGTTTATTTACTTAGCCACCAACTTTAAACCCCTCCAAGGTGCTCAAGGCAATGCTCAAGAAAGCAAATCACAATAATAAATAAAATAGATAAGAAATAAATTAAAGCATCATAGAACACAGTAAATATCTTGGAAGAAAACTATTTTTTCAAGAACAGCTTCAGTTAAGTTGACCTAGACAATGAACATCAAGTTTTTTAGTATACACCATTTTTAAAATCCTGCAATGCATGTGTAGAGAAAAAATATAAATGCCAAGCAGGACATTCAAGTGTGAATAAGAAGAAAAACTTCTATAGGTGCATTGGTGATAAAAAGGAAGACAAGGGAAAATGTATACCCTCCCTAGGAGAAAATGTGAGACCTGGTTACCAAGGTTGTGGAGAAGGCTGCAGTACTCAACAACTCTTTTCCCTCAGTCTTCACCATCAACTACTCCAACCATACCAACTGCAGAAGGCAAAAACAAGGACTGGGAGAATGAACTGCCTACTGTAAGGGAAGTTTAGGTTCAAGACCACAAGAGGAACCTGAAGATCCACAAGTCCATGGGACCTGATGAGTGCGCTCACAGGTCTTGAGGGAATTGGTGGGTGAAGTGACCAAGCCAGTGCCCATATTTGAGAAGTGGCAGTGAACTTTCTACTGAATCAAAAGGGAATAAAAGTCCTATTTTTAAAAAGGGAAAAAAGGAAGACCCTCATTCAAAGAGTTGAAGTCAACAGCTCAATGTACAAGCAGAGACCAATGGTGAGTGGTGTTTTTCAGGAGGCAGCACTGGAATCAGTGCTGTTCTTTGTTGGTGATATGGACACTGTGACTGAGTGCACTGTTGGGAATTTTGCTGACCACACCAAGCTGTGTGGTGCAGTCAACACACTGGAGGAAAGGGATGCAACCCAGAGGGACCTTGACAGGGTTCAGAGGTGGACCTGTGCAAACCTCATGAAGTTCAACAAGGCCAAGTGCAAGTTCAGGCACCTGGGTCAGGGCAATCTCAAGAACAAATAAAGGCTGGGTGGAGGATGAATTGAGAGCTACCCTGAGGAAAAAGACCTGGGGGTGTTGGTGGATGAAAACTTCAACATTACCTGGCAATGTGTGTTTGCAGCCCAGAAAGCCAACTGTGTCCTGGGCTGCATCAAAAAAATCATGGCCAGTAGGTCGAGGGAGGTGATTCCTCCCCTCTATTCTGCCCTCATGAGATCTCCCCCCTGCCCCACAGTGCTGCATCCAGCTCTGGGGTGCCCAGCAGAGAAAGGATATCGACCTGTTGGAGAGAGTCCAGAGGAGGGCCACAAACATGATCAGAGGCTGTAGCAGCTCTCCTGTGAAGAAAGGCTGAGAGAGTTGGTGCTGTGCTGCCCGAAGAAGAGAGGGCTCCAAGAGACCTTATAGCAGCCTTATGTTACCTAAAGTAGCTTACAAGAGAGCTGGAGAAGGACTTCTTGCAAGGGCATGTAGTGATTGGATAAAGTGTAACAGCTTTAAACTGAAAGAGGGTAGATTTGGATCAGACTTTAGGAAGAAATTCTTTCCTATGAGGTTGGTGAGGTACAGGTTGCCCAGGGAAGTTGTGGATGCTCCATCCCTGGAAGTTTCCAAGGTCAGGTTAGATGGAGCTTTGAGAAACCTGGTCTAGTGGAAGGTGTCCCCACAGCAGGAGGGTTGGAACCAGATGATCTTTAAGGTCACTTCCAACCAAAACCATTCTGTGATTCTACAAATTACTTTGGAGACTAGTAGATGACAAGAGGGGAGAAGGAAAGTACAGGACATTCTGACTGTCTGAATATTTTTACTCTAATTAAGATGTTTAGATAAACATTTTGCAGGCTAGTTACATAGAAAATTTAAGTACAGTACCTAAAATGGAAAAATCACACTGCAGCTGACATTGTATCAATAATCTGTTTCTCTTAATTTTTTTTTTAAATCTAGTTAATTGTAAAAATATTTTAAAACCAAAAGGATCCTCGCCTCTAGGTATATCTAGTAATCTGCCTTTGCAAAAACCAGCCTGCCTCTGTGATCACCTCTGTTCATTTCTCCAGTATTACTTAATCAGTTTGGGTGAGATGCACATTGAAATCTTATGCTCAGGGATTGTTTTCCTCAGACAAAAGTCCAAAAAATTCTTGACAGTCTGATACGATAGGGCCTTCTGCAACTTCTCATAGGTAATAAGAGTACAGGGCAGTAAGACTGCTGCTGTACAACTCCCTCACCAACACATTCATAGCCATTCATTTCTTCCTACTATCTAGATGAGAATATCCAAGCGTATTTTGCCCTTATAATCACATAATATACAACCATATTACATAACTACAGAATTTTCTTGTTTTCTTTCTTCAAACACATTACCT
Source organism: Myiozetetes cayanensis (assembly GCF_022539395.1). NCBI lineage: Eukaryota > Metazoa > Chordata > Aves > Passeriformes > Tyrannidae > Myiozetetes > Myiozetetes cayanensis. The sequence goes on along the minus strand of NW_026086604.1, from coordinate 30,236,986 downwards.
TTCACTTCTTTTTGTCCATGCATCAGACAGAAGTGAGTCTGGTTTTAAATAGATAGGAGGCTGAAGGATTACCATAGCTACAGGCTTCAGGATCCCATGAAGAGTTCACAGACAGTGTTTGCTCTGGATTCTAGTAAGCCATAGAAGTCAGATCTTAAAATTAGCATATTTTTGATTAAAATAAAAATATATGTTTTGTTTGATATTCATCTACCTAAGGATCAAAGTTATTTTCCTTCACTGAAAGCAGTTATGAAAAGGGAAGACATGAAATAGAGTATTTATAAAAACAACAACAACAAAAATTCAACTGTCCAAACAATTTCTAAAGTATGTGATAGAGACAAAACACACAGTGGTATTTTCTGGCTTAGCATTTGTCTTGGCATGATGCTTTTAAATCAGTCATGGCTTTGCCACATGTAGGTAATGCACTCATAGCATGCACTTGCCAATAAAAACTTTCCTAGCACTACAGACCATCATGTATTCACTTCAGATCTATGTGGGAAGGGTAAATCCTTTTATAAACAGAAATGTCTTCAGTAGTTAGCTAAATCAGCATATGTGCACACAGCTATGTATATTATAGCCCAGCTGATAACAATGCCTGTTATTAAGGTTGTCTGACACTTTCTCATGAATAGCTGCAGGCTGTTTCATAATGACATCATGACTTTGCCAAAGTTTGACCATTTAGGTGGAAGTTTTCCAAGCTGGAATCTTTTTGAAAATTCATGCCAAAAATTGCCAGCAATTTCCAAGAATTATGTTAAAAACACTGTTTCAACTTCTTAAAATTATTTTGGTCATCTTCTCTTAGAAAAGTTCTTGCATTGTTTGCTCTAGAGAAGTGATTTGAAGTTTGGAGGAATGACGGCCCTCGTGTAAAGAATGTGCTTTTAAATCTACCTATACAAGTCCACCCATCATTGATACATTTACAAGCCTTTGTGGAGGTACAGTTTACACAATCCCATTGGATAGCTGAAGCTATCGGAAGCTGAAATTTCCCAGCCATTTTTCACTCAGAGGGTAGGTCTGTTCCCTTCATACCTGCTGACTGAGCTATGAGTAATCAATTCTTGCAGGGAAGCATTGGGCTGCATATATATTTGACAAGAGCAGAAATGACACACTGGGGTTCTGGGGTTTGTTTCGGGTTCAGCTTCAGAAGAGTCTGAAATTGTCCTGGTATTTCCACTGTTTAACCCTGATGTACTGTCCTCAAACAATCGAACTAACTCCTCCCCTGTTTGTGTGGCCAGTCTCAGTTCTATCCTCAGTTTGGGCCACCTGCTGCAACATTTAGCTGACCCCTCTTTCATTCATACATAGTTTTGCCATAGCTTCAATCCCATTGTAGTTTAGCCTCTGCAAGTCTCCCTGAACAGTATTCTCATTGACCATTGAATTGATTCAGCCCAGAACGGGTACATCCTGTGCTGAAATATTCCATTAATCAGCTACATAATTTGGAGAACCTAGGTGGCTTCTCCTTTTACTGGTGAGCTAGATGGCACTGGTTGAGATAGTTTCTGGAAGGAATGAGGGATGGATAGGTAGCAACTTTCAATTATCAGGATATTCTGCCCAAATTATATGGCTGGAAGAAGGAAGGAATTGTCTTTAAAGACAGATTTATTGTATACTACTTTGAGAGCATCTTGGGTCACTCAACAAGTTAGCAGATAAAGAAGTTGTTGTATGCATCATTTCATGTTGAACAGTGAAGAAGGGTACAGTGGTATTAGGAGGAGCAGTGGATGAATATTGCTGTCTGAAATGAATTCCAAGTGCCTTATCCATACCATGAGCTGGTGTAGCTGGGTACAGAACTCTGGCAACATCAGCCAGTAGTTTGTCGAGGCTATGAAGTAGGTACTAGCTTTGGCTCAGGAAAGAGCAAGGTACCTAGGAGGGCTCTGACCATTTTCAGTGCCATAAGGAAAGGACAATTTCATGTCTTAGTTAGTCCTCATGATAATGATTTACTAACCCTGTCCAAAGAAGGCTACTGTGGATTTCCAAGCACTATGGTTATTGTAAAGTAGACTAGGTCCATAATAATGTAGACAATTCTTTATATAGGTCAGTAGTAAGATGTATAAAATGATGTAGCATACTGCTTTTGCAGTTGTTGATTGCTGAAATATAATTGTTTTACCTGATTTTTCATCTGAGTAGAAATATTTTGTTGGTCTATACTAACCCTTGAGTGGGTAAAGGATTTATATTTAATATGTAGCTATGGTCAAAGTTAGGATTGTTGTGCTGATAATGAGCTTGGCAGGGACTCATTTATCCAGACAGAAAGGTTGTTGACGTCCAATTTTACCAGGGTGTTTTTGGAAGCTGGTTGTGTCATAAGCAACCACAGTTAAGTCTGCTAAAACTGGAGTGAGTTTTTCAAGGAGTAGGACATTTGTTACATGTGAGAATCAATTGCTGTTGTCCCTGTGACATTAAGTTCAGGTCAGGAAGCTGTTAAGCACTAGATCTGTGGGTGATTTAGTTGCTACATCTCCAGCGGGACAGAAAAAGACACAGGCTCTAAGAAGACCTGCCATCTTTGTAAACTAGGGAAGACAAGCATATTCAGAAGACTGAGCTGAACTGATTGCCTGAAAAAAATTTATACGCAGTTAGGGGTAACATTTAGGAAGTCTATGGATTTCTACCTGACTGGTGTAAAGTTGACAACAAAGTTGACAACACCTGTTTGAATTCACCTGTATCTTTTATAATAAACTTGAATTTTAAGTTTAGGAACACCAGATTAAGTGAGGAAGAGAAGCAGGAAGCTAGATTGTCAGAACTGTGATCAAGTAAAGAGATTAAAAAGATAAATAGCAGCTTTACTGGCACAGAGGACAACCCTGTCTGATAAATGAGTGGGAAAGTCCTCCTAGCCTTTCTCTTATATATTTTTTTCTTGACTTCTTGAAGTAATGACAAGAAATTTAAGACCAGCTGCTCTCTAAGAGCTGGCATTAAGCAGAGAGCAGGAATATGATGTAGTATGTAGACTCTCATGAACTTTAAACCATTCATCTTGTGAAGGATACAGAGTTAATATTTTTTTTCAGATTGTATTAGGCAGTACTCTTTCTGTTTTCCCTTTTCTTACCAACCACAATCCCCACTTTTCTGTCTTTCAGAGCTGTGTGGGAAAAGGGAAGGTGTCACATGATCTCACTGCCAGGCAGAACTCATCCGTCTGTTACTGATCCTCTCCCTCCCTGAGATATTTCCCATGGCTTTCACAGGAGGAAGCTTTCATTTGATAAACTTTGAACAATTCAGTGGTTCAGGAATGCCACCAACCACGTTTCTAGGTTCAACAGAGATGTTTCTTAATTTGCATGGGGGAGTAAGATTCAGTGCTCAAAAGCCAAGAAATGGAAACTGATTTGCTCAAACTTTGTTATAAAATAACTACAGCATCAATGTAAGATAAGATATAATATCTGTTAGGCACATGTCAAGATGAGTCAGTAAGCCACTAAACAGGATATACCTTCCACTTTCCTGCTTGAAATTACTCCTACATGACACAAACCAGAGAAGATAAGCCACAGCCCCCACCAAGGTGCACAGGTTCAGGCAACACTTTACCAATATCCTTTGTGCCATATCAAAGGTGCTTCTTGGAATGGAAGCAAATACTAAAGGTTACAACTTTTGAATGGATTTTAGTCTTAAATTTGGGACCGAAATGCCTTTTGAAAGCCTATGTTAGAGTTTATTCAGATATGGACTTTATGCTTACACTGCTGCCTGGATTTATTCAGCCTTATCCTTCCTGTCTTGGATGAATAAGAAAAGAATCAACTCAGACACTGGGAGGATGAGACAAATATATAAGGTTCTGATTCATACCTGGGAGGGTTATTTCTGCTCCAGACATGTGTAATGGGCTCAAGACATGACCTGTCACAAGCGAATAAAATCTGAGGGATCCCATCCGAACCTTGTAACAACAAAATGTAAATTTTCTTTTGAAATTACCTCAGGAAGTGTATATTATCTCTTTGGTAAGAGATAATATATCTAAAGCAGCATATTGAGAAGGGATCACCTTGAACTCAGTGGTCAAGAGGGAGTATTAAAACATTTAAGAACACAAAAATGTTGCAATTAAAACTTAGCAGATGAAATTCTAGGACTTAAAATACCTTTGAATAAGGTCTGTAAAGTATTGAAGGCAACAAAACATTTCAACAGTGTTGGTCTTAACCATTTTTTCTTTTTGGACACACCTCCAGGAAAAAGTAATATTTTTGGTGAGATTTTCAATGAAGGCAAATTGAGACAAGTGTATTTTGGGAGAACACTTATGTAAAGAGATCTACCCTGTACAAAGTATGAAGCATCCCATTTACTTGGCATTACTTTCAACCAAGGGTAGAGAAGTGAGGGACATGGGGAATATTCATATCCAACTGACAGGATTGTGAGGGAAATGCTCTCTGCTATCCACCCAACCGGGATGGAGTTGCAGCACTGTGAGCCCAGGCGCAAAACGCAGCAAGGACCACACGGCACGCAGGCAGGCAGGCAGGCAAAGAGACTGTATTCAAGTTTCCCGCAGCATATAAGGATTCTGGGAGGAAGGGAGGGGCTTGGCTGCCTTACCAGCCAATGACAAAGGCGGAGAGGTAATACCCAGTAAGAACCCAGGAACCGGGGAAAGGCAGGGGAAACAGCCAACGGGGTTAGGATAGAGGCGGGACCCCGCTCTGGGGGCAGAACAGGAGCTGCATTCCAGTGTAGGCAGCATGGGATAACAGGGGAGAGAGATTACACAATATAAGATAACGTGGAACAATGATTTCGCAATACAAGGCTTCGCTGAGCTGACTCTAGGAGCTCTCCCGGGCTGCAACTGTCTCTCCTCTAGGATTGATGTTTCCACTGCACGTATTCCACGTTGTCTCCCACAGTTCCTCCGTTTTTATTTAGTAAAGAAACATAGACTTGAGAAACATTGTGCATCACCAAACCCTGAAGACATGTGACCTGAGGTAAGACCGCCCAGCAGTAGCGATGAGAAGGTTCTTCTGCATTGGTTGAAGGCACTGTAAATGCAAACCTGCGAGAGTCTTTAGGGTTTAACCTGATGTTAAAAAAAAAGTCCTCGATTTTCCCCTTTTAGAGGCCACTGGGATACCCAGATGGGCTCATCTGAGAGCCATGTAAGGGCAGGGGACTGCGGCTCTCCAGTGGCCTCAAGACTAAATTTGAGGTGGTGAGATGGATGTTCCATTGTCCTATTATATCCCTCCCCCAAAGGGTCATTGGAATATTAAGGACATAGGGCCTTGTTGAAGCAGTTTTACCTTCTGGCCCTTCAATTAGTAAAGTGAAGGTACTTTGAAGTGGTGTTTGAGCTCCTCCTACCCCTTTGATGTCAATATAGGGCTTGGTGGTCCTCCATTCCTTCGGCCAGTCTTTTTCTGCGAAGATGGTGACATCTGCTCCTGTATCTATGAGACCTTTAACTTGAATACACTGGTTAGAGTTGGGAAGAAACACAGAACAGGTTAGCATTGGCTGATCAAGCAAAATAGCTTGTGTCCATTGAACCATAGGCATGGAGTCTAAGTTGTTTTCCCCTGTCTCGATGGGGGTTAGATTTGCAATAGGTGTGTCTGTGTCAAGGTCCACAGGTGGAAACAAAGCTTTCACAGTCACCTCTATTACCTTGGGATTGTCTGTTGTTACTGATTGAGGTAATACCGTTATACCTGTTTCAGTTGAGGTAGTAGTTCCAGTTAGGATGTATTGTCCAGGAGGCACTGGTGAATTACCAGTTGGTTTTACAAGAATTTGTTGGTAATCATCACTGTGTATGGTGATTGGGTGGGGAGGTGCTAGTTCCACCCTGGAGACACTTGCCGAGTGTGAGTGTGCCAGAATGGGGGGAGCCGATGGTTTTGGCTGGGGTGAGGGGCAATTTATGTCATAGCGCTCCCCTAAGCGCTCAGTTCCTCGTTTCCCGGAACCGGGGTCAGCTTTTTGTGGGAGCCTGGGTGAGAGGGGTTTCCCCTCTCTGTCATAGTGCGATCTACAATTAACTGCCCAGTGTAACCCCTTTCTGCACCGGGGACATAAGCTGGGCGGCATTGTAGGGGCTCTGTTCAGGTGAGGGCAGTCCCTTTTAAAGTGACCCGGCCTTTTGCAGTGGTAGCAAGTGTTAACAGTTTGGTGGTGTTGTGCAGCCATAGCTTCGGCTTGTGGTGGATTATCGGGGGTGGTGGGTATCACATCTCGGCAAGCTTTAACCATATCCATGGGGGTAGGGTCTTTTAGTGTCCTTAAAATACGTTGACAATCCTCATTTGCTTGTTCTATGGCTAATTTTTGAAACAGGGAATCCTGAGCCTCTGGGATTTTAAATTGTTTTGTGAGAGCATCCTTCAGTCTCTCGGCAAAGTCCATAAAAGGCTCCGTCGGTTTTTGACGGATCTGTGTATAGGATTCAGTGACCTCAGAGGCTTCTGCAATACTGCGAATTGCCTCAAAAGCTAGGGACTTAGATTTCTGCAAATCATTTAAAGGGATTGTGGCTTGGGCGTCATTAGACGAAAATGGCCCAGTGCCAAACATCCTGTCAATGGTATTATCAATTGGGGTACCAGTGGTGGGGAATATTTGTTCTGCATGTTTGCGTATTAATGTTTTCCACTCTTGTAGAAAAAGAGTGTTTTGCATTTTCGTAAAAAATGCGTCTGATAATGTTCTTATATCATTCGGAGTCAGGTTGTAAGCTGCAAATAATGACCTCAGAATTTCTAGAGTATAGGGTGAACTGAGGCCGTAATCGCTTATTGCCTTTTTTGTATCTTTAAGGAGTGGCAGAGGCAATGGGCTCCAGTGGGGAGGACGGTTATTGCGGCGATAAACAGGGTATGCCTCATTGAAATAGCAATCATTTGCGTGCTGCTTCCTGATTTAAGGGGTAGCAACCTTGAATGGCTAGAGCACATGGCTCGGGTAGAATGGGTACCTGGGCGTGGCCATTTTGAGAGGCCCTCACTTCCGGAAGACCGGACGTGGGCGGGGCTTGAGGTGGTGGTCTGTCCCCCCAAGGACCGGAAGAACTCGATGGTATTGAGGGCAGGACAGCGCCACCCGGCTGCATGGCAGAGTAATCGCCAGCAGTCTGAGATGCAGCTAAGAAAGCTGAGGTCACCCTTGTGGGGTCAGGGGGAGCCACCCAGCCCTGGGGCATGGGCTGGTGCTGGCTGCTGTTCGTGTGTGGGGAAGGGGGAGGGGGCGGGGTGGCCATGCGGCTGGGGCCATTGCAGAGCTGGGGGGGCGAACATGCCACGGCATGCCCTGGGTTAGATGGCAGCGCAGAGGGTAGAGTTTTCCCCCCTACAGCTGTTCCCGACGCCATACGCGCGCATCGACCGCGACCCTCTTCTACCTCCCGCTCTCCCACCCCAGAGTTTATATTTTCGTTTTTTTCCAACAGAGTTAAAATCAAACGCCAGGCGATAGAGGCTTGGGACGCAAGAGTGTCATTAGCCTGTGTAGCTTTCCATAATTTAAGTCCCAACTTGTCCCATTGTTCATAGGTGAGTGTACAGGGAACAGCATGATTATTCTTGGAAATTCACTTAATTAGAGCTTTTAATGACTGTTTATCTAATGTATGTCCATGAAGGTAGATAAAGTTCTTCAAACGCTTATAGGTATCCTGCTGTCTTTTTGATGGTAGTAAACCCATGATATAAAAGCGAGGTAGTAGGGTTGAAGGAACTATACAACTGCTGGCCTACCTCAAAACCTAGGCAGGTCGAAATCCGAAGCTGAGTTGTAGAATCCGTCCGAGCGGGAAGCCAAAATTCCACTTCGTCGCTTGAGCCCAGAGGAGTCCGAAAGAATTTCTACACGGTAGAAATGCAGGCGGAGCTCGAGATCACGTTGGGCGCCATTTGACAGGATTGTGAGGGAAATGCTCTCTGCTATCCACCCAACCGGGATGGAGTTGCAGCACTGTGAGCCCAGGCGCAAGACGCAGCAAGGAACACACGGCACGCAGGCAGGCAGGCAGGCAGGCAGGCAAAGAGACTGTATTCAAGTTTCCCGCAGCATATAAGGATTCTGGGAGGAAGGGAGGGGCTTGGCTGCCTTACCAGCCAATGACAAAGGCGGAGAGGTAATACCCAGTAAGAACCCAGGAACCGGGGAAAGGCAGGGGAAACAGCCAACGGGGTTTAGGATAGAGGCGGGACCCCGCTCTGGGGGCAGAACAGGAGCTGCATTCCAGTGTAGGCAGCATGGGATAACAGGGGAGAGAGATTACACAATATAAGATAACGCGGAACAATGATTTCGCAATACAAGGCTTCGCTGAGCTGACTCCAGGAGCTCTCCCGGGCTGCAACTGTCTCTCCTCTAGGATTGATGTTTCCACTGCACGTATTCCACGTTGTCTCCCACATCCAACCGCTCTTGATGCAACAACCTAATTGATTACTTAACCACTGACATCTTATCTCAGGCATCTAGAGCCAGAACAAGAAGCCTTACCTGCTTTATTGTCTCACACCCCTGAAATAACTGAAGCAGCCCAATTCTTATTTTGTGTTAGGCATGCAACCTTGAAGTTACTTTGGTCAGGGACTGTGCCTTAGTGTTACAGAAATTTTTGGGCATACTCCTTGGCACTACAGAAGATTGAAGAAGATTGAAATAGCTTTTCTGTTGCTAAGATTTGGGGTTTTTTTACCTGACAGTTTCAATTAAAAAAGAGGAATCAGAAATGTCATTGTCCACAACATATACAAAATTAGAAATCTGAAGCCTAAACAAGTGACTCTATTGCTGATGTTTGGAACATATTCTTCATTGGTTTTGGCATATAATACCTTCCACATTGCTTAATCTACAGGCTCCAACAACGTTGTTTGGAATGTCTTGTACTGTCACTTATTGAAAAGCAGGGTGGACAGTTAATAGGAGAAATGTGTAACGGCAGATTATCATGAAACATTTTAATAAGTGTAGACGTTAGCATACAGCTCATTAGAGGAAAGATCTGCAGCATTAAACTACCAAAAGCATTAAAAAGCGAGATACATAACTTATGTATGCTATGCACACACACAAATGCACACACCTCTGGAAATACCCCTCTGGAAGGAGGAAAAGCTGGGGAATTGGCCTGCAGTAAACAGAAGGATAATTAGATTGGTTCAACTGCTGGGTCACAGACAAAAAAAGACTTGAGGTGGGTTGACCCTGTCTGGCTGCCAGGTGCTCATCAAAGCTGCTCTATCACTCCCCTCCTCAGCTGGATAGGAGAGAGAGAATAAAAAGCAAAATTAATGGTTGATATAAGGACAGGGAGAGATCACTCACCCATTACAGTCATGGGCAAAACAGATTCCACTTGGGGAAAGTAATTGAATTTATTATCAATCAAATCAGAATAGGATAAATACATAACTCTGCTCCTAGGACCAATGCAGGAGTAGAGAGGGGATGGAGAGGAGCAGGAGTTTAAAGCTAAAGTACACGAGCTGGCATGGGGTTGTAGAGTGAAAATGGGATGGCATTGCAGCTTGTTTCTGTTAGCACTTTATGAAGTAAGAAGCTGTACTGAGGAGTAGTGAATAAAACACTTGGGCAAGCAGCAGGACCAAAGCAAACTCCGAGCAAAATCAAGGAAATCAGTGAAAAGGGATTGAGAATGTAGAAGGAAAGAGAAGACGTAAGAAAGGAATAGTGTCACCAGCAAATTCAGAATACTTATTAGTCAAGAACTGAGTGAATTACAAGTATTCTGTGAATGAATTCCAGCATCAGTTACAATTTTTTCCAACCTTTCGTGCAGCTGAAAGTATTTCAGAAAGTTTTTTAACCACTGGTTTCACCAAAAAAATATGAGGGGAAAGAAAAAAAGAGAGAAGGGAAGAAAAAGTCTAATGACTCCCTTCTTGTATAGGCTAGCCTGATTCCACAAATATGCACAGAATTCTCCTGAAGCTGAACAACTTTGGACTTTGGCTTTTAGAAGAACCTTTTTTGATATTTGTGGATTATTACATAAAGCCTCTATTTATTACAGATATCCAAAGAAATGGCCTTTGACCACAACATAGTCTAGTAATTGCCTACATGGAAATATGCATATTGGTATATACATCTCTACACACGAAAGCAAAACCTCCAGTCTCCTATGAAGTTAATTGTCAAAAGGATCAAAGACTGTAGTTAGGGGATAGTGCCAAGTCACGTCCTTTCAAGGCTGTGACCTACTGTAAATATGGAGAAATACCCACTTTTTCTCATGGTCTTAGAACATGTAGAGTATTTAGCAAATTAAGGTAGATTTATTCAAAGAACTGTTGGGTTATTAAGTCAGTTCCAGTCAAAACATCAAATGAATATAGCAATAATCAAATCAAAAGTTTATCAGACTATTCATTCTTAAAAATTCTTAAAAAGTTTGAGACCTCATAACTTTGTTTACAAGATCTACTTAAAGAATAGGATAAAATTGGTCAAGCATTTTAGAAAAAATTATTTTCCTTTAGAATAACATCTATATACTCTTGTACTTACATATTACTGAAGTAGGTTATACAGAAACCCCTAAATGCTGACTCCTTAATTACAGCCTTTGTAATATACAATAGTACAGTACTTTCCCTTACAGGATAGAGTGTTTATCCAGAAGTAAACATGACAGTTTTGCAATTCACACTTGATTTAATGTTCAGTTATCTAAAGAATTACCATTCCTGCATCTGTTTGTTCAGGGTGACATGCAGTCACAACCCCACCTAAATAGTGTTAAAATGTTAAATGTTAAGTGCTAAATGTTAAATGTTAAAGAAAAGGAAATAATTTGTGGGTTTTTTTTAAATAGCAGCTTTCAGCTTAAAGCTATCGGTTTTAATCCTGTAGTGTCAAACTCCACATTGCTGTTCAGTGGCCAGGTATCTAATTAATGTCTTGATGATGAGGGCTGAACATTCAAATTCTTGACTGGTCAGACTTGCAGTAACTGTATCCACAAAAAAATACTTTTTTTTTTTTTTTTGCAAATTAATAAATCAATTCACTTATTTCTCCTCAACATGTCTGTCTAGACACCTACACAGTAAATAGGAAATTCTACACTTTATCAACATGTTCGAATTTTTATCAAAATAAGATTGACAGTTAGGCAAAGCCTGAATGGTCTTTCTCGAACTGAAGATTATTAAAATACTAATTACACAATTTACAAAGGAAAAAAAATGTTACCAAAAAATGAAAAAAAAAACAGTGAAAATCTGGCATGGAAAGAGACAGACATTTGACACCTATTTCAGTGTCAGCTGTCAGCATTTGCTGGTCAGAGGAAGAAATGTTATCATTGGTACAAGACTCATAAACTACCAAGATGCACGCACATTTTTTGGCCTCAGTATACTGCCAAGCTACTTACTGGCAGGTCAGTTCAGGAGAAGGAAAATAATATGCTTGGAGGCTGCATTTTTGAATCCAAAACAAAACAAAACAAAACAAAACAAAAAAAAAAAGGAAAAAAAAAGTTGTAGTTGAACCATAAATTTCCATAGCTGTTGTAATCTTATTATGGTGACTATGATGATTTGTTGAAACATAAACGTCAACTGTAATGTTTAAGGCACTGTCCAGTAGCATGTTGGACTCAAGCAGCAGATTGGCCTACTAGAAAATAACCATTGCTTTAGGCAGTCACAAGCAGTTAATCTAAACCACAAACATTTGGAATATCGTAATACAGCCACCAAAACCACGATGAACTTTTCTGGCCATGGATTATTGTGGGTTTTTCTAAATCTAGTGGTTTATTACTATGGAAAAAATGGAAATAGTTAATTTTATTTGATCAATTGATTTTTAGGTCGGGACAGTTAACATTGTCTGGCAATTTGATGTTGAGCTGGTGACATCAGCAATTGCTGCTTAATAGCAAAAATGTTGTAATTACAACCTAGCTGTTCAGTAGCCAAGTAAAATGACTTAGTCAGGTTTGTTCCAACAGCAAATATACGCATTCAGAAATTGCAAAATACATTATGTTTGCAAATATTCTTATAAGAAGGCACAAACAAAATTGGAATCTGGAGCATACTTTTATTTGTGGTTAAGGGTTGAGATATAAAGAAAAAGGCTGAAGCATGGGGAAGCCTAACAGCTGTGTCTTTTCACAGGTAAAGGAATTTCTGTACCTTCAAGTAACTCTGACATTCAGAGTGAATAGTTAGTTTTCTCATGAAATAAAAGAGTGAAAAATGGAATGTTACTGTGTTGTGCTGGACTCCTGTAAATCCAACACTGTTATAGTATGCTACACAAAGCATTTTACATCATTTAATAAAATCTGTAAGTTCAGAAGTCATCACTTGCAGTCCTGGCACTCTAAATAACATTATTAACATCACCTGACATTATATTTACGTTAAAATAGAAAAATTCACTGTAATCACAGGCATAGGAACTAGGGAGAAGATTTCAACTGAAACCATGTGGTAGCCATCTAGGTTTTACTAAAGCAGAAACCAGTTATTTTCAGCTGTAAATCTTCACTGTAAGCTGAGGTGAAAGAAAATATATATTTCATAGAATACCAAGTGTAGTAGATCAGCGGAAAATAACTCAGAACTGTTTTCAGTCTTCAAACAGCACTCCAAAGGAGCCCTTGGTGGCCAGCCAAAGGATCTAGTTTTCAGCTTGCCATATTTCTCACTGATTTTTAGCCAGTCGTCCACATTTTCTCTCCACTGGCCCATCATGTCTCTTTTACTTTTGTCTATTTTTTTATGTACTTTCCAGAAATAGATGTAGACCACTCAGGGCATCAATCCACTTAATGAAAAGAAGAGGTCAGGTCAGGTTGTGCTTTATAGGATACCTTTTTCTGGATTAATTGAGGAACAGGGCACCTTTTCCCCCTCCCCAACATTTTTCAATTTTTCAAGTACCTGCACTTCTTTCCAATATGCAAAGTAAGTAAATTTTCAGAACCAAGCTGTTTGGATGGACTAGACTCTAAACATCACTGGTTTAAGGAAAGCAATGAATGTATGCTTTCTTCAGAGGCTTCCTGTCTTCCCACAGTCCATAGCAGCCTTAGCAATACTCCTATAGCCTGCTTTTTTTTGGTTGTTTTTCTGTAAACTCTGACAACAGTGTAAATCTGTTCACTTCAGTGCTCTGATCTCTCAAAAAGAGATTTCTAACCTCTATGTAGGTCTCTGATAGTTTTATAACTGCATTTAATACCTCGAGTAAGAAACATTATAAAACTACTTAAAGCATTAAATTTAGAGGTTACTACCAGAAAACCATCCACTCTGATTCTTTCAAGGAGTGCCCTTTCAGCATTACACTCACAATTTTCATACTAGAGGTCAGTGCCAGGAAAGGAGTAAGTCTCTTTGCTCTGACAGATTTGCTTTTGTAATTTTTAAGCAAAACCAGGTGACCTAAAATACTAACCAAACCCAAATTCTACAGAAGCTTCAGATGCTCTGTTTCCCTGTCTGCCTGCAAACTGCTCTATCAGCTAAGAACTCCCAGTGCAGGCTGAGACAAAGCTTATTGATCCAAGTACAGCCAGGACTTCTGTCATAACCTCTGCCTGGTCCACAGCAAATTTGTCCCTCAAAAGCAGCTCTTACAGTGATCATTCACCACTCAGAGACTCCCTGTACCCCCACATACTTTTGTCTTCACCGCAGTTAACACCTTTGCTTCATAGCAGACCTGAGAACCAGCATTATTGACTTCAGGTCTTTTGAATGAATGTTGCATTGAGAAGTTTGTGGCATATTTGCTTTTTATCAGGGGAAGTTCCTGTAAAATGTATATGTCATCTCTGTCTTTTCTGAGGATTTGTCTAGGATGTGAAATACTAGCCCAAAACACTTTAAGAGAATAATAGTATTTAATTTTACTTGATCACAGCTGAGCCAAAAGATCAGCAACATGTTTAGAGGTGTCAGATTCTATTTTGTATGTAACACAAGATTTAGTTTATTGTGAGGGAGTTAGGCTTTCTTATTTTCTATATGTATTTGAGGCACTACTATTATTACCAATAAACTCCATATTCTCTGAGCATCATCTTTTGAAGAACAATCAGGAGAATGTGTACTCCAAAAAAACATATTAAATGAGGATAAAAGAAGCTGTTTTGTGTATTGTGCAATAGAGGAAAAAAATCCACTATGCTGTTTTTAAGGAGTAACCTACCTAAAATTTGGTGACCTCAGAAAATCAAGAATCATAGCATTTTCTCATTTTTCATAAAATCCTGTCCTCTTGTTCCTAGAAAAGGAAAACCTAAAAAAACCCTTCAGAGATTTCATCAATGACATGCTTCATTATTATAAAGGTTAATAACACTCTGAAGGTGTTATCAGTGTTATAATATTCGATGACATACTGGAGCCTCTGTTCTAAAATACGGATTTTCCAGGTGTACCTCCTTGCAGTGACAGAGATCAGGTTTAGAACAGAAAAGACCAAAGACAAAACACCTGAAAACCCAGCCTTCAAGACTTTAGTTGGGTAATGACATCATTCCCTCATATCCTTCTTTTTTTGATCCATGACATCAGAACAACTGTCATGAAAACTCTACCAATATTCAGAAATACCTACGTTGGTAATCTAAAACACTAAATTATTCATCAGTAACCTAATAAAATCTCTGTTAATCCTTTAGATGGTTAAACCTGAGATGAGTGTGTGTGTGTGTGTATACCTACTCAGCTTGATTCAGTGCTGCTTACCGAAGAAGAAAAAATCACAGGCTGTTGCCTTGGTCTTAAAAGTATCTGAGGAGCACAGGTGGAAATCATGTCTTCAAACACTAGATGCTCTCTAGAGAATACAGCTGGATGAAATGATGCAATGAACTGGGAGCAACATTTTACCGCTGAATTACTGCTTGACTCCACATTGATGGATTCCTTACAGAAACCTTTGGAAAGCATGGGTGAAAAGCAGTCCTAAGCTACTGTGCTCTTAGTAATCACTGTGTCTTCTCATGCAAAAACAAAGATGAAGGATAAAGCTGCATGCTGTGTTGCTTTATTAATCACAAGGACTATGTGGTCACATGTGGCAATGGGACTTAAATGAAACTCTTGTAGTCACGTAATAAAATGGAGCATAGGTCTATCTATAAAATTGGCTGGGCAACCAAATTGAACTTATACTGTTTTCTCTAAACATAACGTTTAAAATATTATATGTAAAAAAGTATCAATCAATTTGTTTTTATGGATCTGTTTTCCCTTTTATATAGTCAGTTGTTGAATGGCTTTTTGTCCCTCCAGTGAAAAGATAGTCCAGGCTCAGCGTAGAGCTAATGCGTTACCAAGACCTTAGAAGATCTAAAGTACTATGTAGTTGCCAGGGTTTTTTAATGAGTCTCCAAATATATGATGTAGTTGAGAGCATCAGAACCACTAGGACTGATTTTTTTACCATCTTTTGGACAATAGCTTCTAAGAAAAGTAGGTCTGAGTAAAAGGAAGCCTCCAGACAGTCTTCCAGCAAGAGACCAGGGTTTGTTTCTGCTACCTTCATGGCACTCAAAAGGTTAGCAAGATGCATCTAGAAAGGAATTGTCAGCCTCTGGTTCACCTGCCAGCTGTGTGTCCTTCTGACTTATTTTGTAGTTCCAGTAAGGATAACCATTTTTGAATAGTTAGTTTTATCCGTTTACAAAATGCCAAGAAATACTAGGAAGTTGTAATGATGAATAAAATTTGATTCCTGGGATTGTTTTGTTTGGTTGTTTTTTTGTTTGGTTGGTTTTCTTTTTTTTGGTTGGTTGGTTTTTTTGTTTTGTTTTGTTTTGTTTTGCTTTTGGTTTTGTTTTTTGTTTGTTTGTTTGTTTGTTTGGGTATTTTTGATAGTACTATTGTAAATGGTATCACTATACAAGAAAGGGTTTCACCCTCTGGAGGAATGCAGCATATTTCTGAAATCAGAATTACTTTTTTAAAGAGACAGCAGTTCATGAGAACTGGAACAGCACACTATAAGTCTAGGGTTTTGCCTCCAATGGTGTGCAAGATTCAGTGGCTTGAAGGAAGCCACTAGAAGGAGTAGTTTGATAATGACATGCCAATGGCAAAAGCTTTTTCATAACATGAGGTATATGGTGAATAACCTTATGAAAATGCTCAAATAGTAATTCGATTTCAGTTTTCTACAAAACTATAATTAATCTAAACAGAGAGATCTCACCAGAATTAAACAAAAATCTTATTTTCAAGGCCCTCTACTTCCACCACTGGATTCAAAAGTATTAAGAGAAATAACTTCTTCTTACCATATGCTGTCTGATATTTGTGGTTGCAGAAAAGCCAGTGAACCCCAGAGCTGAATGCCTTCCCACAGGGATTCACATAAAGGAGCTGATGATAACACAATGTGGTCCTGATGCCTTCAGGTGAATGTAGAAAATCTCTCTGAAAAATAAGTCTAACCGCAAATGACACAGGGACGTGCATATGCAGAGTGCTGACACTGTTAGACTAATAAGAATAGCCATTCCCTTAATATGAAATCTAGGTACCATGCCTGACCATAGTCAACTAGATTAAGTAGTCTTTGACATTCATTTTCTTGCAGAGTTGGTGTCTGAATGCACAAATAGGAAAAGGGGATGTTTAGTTTGGGTTGTCATCAGCAGATGCCTCCTACTCTCTATCCTGAGGAAGATAAAACATACTGCTAGGAGCATCCAGTTATGGTCTATGGTACCAGAGAAAAACAAATTTACCAAAATATCACACCCCATTCAAAATAAAGTAGTTTGAATGGTGCCTATGAGCTGCTGGTTCAAAGTTGTAGGCAATAAAAAATTACTTCATAAAATACAATCTTCTTTGCCTCACCCTACCCCTCTTCCCTGGATGATGTGTTTCTATTGATGGCAAGAGCTTGGTGTAAATATATGAAAAATAGTTTGAGCAGGAAAAGAATGTATTTTTAGTAAAATATTGTACCACAAATAGAACTGAATATCAAACTGCGATAATTGAATGGATAACAAATAAATAAAAAAATAAATGATTATTTATTACCAAATAATTTTCTCTGACAACTCCACTGGAGTTAAAATTATTTTAAATGTTTGAAACAAATTCTAGCATGAACTTAGTTGAGAAAATTAACATTTAAACACAGGATATCCACCAAAGTCAGGATATAAGGACAGAGCCAGAAAAACGAGTGATTCTCCAAAACCAAGTTGCTGTTTTCCATTTTAATAATCTCACAATCCACTACATATGTGCAAGTCCTGCCTTGGAGTTCACTGTGTTAGCAGAGAGATTGCTGGCTTCAAGATTAGTTTTCATGTGATTTTTCCAGGAAAAAGAAACAGCACTGCAGAGCCACAGTAGTCTGTAGATCTAAGTCCAGCTCCTCATGTGCAGCAGACCAATGCCAGGTACATCACAGACAAGGAATGGCATAATTAGTTGTCTGCCATTTTGAACCCTTTGGCTCTAGAGGCTTCCAGTCTTTTAGAGTAAAATGTTTCAGCTTTAATGCTTGAGCAAACTATCTCTTTAGGGAACTATTTTACTGATGAAGGTCATCAGAGCTTAACACCTCTTTTCTTGTTTTTTTACCTCTATCCTCCTGCCCAGCTTTCTCCCTTCATTACAGTCTCTCCAATGCAACAATATTTAATTTATCTATATGTGACGTAGAGTGAATTTTATTTTGAGTTTATTATTGCTCTGAATATTGACTTTAGGAGTAAGACAATTGTTATATCTGCTTCAGTCTGTCTAAAAGTATAAAATATTTGCCTTATTGGCATTGCTGATATCCATGCAGAAACAGATATGTAAGTGCTTTGCTGTTTCTCATCACAGCTCACTAAATTAATTTGGAAGATTTTATGGTGTATTTCAGAGAGGAAGACCAGACGAAAATACAAGGAACCCATCCTGCTGGTGCCAAACACCAATTGAAAACTTTTGTTTGTAAAGCATGTGTTCAGCTATGCCTAAAGAGGATGGAATATACAGTTTTAATGTAACTGTGGGACTGAGTGGCTAAAAAAAGAAGTGGGCTGCAGGAAAGGGCTGGAAATAAGAGTATGCCAAAAACTTTCCCTCCCCTTTTGCCCCTGCCAACAGGCAGACTGCACAGAACTGGTTCTGAGGCAGCAGCACTATTCTTCTCAAAGTCTGCAAGAAAAAAGTCTATTAGTGTGATCTCATCTGGACCAGCCAACCTGCCTAGCAGGAGTACAGTGAGAAACCTATGCCTTATTTGTGGCAAGAGCACTGAAGGGGCTGCTGCAGCCTATAAACCTTTGCTCCAGAGGAAATGTGAAGGTATTAGTAAATGGGAGTTAGAAAGACAGAATCTTGTCCTAAGTAAATATTGTTGCCTTACCTTTTTGTTTTCCAACCCAATGGAACACAGCTTTCAAAGCTGTGTTATTAGGATGTAATCTTTAGTTCAGTGCCTCTGAGGCACTTTCTGTACCAGCTGTTATTCTCTCTGTTCCAAACAACAGATATTACAAATAAAAAAATATTTATTTTGTTTGGGGCTTTCCCACAGACTATTTTTAAATAATGATTTTTAAGAACTGTGCTGGCCTTGTTTCAACTGCTCACAAGCTAAAGCCATGAGGATTCTTATTTTAAGCTCTTCTCAGTGAGGCATCAAGAATGTCTGGGCAAGTTTTGTGCTTAGCTCCCCAAGAGAAGAGAATGTGAATCCCACTGTCGCTTACTTGCAGTGCTTTGCAGCATCTAATAGTCCATGCATCATGTAAGCACAGTCATTGCAATGTTGTACTCTCAGTTCATGTCAAGTTACAGGGCAAAATGAAGAGTATCTGCATGTGTGTTTCTAGCAACTGAAGACAAGCAGAAGGCAAACTGTCTATTTTTACTAGTTTCACAGTCAGTGGAAACCATCCCTTATCACAAAAGAAGCAGATGGCAGACATGGTAATAAAGCATTTGGCTCTGAAATGATCCATGTTTCCCCACTTGCCCTTCCCACCATTACGGAGGGAGGGAGCTGCAGCTCTAGTGTGTGTTGCAGACTCACAGGCCTTTCCCCGATCTGTTTGGGAAACTATAGCATGGGCTGGACAGTGAGCCTTCAGTAAGGCAGTATGTCACATATGATGTCTTAACACTTGTCAGACTGTAGGATTATTTCTGAACCGAAACCTTAAAACAGTTAAGTGTCGTCTACATCTCAAAAATGTCAGAACTTGAATTTTGCATCAAACCAGGACTTTAGGAAGGTGTACAAGATATTGTGTACCACATAGAGATGTCAGATACTGTTTCATCAAAGGCAACTCATCCCAGAGCTCATCTTACATTGTTGGAGGGAATTGCAACTGGTTTTTTGTATGGGTCAGTTCTGCAGAGCCTTTGTGCACTTGAGAGTTAGTATTTAAAAGGCTTCTGATTCCAGATTGCAGTATTTGACAGCTGGAGTAAGAATTCTTTTGTCTAAAGTGCTAAGGAAATCTTGGGTGCTGTGAGTATATTTTTGATGACTAAACATTTGAACACAAATTTGGAAGGAGATAGAGGTAATAGGAACATAATCAGTGATTGATGGCATACAATGTCAGACCGTGTAATAGAAAACATTTCTATCCCATGGGATAAAAAATACAGTAATTAGGATAGTAATCCAAAATTTTTATAGTTTTTTTTTTATTTTTATTTTTACTTATGGAGCAGGAGGTGAAAACACAGTCACATTCTGCACAACTTCAAGAATTTTGGAGAAGAGTGATTGCTAGATTTAATATTGAAGTTGGCCTTTCCAGTGGCCTCTGCATTTTTTACACTGAAGACAACACAAGTCTGTCAAAAGTTACAGGGCACAAGAAAATATTTTGTTAAGAACAGTTTAGTGTTTACGAGATTAATGCTTCAGAATAAAAACCATCTGCATCTCTGAGTATTGATTTGACAGACCTGGATAATCTGCTTTTAATGGATCTTCAACTTTTAAATCTGGAAATTACATCTACATTTTCAGAGTTGTGATTGCACGTTAGTGATTTATGTGTTTTATTTTATATTTACTTCAGGTAAATGTACATTCATTTTCAGCAGCATAGTACCTCTAAAAAGCACTGTAT
Organism: Myiozetetes cayanensis; assembly: GCF_022539395.1. Taxonomy (NCBI): domain Eukaryota; kingdom Metazoa; phylum Chordata; class Aves; order Passeriformes; family Tyrannidae; genus Myiozetetes; species Myiozetetes cayanensis. The sequence continues at coordinate 30,216,828 of NW_026086604.1, read as the reverse complement.
CATGTTGTCTCTGATATGTTGGAATGAAGGGTTTGAATTTCTTTCTGTAAGTGTATCAACTGTTCTATTTTTGGTTATGAATGATATCTCCGTAGCATCACACTTGATGGCAATGCTCTCACTATTTTAAAACGATCTTTGAATCCAACCCAACTCTTTAATGGGTCATCAATTTCAGGTATCCCTTACCCATGTGGTATTGTTATTTGTTCCATTTCTTTATTACTATATTAGCTCCTAGTAGCACAGAAACTGATCGAAACTCATTTTATTAGAGGCTGTGTAAATTGAGAGCAAAACCCTGATGGCTACTCAAAACATCTTAAACAACTTAGATAACAATCTTAGAATTCAGTCTTGGTTTGGAAATGCTGCAATATCCCACCATGCTTCAGATGAGGACAAAACCAAGGGGGAAAATCCCATGTAGGTCAGACTTCATACTTCTGGCCAAGAACCTTACTCTTAGTTTTTCCTGTTGGACTAGAAAAATAATTTGTTGGACATGGGTATTGTCTGGGTTCTGTCATTGCCATGTTTTCTGCTGCTTGAAATTTTTCTGGTCTGGAACCCAGTTTCTGTTGTCTTGTACAGTGGAAAAACAGAGGAAAAGGGCCTCATACTCTGGATTTCAAATAAACTGAAGTGGAGGAGCTTGTTTTGGAAAGCTAAAAATATGCTGGTACATTGATTCTGAGCCTTATTTGCATACTATATACACAAGAGAAGGTAAGTTTGAGTAACTTGTAAATTAACATATTACCTTGATATTTGCAAACCATTAACCAGCACAGTTGTCTAGCTGTCAAGCATATTTTGGGGTACTTGAATTATCTCATGTTTTTATTAGTTTCTTTACTTTTGGAAGAAATAGGCTTTTGGTTTGCTTAAATGCCAAGGTTTAGCTGAACATTACATCAGATGCTTTCCAAACCCTTGGGAAATGGCCAATGCATATGGACATATTAAACAGCACAGCCAAAGGATGTGAGATCTAATGTCTATGGAGAAAGTCAGTTCAAATGTTAGTAATTTCATTTCAGATTTTATTTTTCTCATTGAACAAAACTGTTACACATGCTGCATGTTTGGAGAGTAGGGACTTGAGTTACGGCTGTCTAGATCTGATCCTTCCTTCTGATACATGTGGTTGGTTTGCAGTATTCTCTCTTGTCTTTATTCTGTGATCTGCCACGATCATAGAATCATAGAATCATAGAATCATAGTCATAAAATGGTTTGGGTTGGAAGGGAACTTAAAAATCATCTAGTTCCAACCTCCATGCTGTGTGCAGGGACACCTTCCACTAGGCTGGGTTGCTCCAAGCCCCATCCAACCTGGCCTTGAACACTTCCAGGGACAGAGTATCCACAATTCTCTGGGCAACCTGTTCCAGTGCCTCACCACCCTTACAATAATGAATTTCTCTCTAATATCTAATCTAAGCCTTTCAGTCTGAAGCCATTCCTCCTTTGTACTATCACTATATGCCCTAGCAAAAGGTCTCTCCCTATCTTCCTTATAGGCTTTCTTCAGGAGCTGATAATTGATGTATTCTATAGCCAGTCATCTTAATATCTGCTCTATGATCCAGAGAGATGCTGGTATCTCCCTTTTACAGCAGGGACATTAAGATACAGAACTGAACTGATCAATGACAGTTTTTTAAAGCCATAATATTAAAGAAATGCATATAGAAATTATTTATTCATACAAATTTTGGAGGTCTGTCTGGTGGGAAAGATGGGTTTAATCTGAAGTTGGAGGAAAGGGAAGAAATTAACTAGAGGTCTCCTTGGCCATGTTTGTGGTTATGTTGTCTTCACTTTAGGGTGTGGTACAGTATCTCTGGCTCCTTCTTTGACTTTTAACAATCAGGCAGAATGCCCATAGCAAAGAGCAATATCAAAATGTGCATCATGCTTCAAGGACGTGCATCACGATAGTTCCTTGGCAGGCCTATTTCCATTGTGAAGACAATGAACATGATTTATTTTCACAATAGAATTCAGAAGCTCAAATGATACCCAGCTGTGGTAATTCCTTTCCCAATGCTAACATCTGTAATATACTACAACTGTGTTGCCTTTAGCCCATAAAATGGGTGGGCTAACTTTTTCTAGCATTTATTCACTGTAGATTAGAGTGAGTACTGATCCATACCATGATGAAGTTTAGCCAGAGGCTTTAGTGGAACTATAAACTAATTGAATAAATGTTGTCATTCCACTGGGTCACACACTGGTTTAAATTGCAATCAAACAAACAAAAAATTGTTTTAAATTGCAATCTTGTCTTTCCAGTCATTCTAAGAGTAGATGAAAAATGTGATAATAAATCAAAAATTCAGACCTTGTCTTAAGCAACAGTTGTCCAGGCAGCTAATATAAGAATTAAATTATAATACATACCTATTTTACTGTCCTTTTCTCTGTCCTTTACTGCTATTTGGTATGCATTTATGGGGGCTACATTGCTAATAAGAAGGAAACAGAGATGTCGTAGGTAACCCTTGAACAATGAAGAGGATGACCAAGAGTAGGTCACTTTGGGAGGCATTGTCATGTTTAGTCACAAAAATACCAGCTAAAGCTAAGGGATGGCTTGTTTAGTTATAAAGAGAAATAGCTTTCTGCAGAAACACCTCTAACTGATGTGTGCTCCTGTTCATTCTGAATTTGGCTTTTAAGAACCAGTCAAAGATTTAAGAGGTAGCTGTAATCAAAAACACACTGATGATATTTTTGCTGTTTTATTTATTAATACTTCCATACTTCTTAGATGTTTCAGTAAGAACTAAGAAATGGAAGGAACCCTTGGGCCAGAGACTCTACCCAAGAATCCAGACTCTGCTTAAAGGACTATAAGGATACTCAGAGGATTAACAGAAATTACCACAAATGGATTTCAGGGTTATAGAGAAATAGAGACGTAGTATAAGGGATGAGAGCAAAGATAAGGTTTTTAGTGTAAAGTAGTAGTCTTGCAAGATATTCCTAAAGATTTACTTTTGTTAGGTAAGACTTTTTACCCTTTCTCTGTATCTTGTGAGAAGAATGGAACTAGGTTAGTCTTACTATATGGCAACTTTTACAGGAATGTTCTTTTTATTAGCTACAGAGGGAATCTACTTGGACTTGGATCCCACCAATACTGAATGTTAATTTGCTACAGTGTGCTATGCATCCCTGTATGTTGAATTCTATCTCATTTTTCACAGATGACCTTAGAGAGTTGGAAAGCCAGTTTTCAGTCCCTGAGGCACACGAATATTTCATTTAGAATCAGTTGTCATTGCTGATTTCCACCTGTAGTTTGTTACTAAGTTTTGTTAGTAACCTAAAGAATTTTTTATTCCCTTTCTCTTTTCATTAAATGACTTATATTTGACCATAGATATCCCTGAAGTTTCAACTGTCTACATTACTGCCTGAAAGAGTAATAATATAAACTCAATATACTATGAATAGCTCAACTGTTTGGACTAAGATTTATGCAGAGGAATTGATATATATGATTGTATTACCATGTTTGTGGTTTACATAAATCTTTAACATTCAAAACTTTTCCTGATCTATTTATATAAGCATGTTTCTTATTAGTTACTCTTAAAAAGGCTTATCCTTACTGTGAGAACTCATATTCTGCATTTTCACAAGATTTCCTCTTGGAAGATCCATAAGCACAGTAAAAGCATGAGTCTTCTATTATCAACAGAGGGCAGATGGAATGAAATAAGACTGAAAATAAGAAAACTGAGCTGCATAGATTAAATAAACTGCACAGAATATCTTTTGGCAAGGCTAAAATCTTGTGCTGTTAGCTCATTTTTGAACAACCCTATACAAATGAGTCAGGTGATAGTAGGAACTATGCAATGATGAGACTGGTGCCATATTATTTGAGTAGGGGCACTCATGCACTACTCTGTCCTACAAAGGGGGAAGAGATGGCTACAGCTCTGGTTAATGTAAAGTACTAGCAAGTACACTTCTTTGAATAAAATAAATTAGCTATAAAACTTGTGAATACAGATTTTGAAACAAGTTGAGGGAGAACATTACAAAGCTTTTCGGATACCAGGGTCAGACAACTATTAGCCAGGATTGACTGCTGTGCTATGACATCACTGTAACCCACGGTATATTTTGGGAGCAGATCTGAAATCCTACCAAGCCCAAGATGCATCAGACAATGCTGGGAGAGTGGATTTGAGGTGTAACAGTGGAAATTGTCAAATTTGCAAACTATTAATTTTATGCTATTTTTTCACCTCATTTGTTACCCTCCTCCACTGACACCCATCTCTAGTACACCTGATGTATAAGTCTGCACTTCTGGAACATCTCAAGTTGCCAAAGAGATGCAGGAAACACTCAGAGCTGCACTAACTGCAACAGCTATAGTAGCAGTACTTGTGCCAGGAACAGCAGTCCCAGCAGACACGTGCTAGACATACACAGCTGCAGATGAGCCACTGCTGATCCGTGCAGTATGTTGGTTCATTTAGTTAGTATGTGCTGGGAAGTTATTCAAAAGATGCAAAAAAATCACAGCTTAGTTATGTGTTCCCCCCTTCTCGTTTTCAGCCTTTTCCTGTGTTATGCAGGATACGTTTTAATGAGCCTATGTCCATGTGTAGATATAATGCCACCAAGCTGCCTCTAAATCACAGTCCACCCGTTTAGTGTGGATTTTATCTGATTAGTACAAGTTTAGGAAAGTTTGTGCTAAGTGTTTAAAACATGCAAAGAAAAGATGCTAAGAGAACATTACAGCTGCAAAAGCCAGGAGAAATGAAAGATAGAAAATATAAGAAATACTGTGCTGCCTATGGAACAAAAATGTATATAAAAAAGGGGCTGAACCATTACATTACATATTCATTTTTTCCTCATATCTGCACTTCTTCTATGCCTATTGGCAACCAACTTTTCACAACTCCAACATGGTGGTCAACATGACTCCTCTTCTTACATTAACTGCCTGGCCATAGGGAGAACATTTAAAGTCATGAACAAATATCAATATTTTTAGTTCCTCTTTCTATCACCAGAGGGTCTCCCTTTCCAAGAAAAGGAAAGATCAGGAACACTCTGGGGTTTGGATTATGCAGACAGCACTGAGATCTTTTAGAAAGTTTAACGGCCAAACTCTAACAGAAGGTGGCTAATTGAAGGTGGGTTAACTGCTATGGTTAGTGGCTTGTAACACTGAAGCTTCATCCAAAACTTCAGTAATAATATGACAAATTATATGGATCTGAAATTCATATGAACCCAAAAGTATGAGTTTCAGATGGGCCAAATTTTGCTGCTAGATGAGTTTCCAAGGATGATGATGAGTGAGGACTATCATATTGAATCAAAATTATAAACCTTTCAGAATTAGATTGTATTTCTTATTTTTAAGACAGGTTTGAAGCTAAAAATGTAATGTTAATTAAGAACCCTTAAGAAGAATTAGGGAAGAAAATATTTATTATCCATGCTACTGTGCAATGTCCTACCAACATGTCATTGGAATTGATTCTGCATGGAATAGTTATACATAAAAGTGGATATTCTGACTTCTGTAGCTATATATATAAAAGAGCAAAGAATTTTATTCTCACAGGATGAGGAAGGGAAGAGAAAGAAAGAGCTAACAGAAGGAGCAGACAAGCACTTTAAGAAGTTTTCAGGGTGCACCAGCCATGACGGAGGGTGAAATACTGTGCTCCAGCTGGGAAAGATCTCAGATGTTTCTGATGCAAGCAAGGAAGAACTTGGTTACTAACCACAGTCTGGATTTTCACTGATTAATTTTTGTTCTTTCTTCAGTACCTCTTGTCATTTAGCAAGTACTTGTGTATTTATTTATAAAAAGATATAATAATAATTTTTTTCTTTACATTTTCTAATATTTAATTGGGCTTTAAGCAACTTGAGTATCCCTCCACTCTTCATGAAATTCTAGATGTATGGTCACCCTTCTCATTCTGAGTGCTTCTGCACCTCACCCATAGATTATGGTTCTTCAGGAGTCAAAAGACTCTGTTTCCACTAAACTTCAAAAGCCCAGAGTCAAGAAGTACCATATATTTGGGAAGGCTTCGGAGCCAACAGAAGTACCACTGACATGGTATTTGTTCTCAGACAACTGCAAGAGAAGAACAGAATGAAGGATTCTATGTAACCTTTGTTGATCTCACCAAGGCTTTCGATACTGTGAGCAGAAAAGGTCTGTGGCAGATTTTGGAACGTTTAGGATGTCCTCCCAAGTTCCTCAAAATGATCATCTCGCTTCATGAGGACCAGGGTGGTCAAGTCAAATGTGGCGATGCACTTTCTGAGCCCTTTCTAATAGCCAGTGGTGTGAACCAAGGCTGCATTCTTGCACCAACTTTATTCACAGTCTTCTTCAGCATGATGCTCCAAAGGGCCACGGCAGACCTCGATGAAGAAAATGGTGTCTACATTCGATATCTTACCAATGGGAGCCTATTCAATCTAAGGTGACTGAAGGCCTACACTAAGACCTTAAATCATCTTGTCCATGAGCTGCTTTATGCCAATGATACCACCCTCATTGCCCACACAGAAGTAGCTCTGCATCTGAGCTGGAAGTCAGCTTGAAGAAAATGGAAGTTTTATACCAGCCTGCACCTCAGAAAGTCTCCCATCATCCCCATATCACCATTGGTGAAACAGAGCTTAATTCAGTCCAGCAATTTAATTACCTGGGAAGCATCATCTCCTCAGACGGTAAGATTGATGCAGAAATAGATAACAGGTTAGCAAAGGCGTACAGAGCTTTTGGTAAACTCCATAAAAGAGTGTGGTGAAACAAACACCTGAAGAAAAGTACAAAGATCAGCATTTACAGAGCTGTTGTACTGTCTACTCTTTTATATGGATCTGAATCATGGGTCATTTACCGGCACCACTTGCATCTCATAGAACGCTTCCATCAGCGCTGCCTCCGTACAATCCTTAACATCCACTGGACGGACTATGTGACCAACACGTCTGTCCTTGAACAGGCAGCAGTCACGAGCATTGAGGCCATGCTGCTGAGAACACAGCTGCTTTGGACAGGGCACGTCTCCAGGATGCAGGACTACTGCCTCCCTAAGATTGTGCTCCGTGGGGAACTTGCCACTGGCTGCCGCAGGAGAGGAGCCCCGACGAGGAGATACGAGGACTCCCTGAAACAATCCCTCATCCTTGGCCATATTGATCATCACCATTGGTCTACCCTGGCCTCCAATCGGGAGGCCTGGAGACACACCATCTATAACGCTGCTGCTGCTTTTGAGAACACACGCAGGATCACTCTCGAGGAGAAAAAATAATGCAGAAAGAATCGCGTCTCGTTGATATCACCTGGGGAGTCTTTCTGCTGTGCCTTCTGCAACCGGACATTGGCCTTTTTAGCCATCAGTATGCTCGTAGCAGGCATGGGTGGAGCTCTTCTCAAATCTTTGTTCGTGAAGCCTAGCCATGATGATCTGGCAGCAAGTATGGATTCATGTATTTTTTTAAAAATGCTTCTGCAGAAATGCAGAAGGAAATCTTGAGCTGTGGTAGTGACCCAAACCTACAGGTTTTGCCAACGTAAGGGATTTTCGAGGGTTTTGGTTGTGTTGTTTGTTTTTTTCTGTCAAATGTTGTCAATTTTTTCTATTGAAAGAATACTTCAATTGTTTTTGCTTTGATTTTGAAAATCATGTGGAAGTAAGCTCTTTGAAAACATAATTTTTAAAAGATAAGTTTACTTGAGTGTTTTAAGAAGTTGTGCTTCTACTCTATGACTTTATGTTTTCTTTTTTTCTCTCAGTTAAAAAAAGTCCATAGTTTGATTCCTCAGATATTCTCTAAAGCAGCTACTTCATAGTTTGTGCTGTCACTGATTCAGATATGTCAAACATTTTTGCACTCCTTTTAGCATGCTTTTTGTTGGTTGGTTGGTTTGTTTGTTTGTTTGTTTTTAGTAGCAATTACCTTAATGCTGGTAACATTTTGATCACAGAAATTACGGTTTAAACACTTGTTAGATATACAGCAAAGTATGCCATTGAATTCTGAGGGGCATCCAGGCTGGCTAAAATTTTAACCAAATTTGTTTATCAGGTTAGAAGAACTTAGGTAGAATGACATACTTAACTAGTGCCCTCTTTCTGTCTAAGAAATCAAATTAACATTTTCTCTGATGTTCCAGGCTCTGTGTTTACACATCTTTATGTGTGTTATATAATTTTTTTTTTTAGTAGCACCAGTGATATATAAAAAATACAGATTCATTGCTCAGGACATTATTTTTAGTTGTTTAGCTGTTTTCCTGTTAAAATAATATCTCTTTTTGAGCCCTGACTTTGTTCAGGTCATCTTTTCAAAGTGCCTCCATCCAAGCTGTGAAATCAAACTGCCCTTTTCTAAACCTTTTGTGAGCAAGTCTCTTAAACTCTGGATGCACTCCTTTCACTACTTCCGAACTCTGGTAGCTGCCCTACCTTGTATTTGCACTTTGGAACTCATATTAGGTTACAGTGTTAAATTGTCTTTGGAGCTAATGTAGCTGGAGTGTTTTTGTAGAGACTAAAGCTTTATGAATTCTCCATACAAACTTTCACAGAAAATAAAAATTTTAGGGGTTGAACATGCAAAAAAAAAAAAAAAAATTACAAACAGTAAGGAGCATAAAGGTAAGAAATTCAGAGTAGTACTTGGAGATAGTTCATTAAACTCTAATAAAAACAGGTTTGAAATGGATATCCCTCAGAAATCTTTGCTCAATATATTTTCTGCTTGGATAGTGAGTTAGCTATATATATACTGGTGTTATCAGGAAAAAAGACTAAAAAAAAAATCAGGTGGTCTTTGACTAGAAAGAATCTTAACTCTCCTAAGACTTGGCACTTTGCCTAAATTAGTATCCAAATAATGTCTGTTACTATTATTAATTTAGATTTTATGAGCTGAAACCCATCCACAAAAAACTCAAAGTGTGAGAGATTCAAAGAAGGAAAAAGGTTGTATTAGAGCTTAATTTAAATAACTGATGTTATCATCTCAGGCTTCAGTAATAGTCATTTGATCTTTACCCACTTAGAGTCTAACTCTGCTGAAATAACTAATGTTACATTAATGGTGAATTTGAGTTTATATCTCCTCATACTTAATTGCATAGGAAATGTATGTACCATAAGTCTGAAATCCACGTCATCAGCTGGTATCATTAAGAATTGTGTGTTGTGTGTGTGTGTCTGTCCTAGCTTTTAAGTGAGAAAGTGGCAGAGGGCCGGTGATTCCTGTAAGAAATGGAGAAGGGAAGGGTAATTGAGCTTAAAATTTTATCTGCACTGCTTATTGAGGAACATCATGGGCAGGCACTTTCACTGCTTTTAAATTTGCCTTGCCTTTCCATCTGTTCCAATGTGTTCCAACTTACTTCCTTTGTTGATTATATGCATCACCTTTCATTGAGGAGGTGAACCAGTTACGAAAACTTATTTCTCATAAAGTTTTAGAAAATTCAAGGGTAGTTTAATGTTTATCTTACTAAATTTACTTTGTATGACATTTCAGATGACTGTTAATTAAATTAAAATTCTTGAAGGTTGTAAGGAGACTGAGAATAAAAGGCACATTATGTGACTGTCAGATATGCTGGTAACACTTAGAGTTGGCAGTAGTTCTGTGAATTTCCCCGAGGCTTTTGGAACTCCAGATAGAAAGTGATGTTTGTGAGCACTTTTGGCTGGCTGTTCTCTTTCATATTCAGACCTTACTGTGGAGATTTATACCTGCTTCACGTCAGACTGGATGTTGCTATGCGTGTGCTGATACATTTACTTCATACTATCTGAAAAAAAAAAGGTAGAATGACCTATTTAAGAAGGAGATCCTCTTTGCATGTCTGTTGTTGTCTCTAGCTTCTGTCAGGATCAAACCGATATGTTGATTTTAACACAAGAACAGTTTTTGTAATAAACCTCCTGAATCATATACATGCATATTATCTGAAGCATAATAAGAAAGTATTTAGGAAGGGGAGAATGAATTAAATGATGAAGGAAAACAATACCAACACAGCACTAGGACAGACAGAGGAAGTGCCATATTCCAAGAGATATTCAGAGGAATGATAAATTGAGATATGTTCAGTGAAAGACATTCAAACCCATTCAGAGACATTGAAAGACATTCAGAGAACAAGAAGGATGCTTGAACACATCCTACTTAATAAGTATTCTTCATATTCTCTCTTGAACACCAAATATGCAAGTCAGCATAGCCTGCTTGCTATCATAGAATCACAGAATCATAGGATCAACTGGGTTGGAAAAGACCTCTGAGTTTATCAAGTCCAACCCTTGATCCAACAACATCCAGGCTACCAGACCATGGCATTTCCATTCTGTGGTTATGAAAGAACCCTCAAAAAGGAACTGATCTACATTTACTCAGAAATAACAAGAAAATTATGTACTATATTGAGAACCTGGAAGGTCAATAAGCTTTCAGGAAACAATCTGAAGGAAAGAATGCATCACATGCTAATTGAATGTAATAACATGCAGATGCAAAAATAATACTGAGAAAACTGATAACCTGAAAGGTACCTAAAGTGACCCCTAAAAACTACATTGCACTTGAAAACCTTAGGTGGGATTGTGTATCAAGCTTGAGATAGTAAAGGCTGGGAACAACTCAGTTCAGTTGGAGGCAGTTTGGTAGAGTGCAAGAGCCAAGACAAGACTCAAGAAGATGCGACATGAGGAAGAAATTAAAAACCAAGGTTTGTCAACCTAGGGAAGAAAAAGATGAAAGGGGACATGATTATAGTCTTGCAACATTTGCAAAGAAGGGAAACCACCGTTTTTCAGAGTTACAGTGGATAGGCTAAAAAGTTAAATTGCAGAAAAGCAGCCTAGACATTAGAAAACACTTTCTAACATTGAGGTTATCCAAGGCTCAGAGCAGATTCCCTGGGGAGATTGTGAAATATATAATTGGAGGCCTTCAAAAGAACAAAAAAACTACCACTGACAGGCATAAAGCTGAAGACTTCTCCAGCTAGAATGTTTCTGCCATTCTATGCTTTATGTCCCTTCTATCTCACAGCTCCTGTTTAGCCCATGAAAAATTCTATCATGGGAGATGAAAAAAGCAGACATTTATTTAATTGGTAATTATTTAAACGGTAGATATACTTTTATTTTCAAACTGCTTCTCTATTGACATAAAACATCTTAAATATAATAATAATGAGTCCTCTTGGAAGATGCCTTGCCTTCTTTCTGATAATTTTTTAATTAAGCTAACTGTAATTTGTATTTTGGCTCATATTGTCAGTTTGTGTGATTTGTAATATAACCTACTTGTGTGTGTGACTAGAGCCCTGTTTGAACTTGTATGAATAGATGCAAATAACTAAAACTAATAAATCAAAAATATTCTACCTAGTTGCATTCTATATACATCATTAGTGTGTACATTGGTAAAGCAGACAGTGAAATTCTGATATTTTTAAATTTTAAATTTTTGTTTCTGAATTTCTACTGATGTTATTATGTATTTGCCTTGTAAAGATGTGATATAGTATTAAAAATAAAATTTTGGCAAATATTTCATTTACAGACTAAAAAGATTCAAGGATAAGCCAATCAAATAAGTTGAAACTGTTCCAAAACTATCACTACTCAAAAAAATAAGAGCAAGGTACAAGTAGCTCAGGATTTTTTTGGTTCAAATGGTCAAATCTATTTTCAATCCACTCTCACCATAATACGCTCCAGTTACTTTGGCTCTGTGTCATATGAAACAATAAAAGTGGTGATGTGTTGAAGCAGAAGCCATAAGGTGAGAATGTAAAATCTGTTTCTTAAATTTATGTGGCCTTTTTGGGCTTGGATTTATGTTATAACTGGCTATCCAAATACTCTAATCAAAACCTTATTTCTGATTTCAAAGAAAGCCAATAGGTTGGGTTGGAAATAATGCAAGTAGATTTCTAGAACTTGCAGGAAATCAAATGTTAAATGAGGAGTTTAACTGTGAATAAGGGGTTTTTTAAATTTTTATATAGGAATATGAGAAAATATTAAAAACATAAACATTTTTAACCCAAATTAAATATCTCTTATACCAAAGGACCCTTTTATTTAAAAAAAAAAAAAAAAAGGAACAGCAAACCAATAGAAAGCTGGTATATTATTATTTTAAGCAATTCACACTAGCAGAAGCATCAGCTGAAAGTCAAAGAACAGTTTTAGACATTGTCACTGGTTTCATGGACCTCTCCCTTTGAGAGAATTATCCAATGACTATTGTCACTGTTAAGGTTTGATTCTCATAGTAAGTCTCCACTACTGTTTTTAATTGCATTTGAAAACTAATTAGATGATGATAACTTCAATAACATCAAACGTCTGAAATCCAGGTATTGAAGACACACACATCAGTGTAGCAAACCTCTGCTGTCTTTTCAGGATGACTCAGTTTTAGCTGTGTGCCTTTAGCACAGACAGCAATTCTCTGCAGACAGTGTACATTACCCAGAAGAAGTATGGAACCTACAGCCCCAAAATTAACATCGTCTCTGTGACAGAGGAAAATTTAAACTAAGGCACACCTCCACGTTTTTATACAGCACTAGCTCCATGTATTATGAGACTTCCCAGAAACTATAAATTTACAGAATGTAAATTTGCCATTTAAAGCTTTCCTCCATGTTAAAAACCTCTTCACTTGTAAAGCCTTTAAAAATGGTTACCTAAATGCCTTGAAGTACAAAGGAAAGTTTTTGTCTTTTTTATGTGTGTATATATATAGATGCAGAATCACAGAAAGGGTAAGGTTGGAAGGGGGACCACTGGTGGAGCCATAATACATACAAAATATATGTACGTACATATGTAAATAAAAACTTGGAGCCATTCTTTCAATTTATGTAAGCAGAACATCACCCCTATACAAAGGGTTTAGGCAGAGGTCTTTTGATCCTAGACTTCATTTAGTCATGACCTGTAAAACCAATTTCCTGGGCAAGCATATAGAAGGAGCCACCTTAAAGAGAGAGACACCACCTCAAAATAATTTCCCCTTCTCCTAGATGCCCTGTTTAGGTCTTCTTACTGTATCAAATTTCACTGCCATTACAGATCAAACCAGATAATAATGAAAAGGAAGACTGTCTTAGTTGGTCAGCAGATAATGGTACTAATGTCACTGCTGCTTCATAGGTAAAGAAAAATACAATAATTACAAGGCTGAAGTTCATGTTGAAACCCAGAAACTGATTGGAAGTCAAATGGCATAAAACATACGGTCTCATCCTTTTATAAGTTTATAGATTTTGATTACATTGGAGATTTCTCAAGATCTATTGTATTACATACATTTTGGATTTTCAAAATGTATAATAGTTTATGTACAACATGCCTAGTTGTTAAGCACATGTAAAGAGAATGTATGGCGTGATGTTGCTGGGTTCCACTGCCTCTTTCTTAGTGGTGGAGAGCATACCTTAGAACTTGAATAATTCACTGGCGGTTGTTTCTCTTTGCATCTTCCCTTCTTGCCTGAAGCCCTACAGGAACTACTGCTGTAGCTGGTTTCAGGTATGAATTGGGACTTTCTCAAAAACCACACTGGACTACAAGCCAGCTACATATGTTGACCCTGTTTCCTTCAAAAAGAAGGCTATTGTATATACGACTTTAAAGTAACCGGACTACTTTTATACTTGTCCATGTTGCAAAAGTTAACTACTTTAGATCGATTTGATTTTATCCATTTACATTCTGCATCTCAATAACCATTCCTATAGCTTTTGATGATAAGGATCTGCTAAATCACGTACACCTCAAGAAGGGTGTAAATCACCCAAATTTGACAACATTTTCTACTCACTTTGCCTCACCATAAAATATGTCAACAGTTTGAAGCAGTGGAGAACTTGTGAGCAGCACAGCTTACATCAATATGCCCATTGTTCAAAGTCTTGGCATCACTCAATGAAAAGGTAGTGTCAGCACAAGGCTAATCTAAAAAAAAAACCTCAACCCTTTCTAACTTTTCTGAGGACAGTTTCCAGGAAGGGCATATTTTGGGAGAACAATTTTTTTTTTTTTATTACAGAACCATTTGTAAGGAACTGGAAGAATTTTATGTCACATTTACATAAAAACCAAAATCAGTTAAAGAGAGAATGCAAAAGCAATCACTCTTTAATTTTAGCATGCCAGTAATGTAGTCAGCTTTTCCTCCAAAGACTTGCTCACTGCAATAGCTTTCTGAACCTTTTTGGCACTCTTTGCAAGAAAGGGTTTTTTTTAGAAAGTCATTCTCTGAGTTTTCAAATACTTTTTACTGAATAACCAACACCAATGAATATAAAATTTTATATAGTGGTCATACAGCTGTTTTTTTTATTTTATTATAGAGGTTGGATTTTAAACAAGAAATTTGAAGCATAAATATTCTTTGGATGCAATTCATCACATACCCCCATACACACAAGCTTTTTGGTGAATAGAAAATCTGAAACTGATTTAATCAAGAATGTGCTCCGTACTCTGATCTCTGATGTTCTGCAGCAACACCAACACTCAAGCCAGTTCTATACCATATAGAAGGTGTGCAGGGGTTTCTCAAGAGGCAAGAACTTGGTTGACATCCTGAAAATCCCTTTGCCAAGCTTAGGGATACAGCTCAATTTTACCCTTGCCTCAGGGATAAATTTAACAGTAAAGAAATTTTTGCTGGCTTAGCTGCCCTATCTGTGTGTAAATAGAGTGGAAAGAGAAATCTGGTGCTTCTGGGCCAATGGTCAATGAAATATCCTGGTAAGGTAAAAAGGAAGAGGAAGTTTATTTCTATATTCCAAACTTTGGGAAATACTGTTAATATCAGTGAAACTGCAACAGCCAAATAATGGTAATCACTAATGAAAATCCAAACTAGAATTTAAGAGGTTCATACATAGGATAATAAATTTAACAACTTCAGTTAATGGCAGGCTCTTTACTAAGAAGTAATATATAACAATCTTTTCAGAAGTCACATATCTTTAAATATAAATTTGAAATGCTGTTTTGTTCTATGTCTCTGTAAAATCTGAAAGGAGATTGAAAAATGCTTGAAACTGACTTGCAAACAATGATGACATTGCTCACATCAGACTGTTGCCATTTCCCTAAAGCAGCAGAATAAACAAATGCTAGCTTGTACCCTGTGTGAAACATGAGAGTCTATGTTTTAATAGAGTTTTGGCAGAAGTCAGTATTATGTAAGTTTTAAAGCAAGGATTGCTTGCCTTACAAAACTGAGGTTCACAAATTTAATTGTTCAAATTTTAGCTGAGAAAATGAAGCTGGCTTAAATAGTTGAGCTTTCATTTGACATGTACCATATTTTGTGTGTTTCTCAACTACAAGATAGGATGAAAAATGTCCAAAATCCTAAATTTTTCCTTTGCCCCTATGTAACTGTTGGCTGAAAATAGAGAGGTAATCTATCTTCCTATTTTGTGCAAAGTCCCTTCTCATCTGCTGATTGATTGGCATAAATAATTATTAACTTTTGGAGCTCATAATATTTATTTACGTACAGTCAAGAGGCTTACAAATTGTTTTAGATTTAACTTACAATATATCTTGTCTAGATTCCAGTTTCTACAGTTGTTTAATCAAGAGCCAATTTATTATTCTTTCACTGAAACTCCAAGCCTGCCTTCCTTCCTTCCTTCCTTCCTTCCTTCCTTCCTTCCTCCCTCCCTCTCTTTCCCCCTTCCTCCCTCCCTCCATGTTTTTTCTTCCTTGTCTCTATCCTTCTCCCATTCTCACTTGACTTTCTTGCCCCCTTCCCCTTTCCTCCTCTTTCCCTCTTCTTTCTTCCCTCCTTCCCTACTTCCTTTTCTTTCTTTGAGAGAAGCAATCATTAGAATAAAACTGATATCCTCTAAAACGTTAACAATCTTCGTGGTATTTAGAGAACTATTAATGACTTCCCTCACTGAGAAAAACAAACAAGTGCTTTTTGTCCTCATAGTAACTTTTGCAACACTTCTGTTGTCCCTGATCTGGAGAAGTGGAATGTTCTGTGATGGCACAGGGTACCTTAAGGATGATGGCGATCCTGACTGCAATGGCTTACGTGTTTCTGGCTGAACAAGGTCTCACTGGAACACATGATGTTGGCTTGCTGTCTTGCTCTCAGCTGCTAATCTTCCCAAAAGCACAGACTGTTTGGAATTTGAAGAACTTAAAAAAAACAATGCAAAAAACCTCTCTCAGACCTACACCATTCCTGTTAAGCATTCACCTTGACTGTGGTCTTTACAAAGAAGTGCCTGTATGTCTTTCATCAGGCATGCCCTCAAGTAATCTAATATGCCATTAAAATCCCAAATTTATTTCCACTAAAACAGCATACTCCAAATTCATTGCAAACCAGACCCTACTGTAAAATATGGACTCATTTTTTCTCTGTGCTTTAACTATTAATTATTTTCAAAGATAGAGCTGTGCTGTCAGAAAACACATATCTTTTCTTTATACTTGTTTGGATGCACCATAACAGTTCAATGGAATTATCTTCATTCTAGTACTTTAGTACTTTTATTTTTTTAGTACTTTAGGAAAAATGCTTGTACATTTTTAACTCTAAGCTTTTTCCTACAGGGTGAATTATGTTCATGACTTTGACACATGTTTTATTGTATCTTGTGCACTGATTCACTGCAACCAAGCTATGTACCCTTTCATATTTCTTCTTCCAAGCTTTTGATTTCCTGATCTAATTGAATTCTTGTTCCTAAACTGCTCAGTTACACCAAATTTTGTTACTTTTAAGAAGTTTTGTTGTGTCCAGCTGGCAACTAAGCATGACCCAGCCACTAGCTCACTGTCCCCATGTCAGGATGGGTAAGAAAATGGGAAGAGTAAAAGTTAGGGAACTCGTGGGTTGTGACAAATACGGTTTAATAGGTAAAGCAAAAGCTGTGCATGCAAACTGAGCATGATGCCATATGGATGGAATATCCCTTTGGTCAGCTGGGGTCAGCCATCCTGGCTGTGTCCCCTCCCAACCTCCCATGCACTTCCCAGCATGTTGGTGGGTAGGGTGAGGAGCAGAGAAAGACTTGATGTTGTGTAAGTACTCCTCAGCAATATGGAAAACATCTCTTTATTATCAACATTGTTTCCAGACAAATCCAAAACACAGCCCACTACTATTCACCAGCTGCTACGAAGAAAATTAATGCTACCTCAACTTAAATCAGCACATTCTCCTCCCCTTATTCCACACCATTTACATTGTGCTCAAGTCCTACAGTGCCCAATACAACCTCATTAACAACCACCTCCCTTCCCATCCTTTGGCATAATACACAGATATTAGTCTACAGACCTTTAGTCTACAGACTACCCCTGCAAAATGTCCATAAAATGTCCACCAATGTTCAAAAAATGTCCACTGAGTTAATTCAGTCCATGATTTTGGTTCCATCTGTTATAGTGATAACTCACGACAGCAGAGGTAGTGTGTTGCATGGAGTTACTGGGCACCAAAGTCAGCTCAGGTCAAGTCATTGCTGCATTTGCACTGCTTCTTGTAAGACTTGTCCTCCTTTAGTTTGAGTGGTTCCTGCTATAGTGATCTCTGTAACAGGCAACCCAAATCCTAGGTTACAAAAATTTAAAGGTATTTTCCATTAGAATCTCCATCCCTGTTCCCTTTGGACCAGATCATAGGGTTTAACATTTCAAGGAACTCTGTCCCTTGACCTTCTGCAGCCTGGACTTATTTTCAGACTGCAGTCCACTAGAATCAGAGAATCACAAAATCAACTGGGTTGGAAAGGACCTCTGAGATCATCAAGTCCAACCCTTGATCTAACACCACTG
This sequence comes from Myiozetetes cayanensis, assembly GCF_022539395.1. NCBI lineage: Eukaryota > Metazoa > Chordata > Aves > Passeriformes > Tyrannidae > Myiozetetes > Myiozetetes cayanensis. Next base: position 30,198,931 of record NW_026086604.1, on the reverse strand, counting down.
TGGTTACTAGATCATGGCACTAAGGGCCACATCCAGTCTCATCTTAAAAACCTCCAGGGACAGTGAATCCACTATCTCCCTGGACAGCCTGTTCCAGTGCCTGATTACTCTCTCTGTAAAAACTTTTTTCCAAATATTCAACCTAAAACTCCCCTGGGAGAGCGTAAGACCGTGCCCTCTTGTCCTACTGATAGTTACCTGGGAGAAGAGACCAACCCCCACCTGGCTACAACCTCCTTTCAGGGAGTTGTAGAGAGTGATGAAGTCTCCCCTGAGCCTCCTCTTCTCCAGGCTAAACAACCCCAGCTCCCTCAGCCTCTCCTCATAGGACTTGTGCTCAAGTCCCTTCACCAGCCTGATTGCTCTTCTCTGGACCCACTCCAGCACCTCAATATCCTTCCTGAACTGAGGGGCCCAGAACTGGACACAATACTGCAGGTGTGGCCTCACCACTGCTGAGTACAGGGGAAGGATCACTTCCCTGCTCCTGCTGGCCACATTATTCCTGATCCAGGATGCCATTGGCCTTCCTGACCACCTGGGCACACTGCTGGCTCGTGTTCAGCTTCCTGTCAATCCAAACCCCCAGACCCCTTTCCACCTGGCTGCTCTCCAGCCACTCTGTCCCCAGCCTGTAGCACTGCAGGGGTTGTTGTGGCCAAAGTGCAGGACTCGGCACTTGGCCTTGTTGAACTTCATCCCGTTGGAATTGGCCCAGCCCTCCAGCCTATCCAGGTCCCTCTGATGAGTCCTCCTGCCTTCCAGCAGATCGACACTCCCCCTCAACTTGGTGTCCTTTGCAAATTTACTAATCTCAATCCCCTCATCCAGATAATCATTAAAGATATTAATGAGGACTAGTCCAGCACTGACCCCTGGGGAACACCACTGGTGACCGGCTGCCAGCTGGATGCAGCCCCGTTCACCAGCACTCTCTGGGCCCAGCCCTCCAGCCAGTTCTCAACTCAGCACAGAGTGCCCCTGTCCAAGCCATGGGCTGCCAGCTTTTTCAGGAGTATGCTGTGGGAGAAGATTGGTCAGACAGGACCTGCCCTTCCTAAACCCGTGCTGGCTGGGTCTGATTCCTTGTCCATCCTGTAGCTGTTATGTGATTGCACTCAGGATGATCTGCTCCATAATCTTGCCAGGCACTGAGGTCAGGCTGACAGGCCTGTAGTTTCCTGGGTACTCCTTAGCAGAGTACCTGCTCCATGTGGAGCCTTATCTAGGAGCCACAGCCTCTTCAGGGGTATACCTGCTGCAGCATGGACTTATCTGCAGCCACAATTGCTTTGAGGTCCACCTGTTCCAGCATGGCCTTCTCCATGGGACACAATGTCTTCAGAGATACCTGCTCCATCATGACCTTACCCACAGTCACAGTCCCTTTGGAATTAAATGTGATCCAACATGGCTTTACCCATGGCTGCTACCCCTGTGTACCTATTCTGTCATGAGTTTATCCATAGACACTTTCAGGTGTTCCAGCATGACCTCATGCACAGCCACTGATGCTTCAAAGTTTACCTACTGCAGCACAGACTTAGCCACAACCACAGATACTTCAAGGTGTTTCTTCTCCAGTGTGGACTCATCCTTGGACCACAGTCCCTTCAGAGATTCCCACCTGCTGAAGAACGGACATATCCACGGCCACAGATGCTTTGGGGTGTCCTGCTCACAGGTCATGGTTCTTTTAGCTTGAGTTCACACTCTATTTCCAGACTCTGCAGTACAGCAACTCAGAGAGAGCAGTGCTGCCCTGGCCATCTGCCAGTCCAGGCACATGGCCATCGTTGTTATCAAAATGTTCCCAGGCACAGCAGAGTAAGACGATAAACAGTGCAGCAGCACAGCAATACAGACAGCAGTGAAAGCAAAAAAACCAGTGACTCATGAGCACTACACTCTAATGCACAGGCAAGCAAGCCCCATGGTAAGCATGGGAGCCTGACAATTCATAGCTGAACAGCAACAATGGCTATAAATTCCATCTGGCACATTCCAATCAAATCTGTCATTACCTGTCATTACCTCAAAACCTCCCACTGTTGAAGACGACTCATTGTTTTTTTCTATAGCACTTAGTAGGTAAAATAAAAAAAACCAAACACTACTCAAAGCCCCATTGAGTCAATATAGTTACAAGATCTAGGCTGAGTGGGTTGACATGCCCTGCCCTAGGCTTCAGGAACACGATCACACAATAAAATCCTCGTTTCACCCAAGACCTAATTCTATTCAACTTAATTATTTTTTGTTTTGTAGCTGTTCCAGTCACATGGAACCATGTTAGTTATTTTCATGGAAGACTTAAGCAGGACAACATCCTACAGGTCAGGGTAATAGCTTTGAGACAGAGGTTCAGGTATGGCTGGAGAACAGCTTTGTCATCAACTACAGCATGTGCCTGGCAGGGCTGCCAGAAGAAGGAAAGAAGTGAGATCAAAGTGCATTAACTGTTTGAACTTATAATCATAGAATCATAGATTCAGATGGGTTGGAAAGGACCTCTGAGATCATCAAGTCCAACCCTTGATCCACTACCACCACATTTACTAGACCATGGCACTCAGTGCCACACCCAGTCTCTTCTTAAACACCTCCAGGGATGGAGAATCCACCACCTCGCTGGGCAGCCTATTCCAGTGGCTGATTACTCTCTCTGTAAAGAATTTCTTCCTAATATCCAACCTAAACCGCCTCTGGCAGAGCTTGAGACCATGCCCTCTTGCCTTATGGATAGTTGTTTGGAAAAAGAGACCAACTCCAGTCTGGCTACAGCCTCCTTTCAGGGAGTTGTAGAGAGTGATGAGGTTTCCCCTGAGCTTTCTCTTCTCCAGGTTGAACAACCCCAGCTCCCTCAGCCTCTCCTCATAGGACTTGTGCTCAAGTCCCTTCACCAGCCTGGTTGCTCTTCTCTGGACCCGCTCCAGCACCTCAATATCCTTCCTGAACTGAGGGGCCCAGAAGTGGACAAAATACTCCAGGTGTGACCTCACCAGATCAGGTTGGTCAGACAGGACCTGCCCCTCCTAAACTCGTGCTGGCTGGCTCTGATCCCTTGTCCATCCTGTAGGTGCTGTGTGATTGCATTCAGGATGACCTACTCCATAACCTTACCAGGCACTGAGGTCAGGCTGACAGGCCTGTAGTTTCCCAGGTCCTCCTTCCAGCCTTTTTTGTGGATCAGTGTGACATTCGCCAACTTCCAATCGTCTGGGACCTCCCCAGTGATCCAGGACTGTTGGTAAATGATGGAGAGTGGCTTGGAGAGCTCTTCCACCAGCTCCCTCATCACCCTTGGGTGGATCCCATCTGGTCCCATAACTTGTGAGGATCCAACTTCTGCCATATACTTGGTTGTTGTAAGATGCATGCTGCCAGGGGTAGAAGGTTGCCTCCCAAAGTAGCTCCCCAAGCAACATGAACACAGCTTCAGTCAGTCAGATTCTGTTCTGAGGTATTCAGGTTTCCCAGAGAATTGTGGGTGCTCCACCCCTGGAAGAGTTAAAGGTCAGGTTGGAGCAACCTGGTCTAGTGGAAGGTGTCCCTGGCCATGGCAGAGGGGTTGCAACTAGATGATCTAGATGATTTCTCTGAACTAGATGATTTCTCTGCAGACCACATAGCTATAAATAGTCTTAATTTTTGCACCATTTTTTATGTCTTTCCCATGTATGCTTAAGAAAAGTTGCACAACATGATTTTTTGTAGAATCAGAGTTTGTAGTGAAAATTATTTCTTAAACAAAAGTGAGGGTTGCAGCTGAGTTAATTTCTGCTTTAGGAGCTGGTAAATATTAGATCATCCAAACAGACAACAGTCTGTGTAGGAAACTTGGTAGTAAATACTAGTTGCTCAAAAAAAGAGTTGCAGTGAGCAGAATTTGAGTTATCCTTGGGTTGTAATGTCTCCATACAAACTAGTTCTTGGACAAATCCCAAGAGTAGACTAATTTGTCAAGGTTACAAATGAGTAACATTTGCCCAGCAAATGGTCCCCCAGAGCTTGCTTGTTAGCTAGATGAATTTCTTGCTTGTTCATGGAGCAGGCAAACATGCCACTGGTCTGAGTTCTCTGAGTTTTTTGTGGATACTTTCCAGTTCCAGGGGGTTTACTGTGGCAGAGGAGGATTTGGCCCAAAATATAGGTATTTTTTATGTGTTACATAAAACTGTAGGAAGACAGCACTGCCAAAGGGCACAAGTAATTTTTTTTGTTTGTTTTAACAGCCCAGAATTTTGTTGATCATTTTTCCCAAACAGGATGTCTGTAGAGGGGGAAACATTCTTCCATTTAGTTGGCCTTTCAGAAACTTGGTCAAAGCTACTGTAAAAGTTAACCTTTTACACTGGTACAGTGGCATGGTAAGACTGGATGCATAATGACTAGATGAGAGTGATGAATGAGAACAGTATAGGTGATGTTTAGTGTTTGCTTATCAAATGTAAAGAAAAAATAAAGCAAATAATAAAATAAAAATAATAAAAATCAAGCAAATAATAAAAATTCAATTATTATTCTATGTAATGTTTACTCACTTCTCACAGAACTTTAGCAAGTGGTCTGGACCAGTTTTACTTATCATTTTATGCTGAGGTAGGTAGAAAAGTCTCCAGGTCTAATTTCATAATAATCTCAAAAAGAATATTAAGAACAAGCAGAAACTCAAAAAAAAAAAAAAAAAAGGAGGGGGCAGGGGGGAGATAATTTAAGACTTTAAGACTACTCAGTCAAGAAACTTTGTCTTAAAGGTCAGGAAGGATAAAATACAATTGCCAAAAGTCAAGCTGTGTTAACTTGTAAGAGATATTCACTTAAGTAAAAAGACTTCTTCCAATGCAGAAATAAAGAAAGAAATTGATGCTTGTGCACTGTGGTAAGAACTCAGATTGGAAGTAAATGAAATAGGAAACTAATTCAATTGCTTGCTTCAGCTGAGATAGAAAGAAAATAAAATGCTTAAAATAATCCAATTTTGAGGCCTGGAGAATATCTGTTTCCAGAGTTCTCAAAACAGGCATACAAAACCAAAGATCAAATAACTAAAAGGGGTAATAAATATATTGGCACGTGATTAACACAATGTCACTAGAAAATAACAAGGGAAGTTCTTAAACTATAAAGACAGAACATAATCTGATAATTCCAATTCTATTAGTATGCCTTCAATAGTATTCAATGCTATTTTAAAGGTATGAGTAATTAAGATGATTCGAGTAAAAAGGCATTGGGGCAATATATGGCCTACATTTACCCCATTTAGATTATGTCATACTAAACAAATGAGTGAGAATACAGAAATTCTAGACAAAGGAAAAGATGTAGTAACATATCTGAATTTCAGTGAAAAAATTAATATGTTATTACAGACAAAATTATTGACAAAACTGGAGAAACTGAAGATTAGCAGTGGAGTAATCAATGAGAAGTAGACTTTGATAATTTATATTCTTTATAAACATATATTATATGAAGTAAAGAGCCTTAAGAGTTCTTTAAAACTTTGCAGTGTTCTTGGCATAAATAGTGTGTGCTGAAGAAATGGATAATCAGGCAAAGCTAGGAAGCTCTCTCTCTGTGAACAAACTCTGAATTTCTGAGAGCTGAATGTCCTTGAAGACTTGAGCAGTGAAAGTGATCTGATATCCTGCAGTATACAATACATGATTCTATGCTTAGGAGTTACTGAGGAGCTCATGCTTTAAACTCACCTGCAGGAAAAAAAAATTGAAAGCTAAGGTGGAGCTTGACATCCCTGGACAAGTAAAAGCTAGGTACATGATGCAAACTATGAAAATAGGCCAATATGGTTTGAGAATTTGCTACCTGAAGTATTTAAAATGAAGTTTGCGAAATGTTTCAGTTGTGTGGCTTTTATTATAATAAATGTCATTTGGATTTTAAAATGCAGTATAAAGAAAGAACAACTATTCATAAGATCAAAGGAATGGATAATTTTTTATGTGAACGGGCATAATTTCCTGTGCACTGAAGCAAACATGAAACTGCTATCACTGTAAAGGAGTAACGTTGTGCTGTCCTCTATGCATTATCATGCTTCTCTGCCTCTTCTCCTAGCAACTGGTAATGGTTGTTTAAAAACTTTTCAAGGAGGCTATATAACATGGTTCCTGTACACGTCATTGATGCGTAGTAATTAAGTAGACAACTTCATTTTACTAGGTTCTCTTTACTGAATTCATTCTTGTGACTTCAATGACTTTACATTATATAATTTGCAGTGTACTCGGTCCTTCTTTCTTTATGCTCTTCACTTAAATAACTTTCTCACCATTTCATATTTTATATATAATATAATTACTTTTCCTTTAATATTTTCACAGTGTCCATTTTTCTACCATTCGTTTTGAGACATTTCAATTCCTTGCCCACATACATAGATGATATGTGTAGCACAGTTCTTGGTGTACTGAGTAGTATTTATTTATAGGTTTCTTATGAGTCATATTTACACACTGATGACTTTTGCATAGATATTATTCATGTATGGTTTTATCATCTTCTACTAACGCTTATAAAATACTTATATATCTTATCCTGTATATTTATATGGTGAAGGGTGTATGTGCTTTTATAACTTTCTTGATATACACACAAACTATGGGGGCTAAAATCATGTGGGGTTTAACCTATGGCATCAAACAAAGCAGATCCTTTCAACTTGGTGATTTAATGTCAGACAGCTTGGCTTAATGAAACACCTGGACTCCCAGATCACCCAAACCATACCCCATCAACTGGAGGTAAAGTCACTGGTCTGATACTGTAGATCAGTATATCTCCACTGAGTTTAATAGAATTACACCAGATTATGGTGGTTAAAGGGTGAAGCCAGCAAAACTGCACTCTGAAGTGCTTTGGTTTGTACATTTGTAACCAGTGTCCTGCCTGTTCTGCAGAAATTTTAAAGTTTCTTTCAGGGAAATAATGGACTGCCTTTTGCCTCTGCCCAGGTATGCACTCTGCATCTCTTTGCCTGTGTAGGGTGTGGGTGGTTAACTTCACTGTTCCCAAGGTCTTTTTGCAGATACGTTACCAATAGAAGTCAGGAAACAAATTTCAGAAACTCAGGTTGTATGCTTCTCAAACAAACAGTTTGCTTCTTCCTGCCTCAGTTTGATTCCCCACAATTCTGAAATGGCAAAATCTGACATTTTGTTTCAGTACTTCAGCCCATAATGGGAGGGACTAGGAAATTTGTAAAATAATTATTCTATTAAAATATTACTGCAGTCAAATATAAAAATTTCACCATCCACTTTCTATACATCTTTAGTCTTCAAGAGTGAACATTTTTTGCAGCATCGTACCCAAATGCATTACAAAGAATTACTTCTATTTCTTCTGATTAATTTTTATCTTGATTTTTAGAGGGAAAAGGCCTTTATTTTGTATTTATATTTGTCCAGCTCTCTTTCTCAGTAAGGTTTGAACCCACTGGGTAATTTCAACCAACTTAAACACAGAAAAAAAGAATCCACAAGGTTGTGTTTGTTTGTTTTTTTAAAAAATAGGTATTAGATAAAGAAGATACACCACTAGTAATTACAATGAGTTAATGGTAAAAGTTTTTCTTTTTGAACTTTGGAGGAATCCACAAGGCTGCTTGCTGCATCTCAGGAAGCCATTTATTGATACTTTAATTCATGTTTAAACAGAATGGGCTTATGAAAATAAAAAAAAAATGTTTTGGTGGGATTGATTGTGTTCTGTTATTCTTCTCTGGAATGAAAGACTGAAAACCCTAAACATAATTAATGTAAAGTGGAAAGGACCAACAGCTCTTCCTTGCCTTCAGAATCAGATATTCCTTCTCTAGCTTCATAATCCTGAAGTGTCTAATTGGAAAGCCAACACAACATTTTGTTCAGCACAGGTGTCATCCAGAGAATTTAGAAATGGAGGTTGTAACATTCTGTAATTGTGGAATAGAACAACATGTTCTTGCTGATAAACTGGGCATTCATCCAAACAAAATCTGAAGAACTTTTATCTTGAAGTATGGTCTTCCAGTAAGAGAAAGTGCTGCGTAGTCATTCCTGTTGTAGCATATGGCATTGCCTTTACACAGGGACCATGACCAAAATAAGACAGATACAGGCCAGGAGAAATCAACATGAATCTTCATTTGCTATAAATGTCTGTGCTCTGTAACAATTTGATATTTATATAAAGCAGAACAGCAAGAACAATACTGTCTTACTTGTGCTTCAAGCTAAAATTGAGATCTGGCCTTGCCACGCAGGTTACCAAAGAATGGTCTGTCTTTTCCTTTGGATCATGAAGGATGGAATAAATAAGGTGGTAGTTCTCTTTTGCAGATGGAGACTTTCAAGATGCAAAGATCAGGACTCCTGTAAAAGGTCAATGGATATTTTGAAATATTATTAAGGATATGCTGGTATCCAGGCCAACATATTAATCATGTTAACAGTATCTTTGTATCTTTTCTAGACTTCTAGATTATCTCTGAAATTAAATTTATGGGCTCTCAGTTTGTGATGAGACAAAGTGGATTAAATCTTAACATTTTCCTTTCCTCTCAGCAAAAAAAACTAAACTCTCAAAAAATCACTCACAGAACAAAACACCAAAAAAACTTAGCTTAAGAAAAATACATGGTTGCTATTCTGAAGTGCATGAAAACTTGTAGGAATAAGAGAACTAACCCTCTGCCAAATAGTTACAAAGATGATAAGAAATGTGTATTTTACATCAACTAGAAAGTTAGTACAGAAAATCAGCATTTCTCTGTCCATCAAAACATTCTTTGATTGTTTGTTTTCTTTTGACTGAAGCCTAAATTATTATTTAACAATGTTATATATGAATTAGTCACCTTTTAAATTAAATTCTATTGGTCTATATTCTTGTAAAGAGTTTTTTTGCAGTTCAGGATGACAATAAGACACTCACCTCCAACTAAAGAAGAAACTGTCACCCAGTAAACTTTTCAAACCAGTTTCTTGGTCTTCAGGGGTCTTTTCTAGGAAAGTCTCAGAGAGGTTGTGGAGTCTCCCTTCCTAGAGACATTCAAAAGCCATCTGTACATGGTGCTGGGCATCTGGCTCTAGGTGGCCCTGCCTGAGCAGGGAGTTGGACAAGATGCCCTCCAGTGGTCCCTTCCAGCCTCAACTGTTCGGTGATTCTGTGAAGATATTTTGGTTCCTACTGTTCCTGATACATAAATCTCTTGAGAGCTAAAGTGCTTTAGTCTAATCCAGCACACTGAGTTCACTAGGATAGTAACAGAGTGACATTAAATGGGCTCTCATATACAAGTTGTCAGTCTACATGATCTAGTGATTATTTGCCTCAGGCTCCATGAAAAAAATTAAACCTCACATCTTCCCCCAGTCCCTCAGAAGAATTATTAAGCTGTAAAGACAAGCAAAAGGAGAGTCAGTTGTAAAGTGTAATCTGAATCTTGTACTGTTATCAGAATTATTAGCAAATGAGCCTTAACTACCGTTGAAAGGTAGAAACACCAAAGAAGATTTTCATTTATAAGATTAGGCTGTTTTTCCTGGAAACAATACATAACACTGGAACAATACAGAACTATCATCCTCTTCTAAATCTTGAAACTCTGATATGAGGTCCAATGGGAGACAATAATCATTCATTTCAATCTTTTTATGCAGCAGATTCTAGGTTTTTAAGAATAAATGAAGTATGAAATCTGTTGGATGGACCCCCTGGCTACTCACAAGAGTGCTCCTTTCCATCCCAGGCAGGCTGCCAGTCTTGCAGCCAAAATTCTATCAGGAAATGTCAGGTGTCTTGTGGAGGACATGTTCAGGAAGAGGGGTGGATCTTGTTTCTTTGTGTCTGAAACCATCTTCCTGATGGGCAGTACAGCTTTCATGAATCCACATGTTGTAACAAAACTGAAAACTGGTTGTCTGGCCATCCAATTTCTACACTATCACTTGTGAGCCACAGGTATAGCTGACTCGATTTTAAGAATTTGGTGAGTGAAGGGCTTTTGTTCTAGCTTAGGAATAAGAGCCAAAAAGAATGAAAACCAGAAAAATATCTGTATTATCAATGATGGTGAATAAGAAGCAGTTGTCAGCTCACGTTGTTAAATTAGAGGCAAGTCAGTGTGAGAAAATGTGTGTTATGTGCTGAGACACATGAAAAACTGGTACACATGAGCTATTGTTCTTTTCTTTGCAAACCAAGTCAATCCAGGAAGAAATCAGTAGAACTTCACCAGGAGCTTAGCAGAGAAAATCTTTGTTCCCATCTGGAGTTTGCCTTTCAAGAACTAGTCTAATAGAATGATTGTCTTTACAAACATGGATTTTGTATGTATTGGCTGATTTTATTAAGAGAGGGGGAAAAAAAAGGTGATAGACTCCTCCAAAGATGAAAATGTTACTGCAACTGCAACAAGGGAGATTCAGCTGAATTTTTTGTCACTGATCTTAACAGCAGTTACTGTTAACATTGGCTTCGTAAAAGTGAAAATATGAACTCATTCCTGACTAGACTGAGACGCAATGGGGGTTGCTTATCTTATTTACAAAAAAATTAAACATTTCAAAGGCTTTGATCTAGCTTGTTCTATGCATCATTATTGCACAAGTTTCTGTGATATTGCTGTCAGTCTCCATTTTCTCTTGAATCATAATCTCGTTCCTGAGTTTCTAGGAAGGACTTCTGTTTTAAAGCTGTGTGTGGAAACTGGCAGAATAGAAATTGTTTCAGAAGATCCCAGGTTTCTTCAGAGGGAAAGCAGTGAGAAAATCTTGTGATTCCCAAAAGAGGCAAAAGCTTTGGCTAGGCTTCTGGGTCTCACTGTGGGAAGGGAAGGGTTCCAATGTTTTCACCAAGAAAGGAGAAGATTTTTGATCTCTCTCTGAGAGATACATTTTAAATTACAAGTTATATTTCTACTGTACATATGTAGTTTTGAATAATTAAATGTTTTACAATTTTGTGAAAGTAATATTTTTTTCAGTCATGGTTGGTGTTGTAATGACTTCTGTTTAATTTCAGTGGTGATGGAATTTTGCTGTCAGTCATCAGACAAACACAGACAGTGCGATTATACTGTGTTCATTAACCAAGGAGCAAAATGTACTCATAATCAAGACAGTTCCCAAAAAACCAGAAGGAAGCCCAGGTTTGTTTTATACACTGGCAGTAACATTTATAAGCTGATACAACATGATTTCAACATTCAGAATAGCCAAACTATCTATAAACTAGAATAGTGTACATGCTTAAATGTTTAAAGCATTTCTAGTATTCAACACCTCTTTTGATGCTCCTAATTTGCTTAGAGAGGGATCATTTTTGGATGAGATTGTGTGCAGAGCTCATTTTTGAGGGGTGTTAAGAAGAGCACTGGGAGCCTGGACTAATTAGAAACCTAAGAATTATTCTATGCTGTAATGACCCTGTATTTCTTATATTCTACCTTGCTTTCTTAGCATTTCTCATGAGTTTCCTTCTATCTCTACAGCTTCTGGCATTTGCCCCATGTTACGGGTAAATCTTGCCTTCTTTCTCAGAACTGAGGACTTGGCTTCAAAAAAATATATGTGCTATAGCTAGCCTTTCATAAAAGATGTTTTCGAACTTTTTCTTCTACTGTTGACTGGGAAAGTGGTAACCTATTGGTAATGTCAGCTCATGACGTCACTTGTGGCACTAGCTAAATACATGAGTAACCACTCTGTGATAGTAATTTAGTGGGGGTCAGTTGTTTCTTTGACTTTTGTTGCTTTGTCCCTTCCTTTTGGGTACAGTTCCTGCTTTGCTATTCCATGTTTCCTGGCATCTCTTTTGAAACACTCTTTTGACAGTTGCTTACTCATTGCTATACAGAGTTGTACTGTTTTGATTCTTAAATCTGTACTTCAACTTGAAACTTTTACTTTAGCTACAGTAAAAGCTTGTGGGCCTCTTGTTGATTTATATTGTTTCACCAACCTTACTTTTGGAGGTGAAGATAAATGTATGGCTCTGACATAGTTAAGCTGGATCTATCTTTACTAGAGGTTTTTTACCTTCTGCTTAGTAATAATTTAAAATTAATGTTGCAATATCAAAACATTTCTTGTATGCTCTTGTGCTTTCTATTCCACCTCGTCAGCATTTTTGTTAGCCTTGTAAACCCTAGTCCCAAACAGTAATGGAGTTTAATTTTGCTATAAACCATACAAATGCATTCAGTGGGTTTACAAATTATCCCTTCTGCTGCTTTACAACAAGATCATTTTTAAAAATGGATGTATAAAGCTCTCCCCTGCCTTTCTTTTTTGGAAAGAACATCTGGGCTTTTGTACAACTTTTAAGAGCAAAGTTAAACAAAAACTGGGCCCAATGCCCAGAGAAACCAACTCAAATAAAACTTGGGCAAAATAAACTATCCCAAAAAGGAAGAGCTAGATAGAAGCACAAATAATGTATGTGGAACTGCCCAGTGATACAGAAAATGGAGTAGAATGATTTTGCACAGTTGCCATACATCAGACACCTTCAGAGTGAGAATGAAAAGATGCCTGTAGAAAGGGATGCTCGTGGATTGGGTCCCAATATTTCAAGGCCTGCCTTGAATCAGATTCAACTGCAACAAGAATATTCTCATAGAAACACATGATGAAGACCCTAAAAGCATATTGCTTCAACCCCCAGAGCTCTGGACAGTCTTTCAGTTCACCAGCAAGAGCAGCTTAGGTGAAATGTAGGCTCTTTCTCCTAGGTGAAAGCTGCGGGACTAGATTTTTTTCTCTTGTTTTTTACCAGCTAAGCAACTGGAAATTGCTTACACAAGGAACTGACACATCAAGAGTGACAGCTTTAACCTTTGGAATATACTGTGATCCAGATATCATGAGACTGACTTAGAAGAATGAGATTATAATAGCAATATTTTTTAGTTCTTTTCACTAGCAACCTGAACTTTTAAGCTCTCATAGCCTATTTTATGATATGTCCTACATCCTTAAGGTGGGTAAGCTAAATTGAAAAGAAATTGAAACCCCAAATTCTCATGGGCTAAGATGTACATAAATGCAGGGTTTTGCAAAAATTCAGTTGCAAATTCTGGAATCAGTCTCGGTTGAGACTTGATGCATGAACAGTATCCATTTTCTGAAGTCTGTAGATGATTTGTGGCTTAATTTACTTGAAAGACCACTAGATTACTGTCAAAGACATTAAATTGGTGGGATTTTTGTAAAAGTGGTGATGTATTGTTTGAATCTGTACAATTGCTGTGACTTCATTGCTGGGTTAAAGAAAAACCTTGTGATTAGCTGCCATTTTATAATTTTATAATTTTTCATAGGATTGTTCATGAACATAATAGCACGTAAAAGCAGAAGGCACCTCCCCAGCCTCCCTGAAACAAGCAAAAGGTTGGGCCCTTCTTCCTGTAGGTTTTGCCAATAATTTTTTTGTTTTGTGTCACAAATGTCAAGCTCAGTTGGTATACCTTCAGCAAACAGTTGTTCTACACCTGAGACAGCTGCCCCTTCCTGCTTTCAGTTGCACCTCTGCATCCTCTTTCCACAATCTCCATTACATCTTCACTCCCTTTGCTTCCCATAATTCCCTCTTTCCATCACTTTCCTCTAATTTATATAAATTTGTACTTGGAAGAGGACAGATTATCTGAGTTCCAGTAACTAAAATGACCAGTTGATCATATATTACCAGTTTTTCTCTCAGTCTTAATTTTCATTTCATCATCTTTCATGAAGTCCTATCTATATATGGAGAACATTTATTTGCCCAGTGCTAAGTTTTATCTATGTTTATGGGACACAATGTGCACTTTTCAGAAGTAACCTCAATTTCCTTGACAGACTGTACTTGTTCCTTGTATGTCTATTTGTTACACAATGCTTTTCTGTTATACCTTGTTTGTGTTAGTGTATATTCTTTGGTTTTCAAACTGAAATAAATGAGAATATATAGTTATTCGTATTACTATTTCACTAACTCAACAGAACTCTACATATTTGTGATAGATTTCTTTTTTGTAAAATGTTATTAAGTAGCACAAAAATTAATCATAAAACCCCAAACCCTCTATTTCTTATTACATTTGTTTTATCCAGCAGGCAAACGAAACCATTAATCACTTGGATTTGTATGTGCTGCAAGATCAGGTCCTGGCAACCATGACCTTAGTCCTGGACAGTGTTTAAGCGTGTGATTAACTTTGAGCAGATGCTTAGCTCATATTTTTGACAGTGGAATGTAAGCACATCTTCCTCTTAAGGAGTCTAATTTCTACTGAAGTTAGTGCAAGGTTTTCTTTGAGTCCAAAATGACCTGGATCAGACTTAGTTTCCTAAAGATACTAAAGAGTCCTGGAACCCTGTAAAAAATGCTTTTAAAAAAGTTTAATTAGGATGAAAAGGACTGATCTTCTCAAAACAGTTATCTAGTTATTTATGTCTCATTTACATGATAGAGCCTTAGCATATATTTGGTTAAGTTCCACAGCTTCAGGGACATTCCATGCTGTGATTTAAGTAGCCATTCAAGAGGGCCTTTAAATTGATGTTTAGTTTCCCCTCACTTCAAGTGTTTAATTTAAACATGACCAAAATACTTCTGGAGGATTTTGATCAGTGCCTACGTGTCCTCTTAGAAGTGCTGTGCACATAAGGTTCACTTACTTGGGAGAATTTCTAGGCCATCACAAAAGAAAATGGTTTCTTCTGAAGAGAACACCTCCTTAGAAGTATAGCATATTTTATGTGTAAACACAGTGTTTTCAGTAAAGTATTTTTTAAAGCAGGTATCTAATAAACCTTCATTTACTGAACCGATATGAAAAAATTTTACTTTTAAAAATAAGGCGAATATACCTGGAATAATATTTTTGAAATTGATAGGTTCAAGAAAATATTAATTTTTTCAGCTAAAGGGAAATGTGTTATAGTGTTGTCTTCATTTATCTCCTGATAAGTAGTTAGTAACAGAGCAAAGAGAAGTACATTATTTTTTATATATTGAGTTTGGATTCAGGAGAAAAAGAAGGCCAAATTATTTTTAAATGTTGTTGAGTTGCCTTTTTTTTTTTTCCCTGGGAATTGCTATATAATACAATAATATGCAGTTACCTTAAGGTTATTTAAAAGTATTTATACACTTTTTTATATATACTATCATCTCGAACATTGACTTACATACATTGACTTACCAGTGGTTATTGCCAGTGAGTACTATAATTCTTGGAGTCTTCTTTTTAACTTATGAACATGCTGGTCTGAGGTCTGACCCTGTTCTCACTAATCCAGGAGTGTAATAAGGGAAAACAATAAAAATTGCAATTTCAAATATGATTTGGTAAGCTGTTCTTGTTTTAAATAGAATATATTCATGGACTATCCATTTCAAATTTCTGCTTTTTCTAAGAGCATGCAACATCCATAATGATTTATCAAATCCTAGGAAGCACCTGTTGTCTATATTATGTGGGCAATATTACTTTGATGTGTGTTCTGATATTTGACTTAATATTATGCAGTGAAATATACATATATTCCAGCACAGAATGAAATCTACACAAATAGATTTCTTAAAAGCTCAGAGTCATAGAATCACAACAATATCCCGAGGGAGTCACAAGGACCATGCAATCCAACTTCTGGTCCCACACAGGACAATTCCAAGCATCACACCATGTGCCTGAGAGTATTGTGCAAATACTTCTTGAACTCTGTCAGGCTTGGTGCTTGTGACCACTTCCCTGTGGAGCTGTTCCAGTGCCCAAATATCCTCTGTGTGAAGAATCTTTTGCTAATATCCACCTTAAATCTCTTCTGACACAGGATTGTCCTTCTTGTCTGTCTTATAAATTGGGACCATGTTCTCCAGCTTCCAGGTGACTGGGACCTCTCCATATTTACAAGACCATTCAAAAATCATTGAGAGGCCTCAAGACAACATTTAGGTGTCAATATCAACTAGCTCTTTGAGTATTTTCAGATGAATACCATCAGGCCCCATAGATTTGTAGGGATCCAGCTGGAGCAGTAGATCATGCAGAAGTTCAGGGTTGACTTGGATTTTATCATTCTCACAGTCACAGTCCTCCAGCTTGGAGCTCTGGGATCCCAGAGCCTATCATCAGTTTTGAAGGCTGAAGTGAAAAAAGCATTAAACATCTCTGGTTTGTCTATGGCCCTGTTTGTGAGGCAACTGTGTTAATCATGTAATGGGCTAATATTATTTCTGGACTTCCTTTTGCTATTAACATATTTAAATAGCTCTTTTTATTGCCCCACAGAGTACTGGCCAGCCTCAACTCCAGCTGAACTTTGGCCACGCTAATTTTCTCCCTACAATGGTGAGTAGCATCTTTGCATTCCTCCTGTTTCCCCCAACCTGTGCTTCCACTGGGTATACATTTTCTTTTTTTTTTTTTTTTTTTTTGCCTTAGTTCCAGAAGATTCCTGTTCAGCCAAGCTGGTCTTCTGCCTCATCTGTTTGACTTCTGACATTTTGGAATTACCTGGTCCTGTGCTGTTAGAAGGTGATGCTTAAAAAGTGACTAGCATGATGGCCCCAGCACCTTCAAAAGGTGGACCTTACTCAGGGGACCTTAGTCACCAGTTCCCTGAGCATTCTGAAGCCTAGTCTCCTCATATTCAGAGTTGAACCTTTGCTAGCACTTTTCCTCCTAACACTAGAGTTTTTAAACTCAACTGCATGGTCACTCTGGCCAAGACAGCTGCAAATCTTCACTTCACTCACAAGACTCTCTCTTAATAAGCAACAAATCAAGGAGGACATCTTTCCTAGTCACCTCCCTTAGTACCTGTACCATAAAGTTGCCAACCAGGTGTTTTAGGAATCATCTGGACTTTTTTGTGCCAGTTGCATTGTACAAACAGGTTTCCTGTATAGCCTTACCATACAATATCCTTTTTCAGGAGTTTACTCTTTTTTTTTTATTTTACTATTATTATTTTTCTTCTCAATATGATTTTACTGTAATTTGATGCAATTTTATGCCTCCAAAGATTCACAGAAGGAAAATGCATCACAGTCAGCCATTCCACTGGAATCACACAATGAGTGGAGTAGCCAGAACCACTAGAGAGAGCTCTCGTAACAAAACACTGCTCCCCCATGAAGATCACTGCAACCAGCCCAGGCATTTCATTGAGTTCCAGCAAGATCTTGCCACTTACCTGTAGCTAGGTCCCAAGTTATATATAGTTTCTTACAAGGCTTAATCCTGAACTGGCATAAAGAAGACAAAAAGATTATAGACCCATGACCTATTAGCAGTCTGGATTTATGAAGTGAAAACTGTGCAGTACAAATGTTGATTATTTTTTGTGGAACAGTTACAAAAGCAATTGAGAAAGGAAAGAGGATATCATCTGGGGTTTGGTATAGCATTCAATACAATGTCTGACGAAATCTTACTTTTCAAATTAATTCCAATAGGCCCGGATATGAGCTCCATCACATGGACTGAAAACTGGCACATGAAACACAAAAAATATTACAGGAAGTAACAACATATTGACCTATGTTGACTATAGGAGTGCCACAAGGCTCTGCCACAAAGTGCTGTCTTCTTTAAAATTTGCATAAATTATCTCGAATTGATACACAACCATAGTAATGAAATTCACATATGATGTTAGATTACTGGTTGTGCCAGCAGGAGTCAAGCCAGGAAAACAATAGAGGGTCCTAGAAAAAAATAGAAACATGGGCCGAGAATAACAGAATGAGAGTCAACTTGGAAAACTCAAAATACAACTGCAGAAAATTAATTCAAAACGGCCACTCCACAGGAGTACTAAATCTGAAAAGCAATGATGCTGAAGTATATTCCTGAGGTGACAGAAGATGATCAGTGAGATAATGTGTGAGCCTGTAGTGTAGGAAAAAAAAGCCAAGGGGATTTGGAGCAGCCAGTGCAAAACATCTCCTCACAGAGTTGAAAGGGCAGTCTCTTGAATATTCTGGTTACTACTAGGTATTTTACAATCACAAAATGCAAAGTAGAACCTTTATTTTAAAGGGGCATGTCAATTTAGAAGTTGTGTCTCGTCTAGTAAAATTTTCTCATTTCCCTTTATGTTCCAGGAAGAGGAAAAAAAAAGAGAAAGGAGAGAGAAAGCAAGTGACTTACAGAATAGTTCATTCAATCTATCTTAAAAACCTACCTGCTATGGGATAAACATGCATCTTTCTATGATTGCAGAACTTGAACTCTGAGACAATGAACTGCCTGACCTTGACTAAGTTTAATTATATTTATATTTACTTTATTGTACTGACTCCAGGCCCTTATGTTAGGATTATTCATGCATTTACACCACTGGATAAAACTGTAGAAGTAATTCAGATGGAAACAGCTTCAGTTCTTGCTTCTGAACTACCTAGCCACCAGGTATCTTATCCCTGAGATCTTGTTGGCCTTATAACACTTGTACTCCTACGTGCCCCATGGCCTAGCTATAACAGGGGTCTGCTACTCTTCCTCATTCCAATCAAATGGCATGTTTTTTGGATGTAGCAAGAAGGAATTTGAATTTGAATCCTGGTCAGACTGCAAAGCTGTAGAAACCAGGTCTCCATTTTTAGTGCACATTCTGCAGCCAAATATCCTACCATTGGCTGTGTTCTTGAATGGAAGATGTTGACACTGTGGTACGGCCTCTGGATATCAGAAGTGTTCATATGCTAAGTTGGAAGGGACCCACAGGGATCATCACATCCAACTCCTGGCCCTGCACAGGACCATCCCCAAATGTCACACCACATGTGGGAGAGTATCATCCAAATGCCTCTTAACTCTGTCAGGCTTGGCACTGTGGCCTCTTCCCTGGAGAGCCTGTTCCAGTGCCCAACCACACTCTGGGTGAAGAAACTTTTTCTAATATCCAACCTAAACCTCCCTGACACAACTTCAGGCCATTCCCTCACATCCTGTCACTGGAACCACAGAGAAGAGATCAGAGCCTGTGCCTCCTCTTTCCCTCACAAAGAAGTTGTGACTGCAATGAGGTCTCCCCTCAGTCTCCTCTTCTCCAGGCTGAACAGACCAAGTGACCTCAGCTGCTCCCCATACAGCTTCCGCTCAAGGCCCTTCACCATCTCCATCACCGTCCTTTGGACACTCTCCAATAGCTTAATATCTTTCTTATATTGCAGTGACCAAAACTGCACACAGTATTCAAGGTGAGGCCATCCCAGAGCAGAGCAGAGCAGGACAATCCCCTCCCTCAACCGGCTGGCGATGCTTTGCCTGATGCCCCCCAGGACATGGTTGGCCCTCCTGGTTGCCAGGGCACTGCTGACTCATATTCAACTTGCCATCAACCAGGACCCCCAGATCCCTTTCCATGGTACTGCTTTCCAGCATCTCATTTCTTGATCTGTATGTATATCCAGGGCTGCCCCAACCCAGGTGCAGAATCCAGCACTTTCCCTTGTTGGACTTCATATGGATCGTGATAGCCCAGTCCTCTAATTTGTCAAGGTCTCTCTGCAGGGCTTCCCTGTACTTAAGAATCTATTCTTTAGTGATGCTCTTCTTTCCGTTTCTACATGTAGATTCACTGGATTTTTTAAAATGTGCCTAGAGATCTGCATCCATCCTTGATGGCAAACAACTCAGTATATTAGTGTAAAGTATTAGCCTTCAAATTCATTGCTAGATGAATAAATAAATAAAAATAAAAGTCACACAATTCCTTATGTAAAAGCCTAAGCTCCTATTTTTCCCTAACTGGTATTACCATTTATATCTGGGATCAGTCATTTTAGGTAAATCATGGGGTTCTGTTGGTTTTATTTTACTTAAACTTTCTATGGTTCCAGTTCTTTGGCTTGTCAGATTAAAGCATATTTTCTTGATTGATTTTGTGAGTTTAATGTCACTCTAAGAACTCCTATTTAACGAAAGAACAAGATCAAAGTCTTCTTTTTGATCAACGCAAATTTGGCGTATGTATGAGCTCTGGATACACAAGACTAAGCCTGGAAGAGAGACTGAGATCACCATAGTGCTGGCAATCTGGCTGGCATAAAACGCCTTCCTTGAGGAACAGCCAAATTACAGACTCATAGAATCACAGAGATGTTGGTTTAAAGTGTTCTAGCCCAACCCCCTGCTTTAGTCCAAGCCCCAGTTGAGCTATTACGAACATCAGACCAAGCTTTCTTGTTTTGAAAATCTACAAGGTCAGAGTCCATAACCTTTCCCGACAACCTGTTCCAGTGCTGCACTGGCCCCAGTGAATGTTTTTGACTTGATGTCTAATCACCTCAAGCCACAGTTAGAGGAAATTTTGGTTTCTTCATCTCTGTCACACCACTTCAAGTAGCTATATTATCAGATCACCCTGTAGTTTCTTTTTTACTAGGCTAAACCAGGGCAGCTCCAAGTCTTTCCTCCTGTGTCCTGTGCTCCAAGTTGACTACTTTGATTGATATGGGTCCATGTATCCACTGTTGGTGTATTGTACCTGCTGGTCAATTGCTGACCAGTGAATTCCATTCAGTGAATTTTCAGTCAATGGTGCTCTTTCAGGCCACAGATTCTAGACATAATGAAAGATAACGTCAAAAGCATTACTAAAGGCAAATTTGTTATTACCCTACCTTTTCAGCTGACTGATAATCTACTCATTTTCCTACAAGAAGGAAAAGTAAAAGCCAAAGGGACATTTTGTCTTGAGAAACCTAAAAAAATTTGCCCTTTTGTTCCCTAAGTGGTGTTTTCTTTGTCAGAGAAAACCATATGCAAATATCTGGTAATGATTATGAAATAACCTTAGATTTTCCAGTGCTAAATAGAAACTTTCACACTAATTACAGTTAAAATGACAAACAATCAAGTAGCAACTTCAACACTGTGAAAACTGAAAAATAATAAACTGCCCAGCTTAATGTAGAACTATATTGGCAGATAGCCATTTTATTTCCCAGAATTTTTTGGACTGGAAAAGAAATGATTATCTGTTCCACTCCTTCATCTCATTCACAATGTCATAACAGTCAACTGCTTTTATCTAGACACATCTGGGTTTTTTTGATCACTAGTAGCTCCACCATTCAGATCCAGTAAGGCATCTTGACAATTTTTATAACTTCATTGTTGTTTCCTAGTTCCTGTAATAAATTATTGATCTTATAATTTCTCTTCTAGCCTGTGGAAACCAAAATTTTTAGTACCAAAGGCTGAATTAGAGAATAAAGCCTTGCATTCTGAGTTTCTCTGAGTCCTATTATTTCACCTTCTGAGAACTGCTTTGATAACATTAAGCTGTATTTCTGTAATCTTCTGGAGTTAGCAAAAAAGATTTGGGAAAATGGCATTTTAGACTTTTCATACGTGCCTTTAAAAGCAATTCTTTATGTATTGTGTAGTCCAGGTGGAGTAGGTGCTCAAAAGGCCACTCTATAGGTGACAATAGAATGAGCTAAGCTTCTTTCTGGGACTCAAAGGACAAGTGGCATGGCACAGGTTCCATCCATGTGGTCAGTCTCTCTTCCCCCAAAACAGGATGGTCCTATCGACACTGCCTGTTGGTACAGCTGTAGGTTTGTGCTGCCCTACAAATCATGTCCATGCTTTGTCTGTATAGATGTACCTGCATAAATTAAACCAAGTGTGAGTGCATGAAAAAACTGAACAGTGTGGAGGAGTTTTGGTTGGAGCTCAAGCCTGTGCTTCGGTCATCTTTAACACAGTAATGTAGGCGTGAGCAGGTGCAGGATACTAACGATTAGCCAGAATTGTTACGAAGACGGATGGTCAGTGCATTCATGTAATCTAGAAAGGAGGGACCAAGTACCCATGTAATAAAAAGTCCTTCTGCTTAAATTACAAATATAGGATTGCCTAAAATGTATCTTGAAGTCAGACATGGGAAGCTAAATTAGTCATAGAGAAGCATTGATATGTAATGAAAAGGAAGATGAAAGGGCTCAGGACTTTGAAGGTCTCAGTGCTACAAAGTGCAAACCTTTCTAGAAAATAAAAGCACCTTCCAGGATCTGTCAATATGTTGCAGTCTAACCCCAGGGGGCAGCTCAGCCCCACACAGCAATTCACTCTCCCATAGTGAGTGGAGGAAAGAACCAGAGGGACAAAGTGAGAAAAATCGTGGGTTCAGAGAAAGAGAGTTTAATAGATAAAGCAAAAATGCATGTACAAGCAAAGCAAAATGATCCTGGAGAGCCTGGAAGGGTATTATTCCAAGTATGCATTTGATAAGAAGGGAAAAGAAGATGGAAGACAAACACACTGAGAACCATGCATTTTAACTTGCCTCTCTTTCATGAAATCATCAACTGTAACACCAAAACGGACCCTTTGATTATATAATGTCATCTTCTGTACATTAGAAAATGCAGTTATCAATAGTAATCCCGTGTTCTCCTGTAATCTGCATTTCTTTAAAACTTATCTTTTAAACCAGTATTTGAATACATCAAAGGATGCACAATTCTCCATTCTTTGCTTGTTTACTGTAACTTTTTTAAAAAAAGAGCTTTATTGTCAATTAAATACCTCTTACAAAATTACTTTAATTACCTTATGCTGATAGAGCTATCCTGTGAGATTGTCAGATAAAAGGTGGCTAAGAACTATTGCAACATTACAACTCATTTTACTTTTTCTGACAATCTCAGTGTATAAGCCATATCAAAGTAAAATAGAAACCTTTGTTCTGTCTCCTTCTACCCTAGAAAAGATCCTGCTCCAGATTCCCTCTTCTACAGCCTTGGGGTGAAAGTCCAAGTCATCTGTTATTTTGCCTGAATATTATTGTCTGTCTCTAGCTAGCTACCACAGAAGCTGCCAGCAAATTCTGCATGGGGAAGGAAGCAAACATGGAAAAAAAAAAAATCTGTAAAACAAGTATGGAAGAATTTGAGAAGAACAAATAGCATATAGGGTATAAAGCATATCCTATGAAAACCAGCCAGCTAAACTGTAATAGGAATCTTTTAATTTGAGGTCAGACAGAAATGCTGGGGGAAATGGAAAAAACTGAACTCAAATTAAGATCCATAACTTGGTACTGCTGCTCTTAATGCAGAAGATAGAAAACCTTGTGTAATAGCGGGTAACATTTTAATTGTAAACTACACAGTTATTACAATTCTGGTCATAAGTCATTAGAGTAACGTAGTGCTTATAAATAATAGTGTTTTGTGGAAATTACTGGTAACACCCTTAAACAAATGCATTTATCCTAATTGTTTACAAAATATTTAAACAGTCGTGCTGTTACATGGGAATGGGGGATTAAAGACAAAGCAGATGAAGCTTTGGAGGGTTCATTGCTATTGCAGTTCCACTGAACTTCTCTCAGCAACACCCATTTAGCTATGAAGCGGTCTTAGTTTTATGGGTTATTAGCATGAATTTAAGGCATGATAATGTAAGAGAAATCTCCTCTTGCATCACTGTACTTTTTCAGAACTTTGTAGAAACTAGTCATTAAGAAGAAGCAGAACTTGGATCTTAGGTTTAAGACCCACTGAAATATATATTTATAGTTTGATCCTTTGAGAGTTGACTAAAAGTATTATGGAAATAATTAGATGTGGCCTGATGGCTTTATATAATTTTTTCTGCATTCTCACTGGAATAATTATTAGAAAAAACAACAGAAGTCTGGATATCTTGTGTCAGAAAAGACAGATTGGAAGGGAGCAGCTATGAGAATTATTGTCCCCTCATCTGCACTTTCTCCATTATTTTTGGCTAATGATTATATGGTTTGTGTACTTCTTGCTACTCAGAGGATAGACTGTAGACATCTTTAACACCATGATGGTTTATAAAAAGCTTCTTTTGCTACCAGATGATTATCAGTCATTTTCAGAGACTACTGCTTTATTTAAACTTTTTTTTTAAACTTTTTTTCCACACATGTGATCAAGATTACTAAGACATAAGTGTAAATTGGTATAAATTTTTTTTCCAGAAGTATTCAGAAAAGCTACAGAGTCTACTGAAAAGCTTCTTCTCCCTGCTTTGTTTGGCTAGAAAGACAGCTATGTGTAGTTTAGTGTAAGTCATTCTCACTCAACAGCTCAACACTTTGGGGTCAAAAGTTTTTGTTGTTTTTTGTTGGTGGCTTGTGTTTTTTTTTTTAGAAAAACAAAACCCAAAGCAAAACAGAAAGGGCTATGGAAATTTGGAGCCCTTGAATTGTGTTTGCAGCAAATGGCTTATCCAGAAACTTCTGTGACTAAATAGAGAGATTAACAAAAGTATTCTGCATGTTGAATGGATGTAGTAGGGATGCTGCAAGTAGCTAGAATGTGTATTACCATGAATATGAAAAAGACCAATAGAAGCCTTAAAGTAAAACTAATGTAAATGTAATGATTATAAAATCAATAGATGTGCTTCATAATTATTTCCCCTGTGTGATATGATTTACAATTAGTCCATATTAATCATATTTAGTTTTGGAAAGAGTTCACCTTTTCTGCACATTGCTAAGAAATACACCAACTAGCTCAAAGTTTGATGATGAAATTCAATAGTAATAATGATGAAATTTAATAGTAAGAGCACTCCTCAGACAATGTAAGGAATTTCATTTCTGCCTAAGATTTAGACTTCCCATGACAACAGCCACCCTCAAAACCAGGGGTGAACTGTGAACCACAATAGTGAAAAATGACTGGATTTCCACGAGCATCATTCAAGAACAAAGTCCAATGAGTCAGTTACTTGCTCATTTAGAAAATCCTACTCTAAAGCAAAACAGTGATGATGCTTCAGGAAAAAAATTGTTGTATGCGTCCATAACTCTGATATTTTCCACATGAAGTTTCTACAACTGATTTTTCTAAATGTAACAGGTCAAATTATTTTATTATTCTTGCTCAGCATAGGTTCCCTGATCTATCAGCTTTTGCATTTCTTCAGATTTTGATTTTTGTAGATACAACAACTAGACTTTTTTTTTTAGCTTTCCATGAAACAGGATTATATGCAACATTATTTCTCTGCTGTCTGGTGACTATTTTACTTCCTATATTTTTTTATGACCATGTCTGAAAACAGTTTCTCCTTGGCACTCTTTTCAGTAACTTGTTGCTGGACGTTCTGCAATTTTTTTTTGGCCTATTGATTTTTTTTTTCTTTTCTCCAGTTCTCAAAGTCATTCAATTTTTCATCAGCAACAACATGGCATTAGCACTTATTTCTTTTTTTCTGTCAAGAGCATAAAGGAATCAGTCCTGTCCCTACAGTAATCTTTGGGAAAGTCTATAAATCATTCTGAATTGTCTATTATAGATATTTTCAGTAATTTTAGATATTTTCACTATTTACTTTCTATACTTGATCTTCCTTTTAGTCAAAATTTTTATCCTTCTCTAGTTGTTCAGCAACTTCATTTCAGCTCATACTTTCCTATAAGACATTATATTATATAATTTATGCAAGCATAGTTATGTTTGAGCTACAGTATGTGTTTCATTAAGAATACAACTTACACTAGTAAAAAAAGATAACTGGAGAGTTTATCAAAACATAACTTTCATAAGCTCAATTTACTTTTTGACCTGAAAGTATTATTCTGTTGTACTTCTGCTTTCCTCTAAACAAATTAATTCCTTACAAAATATTAAAGTTTGACTTATGTGTAGTTTCCTGGATAACACTTTTTTCCCTACCATTCATACAGGTGTGACATTTTCTGATCTCCATTCTTATGTTTTCATTTACAATCTCATTCTTTTGAAATTTCTACATGCCCTAAAAATTTTGAAATGGATTATTAACCAATTATCTTATCTTGACTACATTAAGATGTCTGATTTCTAAGTCAAGTTCAATTTGGATAATTTTTTAATCTTGATTTCTGTTATTCAACTTGTGTCTTCCATTTTATACTGAAATAATTAGTCTTACAGAAAGCTGAGGCAAACTATTCATTTAGTATGGGGGCCATATCTAGATTATCTTTAATCTCAACCTTGGCCTTCTTCTTTATTTTTTATTTATTCTGTTTTTATTTATATTCACAGTGTGCCTTTCTTTCCTATTTATTTTAATATCCTTTAAAGGTCTAATTCAGCTTGACTTTTCACTGTTCTCATTTCATCCCGAACCTTCCTGACCTCTAAGAGATGATTTCTTGGCTGTTCAGTCCTTTTTTCCATTCCTTACAGCTCTCTGCTTACTTCTAATATCCCTATTGTTTATTCATTTAGCTAGGTCTGATGCTCTTCCCTGCACGTTTTTCTTTTGAAATGGAAGCATGTTCTAGATACTTTATGAAACTTTGCCTAAAGCCTTCCTCTATATAAAAGTCTTGAGTTCAGGCCAGGTGACTTAATTAACTAGAATTTCACTTTTAGTAATAGAGGAATAGAGATAGCAGGTTTGGGGGGTTTTTTTCCATGTATTTTAAATTGAATCTGTCAATGAACACACCTTGGTAAGGTTATTTTCTTATTTCACTATGTCTAAATGTCTTCAGACTAGATAGCACGATTTTTAGTTCTCTCAGTAATTACGTGCAAACTATCACATTTTAATGAGTAACAGTATTTGTTTCCCAACCTATATCTGTGAAAGCAAAGTCTCCCACACTGTTAGAGCTTACAGAGCCATTGCTCTGTAATAATACCCTATTGCTTCCTCTCCATAGCCTCCTTCCCTGTTGGCTTCTAAATTTCTATGAGTTTGAAACCAGCAAAACTCCCTCCTGTCTCTCTCTCTCTTTTTTTTTTTTTTTTTTTTTGTTTCTGCTACTCTCTTTCCAATCCCATTTCATAACTCTGTTCTCTTTATTTTGTTCGCCAAATTGCTTGAACGTGTATATAAAATGTTTCTTTTTGTTCCTCCATGCCACCAATCACATCAAGTTTCCTACACAGACAACACACAGTCACTGCTTCAGAAGTGAGACAATTTCAACTACTGTTAGTCTTAGTATTTTCTTACTTGGGTTCGTCTATTCTAGAACCAGTGAAATTCCTTTCTACTTTGCCATATCATTAAAAAAATGATTTTATTACCTCTCTCTAATAAAACCTAATGTACAGGTTTCATGAATTTCTGAATACATCTCTTTTCATTGTAAAGATCTTTTAATTTCACCAACTTCAATTCAAAAAACACTCTATCCATATATCCTCAGAAATGTCCTTTTTCTTTCTCCAGCTTTTATTTCTCTTTTCTGTGCTCCCTTCAGCAAATAATTTTTCCTGTCTACTGCATCCTTACTTATTGGTTTTCTCACCCATATTTCTTACCCTGCAAATCCTTCACTCCCTTTCTCAGACAGATGGGAACGATTATGTTTTGCTGTAGACTTGTTCCAAGTTCACCCACCTAAAACTCCCAGATTTTCTTTACTGTGTCTCTGAATAGAACTCTGGTTCTTTGGCCTAAGTGTGGTAGCTTATGCCTTTTGGCAGTGTTTCTGAATTTTCCCATGATAATATTCTTGTTGTAGACCCTGGCATGAGTAACACAGATCTGGGCTTCAGACATCCTCCAAGGTGTTCAAGCGGGTAGTTGTAATATAAAATTTATAGGCCAAATATAGTACACACAGCTACTCATCTGGCTTCCCAGGGCTGAAAAGCAGGATGAGCAGCATTTTCCTAATTACTTTTTCCTTCCAAGACAATGACTGAATAATCATAGAATCATTGAGGAAAGGTAGGAGAGATGCTCCATCTGTCTGATAACTGTCGTGGCCTCCTCTGGACTTGCTGCAATAGCTCCATGTCATTCTTGTGCTGAGAGTCCCAGAGCTGGATGCAGTATTCCAGGTTAGGTGTCATGAGACACTTCTTTTCATGCAGTCAAAATGTTCCAACCTCTTGAGTCATCAGGATCTACCAGAAGACATACACTGATGGATCAGAAAGTACGGGGTCTCTATGGTACCTCACTGCAATGTTTTACAAAAAAATCAAAGGGAAAACAGTGACGAAGGTAAAGTGTGCTTACATGGCATTTGTAGACACTGTCCAGCTTTAACTAAATGAAGATTAAAACTGCAGCACCTAGTGGCCTCACCAGAAGTCTGTGCAGTACCAGTAAAAAATCTCGAGTCATGTTTTGTGCCTTTGGGCTGACTTTGCAGGTGATTTTCTAAAGAACTCATTTAACTCCCCATCACAGAAATTGGCATGTAAAATGTGCCTCAAGTTGCAGGAACTGTCTCAAATAATCCTTGTTTGTTTGGGGAGGATTCCTTCTCAAAAAATATTTCTTCCACAAAGGGGGGTGATGTGTATTTTTATAAACTTTAACCAAAAGATATGTTCTGAAAATACATTTTCAGTAAAAATAGTTTATTTTGGACTGATATAACAGTAATGTTTTTTAGCAAAATGATCTAGTATTTCTGAGTCCTTGAGCATCCATCTGTTGTTATACTTTTTCCACTGAAGAGAACATATTAAGCCAAGACCACTAAAAAATATATTTAAGTGACCTGATTGTGAGAAGAATTCATCTCCATGCCCTTATTCTCATTCACAACTCCTATTTCATTCTCCTCTCCAAAACAGGAGACACTGGGTCTATGTGATGGACAATCCACCAGCCCACTGCATCTGGTTCCCTTACTTACCCCAGGTGGTCCTCTTCACTAGTCCTAAGCCAAAAGTCTACATCCAGAAATGGCCATCTTGCTGCAGGACCTGGAGAAAAGGAAGAGTCGCTTGCATAGTCATTGCAGCAAGTATAGAATCATAGAATGCTTTTAGCTGGAAGGAACTTCAAAGATCATCTAGTGTGACCCCACTACAGTGATCAGGGACACCTTCAATTAGAAGATGCTCAGAACCCCCAGAAACTTAAAAGTTTCTAGGGATGGGGCATCCATCACCTCTTTGGGAAACCCTCATTTAAAAGACTTCTTTCTTCTGTCTAATCTAAATTGATTATTTTTCAGTTACCACTTGTTCTATTGCTACAGGCTCTGCTACAAAGGTTGTCCCCACTTTTCTTATAGACTCTTTCAAGCATCTGAAAGGCTGCTATAAGGTCTCCCCACAGCCTTCTTTTCTCCAGGCTGAATAACTCCAGCTCTCTCAGCCTTTCCTCATAGAAGAGGTGTTCCTTTCCTCTAATCATCTTCTTGGCCCTCCTCTGGATCAACTTCAACAGGTCTATGTTCCTTCTGTGCTGTATCAGCAATGTAGCACATCTGAGACCTTACACAGAAGTAAAGACGCTGCTGCTGCCACTGCAGTGCATGCCTAGGTCTTGGAAATGTGTGGTTCCTTTGTGGCAAGTGTAACAAAGCTCGAGAAAGAAAGCATAAAGCTCTGGTCTGAAAGCTCAGCTACACTAACTGCTCCAGACACAGTAATACCAATGACACTGTGAGGAAGTAAGAATGTGATTGGAATAGCAAAAAAATAATATACAGAAAACAAGATGTTTAATGTTATATTTTAAGGGGATTTTTTTTCTTCCAAAGCATTTCCTGAAAACAAAATTAGGCTCTGTTGCAGCCGGCATATTTCTATAATCTATTTTTATCACTGTAGACACTGGGGAAACAGTAAAGCTGTCTAACATTCCCTGCTCTATTGACTCAGCCTGAGCCTTTTGGAACCACTTTATAGACTCATGCAATGGGTGATACTTGATTTGATGCAATGTTTCTTTTGACCAAGAAGTCAGAGATCTAAATCTTGGCTACAGAAAGCAACATGAGCTGTTACTGTTATGGGCTCAGTTGCTGAACAACAGGCCAGGTTGTTTTCTGTATAATTGAGACATAAAGAGTTTTCTGTGTAACTGAGACATAAACAGGCTCTTATGTGGAGGGCATTACATGACTGGCATGTAGGCACTAACTTACCTTCCTGCAAGGTAAGATTTGCTGGATTAATTCTCAGGACTTACTGTATGCCTTAATAAATAAAGCATTTTGAAATTGTCACATAAGATTCATGCATATGTGTTTGGTATTTTGTTTTGGTTTGGTTTTTTGTTTGGTTTGGGGTTTTTGGGGGTTTTGTTTTTACAGAGCAGCAATAATTAGTTACAGAACTGTATCAGCAACATTTCAGCACTGATTACTCCCACAGTTTATCAATTTTTAACTGATAAATTGTGACTGTATCAGCAATAAATAAAACACTGAAGCCAATACTTTTTAACATACATCCTGTGTAGTTTTTTGGCAAATACAACCAATCTACTTCATCATATAAAAGTAAGTGCAAAGTATAAAAAGTATAAAAGTAGTTCATTAGATTTTATTTAGCTGCACAATTTTTGTGGGTCTGGTAGTTTTGACAAATGGTAAGTTCTCGCCCTTAGATTCTCTTTCATTTGCTTTGGTTTGAAACAGCCCATGAACAAATTGGCGGTGTGAGCTAATTAGTCAGGCTTTGTTTCATCAAACTAAGTCATACATGTGAACTCAAAGAAAGAAAGAAGGCAGGTTCTCCCATTCCCAGTATTGTATGCTTTCACAAGCAAAACTTTGGGAGATGTAATAAAATAAACAGATTGTTTTTAAACAGATGTTCTTGTGCTGGTCTGCATGGGAACAGCTGATATATGAGGAAATAGTCTAAGACACATTACAAAAATAATATTTAAATTGGAACAAGTGCTCTTGTGATTTACACCTAATGTTACTCTCACTGACAGACAGCCAAATGTTACAGAGAAAATATCCAATGCCTGTTCTTATTTTGAAGCAGCCCAGAAGATTTGAAGAGAGCAATGCATGAAGGGTGCATGAAACCTTCTAGAGCTAGCTTTAAGATGCAATTAAATGAGTTGGATGTAATAGGCTTGTTGATTACAGCTTGTAAGAACAGCTACTCTCAAACTTTTTAAAAACCGTATATATTTTTAGTAACTAGTCTGGCTTTAAGACTATGTATTTCAAAGGTGCCTAGGAGAGATAAATATTAAATTCCTTTCGAGTTTGACTCCTGAGCTACCATTTAAAAAATGTGATCCAACAGGGTTCCTGGGAGCTCAGAGCACATTGCTCTCTCAAATTTTATATCAGCTTCTAAATGTCTCCCATACTGTGCTAACTGCTAAAGCTGCACTCCAGTGAGAGATCACCTTATCTGCTAAAAGCAGTCTTTGAGCTCTCAAAGAGAAAAATGGCAATCTATGAGATGGGAAATCAGTGTGGGGGATGTCCCATGGAGTGGTGATAGAGAACACTATGAGCATGAGAAAAGTTTGTCTCACAGAGAACAGAAGTGCAGGTGAGCACAGGATGGGTATGGGATTTTAGAGTGAAAGTAGGATAGCTGTTCCTGTGGGTCTTCTGTTAAACTGGAGGAAGAAAATGTGACCCAGACAGGGTCATGCTAAATGGAGGGGCACACCAGTTCCCCACTGGCTTCAGCCTGTAATGCTGTGGGGCTGACAGTCAGCATACAGAAGACCTTATTCCAGGTAGAAAGTGTGATGCTTAGATTTGGGATAGGCTATGGACTAAATGTGATACATGATTTGGCAGAATTATTCAGTTTGGTTCAAAGTGCAGGGGAGTAGTAGCAAGGAGCTAAATATCCATAAAGAGATTTTCAGTAAGGAGTGTTCTAAAAAATCCCACTCTACAGATCATCATTAGAGTACTAATATATAAATTAAGGTGTAAGCATATAAGTATTTATAGATTTTATTTCATTTCAGAAGACCATTTCATATGCCATTTGGTATACATGCTCTGTTCATATATGAGCTCAAGTTTGATGTGATGGGTGGTAGTATAAAGGCCTAGAATAAAAAAAGATAAGAAAAAGTTAAAAGTGGTCTGCATTGAAGCAAAGGAGAAGCTATAGTTTATAACTATAGCTATCTCATCTATAGTTTATGAACTCATACATTTCTTAGAGCTCTGCAATGAGCTTTTGAAGAGGTTGACTTACAGATCAGGTCTGGTGGCAGGTCCTAGCTGCTGTCAAATCTCTCAGTGGGTCACACAGAACAGTGATGGCTATGCTGGACTCTAAGGAAAACTTTTAATAATACCTCTGGAGTGGCTCATTCAGTGCATGACGAAAATGCCTATGCCTCTGACAATATGGAGCCAAAACAAACATGCACAAGCCTGGGATACCCAAGAGTTGATTTTATGACCAAACTTCCAAATAAAACTCAAAATATAACTTCTTTTCCCATACTTTTTAAAAAAACTTGAATAAACTTTTTAAAAGAGAAAGGGGGAAAATTATAAGTGGAGAAAAAATGTTGTATGATACCTTAGCTAGAGGTCTGGAAATCAGTCAGCCCTTGAGACAATCTTGGACTAGAGACCTGATTCATTTATCTTCTTTATTCACAAGTCTAGTTCATATAAATACAAACCAAAACTTAAACTCTACCTTTGAAGACACAGAAATATATTCCAAATATTTTCTGTTGCCTTTGTTGTTTGGCAGGAGACGACAACTTTGGATGAATTTATCTTTCCAGCCTGCACTAGTCTGCAGTTCACAACAAAACTGATTTTTTGTTTGTTTTGTTTTTCTTTTTAAAGGAGGGATTTCTCTGGAATGTTGGCGATTTAAATGGCAAAACATTTGGGCCCATTTTGCTTCCTACTTTTTCCTCCTTAGCCTATAATTCCATAAGATTGCCACCAGATGACCAAAACATCCAAGTACTCTCTGGACACAGTTCTCCAAAGCCCACTCAAGAATGAGAGAAGAGGTAGAATTTGCCATTTGATCTCTGTGTCATAGGCTTTCTTATAATCTAGGATAAAATACAGGAGGTTTGTCATACTTCTAGCATGCTGGATTTATATGGATTTACATAATTATTCCATCCATGAACAATGAGGGCAAAAATGTTAGTAAAGAACTGTATGTCT
The DNA here is from genome assembly GCF_022539395.1 of Myiozetetes cayanensis. Lineage (NCBI taxonomy): Eukaryota > Metazoa > Chordata > Aves > Passeriformes > Tyrannidae > Myiozetetes > Myiozetetes cayanensis. Next base: position 30,166,091 of record NW_026086604.1, on the reverse strand, counting down.
TCCATATAGACATAATTTTTCTACAATATCCAGAGGACAAAAATATGCTACCAAATTCTTATATTTGTTCCCAGTTCTTTCTTTAGCCTAATTTTGTAATCCAGGTGTTCATTGTCATTTCAGGTCAAATAATTTTACATTATTTAACATACTAGGTGCCAAAGAGGTATTAAATACCTGCAATATTTTAATGTAAAATTACTTACACCTACATTCTTATACAAAAGTGAAAGGTCCTTTAGGTACAGTTATGAAATACAGAAAAAAATGTGTTTGAAGCTAAATTTCATTTGTATATGCAAATACCTCATCGTTTAGTGCTGACTAAAACAAACCCTCCATTGACAGTACAGTAAGAACAGTTCTTGAAAAGGGCTCTTTTGGATTAATCTATTATAAAAAAGTTGTAAAAGAACAAAATAACATGCAAGGAAGAAATGTGCCAGTGAAAGAGTTCTTGGCACAATTCAGCTCTACTAATATTCTCAGATTCTCTTCATTTGGTGTTGTGATCAGACTGAGTGTGAGTATATGCCACTGTTCACCCTGGAGTCCAAGCTCCTGAATCACCCCCACTGGGGACTTGGGCACAATGTGCTGCAAATTGCCTCCACTTGCCCAGGGGTCTTGTGGAAACAGAAAAGCAAAGGATAGGGCCAGGGAGGGCTGGTGGGCTTCTGAGTCTCATCCTCAGCTGGGATCAGCAGAAGAACAGAATATGAGTGCTGGGTCACCTGTATTATCACTGGGTTAAAGCCCCATTAAGTAAAGCTTGAAAAATCTGTGTTTCCCTACTGAATATCCTGGGAGACTGAGGAGACTGAGGAGAAGGGGAATTTTACATAGGTTCCCTCTCAAATCACTGGTGATAACCTAGATTCCTCTTTTAAAAGGTTACTGTCTTTCCATTGACTAGCAATGGAAGACAAGGCAAAGAGCCTGATATCTTCTATGTAAACACTGAAATTGGGTCATACAACAACCCCATGTGGATATGCTGGTCTGTTGATACATGATAGCCTTTCTCATTCTCATTCATCCTTCCCTCATGGTTAAATAATATTTAGAGGTCTGTGTTTTCAGGGGCAAAGAGATGCATCTTGTTCTCCTGAAAGAATTTAGTGAGGTGAGTAAAAGACAGTGATGGTAAGGTTAGTTCTCAGAGGGGTTTCACTCCCATGTTTTTCTATTCCCCAAGGAAAACATTGCATCCGGTGCAGATGAAAAATGGCAGTGAAGTTTCAATTACAATAATATCCTTCTCTAGAGACTTTAAAAATTGTGCCTTAGTCATAGGTCTGATTCCTGTGTTTGCATTTTGAATCATTTCTACTTGGTTTATTGACAACAATAACATTTTGCTACATTTTATTTTCTCAGAAAAATATGAAAGATAGAACTGCATACTCAGTTCTACCTTTTCCTTTCCAAATTTGAAATTGTGAGGAAACTATTTTGTGTCATTATAATAAGCAGCAGTTTTGGCATTATTTAAAGATAATCTAAGGGTTTTGCCCCTTGTTTTTCTACAACAAAATTGAAGTGGAACAAAAATGTCTCTGGTCACTTAATTTCACATAAGTTTCAGTAACAGTGGTGATGCTGGAAAAAACACAGTATAAATTGAAGATACTAGAAGCTAGGGAGTACAAGAGTACCAAAAATACTAGAAACGATATTTCTGCTTAGGAAAGTAATATGCTTGCTTCAGAAATAATTGATTTTTAATAAGCATGAAGACTCATACTGTTTTTGCAGTGAAGTTATATCTTAAAAATTGGGGTTGGTATCATTTTTACTAGAGTATTTTCTGCTAGGCTGTATAAATACAACATTTCTGCTACAAAAACATAGTTCATTACAAATATGATCACTTTTCTGTTCCTGTATGTTTTTTTCTTTAGTTTAAAGGACTCAAATATTACAGTCCCAAGAAACAGATTTTCATCTGAAGAGAAAAATTAAGAAATTAATATAAGTAGCATAAATCCAAGGGATTTGTGAACCTCCTCTTTCATGTTCTTCAAAAAGCTTCTCAAAGTCTGCATTTTCTTTACAATTTCAGAAAGCAACAACGTCAGAACATCTCAAGTGAAATCACTGGAAAGAGCAAACCGTTGAGGAAAACATTCTTGAAATGAAAACATAAAGTGCAGAAAGAGTCCTTAGAAATAGGTTTTAGGTTGACTCAGAAGATTAGCAAATTGTTTAGTAAATACCATCTCAGTCTGAGGATGCATCTCCCACAGGTTAAAGATCATGCAATGGTGGCTTTTCAAGGCTCTGGCTACCATTATCTGTTACACATAGAATAGCAGCAAAATTCACCTGAGCTGTAGACTTCGACAGTGGCAGTGGTACCCAGTAGTTTTCTCTGTATGGAGCTAACATTACTTTATGTTAGGATGTGGAAATTCTGGGATGAATTCATGATACTAAACGAAAAACCGAAAGGATGGACCAATTAAATATACACAGATGTGGATGAGAGATGTTTCTTCTTTTATAATTTTCTGGAGTTTAATAGGTAATTTTACATAAGGAACTTCAGACTCCTTTTTGCCACTCAGATTCTCCCAGAGCATGTAGTTTGAACATATCAAATCTCCTTCCACTTGTGACTTGGCAATGTTAGTGTAGTACCATCGTTTTTAAATTATTTACTCTACTTAATATGGGTTTAATTTACGTCTGAATATGGCCCTGAATATTGGTATTAGTTTGGGATAATTGGATTTTTCAGATTTTAACAAATACGTGTGCTAAGTTCATTGCAGAGTGTGTTTAAACTATCTTGTCAAGTAATTTTCAGCTTTTGTAGTGGCAAAGTTGAAATTAAGTACCAAAATAAGAGCAAAACCACCTGTTTCTTACTGGTGCTACCACAGGTGTGAGAGCAACAGCACTAAACTTCAATAAGGTACACTGATGAGCGGTGACTCAGGTTTCCTCTGATTTAGAGAGATGAAAACATGAAAGAACAGAAGAAATAATTTTTAGTGAAAAACTTGCTCTAACATAAATTATATTTATCTCTTTTTCCAGTTTGCTAATGCCCTTTTATTATTTTAAATTATCTATTTAGAAATATTTTAGAATTAAATGACAAATGGTATTTCCAGTTAATCTTAGTAAAAAGTTGGTGCTTCTTATTAAGCCAGTTCATGCGTCATACTGCTTTCATTTGTCCAACTGTTAATATAAATGATGATCTGTTGATGTGCATCTCTCTTGGCAAGATATAAAACTGGCAAGGATTTCTGGACAGTTGCATGCATTTGCTTTATGAACAAGTACACCATTCTGTGTACCAGCACTCTCTGCATTGCATTAAATGGTCTTGTGAATATAATGATGACTTTCTGAGAGATTTAACTAACAAATCTTTTGTTGAGGGGATATAAGATATAAAGTGATTGTGGCTTCTGTTTTGTCATGGTGCATAAGTTTCTTTGAAAATTTTGAGAGAGAGAAATCAAGCTAATTTGAGCATGAAGAAGGGAGTGAATGGCCTCCCCCTTCTTTGCCCTGTACCATATCTAAACTTAGTGTAAACATCTGGAGTGAAATCATGGTCACATTTAAGAACAGACATCTTTTGACTTCAGTGTATACCAGAAGGCATTATTAACATATGGTCTTCTCTGTTCTTAGAGAAAAATTCTGCTAATACTAGTTATGCTGAGTTAGTAACTAATTTCAGCATAATTTCTTGTAATTATGGTTGGGAGTCAGCAATATATTTTTTGTGGAAAATCTTTTGGAACTCCTAATTTACTCTGGCTGATAATTTGCCCCTTAGGGGCAAATTGACCTGCACCTTAAGGTGGAGGTCAATGCAAGATCAGATCCTGACTGACAAAGATTGAGGCCTATATCAGAAAGAGACTATTTCTATGTGGTTTGCTGTACCTTGCTTTTACTCTTTCTTTTTAATCCTTGTGGTGATTGAAGACTATTCTTAGAAAATTGGATCTTTTTCATGTCTTGGAAGATAAAATATTACAGCATATATTGGATCAGTCTGTGTTTACTTGTACAGATTATTTCGTTATAGAGAACACTAAAACTGCAAAGAAAGAAAATGCAAAAACTTACTTCTGTGTCCTTAGTGCATAAGTGTCTGCATTGTTTTCAGCCTATTCTTTTCTGCACATAGGCTTCAGTATTTTTACTTTTATAGCTTTAAATAATCATGCTGTACATCTAGGAGTTCTTTTTGGGATATGTACACTATTTCAAATGATGCTTTGGAGTGGAAAAGTTTGTAAGAAAAATACTCACAAAATCTCATTTTGCGTGTCACTATATTTATGACACCACAGTTCACTGATGGCACAGTACAGTGGTTATAAACACAGCAGTGAGAGCTTCATCATTCCCATCAGCAGTGATTTCACTCATCCTCACGTCCTTACATGTACCATCTTTAAGCTGACACAGCACAATATACCAGTGTCATGCCTATTTGTTGAGAAATGAGGCCCTTGACTGGTTACCCCAGAATTTTTAAAATAACTAAAGGAACCTGTGTGGTCACCATATTACTCCTGCTATAAGGCTTTTTCACTGCTAGAGAAAGGGCACAGGCATGAATAGAGATTCAAAGTAAGATTAAGGAGAACATGAAATGGTGATTTGGCTAGTTGCATTTGTTCTGGCAAGTCAGAGTCACCAACCTGGCATCACTTTGGAGGATCAAATTTTCCTATAAAATTTGAAACGGAATGCTTGACTAACTATAGTCAGTAAAGAAAGTTATTTTTCTGGATGTTTTATCCGTATTCTAATTTAGATAGTTGTATTCAGCCTTATTCCATTTCCCCCTGATGATTGAGAGGAAATGCTTTAGTTTTTAACCTATTGGTTTGGGTTTTTCTGTTTTGCTTTGGTTTTGGTGTTGGTTTTTTTTGTTGTTGTTGTTTTGGTTTAGTTTAGTTTGTTTTTTTACCTGCTGTGATCTGCTAGAAGTATTTTGTACTGACAAGGGCACAGCTGGATTTGGCACATATTGATTAAAAATCAGTTCAAGATAATGGTAGTGGATTGAGTGTAGTAGGCTAATGAAAATAAGATACTTATCTTCCTATTTGTATCTGGAGTTTGTGCCTGCCAGTAACTGTTGGCCAAGAACTGACTTTCTGGCAGATCTGGTAGCTCTGATTTATGCTGTTATCTGACTTAGGAGTTTTAGTCTCACTAATTTGCAGTGTTACTCAGGTGTTGTGGACATCTTTGATGGTCAGTTAGCTGAAACTGCAAACAAAATTGTGGGTGAAATAATTTGCTTGAAGGGTTAAAATATTTGGAACACATCTATTGAGATAACTCTTGCAGACTGAACAAAAGGCATTACCTTTGTTCCACAAAAAACTTCCTTCCATCCCTGTTGGTGACAACTGGTTTTTTCTATTAGGGTAAGGTGACATAGTTCCATTTGTGATCTGTCATGTATTATTGAAAGTTTCTCTCAGTTGAAGTAGCGTATAAAATTTGCTTAAATAAAACCTCTGTTTCCTCTCTAGTATATTGATACTGACTGAGATCCATCAGTTTTGTACATTTTGAAGGGAAAACCAAGTTGTAAAACATTTTTAAGGTGATTTTTTTTTTAATCTGAGGCTCTCCTTTTCAAGGATTTCTGCTAAAATACATATCACAGTTCTTAATTTACATTGGGATAGACCATATCATCCTAACTTCAGCGTTCCTTCTTTGTCTTAAACAACTCTTGAGGGTGAAAGTAGATGAAAAGACAACATTTGTTTTATATAAGTACAAATTAGGTTACAATTTCAGCTATCCTTGGAGTTGTGTTGGAACATTTTGAGACCATGAATGGTGCCTATGGCTTTAGCTTGCTCTTTGTGTACAAGATGAGCAAGTACTGTCTATCAGCAAGACACTCATCACTAATTCTTTAACTTCTGCCTCAGCTGTTCTCATTTATTTATTCTAGAAAATACTTGCTCTAATTTTCCTTTTAGAAGAAAAAAAATGTTCTGAAAGACATAACAAGTATATAATAGTATATCATGGAAGGGTTATAACTGTTGTAATCAAGGAAATTCAAGGTGTAGCCCAAGGTACAAATGGAAGCTGTTGTTACAGATGGATCATACTGCCTCAGCTATTTAATATGCCAACAGAACTTTCAGCCTTGCGTAGACAGCCTAGGTGTGCCCTTACAACTTTCTTTACATTACTGTGTTCTTAAACATATCCAGTGCTAGCTATTAAAAACACACAGTTTTGCAGTCAGTGGAAATGCCTGACTTCAGGGACTAAAAACGTCAACAGGAGGAGGACTGAAATAAGAGTCGCAGCTTTTCAGTGCTGAGAGAAACTATTCGTGTATGTGGCTCATAAAACACTTGATAATATTCCTAGTTTAGGGTCATTATGCAGTATAAAATAGTTATTAGTAAATTAATAAAAAGAACACACACAAAAACCATGCAAACACAGAGTCCAAATGAAACCCCAGAATAATCAGTGGACCTTAATTGATTTCATATGAGCTATTTCTACCTCCACATTCATTCAACTTAGTAATTTATGTGATTGTTTAAAATAATTTTGTGAAATAACTCTGATTAGCACTACATCAAAATGTCTGATAAAATAATGAATTCATTTTACTAAATTAAAAGGATTTTAACATTAGAATTTATTATATTTTATGAGCTTGAACTTTGATGAAGAAACGAATGTCATTCTCTTACCAAAAGATCAGCATTGTTGTATACAGCTGGAAAAAAACATTTAAAAGGGCATCAAAGAAAAATATTGTGCTCTGTCTATTGTTAATAGAGAATGTGGAATTCCTATTTGTATTTGCATCACTTGGCAAACCTGCTGTAAAAACAAACTCAACACCATCATTCCTCTTTTTTAAAATATTTTGTCTAGTTGTATTACCAGAGATCTTTGTCAGAGATTTTTGCTTGAGGTCAAAGAGGCCATTGTATCACCTGTATTCATAAAAGTGTAAATAATCTAACAGGACATAGAAGATTGACATGAGTTGAAGGTGTCTCCTTTAGCCTTTGCCAGTTCTTTACAAATTGAATGCCCATGTATTTAGGGAAAAACTACTGATGACAGGAATGATGTCAAAATGAAGCAGAGAAAGAGTTGCCCTTCCAATGACAATATTTTTAATCCAGGTGATATAAATAACCAAAACACATCTCTCTACAAATCTTTTAGCCCCAAGGGATAAGTGTCACAAAATTGGTTGAAACAAGTTAACAATAAAAAATACATCTTTTCCCAAGTTCAAGGTTTTAATTCAGGATCAAGGTTGATAAAACTGTTGCCATCATTATGTTCAGAAATGAGAAATGACTTTTACCCCTCCTGTCTGCCTCAAAAAGTATGGTGTCTCCAGGATCCTTTCAGTCAGTGGTTCAGTGACAAATAAAAAGTGCCATTTATGCTTCTTCCCTAGTGAATGTTCACATCAAGATGCTGCAAACTTTTTAAAAGCCAGTGAGTCCCACATGCTTTGCCTAAACTGGAAGTAGTTCATTGCAGTTTTTTAAGTAGATCACAGGACTGAGATTTCTTTTATCAGTTTTAAAGAGAAACACAGAAAGAGATATGAAAGTTCTTTATTATGAAAGGACTCTTAGTTCAAATGCAGCACTACGTGTTGCTTGCTTTCTATACGGTGTACTTTCCACCTCTTTGTTGAAAGTAAGGCTTTTATATATTGTTTAAGAAAATATTTTGTGAACCACATTTGGTCCAGGGGCTGAGTGTTTCAGTTTACATAGAAAACACGAAGCAAATGAAAAAGTTGATATACCCAGGATTCAAAGTGATTGGGGTATCTGCACCAAAAATGTCAACGCTCAGGAACAAACTCACGTAAGGTAAAAATTCCAGGGATAACTGATATCAAAAATTTGCCTGATGCTAGTGGCTTTCTCTTTGTTTCCATGTCATAAGGACTTGTTTCAAAGTCTTAAAACAGCACTTCTTAACAGAAGACAATATTTAACCATAAGCAGGAAAAGGAAAATATGAGTTGTTTCTTCTCATGTAAATCTGACATTTTACTGAATATTGTTACATTTTTCACATCACAGTGGCAGTTGAACCATAGGAAAGCAGTTGAAGAGAAAGAGAAGTACAAGCTGCAGACAATTATCCTTCACACGTCTACAAAGGGGAATTCCTTATCTGAAAGTCCTATGATTGCTTATCCTTATGCAAGAATGATGGACACAGGGACAATATGACCTCAGAACTAGACAGAAAATTGAAAACTTTTTGGTTACTAATCTTTCTTTGGAAGAAAAATCACCCAGTTTACATGAATCTGCTCTTTATCACAGGGCATAAAGTACTCTGTAAAAGATAAGCGTTCACATTTCTCACGGTCTTTGTTTTAAGTGCACCAGGCAAAACTAGAGTCACAGGAGTCAAACAGAACCTACAGAGTTGCTTTTTCCTCTACAGAAAAGTCCTTTAGACGGCAACTTCACAGAATATAATTGTATCTGGGTAAGTACTCTCAATTTTCTCACTGACATCTAGTAAAAGGGAGTGGTGTTTAAATTTAGAGTGGTTCAAATGAATGGTTTTTAATGTTATTTGACTATGCCTTTGGACAAAACCAAACTATTACACATTGTGAGCAAGTTATTTTACTCAGTCTAAAGCATAACACTGAAAGCATAGCATTGCAGGCTTTTCAAAGGTTTTGGGAACCAAAACATGAAATCATGTCAGAAATCAGAGTAACTTGACCTAAGTACAAAGAGAGTTAACAAGATCTTCCTAAAATGGAAAGAAGCCTTCTGTAGATAGAGGGTTCTTTCCCCTGGGTTCTAGTGTCATAGGGTTGAGATGAAGTTCAAAGTCAGACAAAGTCAATATCTTTGACCTTCTCTCAGCAAAACAAACACTAGTGGTGAGTGTCAGTAACAGTTCAAGAGCAGTGAATGTTTTTCTTAAAGGACATGGTAGAGTCAGGGACTTCGCTCTCCCTTTCTGAGGGTAAGTTTGTTCCACTGCTGGAAGACTGAACTTTAAGTCAGCCCAGAAACTGAGTAATGACAATGTATTAGCATGGCAAGAGCAGCTCCATGGATATGGAAGATGAAGAAGGAAGGATTTGGATCTCATCAGTCTTTTATTTACCGAATACAAAAGCGAAATTCTTCCCTTATGACTGTACATCATGAAGGAGGAGAATCTTCTGAGAAGTTATCATTCCACACTGATTCCCCATCTACCTTTTCTTTATCATGTGCTTAAATAAATGTTTCTTCATGGTGACTTCTTTTCTGAGTTTGTAAAAAGGTTTTAACTGATATTTTTGTAGAATTTCTTCTATGCCATCTGTCCTTTATGCTTTTCACTTGCTGTCTTTAGTCAATTTTACTTACTTTTAATCACACTTTTTACTCCTTATTTCCTTGATTTTTTATTACAAACCTTTCAGGTAGATCTTCTGAAACAATTATAAGCCTTGCCTTTCTAAGATTTTGATTTACCTTTACATTTAGTAAGGACAAGGCACCTTTCTCACAACTGACTAAATTTTTACTGTGTTCCAGGGTTTTGGATTTTTTTAGCCTTTTTTTTCTGTATTTCATATATAGTGATGATCTGTGCCTGTGCATTTCACTTATAATGTATGAAGGCTTCTTCAAATGGTTGTTCAATTTCAGGAGGCAACTATTTCTGCAATAATTCTTGGCAGTTGCAGAACTAATGACAGTGGTTGCTGCTGCACTCAGTTCTGTCCAGCATGGCAAATGATGTCTTCATGTTCAGAGTATTTCTAATTATTTCTTTACAGCTTCAGTCTAAACTTTTCTAAAATAAAACCCCTGTCCAAAAGCAGGACACAGTTCAGGGCTATACTTGCTTTCAAATTATATGGAGCCTTTGTTTCTTCAAAACAAGACTTGTTTACTGCTTCACTTTTCTTTTGTCTTACAGTCTTTTTGAAACTGTCACTTTTGACTTCATGTTGGATATTCCTGTGGTGTTACGCTTTACAAGTCCACTACTGTAGTAGTATTGTCTTGCTTTTCTTCCAAGAAATTGGTATGGCTTTTTTCTGCTATCACAGGATAACTCATGTTGGAAGAAGTGTCAAAGCAGGGTCAGTTCTGAGCTCAGACCAGGTTGCTTGGAGATTTGGACAGTTGCGTCTTAAAAGAACAGAGATTGCCCACACTCCCTAAGCAGCCTGTTTGGTTGCTGTGCTGTCCACATGAAGGAAAAGTGTCTTAATATATTGTGAATTTCTTTTTTCAATTTATATCCATTTTCTCTGAGCACCAGTGAAGATACTGGCTCCATCTGCTCAGTTATCTCCCCCAGTTTCTGCCAGGCTTCTGGCAGGTCTTCCCCAAGGCCATCTCTCCTCCAGGCTAAATAAGGCCTACTCTCAGCCTCTTCTTAAACACCTCCAGGGATAGTGAATCCACCACCTCCCTGGGCAGCCTATTCCAGTGGCTGGTTACCCTCTCTGTAAAGAATTTCATCCTAACACCTAACCTAAACCTCCCCTGGCAGAGTTTGAGAACATGCCCTCTTGTCTTACTGATAGCTGCCTGGGAGAAGAGACCAACCCCCACCTGGCTACAACCTCCTTTCAGGTAGTTGTAGAGAGTGATGAGGTCTTCCCTGAGCCTCCTCTTCTCCAGGCTAAACAACACCAGCTCCCTCAGGCTCTCCTCACAGGACTTGTGTTCAAGTCCCTTCACCAGCCTGGTTGCTCTTCTCTGGACAGATGTATGCACCTTTTAGCACAAACATCTGACAAAAGTATTTAGCAGCTGCTAGATTTGATAGAATAAAAATTGTGGAGTAGCTACCCTTTCCCAGAAACAGTCACTCCAAAGTTCCTGGAAGACTTCCTAGAAGTCCCCAAAGATGTTAGAAGAAAGTCTCAGAAGCTACAGAATAGTCTGGAAACTACTCTGTTAACTACTGTATCTGTTAGCTTCAGTTTTATATATTTTAGCAGGAGTTTTCTATGTTAAAGTCACATTCTCCTAGCAATCTCATTCTCCATTTTGAGGCTCTGATTCTTATTACAATTCAGTTTTGAATTAGGGATTCTATAAAACCTCAAAATTACATGTTTAACTCTGCAGTCTCAAATCTGTTGTAAATGTTTGAAAAGTTTCATCCTCTCTTTAAGTTTTCATAGGAAACTGATATCTTTCAAAAGGCTCTTTCTCTCTAGGAGTTTTGTTTTCCCAAAATATCTGTAGTACAGGCTGATAACTGCCTTATGACATTTCACTTTTCTGGAATAATAAATAGTTCTCATATTTCTGGCCCATGAAGATGTATGTAAAAAAGAAAATACCTTCTGCTTACCTTTTTTAATTTTAAGTTAATTTATTAATCTTTATGAAGAGATGAAATACATTCTCAACTTTTCTGCTGCATTTCTAAGTAACTTTTACCGCATTTAATTGTTTAGCTTTTAGCTACTAGGTTACTAGGTGAGTTTAATAACTCATCACTTCAACTTTCATGTTTTGAGAAACAGTTTCTTCCTCCATTTCTTCAGAGAGGGGTCTGTGGGAAACTTGTGTCAGACTATATAACAATGTAATACAGAGCAAGTTAGGAACATAAAAATAAAAATGTTGTGAAGGTGAGAAATAGACATCTAAGCAGACCCCTCTCACAAGAAAAAAACAAACAAACAAAAACCCCACAAAAAACAACAACAACAAAAAACAAACAACAAAAAACACAAAACAACAAAAAAAACCACCCACCCCCCCCAAAACCCAACAAAATCCCCCCAAAAAAACAAACAAACAAACAAACACAAAACCCCACAACAAAACCCACAATACTCTCACAATAATATATTCTACCCCGGGCCTCGTAAGGTTACCTGTTCAGTGTAAATAGATAAGATAGGAAAAAAGACAAAAGAACATTTAGAGACACAGATTTAGACTCTTGCCTGAAGTTGTAAGCAAGTAAACTCCATAGCCTAGAGACACAAATAAGGCTAGCAACTGATCCAGAAACTGATGTGACATTTTCTGCTTTGAATTCAGTGAACTGGTCACTAAATCCTATTGTCTTCAAAGTAAATATTTAGAAACTTTCTCAGTTTTAAGTTTAGTTTCCTGAAGTAAAGTTCATTTGGGCATATTCAGGTCAAACATAATTTACCAGGTACTTTTGCTTGCAGAATTTGCATACGAAGAAAGAAGGAGAACAGTTTTCCAAGTTCCTGAAGTGTGTGTGTGAGATAGGTTCCTGACACAGTTGGTGAGGGAATCAATCAGGGAAGGTTCCCCACTGGACCTATTGCTTTTGGACAGAGCTGGTGGGTGATGGTATGGTCAGAGACTGTCAGGCACAGCAATCACAAAGTGAAAGTTTTGAGTTCTCAGGGAAGTAAGAAGGGGGATCAGCAAACCACCAACCCTGGATTTCCACAGGTCAGACTTCCACCTGTTCAGGAGACTGGTTTACAGAGTCCCCTGGGAGGCAGTCCTGAAGGGCTAAGGAGTCCAGGAAAACTGGATATTCTTCGAGAGGAAATAATAGAAGTACAGGAGCAGGCCATCCTCTTGTGCTGAGTGATGAGATGGTGTGGAATACAGCTGACCTGACTGAACAGAGAGTTTTGGCTGGAAATCAGGAAAATAAGGAGAGTTTACGACTTCTGAAAGAAGGAGTAGGTAACTCAGGAGAACTGCAAGGACACTGGGAGGTTAAGCAGACAGAAAATTAGAAGGGACAAAGCTCAACTAGACCTTAATCTGGCTAGGGTCATAAAAGAATAAAAAATTATTCTATAAATACATAGCAACAAAATGAAGGCTGAGGGGAATCCTCTCTTTGACTCTGTCTTTAATAACAAGAGAGCTGGAAGACAGAAATGAGGAGCAGAATGAAGCCCCCATAATCCAAACGGGAAATACTCAGTAAAGTGCTACACAACTTAAACACACATAGCTCTATGGTGCCAGGTTGATCCACCCAGAAGTACTGAGGGAGGGGGTGGAAGTATTCACCAAGCCAGCTTCAATCATTTACCAGCAATCCTGGTTAACTGGGGAGGTCCCAGCTAACTGGAAGTTGGAAAATGTGACAACCAGCTACAAGAAGGGTTGGTAGGAGGATCTGACAACTACAAACCTGTCAGCCTGAACTCAGTGCCAGGAAAGGTCATGGAGCAGATCAGGCCACCTTGAGTGACATCATGTGGCACATGGGGATCAGGACAACAAGGGGATCAGGCCCAGTCAGCCTAGGTTGATGAAAGGTAGGTCATGCTTGACCAACGTGATTTCCCATTATGAGATCCACTTAGTGGATGAGGGAAAGACTGTGGTTGTTGTCTATCTAGGCATCAGTAAAGCCTTTGACACCATTTCCCATGGTATTCTCCTGGATGAACTGGCTGCTCATGGCTTGGACGGGTGTACTTTTCACTGGGTAAAAAACTGGCTGGATGGCCAGGCTCAGAGGGTAGTGGTGAATGGGATTGCATCCAGCTGGTCATGAATGGTGTTCCCAAGGCTCAGTGCTGGGGCCAGTTCTGTTTAATATCTTCACTGATGACCTGGATGAGGGAATCGAGAGTACCTTCAGTCAGTTTGCAGACAACACCAGACTGGGCAAGAGTGTTAATCTGCTGGAGGCTTCTTACTGGTCTGCAAAGACTCTGCAGAGGGATCTAGATAGGCTGGATTAATTGGCTGTGGCCAATTCTATGAGGTTTGAGAAGGCCAAGTGCTGAGTCCTGCACTTAGGTTACAACAACCCCAGGCTTGAGCAGAGTGGCTGGAAAGATGCCTGGAGGTAAAGGACCTGGGGGTGCTGGTCTATAGCCAGCTGAACATGGGCCAGCAGTGTGCCCAGGTGGCCAAGAATGCCAATGGAATCCTGGATCAGAAATAGTGTGGCCAGCAGGACCAGTTTCCATGTACTCAGCACTGGTGAGGCAACACCTTGAATCCTGTTTTACATTCTGGGCTCCTCACTGCAAGAAAGACGTTCAGGTGCTGTATTGTGTCCAGAGAAGGGCAACGAAGCTGAGGAAGGGTCTGGAGCACAAGTCTGATGAGGAGCAGCTGAGGGAGATGGGATTGTTCATCCTGTAGAAAAGAAGCCTCAGAGGGGACCTTATTGTTCTCTACAACTGCCTGAAATGAGGTTGTAGTGAAGTGGGGATTGGTCTCTTCTCCAAAGTAACAAATGACAGGGCAAGAAGAAATGTCCTCAAACTGTTTTGAGGAGGTTTAGACTAGATATTATGACAAACTTCTTTACCAAAAGGGTGGACAAGCACTGAAACAGGCTGCTCGGGGATGTGGTTGAGTCACCATCCCTGGAGGTATTTAAAAGATGTCTGGATGTAGCACTTAGGGACGTGGTTTAGTGGTGGACTTGGCAGTGCTGGGTTAATGGTTGGACTTGATGATATTAGAGGTCTTTTCCAACCTAAATGATTCTATGATCCTGTGATTCTAAGATGAATCCTCTAAAGGTGAGGAGAAATACTGCAGAATATACACATCTATTCTTCAAAACTGGTGCCAAGTTGACACCATTATAAAAAAAAAAAAAAAAAATTGAAGTGTTGAAAGTGACACAAGGTTAGAATAAGTACTTAAATGGCAGTTGATAAATGTTGAAGACCCACCTTCAGTACTCTTCAAAGTTCCAAAAAGGATGCTTCAATCTCACAGAAATGAAACATGAACTTCCGCACTTTGAGTGAGAAATTTTGTCTTTTTTAGTATTGGTATAAACTGGATTTTTCAACTCCATTTTCAGCTACAGAGATGCTTAAAACACCATCTAAAGGGATTATAACATCAAGGATCTATGAGAGAACACAAAAAAAAAAGAGCTTAGGTTGTGTTATAATGAGCCCACAAGACAAGCACCGAAGACACTATTCTGATGCTTAGGGAGACTTTGTTTTATAATTTCTCTATTCAAAGAAATTAAGCACTGACGCATTCATTTATTCATCTGTTTTCATTATGCTGGTTATGATAAAATTCCCAAATGATGCCCAGCGTATTGAAATGTGACACAGTAACCAAAGGCTGGAAAATATATGCTCAATATGACAAGTACACCTAGCCTTGTAAATTCTTAACCCTTTTGCTTCTCTTCTCCATGACCAGTGGTTTCTGCTGATGTATCAGTGAGAAGTGTGCTAGTTACCTCATTTCTAAGGAATGTTATATTATGACTGGCACAGCTCTTTAGCATCCACTCTACTCCGTAGTAATTTCTTGGCAAAGCAGAGTTCTTGATGCATGTAATTAGCATTTCCTCCCATTATAAATAATTGTTCCTCATTTTCCACTAATTCTTTTCTAGGCTGTTGATACACTTACAGTAACAATAGACAAAATTGAGCAAATTGGGGTCTGGAGCATCTCTTATGAGGAGAGACTGCAGGAGTTGGACCTGTTTAATCTGGAGACTCCAATTTGCTGAGGGAATCTCATTGATGCAAATAAATATCTCAAAGGTGGGTATTGAGACTATGATGTCAGACACTTTTCAGAGCTGCCCAGTGACAGGACAAGGAGTAATGGCCATAAACTAAATAACAAGAAGTTCCATGTCAACATGAGGAAGAACTTCACATTTAGGGTGGCAGAACACTGGAACAGCATATCCAGGGAGGTTGTGGAATCTCCCTCTCTGGAGACATTCAAACACCATAAACCCAGCTGGATGTGTTCCTATGTAACCTACTCTAGGTGACCCTGCCGAGGCAGGGTTTGGACTAGATGATCTCCAGAGGCCCCTCCCAACCCTAACAATTGTGTGATTCTGTGAAACGGCTTCATAAGCCTTCCATGTGCAAATTTTGCTAAATTTTGTTGTTGTTGCCATACAATCCTGTGCCATTGGCTCCAAAGTATATTAGGAATAGTAATGCTTGTGGTTGATGAAAATTACAGTTTAAGCTTGTTTCAAAATATTTATAATGCTGAGAATATGAATGTCCATATTATACTTGTTCTTTGTTTGAGGCTTTGATCTTTGGCAGAAATTTGATCTAGTACAATTTGACATACTGGATAGGATTCAATTCAAGATGAAGATACCAAAAGTAGTGTCTATGTATAAGCTGAGTGCTTAAGCCCCCAGTACAATGAACAAAGATATGGTCAATACAGTCAATGATGTTGGAAGAGTTGTTGAAGCAACCTTCCAGGATGGATGCTGGATGCAATTTAAGACTTCATCATCTTGTCACCTGCTGTACTTCAAAAAGGCACAATTATTTTTAAGTCCCAAGGCTTCTTAAGCCCTTCATATCTGTGAAACAGGCATCTCAAGTGTCTGGGTATCTCAAATGAAACAAGAAGTCTATGTCAAGGCAACGGAAAATCTACCTTGGTAAGCTGAAATTGTCTCCAGGTTACACTTTCCCACATCTGCCATTATTTTTTCAGGAGCTTAGATAGCTCTTTGGCAATTACATTTAGTCATTATAATCTTAAACTAAAAACTACCACTATATGTCTGACTGGCTTGTGATTTCAAACTCCATATACGACACTGCTATAGTCGATGACAAAGCTGTCACCATAGTGACAAATGGAGGTAGATATTGCCAAAGCGTTCTTGAATGAATAATCTGCTTCCTATTCTGACTTCTCTCTGTGCTACAACTGCCTTTTTTTGGTCCTTGAAACAAAAGATACAACAGGAAACTTGTCTTCTTTCCCAGGATGATCCAGAGGTAGGAGTAGATCTGTAGTCTAGAACCTGCTAGAGCTCAGGTTAAGGTACTGCTCTCTACATGATTTTTGAGTAACTATAGGTATGCTACTTAGTTTCTCAGTGCTTCATTGTCTCTGTATGATGGTTATCAGTATGATGCAATATCAAAAAAAAACAAGGGAGAAATATGAATGTGTGAGGTTTTTTGAACTTTACTATGCCTGGAGATACAGAACAGGAAAAAAAATGCATTTTAGATTTCAATTTTATTAATTAATTGTCTGCGACTGCAGTTATAATATCAAAAGTATCTTGAATCCTAGACAGGTAGTTTCAAGGTAGACACAAGTAAAATAAATTATACTAAATATTTCAAGCTTAACTGTCTGATATTAGCAATCAGCATAATGTTAATTTGGTGTAAATACACTGTTCTTAAATTACAGCTCAATTTTTATACATTCATAATTTATTTACTAAAATAAATGTCACTCAACATAATAAAGTTCATCCTACTTTGTTAAGCAATGGGTAATCACCCATTAATCAGAAGATCAGAATTTATAGTCTTAATGTAAGGAATATACTGCAGAAGAACCATGAGTATTGTGAGTCATCACTTTTATTGTGCAATAAAGGTAAAGATAGTGCATTTCATAAACTTACAACTTGTTTTTTTGACCCATGTCTCTGTACAGCTTACCCCCCAGGTAAAATTTAGATCTTATGATAGATATATTGCATTACCATTTCTCCTTTTTTTCCTATGCGTGAACACTGTTTCTGTGAAAATGTTGATATTTTCCAGTGAAACCTTGACATCTAATCCTTATCCTAGAATTGAGTCTTTCAGAAGATAAACTGAGTTATTTTTCTTTCTCAGTTTCAACATTCTTTCTCATTCTTGATCATATAACTTTTTTAATATCAGTAACATTTGCCGACATTAAGTACAAGAATTATTGTCTCTCTTTTTTTTTTTTTTTTTTTATTTTTTTTTTTTCCCCAGGCTGCTCACTAAATGTGTTGTGGCTGTCTAGGCTGCACATTCTGTTCTTAATTAGGTTTACAGATATTTTGACTCATTATACAGTCTCACTAATGTCTCTGTTTGGCCCGTAATGTTCTTTCGTCACTGATCTGGTTATTCTTTTTGTCTTTCATGAGTGGGCTGAAGGGTCGGGAAACTGTTCTTTTTTGTGTATGTTGCAGACGGTTCCATCCATCTCTTATTTTTCTCCTTGCAAACATCTCTGATTTTTTTTTTCCTTCATTCTTCTTCATTTTAGACATTCCTCTTCTTGGTACGGACTATCATGAGGACTTTAGTGTGGCTTCATTGGTTGTGCTTGCTAAATTTCACTGCATGTCTGGTGATTGCCTCTTTCAGAAGAAAACTGAATGCACATGGGTGTCTGATTGTCTATGCTCTTGACAAGCTTGAGAGTTGCTACTGCTCTTTCACTATTTGTAACTGCTTCTTCTTTGACAACTTACCAGTACAACAGGCTTGGGTCAAGACAGTCTCATGCTCTAAATGCCTTTCATGTTCACAATATACTTTTTGCAAGAATGCTTGTTAATAATACCATTTTTTCTACATTTAGAAGAGTAGTTACACTGACTGTTGACATGGAAACAAATAATCAGGTGGTAAGGGAAGTAAAAGAATTGTCTCATAAGCTGGTCTGTTCATATGGAAGTACTGCTCAATTTTACAGCTGTGAATGCTATGGCTATTTGACATCTGCTTGTATATCCTATCTGTTCTGTATAGTGCCCTGTATCATAACAGCCTCCAGGTACTGCCACAGGGTGAGTATGAGGAAATAATTACCGCAATCTAAAATGTGACTAACTAGTAAAATCTACCCTCTGAACTTCCTGACATGTTAAACTGTTGTCTTCCCTTTTATAACTTATTGCAGCTCAGATGAAATTAAAGGACCTGCAGCAATTCAAAGGAGATGAGAATTTTTATTGTATTCAAACAATGGGAAGACAGTTCTTGACATTAACATAAAAAATATGCACTTCATTTCAGAAGAAAGAACACTGGATGAATTGAATCATACAACATCTAGTCCTGCAAAGACAAATATGTGTTCAAGTTTCTTGTATAATCATGTAAAGAAATACCTGCAGCTCTAAGTAGCAGTTTTGGACAGGCTGGGTATACATAGTAATCTAACTAATGATGATACTATATACTTACTTAACACCTTTCATCACAAAGTACATTATCAAAGACTAGTTATTTGAGCCTTACAACATGTCTGTAGAAGACTATTATACAGCTGTAGAGATTGCACACAGAGATTAAATGGTTTGGGTTAGGCCACACAGCAAGTAAGTAGCAGAGCCAAAAGGAGAGCGTGAGTGTTGGCTACCAGCCCTGTGCTCCAACTATTGGACTGCACTTCCTTACTACTTAATTCCCATATTGCTTCTCTAGTACAGCTACTGAAACTTTTGAGCACTCTGTAAGTTTTGGTGTAATATCAAATCCGTTGTGTTTCTCCCTCCTGTCTCCTTTATGATGCCAAAAAATATTGTAATTACACTTTGAAGGGTCTCATTTTACGGGTTGCTCCAAGTCGTCCGGCCCTGGTGGGGGATCAGCCTGACACTGTATAGCTCCCATCCGCTGTCCCCACTTCACAATTGCTGGCTGTTGCTGCTTCTCTCTGCTCGCTTTCGTCATGGTCTCAGTGTTATGCCCTTAGCTCTGCTGTGTGAGTGGCTGGACCCTTCTGTGCTTAAATAATTCCAGCTATAGGCTAGTTAATGGGAAACACATGTCTCCCTGGCGTGAGCTTTCGGTCCTGCTGCTCCCGTAGCTTCCCCCGAGCAGACGTTCAGGTAACTGCAATGGGACAGCCACGACCTGGCCGGAGCTCTGCCTGTGCCTCGGAGGGTGAGCGGGCGAGGGAGGAGGAGTAGGGGCGAGCGGCGGGGGGAGCGGCGGCTCGGGGGCTGCCTTGCCCGGCGATGAACGGAGCGGGGCCGCTCGCCCGCTCTGCCCCTCGCCCGCCCTCCGCGGCCCGGGGGATGCGGGGACATCCCCGCCGCGCTGCCCGCGGGCCAGGACGGGTCGGGCCGGCCCGGGGGGACGGCATTGCACGGGTTCCGTTTCCTGTGGCTGGGACAAAAAACTCAGGTTTGCAAACTGCGCCGTGCGGGCTCGCGGAGCTGCGTAAAACAGCGTTTACTGAGTCAGGATGATGCTCGGGGAATGAGGAAAGAAACAAACACGGAGGGAGGGGGGGAAAAGAAAAAAGGAAAAAAGGTAGGAAGTAACGAAAAAAGAGCCCTGCACGTTGCCTCTTTGTGCTCCAGTAGCCGGGGGTGTGACTGAGTCCCCAAAGCACCCACCCTCCGGGGTGCCACCCAATGGCTGCCCTGTGCTCACAGAGCCCCTCCCGCCCGCCTTGGCTGAGAGGGACCCTCTGAGAGACTGCCCGTACTGGCTTTCACAGGCTGTAACATATAAAAGCTGTTAGCAGCGCCCCTGGCCAGAAGCTTCACAACTAGCAGAGTTTAGAGTCCTTTGGGGCGTTGTAATAAGAGACACTCCTTCACAAAGGTTCATATCATCACATAGGAGAGTGCTATATAAACTGGGAGAACAATAGACTCAGTTCTTTTTTTTTTCTTGGTATTATCCAGAGGTAAGCCATTCAGCTCCATAAGTTTGCTTTGCATGCAGTTTTTTCAATGCTCATCACATTTTGCTGAATTTAAGATTTGAATGCTATTTCTAAGATGTCCTGCTTTCATGCTTTATATGTTTTCTTTTGCCTACGAGTTTATCTCTGCCACATTGTGTCAAAACAATCCAGCCCTATGGAATAGGCATAGGCTAGGATGTATTTTTTCACTTTCAGTGGAAAACATGATGTGAGGTTTCTTGGAGTCTCCCCATTAAAGATTTATAGTGTGGTTTATAGACTGATCTGGTATGATAGCACTGTCACTATTTCAGGAATACTACTAGATGTGATCATGGAATTAATGGTATAGTGATACTTCATTTAGTGTGTTTAGTAAAAATATTATTATCACTTAATACAGTTATTGAAACAGCTCAGCAACGCGTGTTTTGACTGGATTGTTTTTATGATTGAGCTGAAAGACAGAATAATTTTTCTGATCACAGCTTGCCAGTTCATTTTGTCTTGCTATCCAGATATACAGAATCACATCTTTGACATCTTCTCTTCTACAGATCTGTTTTCTGCTGCCCTGACTTAAAGCAGAGTACCTCTGTGGCCTATCTCTCTCCTTTGGCCCCAAAATGACAGTAATTGCTGCAATCAGTTGTACTCTGTTATTTTCCGTTCTCTGTGAAACAAGTGCATTAGTGTTACCCAACTCCACTGACCTATTCCTGTCAGACAATAATTTCCCTGACATTGAGACGGCTTTGGCAGCTCATCTGGACTCTGCAAAAATTCCCAAAGCCAGGCGGAAGCGCTACATTTCTCAGAATGACATGATTGCCATTCTTGATTATCATAATCAAGTCAGAGGCAAAGTCTTCCCACCTGCTTCCAACATGGAATATATGGTAAGTGAAATTTGTTTATTTCAGAGTAAAACAAACTGTAAGTCAGTGATTTAATTTTCTTAAACAGATTTCAAGGGTTCAGTTAAGTTGATAAATGTTTTTATCTATTATTGCTTACTAAAATAATATGTCCTTACATTCTTTTAGCTGCATTATGAAAGCAAAACCTAATACTGAAGTCTGAACCTCTTACTTGCCCTATTCAATTTTCATTTCCATGTGCTGTCCCAGTAAAGGTTCAAAGACCCAAGTAAATGAAGTGGTGAGTTAACTGCTTGTTGGCTTGAGGAACAGTATGCAATCACAGCCTGTGGTCACAAGTGTTTAAAGTTCTCATCATTAGTAGCCCTGATGTGGTCAAAAAAGTATCCAATGACCATTTCTAATTTCTTTCATACTTCTGGAAGGAATATGGTAAGCCTATATTTGCAGAGTAATTCATCTGATGCACTGTTTGTCTCATGTTCATGTGTTTTACTTACTGCATATTGTTTGTAAACACCTAATACCTTTATTTTTCCATCAAATACAATGTTGCTTTCAAATGTTTCTCTAATATGTAGGATTTCAGTGTGTTCATTTTCCCCTTATGGCCAGGTACTTATTATATGAATTATCTGTTCCTGCAGGTATGATAGAAGTTATTCATTCTCTGTGATTTCATTCTTAGCTCTAATATCTAAAGCAGTGTGTTTGCTATTTTGTGTTCCAACTTTGAATGCATGCATACTGGACCTTTAATGTTAAACATGGGCTGGTCAGCCAAAGTTTTTGCCTTCTAAGTAAGGTATTCACATTGTTTTGAAAGCACAGACACATTGTGTCAGCACCATAATAAATGCTTTAAGTCACAGAGTTTCTCGTATGACAACAGATGTTTAACAGGTTTGAGAAACAGGACACCATCAGCTTGACATAAAAAGGGCATAACAGTAATAGCAATTCCTCCTTTTTAGCACCTAACGAGTAACAATTTGGACATGGTTTCTATCACAGACATTACCTAAATCTGGATTTGATGATATAATCTGTTCAGCACATCCCAGCAGCACCTCAAAATGCTGAGTGCACTGAAAATATTGCAGAATGAAGACCATAGGCTGAGTTTCAAGTCTGTTTAAGTGGAAAGGTCAGAGACAGAAAAAACAAAGAGGTCAGAAGTCAAGATCAGTCATCATTTTCATTGCTGTGCTCTCCACTGACATTTCCTTTGATTCTGCATAAATAAACTTTGTTGTAATGTCTGAGGGAATGGCAGCCTACCATGCCCTTCCTTGGCTTGTGTGTTTTAGAAATGTGCTCCTGCAGTTCGCTTAAGTGAAGCCAGCACACTGTCGATACTCCCAAGGGATTTGTAGCGTACAGTGTTCTTAGCCTGTTCAGTAAAAAACCCTTTAAAATAGAAATCAAGCTTACTTGATTAAACCTATTTAATCATATACGTAAACTGCAAAGATTTTATCTGTATTGGTTGGGTATTCTGTTGCAGCAAAGCTGCAGCACTGATACAAAATCCAGATTGAAGTCATGATCTTTACAGCTTCCATGCTATTCTTTTTCTTGCCTTTCTTACAATTGCTTTTATGACTATGAGCCAGCTGTAGGATGTACCTGTGTTCCTGTCAGCATCAGCACCATCAGTGTTTCAAGTGCAAGGTCTAAGGCTTGCTTTCACATTTAGTTTTCCAATCTGAAAGTACTTTGTGACTTCATGCTGCAAAATTCAAAACAGGACCTCAGGCTACATAGGTGATGATCCAGAGTGCAGCTTGATCTTGGATCCCTAAATGACACACAACCCCTTTGCCACCGATTCTGCTTCAAAATTGAGTAGGTCTATATGTGTCCCATGCAACTACAGAGGAAAAAAAACCCACTGAGCAACATCACACATGGTGTGCTCTAACATCTGTGTTGAGGTCATGGCAGTATCTGTGTAACTTTTCACCTCTGTGGCTACAGAAGGGTTTTGGTAGGAAGGCCTTGAAGATGACACGGTGCTGTAAGCCATACCAAGGCTGGAGACACCAGTATGACTAATGCTCATTCAGGTTTGCTTTGTCTATTCTTTGATCTCTGAATAATTTCAGTATGTGGCACAGCACCTGTTGTATCTCACAGGGATACGAGACTGCTGCTGCTATATGTAAAAGATGTTGTGTCACTCAATACTCCTTTTCATTAATAAGACAGCAAACACAGTCATTACCAGCAGAGAACATTCACTGTGCTTGAAAGCACCTTGCAGAGTGTGTGTTCTTGTCCTGAATACTATGGAAAGTGAAGGGGTAGTGAAGAAAATGGCCTTTCCCATTTTCCCTAACAATGATTAAAATGGATGTCACATGTTAGAGAGCTGGAATTGCTTACAGATGGACTAGGCTGTGGAAATCTTTTGTAAGTGTGTTAAAGTAGAGAAAAACTAAGCAGTTTAGAAGCACAAGAAAAAGATATTTTCTCATATTTTCTCTCTTCAAAGTCATATTAAATCGTGTTTTGTTGTTTTTTCCTAATTCTGTTAGGAACTGTTCTCATGAATTACTGTGTCACATTCTCACTTTTGTACAGTTCCATTTGCTTTTTATTCCACCCTATTTACAACTGAGGATTTAGTTGTATGGGTTGGTTCTTGTGATTCCAGTTCTCCACACCCAACCTTTTCTGGGGGCTTTTTTATTTGGCACAGTCTGTTCCTTCCCCTGATACAGTCTACTTCTCACATCTTCAGTGCATTTATACTCTGCACTCCCTGGGCATTATTCTCTCTACCCTTATTGTCTAGAAAGTTTATGTGCTATCTGGCTCTGGATGAGAGTTTTGAATTCACATGCATTGGGTGGGGGAAGGTCAGATAAACACTGCAGTAACAGCTGGGATAGAGTTTTAATTCTCTTTGGGAGAGGTGTGTCTGAGTGCTGCTCCAGCCTGTTGATGTATGCAGTCCCCAAGGAAAGCGAACAACTGAGGAGTCAAAAGCTGTGGTGGGAGGCATTGTTTTATTATCAGTCCCTAGTGAAAGAAACTGGTGTGTCTTAATGCAAGTTATGCTTTGATAAATCTTTCTGTTGGGACATTGGCACCCTATGTGTTAGACTTCAGAGTAGTTTCTTCTGTTGGTTCTGGTGATTACTGATACCTTCAACTGGAAGGTTTTCTATGGGTACAAATCTAGTCATTGTATATGTGAAGGAAAGCGAAAGAGAACAAGAACTTCTAGGCCTATAATATAGAATTAATGAGTCCTTATTTTAATTTGGATCTTTCTTCATCATCCTAAGACTCTTTTTCTCCAGCCTGCTTGTGCTCTAAAAGCTGAGGGTGTACCTGTGGAAAGAAAGATGACACCATACTTATGACCAGGGTGGAAGCCGTCTACTTGGCTTTGCATATTTTTTCTGGAGTAAGCAGAATAATTCCATAAAATTCATGATTCAGAAAAAGTGAGGTGTAGAATTGCCAGCAGCTGTCTAGTGTGAAAAGTAAGTAAATCTGTAGATACAGTGGAAGCTTGCGAACAAGCAAATCCCTTTCTCTGAATACTAATTCTGTACTGTAGTGGTCTGTTTTGCCTTTTTGGAATATTTCAGCTACTTTGTAGGCCAGTAAATATTTGCAATATACTGCCAGCTGAAATTTGAGTCTCATAAAACATGTCTTTTAGTGTGCGTTGATACTATCTTTAGGCTCCCAAAACATCCATTAATGAAATATCTGATTCTCATAGGACCAGATGTTATTTTCACCTTCCTTACAGTCATTCCCACTTGAGGTCACTTTCTTCATAGTCCTTATGGTCTTTGTTGTAACCCATGTCACTGTGTGCATGCAAAAGCTGGCTGAGGAGGTGCTTGCATACAGGCATGCTCTTTTCAATGTTGCATGCAGAAGCGGTAACTGTGGTAGAACGGGGCCTTAATGAGGACTGAACACTGTCCTCCGTGGAATTCCCACAGGCAAAGTGGGTTTTACTTAAGAGTACTTTAAGGTGATCTGAATAACTTGTTGAAGAGCCACAGTGAAAGACAAGCTGTGAGTAGTTCACTGCTGGTTCTGCAAGGATGAGTCCTGAGCCCAGTATGGATCAACACAGTCATTAATAGACTGGGAGTAGCATGTCAGAAGTATAATAGAGGGGGCAGGATTGCATACTCAAAAGTGTGTTTGTGGAATTCTACCTGAAGATTTTAGGAGCAAAAAGTGCTCTAGATAAACCAGAGCCTGCTAATGAACAGAAGATGTTCAGATATTCAGATGTTCAGTTTCAATTCTTTTTCTTTCAATGATGTGTAACTGCATTTTTGCATTTGGGAAAATTTGCCCCTTGTTGAACATGTCACTTTGTAGGACTCAAAATAGTAAAAGGATTTGCAGATTAGCCAAAAATGAGGTTAGCCTGGTTGATTAGAGCATGGTGCTAATAATGCTAAGGTCACATGTTTGATCCCCATACAGGACATTTCACTTAAGAGTTGGACTGGATGATCCTTGTGGGTCCCTTCCAACTTAAAATACTCTGTGACTCTGTGAGTTTGGCTGCCCAGGAGTTATTTCGTGTTTCTCATCAGCAGGTGGCAGAGGAACTGGAAGAGAATGGAGAACATGAGCCTGTCAATATTTAGTAAATCCACATAAAAGAGCGTGATAACAGGGACAAATGAAATGACCTATTATTCTAAAAGAAAAGTAATTGTGTTCCAAAAGAAGGTCCTGTAGTCCTGTGAAGGATTCCATGTGTGTCATGCACTCTGTATGCTCCAGGAAAGACCCTCTTTACTGAGGTGGTGAATTTGGATACTTTGCTTCCTGTCCCAGAAAATTTGCAGATGAGACGAAGTCAGGTCAGAGAAGAAGAAAATAACCTACTTAGTGGTCACAAATGTAAAAAAGTGCATTATTATTTCACTTTTAAATCTGAAAGTCTTGATAAAAATCTCTTGCTGTCAAGATGATCTTAAACACTTTCCTTGAATATGCAGTAGGTGATGGGTAAGACAAAAGGAAAAAAAAAATCCAACAAACCTAACTCTAGTTTTCCAAAGTCCTATTTAATACCTTTTATATGGGCATGGAAAGACTGAGTTAATTTGGTTTTCTCTCCAATTCAAAAGCATTTCTGATAAATAAGCTTTTCAACTTGTTTACCTTTTTTTTTTTTCTGTTGTCAGTGTGGTTTCTTACAGATCATTCTAAACTTTACAGGACATTTTGTTCTTGAGTCAGTTGCCCTGGCTTATATGTATGGTCCCACTGAAATCATACATGTCTGTGAGTAAGGGTTGCAGGGCTAGTTCCTTCAAGATTTATGTCTAATGAGTTGGATAGGATCTCTTAATTCATGTAGTTTATCCCTGGCCTGCTGCAGGACTTCCTTCTGCATTACATACATATGGTTTTCATCTTGTCTACTCCTGAACACATATAGTGATGCTGTTTCAGTCACATCTCTTGGCAAATATTTTACCTTAGGAATAGAAATGATTTCCAAATGTCTAACTTAAATATTTCCCTTTAAAACTCAGATAATTAATCTTTATATGCATTTTAAACTGCCAGTAGTATTGCTATACTTTTTCATTTCAATCATTACCCTTTACATATTTACTGACAGTTTCCTTTGCATTAAGATGCATGCATATTATTATTTCTTAATTTCCATGTGTATGTCGTTACAATACTTCTTATATTGGATCAAATGACAGTTGCACTCCATTTACAGCTCCTTTGTTAAATTAGTGAACACACCCTTAAATGTCAAAGAAGATTAGGCCTATGCATGTTTAAGGACACAAGTGTCATAATGCAGTGAAAAATTTACTATAGAAATTACTGGCAGCCTACTTTTTTCCATTGAGTAGCCCTGTTCCCTTGAATCCCATATACATGGTGAAAGCTGAAATAAAGTAATCAGATGATGAGTCAGGGTACAAAGATCTTAATATACTTTTCATCATGCCAGAGCACAAAGTAAATATAAGTGTAGTCCACCCCAGTCTTCTGGGAGGAGAGAGATCAAGATGCTTGGAGCTTCACCAGTGTGATCCACCTATCCCAGTTTGTCATAGCTTTTAGCTTGCTCTATGCTGGGAATTCACAAGTGATGTAAGAACAAATGAGAAAGGATGTAATGGTGGAATGTGTTCACTGGTTTCAGTTTCTGCCTCTTACCACTTATGTTTCTGTTCAGCCAATTGATTATGTCCCTTCTGCCTACTACCATAACCCAGCACCGGGAGTTTCTGAAGATCATGGGCTGATGAATTCTGGAATGTTGATCCTCTCAGTTAGAATAGTACAGAATGAACTGATATGGTTTAAATGGCTACAGTTAAGGGTGTTTGTCTGCATCACAGCTTGGAAAGGAAGCAGTTATTTAACAGCATACTCAGCCTTTTTCTTCAGTGGAGGCACAACGTGGCAACTGACAGTGAACTGAAAGAAAGCAAGAGTAGATAGAGCTTACTTTCTTGCTAATTTTGGCACAATAGAGTTACCTACCTCTCTTTTGTCTCACAGGTGAGTTTAGCCACTTATTTGTTTCCTAGTGCACCATTGTCAGTAATGCAGCACTTGGCTATCACTGAGTCGTAGGATGCTGTCTATTTTTCTAGCAGTTTCATTTACAGAAAACTAGGAAAGCCTCTTCAGTCTCAGTAACTGGTGTTCATCTGGGGTCAAATCTAAGTGGATGCTAGCTTTATGAAGTACAAAAGACATCTCTTGTGTTCAGAGTGAATGACAGAAGACCTGTTCAAGAGTTGAATGGAAAAGACTCTTCCTGGAAAGTGCTCCTTGAAAAATCTGAAAATATTCCCCAAAAATGCTATTGTTGATAAGTATTTTGAAAAAGAATGACTTTGCTAAACTTGCTTTGGTTCTAGAGCTCCATTCCAATGTTTTATGCGTGACATCCATCTTGATGCTGTTTTAGAAGAGAATATTTACATTATTTAAATTTAGTATTAGCACAAAGCCTTCTAGGAGTTTAAACAAACAAAAAACAACATAGTAGAGTCTCAGATAAAAAAGCAGCCTGCCCAGAGCCCTCAGATTTAGACATTCCTTTATTATTAAATGTAGCACCTCTTGAACTTTTTGGCTAAAAACAGAGACAGGGCATTTTTCACAAGAATCTTGATCCAAAGTACACAGTGCTTTGTTTCGTACATGAATGGAGATGATAGTAACCTTAAACCTTTCAATATTTTTATCTTCTTTCCATACCTGAAAAGAGAAATAATCTATCCAGGTCTGTAAAAATGTATATCCTAAAGACAGCAAAAGATGGAAACCCCAGGATAGCCCCTTGTTTGCTTTTTGTATACAGAACAGTGTCTTCAGCTCAGGCATCTCCACGTATGAATGCATCTGCAGGTACCCTTGGATGGGATCTGGGGTCTATTTTAACACAAGTGAGAATGAACAGGTTTAGCACCTGCATTGATCTTCGTGATATCTGTTAATCTGTATCAAGAGAGAAAATCTTAAATTGAGCTTTCTTCTTCTGAGAATAAAGAATTATTGTTCTTAGTCTTTATTCTGTAGAAAGAAGAAGCTTCTATGTGCTTTCTGTCATGCTGCCATGTCTTTCAGCTAGAGCTACTTAAAATATAGTAAATACTTTCTTTGAAAACTTTTAAAGAAATCAGGAACCTTTTTATCTTTTAATAAAAAACTCCAGTGGTTAGTAACAAAAAAAAAAGTGAGAAAATGTGGGTATTTTTCATATAGATGAGGAACAAAACAATACAAAGCAAATACATTTTTATTCATTATTTGATGTTTCTAAGAAAGAAAAATTTGCTCTAATCATATATAAAATAATAGAGGTCAGATACTTTCCTGTTCAGACTTATGACCAATTGTCAGGGTGACATGAAGCTAGACAAAATTTGGTCCTTTTTGTTACCACTTCTAGGATAAGTTTTTGCCAACTAAAATATGTCTTGCAGTAGGTTAGAAAAGCACTGAATATTTTAAGATATGTAGCTCTGATACTTTAGTTTTCCAAGAACTAAACAAATAATAGCATATCAGGGAAGCTTATTGTTATTAAATCTGACAGCCTACCAATTTTCTTTGTTTCTTGTTGTTTAAAAGCCTGGTGCCAAACATGAAAAGAAATGCAGACAACCTTAGAAGAAACAAACTGACTATTTGCAGTGGTCAAGCTTAAATGATAACCCTTTTTATTTGCACAAATTAGACACCCAGGAACATAAACTCCTGTGTAAAATATGGACTTGATTTTTCATAAGAGGAGTGTTTCTGGCAGTGAGGTTTCTTGGACATCTGTCTGGTGATGCACTGATTAAGACAGACCTTCTAATACTGAGCCCTTCAGAAGTGTGAATCAGATGTTTGGAGGTTTGGTTATATGAGAGTAAATTTACCATAAAACATTGCACAGTTTCACTTTGAGTTGCAGTGGAGTATTGGACAAGCAGCTTGATGTATTAACCCTCTATTTATTTGCAAAAGAATGACGTACAGAGCTGCCATTCCCATGAAGATGTTTTTCTCTAGAGGGCAGACTGGCAATTTTCTGTGTAAACTTTCTAATTATTACCTAATGCATGTGAGAAAGGACCTACATGTGTGTGTTAGGCACCAATTACAATGTGCACAGAAAAAATTCTAACACGTGGAAGTTGGGATTAAAAAATATTCATATTCCTAGAGAGAGAACCTAGAGTCCAAATGATCTCGAGGCCAAATAAATACATAAAGTTTGCCAAATCTGTCTATAAGTTCCAATGAGCTCATATGTTTTCCCCACACAGTATGTATTGAGAAGAAGTGAAGGCAAAGAGACAAGGCTCTTTCAGTCACTCTGCTGAAAAAGCATGCAGGCAGAAGGGCTGTTGGATTGTTTTATTAAGCTTTATGCCAGTTTTGTGGTAGTGATCATGGAAAGGGGGTCCTACAGAAAGTTTCTAGACCTGAAAATGCTACAGGTTTGACTGTATGAAAACAAAGGGGAGAAGTTGTGCCCTGCACACCACTGTGGGATTTCGGAGAAACAGCCACTGCACATGCAAATGGTGTGGCTGGTGCAAGGCTGAGTGACCCGCGAGGACAAGACCTGTGTGTTGGAGGGTAGCAGCCTACATGTGCTAATCCTCTCTGGGACTTGCACTAGCAGCTGTGGAATGCAGCTGCACAGATGGAGTGGACATGTCAGATTTCATCCCTTGGCTTCGCAGTGTTTTTCTCAGAGGAAGAAATTGCTTGAGTCAAGGTCTTCTTTCTCAGTTGCTGCCATTCTGGAAGTAAGAACTTTTGATCTTCAACTGGGCAAATGAACATAAACACAAGAGAGTAAGATCAAAGGTCTGAGGTGAAAAGGCTAATTTTTTGACTGATTCTGCTGAAAGGTCCTACTGGCCATCTTTCTGAGGTGCCTAGGAACCACCATGATGTGAGTGCACAGTAAACATATATTAATGGCAAATAAGATGCCAAAACTGGGAAATAAATTGCCACTTTTTATTACTTCAAGGTGTATCAGTGTTGCTGCACAACTCTATTCAAATTGCATATCTCAGCATTTCATTTGCCATCTCATCACCTAACTGCAGTCATGTGAAAAAAGCTGTTGTAGAAGGGACTAATTAAAACAGCATACTTCACCTGTTTGCTCTGGATTTGTACCTGGTGCTTGTCACTCCAGCTGTACAGCTGGAGGCAGCCAGCTGAGGGTCTAGTCGTGCCACAGCTGTTCTGTCACTGTGGTCAGTAGCCCTCACTCGATGGGTACTTGGGGAATTCCTAGGAAAGTAGTGGGTGACCATGTTTTGCTCAAGGTACTTGTTTTACCATCAAGAAATATGCGTAATGCTGTCTTAGCTGATATGTTGTATTAAAAACCTCAACAAACCAAACCTGAACAGTGAAGTACTGCAGACTGCTGCTGATATTTAATATTCAGAGCAGTGTTCTGTTGAGGTTCCCTTGTACTCTTGTGCAAGTGAGGAGAGCTTCCTTGCTACTGGCAATAAAACTGAGCCAAGAAAGATCAAGGATCATGATGGCAAAAGAAGAATGAAAGCAAAGTTTTGGATAGGTTGAGTGCTTTAAAATGGTCATTAGCAGACCTCCTAGGCTACCAGGTTGAACACATATCTTTATGGATTCCTCAGTTAGCCATGTCTTCTGTCTTGCAGTGTCAGGGAAGGAATGCTACTACATACCTCATTTTTTTCATATTTAAATGCTTCTAAAAGCTTCCAGTTTACATACAAATACCTACACAGAAAGAGAAAATCATTAATACAGTGCATCACTGTGTATTCTTTTCCCCTTGTATTTAGATCACAAATTCTTGCTACCTGTTGCCATTAATAACCATTTCAGAGTACTCCCAAAGAAGAGGAGAGTTGATTGTAAGTTGATTTGGTAGTGATGCCTCTCTCATACAACCAAGCCTACATCAGGTTTGTTGAGAACATCTGAAAATGATGGCTATGTGAAGTCACAGTTCAATTACACTGCCTAAAACAAAGCAGAGATTAAAAGCATCATTTGCAGAGTCTGAAGCCAATCACTGGTGCTACAGGAACATTGGGCCTTGGGATTCTACTGATATCAGGGAAACATGTAATTTTGGATCTATACCTTTATTAAAGCAGGGGGCATATATTCATTATAGGTCTTCAGTATGACTAGGTGAAAGAGTTAATGTCAGACCCTCCTTAAGAACCTTCTGTTTTCGTGGAACACTTCTCAGTTTTGCCGCACAGAAGATTATAGTCCTCTTAGTCTTCCCTGCAGGTACTAGTTTAAATGGAATAGCTTTCTTTTCTCTTGCAGAAATAGGAGGTAAGGCTGAAAGCAACAAGGTGACCTCACTACTTTATCTATAAATACAAGATGTTGAACAAGTTCACCAAAACAAATTACATGGAACACTTCTAGTCACTTGTTCAGGCTCTGCTAACAGATGTTGCAGTAGTGCATTTAAAGCTAGAAATTTGAAACTTTTTTCTTTACAAGTAAGATTACCATAGGGTAAATGTATCCAGAGTAGCAGTATGTTTTCAATAATACATCAATCCTTTAGAAAGTTTACAATAAGAACAAGTGATTAGGTTTGTCTCCTAAGATACGTGTTGAGCAGAGTGTCAAGAGAAAGCTACTCCATTTAAATGATTGATATTTGGAGTACAATTCTGCCTGTAATTAAAATGAGCAGAACCATTCAAATTAGAGTTAGAAATGGTTCTGTACACAATTCCTCAAATTAAAATATAGCTATCCATGTAGGAAGGGAATTTTTCAACAAATCTTGTGGACACTTCTTTGTACTATTGTAGTGGTTTCTTTTTCATCATCAGATTTTTCATTCAGCTCCACCACTATTTTAATACCTAAGAGCATAGTTGTGACCAGCACCTTTTGTTCCAACAAAGAACATGAAGGAGATTTTGTTGTACATTCTATTGCTTATTACACATTCTATGGATTAGATATTTTACTATTAGTTTACAGAGAGAAACAAACACTTGGATGAAATTCTGGCTCACTGACAAAATTCCTGCTGACTTTATTAATACTAAGATTTTACTCCTAACTCTCAAGAAACATGTGCTGTGTGAGTGCAGATAACACCCCAGAGCTGCCTCACAAAGTGGTCTCTGGTTTTGAAATACCCTGTGTAGAAGCGCTGTCCTGTTTCTTGTGTTCAGTCCTCTTGAGAATTTTCAAGTGACATGTAGTTTGAAAGTGTTGTTTTGCGGGGAGCAGTGCAGAGAGCACAGTCAGACAGCTTTCTAGGAAATTAGTCTTTGTCTCAAGAAAGAGAAATAAATTGGCCAAAGGATGTTCAAGTTGCCAGTGGAAGTGTGGTGACATACTTTAACTCTATTGCAGCTCAGTTAGGTCCAGTTGAGGAGTGGGAGGGTTTCCATGCTGGACCAAATCAGTGATATGGAGCTTTGAGTGGAACTTTATACTGGATGGAAGGAAGGTGATTTCATATCCAGCTATTTACAACCTAGCAAATGAAGATTTGCTATCTCCAGGGAGAGAATAAGCATAATTTGGCAGTGGGAGTTTGCATGATCAGCATTTGAGGATGTGTCACCTTCTCAGATCTTAACCCACTAAATATGGAAGTCTTTCTCCTTTTTCCCTTTTACAAATTTGTGTTCATGTCAAGCAGCTTTCTCTGATGTGTTTAATAGGAACACTGGATTGTCCATAATTTCAGAGTTTATAATTTTATCACTTTGGGGTTTTTTTAAACTCTTTGCTAATTACCTTGAGCTTTTTAATTTCTCCTCATACAGAAACTGTCCCTATGCTTTCAAATTACTTCAGTTCCTCTTTTTAGAGTATTTTTGTATTTCTTTATGTGCTATTTATCTATGTACAACAATGAAACCTCGTGGGTTCAAAAATCTAAATGTCTTTGCCCTGTTCTCTTGCATGCCCAAAACAGGGGACTGAACTGAGATAGAAATTACTACAAGTGTGGACTCAAGATTAAACTTCTTTTGAAAGGGCTGAACTAATGGTACATTCTCTTGACAATTTAGAAGATTTTTAGCCATTATGAGATAAGTTTTTCTACTTCAGCCTATATTAGTTGTTTGACTTTTTACAGAATCATAGGATGGTTTTGGTTATACAGGACCTTAAAGATCATCTAGTTCCAACCTGTCTGCCATGTCAGGGACATCTTTCGCTAGACCATGTTAGTCAGAGTCCCATCCAACCTGGCCTTGAACACTTCCAGGAATGGGGCATCAACAGCTTCTCTGGGCAACCTGTTTCAGTGTCTCATCATCCTCACAGTAAATAATTTCTTCCTAATATCTAATCTAAACATATAGACTTTCAGCTTAAAGCCATTCACCCTTGTCCTATCACTTCATCCCAGTGCAAAAAGTCTCTCTCCGTCTTTCTTGCAGGCTCACTTCAGGTACTGGAAGACTCTATAGAGTCTTCCTAATGCCTTCTCTTCTTCTATTGCTAATCTAGAGCTAGTACACCTTTTCTTCTAGGAATATAAAGTATAATAAAATAAGGAAGGTGAACCACTTCAACTTCTCCCTTGAAATACAAATGATTTACGTAACAGTAGGGGATTCTGTACAAACTCTTTTCATCAGCCTACTAATGAAGAAATAGAGGAAATTTAAAATTGCTGCATATGCTCACCTGCCCCTTATTTCTTAGCTAGTAGTTATTGTCTTTCCCTTTGTTTCTATTTTTTTTTAATGTTTGCCAAAAATTTCTTCTGTCCAGGCAGTGGTCAAGAGTGAATAGGCAATGGAAAGCAGAGTGTACTGTACATGACAAGCCCATGACATTTTAACTGAGTTTGAAAGAACACCCTGAAACTTTACCAATCAAATGCTTCAGATGATTCCTGATAACCAGAAAATGAAGCTGAGAAGAAGTGAAAGTGACCTAGAAATACTCTCAATGTCCAAGGCAGGGGCTGTGTCTCATTTGAGAGGGTTCTAATAGTGAAAACCTAATCCAGTCTTCACATTTCTTTCAAATACCTATTATGCTATTTTGCGAGGCAATTTAGTACACAAAAATATGCTGTGTGGAAATCAGGATCTCGGCACTGTTTGTGCAAATAAAGTACACATTTAGATTATTGTGGGAGTGCAGCCAGGTCACTTGGGAGCAAGCACGCAAACCTCATGTTCAGCCTCCTGGCAGGAGCACTCGTGCCAGAAGCATGATTAATCCCAGCAAAGGAGGGTGTTTATGGGGTGTCACAGTCCTGGCGGAGAAGCCCCTTATGGATGCACATCAGGCAGCTGTGTTTGGACCCACATGCTGGATCCATGTGCTGCTCTGCTCCCCTGGGCCTGGGCAGGCTCCAAACACCGACTGTGGCCCCAGCCTCTCAGCCCACTCCCCAGGCAGACTTTTATGCTTGTACCTGCTCTTTAAGCCCTCTTTTTGGGACCACTGCTGTACCACAGGGATTATAAAGTTTTTTTTGTACTCTGGCCACATGCAGCTAGTTAACTAAATGGCAGAGATTCAAAGCAGAAGAAAGTCTATGCACCGTTTTCTTTGCCTTGGGTCCTGGAGCATATCCTGAGTTTTGGATGGTGCCATATCAGTCCTATGTCCCCTCTCTTGCACCCTCATGCTCCAGCTTAGCCTTATCTTCCCAAGTTACACACTTATCTGTAACTCCTACAAGAAACTCCATCAATTTTTCAGAGCTAAAGTCTAAGTGTTCTTTGGCTTGAAAACCATTCCTTCATAGCATGATTCGTCTCTCTTTTGTCCTCAATACTGGCATGCTTTGACTTTGTTCTGGGAGCTTTTCTGAACAGGTGTAAAATAAATCTTCTCTGTGTTAAGCATCACCTGTCTTTCTGTCCCTAAAGTGTTTCCTCTTGAATGGAGGATGATTTATGTTAAGGGTTCTTATTGGTCTCTGTTGCACTTCTTCACCTTCAATCTAGGAAGTACCTCACCCACTCCATATTCACAAAAGCTTGGTTCAACGGTCTAGCAATTTCATAAAATTTACTAAATTTTGTCCTTCTCACTAAGAGAAATTTTACAAACTACCAGAGTCAGGCCATGAATTGCTGTCCTAGTCAATGGTCAGTCTTTTCACTCTGCAGGTTAGTGAAATTAAAACTGAATTCAGTGATAGAAATCATTATTAGCGTGTAATTCAGAAAATATTTGTGATGTGGGCCACCTTATGCTTTGATAACTTTATTTCTGACTTTACCTCTTATTTCATACCTCATACCTCTATTTCATAGCCACTTGAGACTTATGAGTTTTTGTGTTTGTCTTTAGAGAGCTGCATGGGCAATTTTACCACATTCTGTTCCTGCCTTTATACATGCAAGTCACTACAACTATCCTGCACCTAAACACTCCACTCAGGGTATTCAAAATATACATCTAATTCCAGAGTCTGCAGCCTACTTGGGTATCCCTTAAGCACTAAGATATACTAGGATTTGTGTGCACTTATAATGTTACAGTGAGATATTCTTTATCCGGAGCTCCAGTAGGTTGTATTGTAGGTATCTCCCTTACTGCTGAGGCAAGCTTGTTTTGCTGCAGAGAAAGCAGCAATTGCAAATCAGGCATGTAATTGAGCAGGCAAGGCATATAAAGGAGATAGTGTTTAAGTTCATTTGTCGTGTTCCAAACGTTGCAGAACTTAAGAATTGAAATTGTCTCTTCTTACAGAGCTGTTATCTTTTTAGTCCAGGCAGTGAACAATGTCAGCTTCTGTGCAGAATAAAGTCATGAAATTCATACTGCACCATAGTCTTTGCTTTTGTGAAATCCCTTTTTTTGACCTTGTGACCTCAAATATGCCACACACATTCGCTCTGGCTATAGATACTCCTAACGTCCTATTTCAAATTTTTGGTGGTTTTTTTGTGGGCTATGTAATACCTATGCTGAATTGTTCTTCCCCATGCTCCTCTCCTTCACTTTCTGTCTGAGTCTCAGCCAACATTTCAATCCTTTCCACACATGGATCTCATCAACACAGGAGGAAATATGGTAGGAGAATGTCCGTTAGGTGAAGGGCTTTTCCAGAAAAAAAAGGGAGAGATCTGAATACTTGGCTTCCTCTAATGATGTGGGCAGGAATTCTGTCCAGCCATAGGGCAAATCCTGCTGGATCCTGTACATGCTGCCTCACATCTTTCCAGATCTGATATGTTACAATAGTATATTTGTGAGTTAAGATATTTGTTTCTTGTGTTCTATACTATGATTGGTATTTGTTTTTTCCTGTTATACTGCTAAGGATATTTTATTTTGTCAGGTCTGGGATGAAACTCTTGCCAAATCTGCAGAAGCTTGGGCTGCTACATGTATTTGGGACCATGGACCTTCCTACCTACTGAGATTCTTGGGCCAGAACCTGTCTGTAAGAACTGGAAGGTAAAAGGATACCCTACAGAACAATTATTTTGTCAGCCTTTGAACAACTTTTAAGATCCAGATTTTGTACTGATACAAGTGTCATCTGCTATTCTATAGTGTAGATCCATCTATGTTCATTTGGCTTAAGAATATTATTGCTTAATACTTGCCCCTAGTGTTACTCTTTCTGTATTTCAAACAAACACAGGTATCGATCTATTCTTCAGCTGGTAAAGCCATGGTACGATGAGGTGAAGGATTATGCTTTCCCTTATCCTCAAGATTGCAATCCCAG
Organism: Myiozetetes cayanensis; assembly: GCF_022539395.1. Lineage (NCBI taxonomy): Eukaryota > Metazoa > Chordata > Aves > Passeriformes > Tyrannidae > Myiozetetes > Myiozetetes cayanensis. The sequence goes on along the minus strand of NW_026086604.1, from coordinate 30,128,628 downwards.
GTGCCCCATGCGATGTTATGGACCCATGTGCACCCATTACACACAGGTTGTATAAATTACTTTCCTCTATTCAAAATATACTGTCCAAAGCTGAACTTTTCTACAATGTATTTATACCCCTCTCTCTCAAATAAATGTGTGTGTATAATATATATATATATGTATATTTCTTTTCAATTTGGACTTCACCAATAATAAATATTTATTCAGATGGTTTGGGCCACTTCCAATCGTATAGGCTGCGCAATCCACACGTGCCACAATATGAACGTCTGGGGATCTGTTTGGCGACGAGCTGTTTACTTGGTATGCAACTATGCCCCAAAGTGAGTTTCTTTCTTTTATTTTTGTTTATTTTTATACTTTGTGCATGTTTTATTCCTCTCATAGGACTGCTTAATCCTTTTTCTGCAGCATGACCTCTGTTTGAAACTTTGATTCGGGCTGTTCCTTTATTCAAACTTTTCATCTCAACATACAGAAATGTATGTGTACAAGAAAGAAAAGGAACCAACTTGATGTGTACGAAACAAAACCAAAAACTTGTTTTCTGTTGTTGCTGTTTATGTTATTATAAAGACTTTTTCTTTGTCTTCCTTCTTTGCCTGACTCCACTTTACTTTGAATTCCCTATTTCTTCACTCTTTTATATATACACATGGTGAACTAGACTTCCACAGGGAAGCAATTCCTCTGTAGATCAGGCTCTTGATTTACCAAGATGTGGGCCCTATGCAAACCTCATGAAGTTCAGCAAGGCCAGATGCACCTGGCTTGAGGCAATCCCAGGCACAAATACAAGCTGAGTAGAGAATGGATTGAGAGCACCCCTGAGGATAAGGACTTGTGGGTGTTTGTGGATGAAAAGCTCAATATGACTCATCAAGGCACACTTGCAGCCCAGAAAGCCAACCATATCATAGGCTGCATCAAAAGAGGATTGACCAGCAGGTCAAGGGAGGTGATTCTGCCCTCTACTCTGTTCTCCACCTGGAGTGCTGCATCCAGCTCTGGGGTCCTCAGCACAATAAAGATGTGGATCTGTTAGAGCAGGTCCAGAGGAAAACCACTAAGTTAATCACAGGACTGGAACACCTCTCTTATGAAGACAGGCTGAGAGAATTGGGGCTGTTCAGCCTGGAGAAGAGAAGGCTCCAGGGAGACCTTGTATTAGTCTTCCAGTACCTGAAGGGTGCTTGCAACAAGTCTAAAGAGAGACTTATCACTAGGGCATGTAGTGATAGGACAAGAGGAAATGCCCTTAAGCTGAAGGAAGACAGGTTTAGGTTAGACATTAGGAAGAAATTCTTTACTATAAGGGTGATGAGGCACTGGAACAGGTTGCCCAGAGAGGTTGCAGGCTCCCCATTGCTGGAGGTGTTCAAGATGGGGCTCTGAGCAACCTGGTTTAGTGAAAGGTTCTCTGCCCATGGCAGTGGGATTGGAACTAGATGATCTTTAAAGTTGCTTCCAACCCAAACTATTCTATGATTCATGAACAGTGATGATACTTGCTGTTGTCCACAGGATACCTATGCTTATGACCATGCTGCATAATGGCATCCGTAACACTGGTTCCACAAAACATCCATTAACCTAAGGCCCATGTCTACAAATCTATCTCATCTTGCCTTTCATATTAGGGTCTGTTAAAATACAGGTCACGGACACACAAAGGTGGCTCTATATCCAGTAGCTTGCAGAGGTCTGTGATTGGTTGAAATGAAGAAATAAATTTTCTCCCAGCATTTCCTAGACATCATCTCAATCTTACTCTGGGTGCAGAATGAGTCAGTATAGCTCGGAGAGATATTTGATTTGCGGTCTGGTTTGGACCACTGTTTCAAAAGTAGCATGGACAGTGTTAAGTGACTGGTTTCTCTGACTGTATATTAGGCAAAGACATAGTTCTGTATAGGAATCTAAGTATAATTAGTTGAGCATGTTTTCCATAAACTCTCAGTGGCACAGGTCCATTTGTGGTAAAGAGTATGAAAGAGTATGTCATTATTCTAGCTGTTATATGAGTAAAAGAATTTTTAAAAATTTTGCAAGATAGGATTTAGTAAGAAAAATTACTTGGGGAAAAAACACAGCTTTAGAAATCAAGGAGATTTCTCTGTTCTTTTTTCTTTAATATTTACTAGAAAAGGATGGCAAGAAATGAGTGCGAGGGAGCAAAGATTAAGCAGCAAAAACTATATCTGACTTCTAGTTCCACAATATGGCAAGGTGAAATCAAAGTTTACAAGAAAAACCCAAATATTTTTTATATATCTCCATTTGAAAAAAAAAAAAAAAAAAGATTAAAAATTGCAAACTTGGTAGAATACTCCTCTCATTTTCATATATAGGAAGAAAATGGTTTTATACATTAGGCATTATTGAAAACTGATGCATTGTTTGTGTATCTGTTCTTACCAATGAGTTAGTGACATTTTGTATTTTATGAGTCTAAAAATCCCACTGCTTCTCAAGCAACAGACCAAAGCCTGGAGTTACAGGTTTTTTTCTCAGGGTGAGATTGCGAATAGACCTTTCATCCATAGGTAGTGGAATAATGATTTTCACATCTACTTCTTGCAAAGTCACAAAAATTTTATCAAGTGGTCTTGTTGGGATTAAGTTCGTATTTCTAAGATTTAATTAGGTCGAGTTAAGGACATGGGGCTTAGAGTCCTTGGGCACCCACACATAGGTCTCTTTACCAGCACATCAGAACCTCCTCTACAGAATAAGGAGGTGAATATTACAGCCCCAGCCTGAGTTATTAAGATTGGAATTGGGCAAATATTTAGGATTTAGAACTCTAGTAATTTTCACTGACGCCATGCTGTAACACTGAAAAATATTTGTGCTTCTGAAATGAGGGGGAAAAAATAAAGTTAAGGAGGATAATTGCAAAGTTTAGAAAGGCCCTGCCCCAGGTTATCTAACAGTCTGACACAAATCAGCTATGTGTTGCACAGAAAATGAAGCAGAAAACAGTTTTCAGCAAATTCTTTCTGGATTTCCTTATCTGTTATCAAGATAAATATATTTCCTGAGCACTTAATCTGCTGTACCCATTTGGAAGAGAAGTAGGAATGAGCAAATTATTTGGGATTCCTACTTTCTTCCAAGGCACAGCCCAGACCAGGGCTTTTGATCCAGTGTTATTGGCTGGGAGGTGGGGACTGACAAAATATTTCATAAATAATTGCATTACTCACTGCTATTCCATGTCACATGCAAACTAAAGGAAAGTTCTCTGCACTGTGAGACATAACATTGAAATAAAAATCTAATTTTAACTTTCTGCCTACATCATGAGTGTTACATGAATCTCTAAAAGCTTGTGGTTTATATAAACTCCTTAAAGTCTGGATGTGTTTTTCAGATGTTTGTGGATGTGTCAGAGTTACCTCTTTTCATATGATCACTCTCCAGACTTTTTACCCCTTTCCCTTTAGGGTGTAATACACAGCTCTGTTCACCAGACAGGAGTCCTCCTTCTCCTCTCCTTAGCATCTATGACACCCCTGAAAACGCCCAAATTCAGTCCTTTTTAATACATTACTGGTGCAAACAGTTTTTATTTTCCCTTTTCTTGAACCATGAATTCAACATCAGAGCTTCGCAGTGTGGACCTAGGATAGTGCAACCTAAGAGTAAGATTTAACTAGTTTGTTTTTCCATCCTCCAAGTACAAGCTTTTAAGATAACTGCTAGACAAAATGGTGCTCAAGGAAAACCTTGCACCAATGCTTATTTTGCTAATTTTTTGTAAATATAACCCTCTGGTAAAAAAATACTCTTGCCCCAGGATCAGAGAGTCAAAAATCGCTTGGCTGTAGCAAAAGCAAGAAGAATGGGACCTCACTGCAGAGACTAAAGGACATGGCATGGATGTCACTGGCCTGGGGTGACATGGTCATTCTCCTGCTGTTTTTTGGTTTACTTGTCAGTAAACTACAGAAATAAATTAATATCGTATTTTTAGTAACAGACCATTTATAGGATATCAATGAAGATGTGAACTTTAGTCACTCAAAACAAGTATGTTTAATGACTTTTTTTTCTTCCACTCTGAAATTACTAAACATTCTTTTTCTTTTTTTTTTTTTTTTTTTTTTTTCAGGGGGAATTGGATTGGAGAAGCACCTTATAAAGTAGGAGTCCCATGTTCAGCTTGTCCTCCAAGCTATGGAGGTTCTTGTACCAACAATCTTTGTTTCCCAGGAGTAACATCAAACTACTTGTACTGGTTTAAATAAGTTAAGGTTTACATTATTTTGAAGAAAACCACAGATGAGTAACAAGAAGCTTGTATATTGAATTTTGCACATATTTTATATAGAGAGATATTGTAATAATACTCTGATGTTTTCTTTTTGTATGCTTTTGTATAATTAGCTTTCAAAGTATAGTATAATTTGGTTTTAACACTTTGGGATTTAAGACTCACATTGTCCCTTTTAGATTAGCATTTTGTTCAAGGAGAGAAAATCTTCACCTTAGCAAGTGTAGCTTCCTGAACACATCAAAATATAGAATATTACTTCACTTTTAAAACTAATAGCTCCAGAAAGAGAAGGGCCATTGTTTAATACTGTGCTTTAAAATTGGAGTGTGACATGCAAAGCAACAAATGGTCCTCACACTCCCAGTGATTCCTCCCATTTACACCTGTGCTTCCACCTGCAACGTCAACGGGACACTGAGCAGAGAAATACATATGTGCAAGAGAAACTGCAGGTTATTACCTACCTCATGCACAGCGTCAATTGGTTTATGGTGTTTCAAGAGTTCAGCACACGGCTGCTGCTATCGCCAACGATGTCTGTGTGCAGACAGGAATATTAGGGAGAATGGGGAACCACACTGGCCAAGATGCAGTGGCTGTTAACTCACAAGCCTAAAATCTTATCTAGATGGAAAGCTACTTCATTTTAAGTATACTGGTGTAACAGCTCAGCTTGAATCTACCTTCTTGTATTTCTGAACACAGTCATAATGCTTATAATGGTGCTTTGCAGGAGTATACTTATTCTTGCACAGAAAAGCAAAGAAATATATTGCTACAAAGCAACATGCATCAATACATGACATCCATACTGGTTTTTACACTACCAGTTTGCCAGTATATGTGTTATCCCCTGACTGAAACACAGTCAAGAATCAGGAAAGATCAGACCTAAAAGTAGGTAAGAAGATTTGTAAATAAAAGTCATCAGGAAATTTCAAAAGTTCATATAAATTTCTTACCAAACAAATTTCTAAAGCAATTGGCAGTGTCCTTTAAAATATATTGTGCTGTTTCCTGAAAATATCTGTGTGAATTATTAGAAACCGAATCTACCAAAAACTTTCCTGCCAAAACCTGAACACATTATTGGTGCTTACTAGAACATTTATAAAGAGGGCCTACACATTAAGCTAGAATATTATACAGCTACTTTACTAGAAAAAAAGGTTATAGAAAGGAAGAAGTTGAATGTCAGCCACAACTACTATGTCATTGAAATAGCCACGAGTTTTGGGTTTGTGTTAGAGGGCAGAATGTACTCCACTTTAAATATACGTTTAGTAGCATGTAGCGTGTTTACTGCTTGCACTGCTACATTTAGACCTCTGAAATTCATGAACTTTGGAAAGCAATACTGAGTAGAGCAAGTGGAACAACAGAGGATAATTTCACTAGTGCTGCACATGTATGTATCTCTAAGTCACTAATTCAGTCTTTTGAGGGTATTTGAAACAGTCTGTCACCAGAGTAGGAAATAACATATTGGTGATATGAAAGAAAGATCAGAGTTTGAATTCTTCATGTTATTCTTTTTCTCGAGCAAGATATCTGAGATGGGGGGAACGGGCTCTATAGTGTATAAAACATAGCAGCCCCTCTCTATCTGTCCATAATCTGATCCCTCAGAGAACATCAGATGCTGATCTATGGCTCTTCAGACATTTCTGGTTAGTGACCCTTCTGCATTTGACAGGACAATAACTTGACAGGTATATTTCCTTTAAATGTGTCCATGTTGTAAAAGAATAGCACATCTAATATTCTATTAATATTTATTGTAACAGTTACACTATAAACATTTTTCCCTGTGTTTTCAAAGGGGTTTGGACTTGGACAGTGCTCAGTCAGCCAAGTACTTTGGCTGAGTAAAATCCAGTCCTGTTTTGGGAGTGAAAAACAACCTCTTTGTATCATCGATGTACACACTGAAACAATTCAGTGAAACAAAACTACTTGGTGGGTCACTAGCCCTCAGCCAGCACAATTTTTGACAAAATGCGTGTGACAAATGCATTTTTGTTCTGCATAAGGAATCTTCTATAGAGGTAAGATAGCACAGTTAAAACAGTGCCTCTAGCCATTTTCAGTATTTTTATTCTTTTTTTAAAAAACCCACAAAACAGGAAGCAGAACATAAGAAAAAGTTCAGGTTAAGCCGTGGAGCCTACAACAGTAGGTCTAACAATAAGTGACTATGCACTTTGAAACTTGCAACTTGTATGTTGTATGGTACACTTTCCAAACAGGACTAGACATTGTAAATTAATTTATAATTCTGTAATTCAGCTGAAATTATTATCACGGGTATATATGTTATCGTATCTGTTACTTTTTGAGTTGCTACAAATACCTTGATTTTGTGTAATATTTTGTTTTCTGTGGATATAGAAAACTTTGCTTTTAACAAACAGGTATGCAGGTTTTTCACATCCCATAATGGTGCTAGGGAATAACTATTGTAAATCACACTGTAATTGACAGCAGCAAAAAATGATATGGATATAAGCTATTTCATACGAGCAGCTCCTGATAAAACCAGTCACAAGCACTCAAGCATTAACTTAATATTTTTCATTGAACAGAGAGGATTACAGCTCATTAGATATTCGATTAACACATGAAATTTCACCTTCAGTTGTCTTTGGCAGCCCTAATGCATGCCGAGGAAAACTCTTGATGAGTTCAAGGCCATGCTAAGGCAAACTACCCCAGTTGTTATTCTGATGGCCCTGAAGTACTAATTTCTTCTCAGCAGAGGGGTGTGCCTTTAAAGACAGAGAAATTAGCTCAGACTTCTGTTCTGAATATAAAATTATAAAAGTATATACAAACTAAAATAAGGCAAAAAATATTTTTGGTCAAAATACTATGAGAGACATGAGAGTAAAAAATGGAGTAATTGATATGATTAATTACTGAGTGCAGCTGTTTATGATATCTGCTTGTGACTTTCTGCCTCATTTAAACATCTAAGATGATGAGTAGCAATTGATACCTTTTGGTGCTAACCTCTATGTTCTGGTGCTGAAGTTACAGATATTTTTTTTTTGTGGAAAATGGGGTTCTCTTCCAATATTACCATATGCACTCCAGTGTTTGTGAGATCTTTTTCAGCTAAGTATATCATTTACCACTAGGCCAGATTTGCTTTCAAAGTTCCTTTTTGTGGTTGTTTCAGTCTCTAATAAGAGTTTTATGTGCCTCAGAGAGGTAAATGTATTCGAGTTCAAAACCAAAACAAACAACAGTCTTCCCACATCACAACAGGCAAGTGCCTGTGGAACAAATTATTAAGAGAATAAGACCTCTGACAGTCATGACCTATTGATGCTGAACAAGTTTTAGTGATTCCAGATCCTCTCTGTGGAAAATAAATGACTTCAGAAAATCTGGGCTTGACCTTGGACACTAATCCTTGGGATCTGTTCTCTGAGATCAGTTTGTTTCCCTCTGAATTTTAGATGAGTTGGATCAGGTCTCAGCGAAAACCATAGGAGGTGTAATGTAACTTTTGAGACCTTTATGACCAGCAAAATTAGACTTCACATGCCATCCACTATCAACATTGGGAAATACCATGAGGCTCTGAAAGAGGAAACTTCCCAGGGCAGAAGTGCTGTGTACCTCAGCTGTGATCTAACAGAAAGAAATATATCTGTATCTGTATCCATGTCTATGTCTATAGATAGATGGATAGATATGTGGATAGATCTGTTAATATAATCTTCCCGAGGACCAGGCTGAAAGCATGGATGCCCTCTTGTGGCTGAGAATTCTTCTATGTCAGCTTGATTACATTGGAATCCAAGAGGTTTCAGGATATTTTAAAAACAAATGCAAATTTTAATTTTTCAGCCTTGATTTTAAAGACACATGACTTAGTATGTCTGTTTCCTTTGAGAAATGAGGTGCAGTGCAAAATTCTTCCATTTCTTAGTTTTATGTATTTTGTAAGTATGGAACTCAATCACAGTTGTATTTGCTGTTGGTTTCCCATTGTAAAAAGTTTTATGACTATGAGGTAAAACAGAGGTATTCAGATGTCAGAAGAATTTTTAGAAGCATTAAATCAGATATAGTTCTTAAAAAACAGGGTGTGGAAAGCCTCATTACTCAGATGCTAAATTCTAACAGTCCCTAATAAAATTTTAAAGGTCCAAATTACTGTTGTGATCTCCCCATTTTTGCTAAGTTTTCAAGACAAAACTCTTGGTTTCCTTTTCTAGAATGGAATGATCTTGGAATCCAAGCACACAGCATTTTTATGGTGAATTTTAAAACTATGCAAAATAGAAAACTTGTATGCTCTGGTTCTCAACTCATACATTGGTTTGATGGTCTCAAAGTGCACAAACCTTGTTTAAATTCATAAGAAGAGTGTTGAACTTCTGACAACAGTAGCCTGATATAACAACAACCTTCTTAAACTGCTTTCTTTCAATAGGAAATAATTGAAAAATCAGGGAAAAAAAAGCAGTGACTCATCTGATTAATGCAACAGATGGGCAACAGCCTATCTGGTTGATTCAGGAAATGATAAACAAAACTGATTACTCTTGGTAATTTTAATACTTCCTTGCTGCTTAGCCTTCATTTACTGAGTTTCCCTCAGGATAGAGTTATTTTCTGTTAGAGAAGATTTTTTTGCTCATATTACAAAGCAATACATTTTTAAATTGGCACAAGCCAGTGGAACAGATAGAGACTTTTGATCGTTATCTACACTCTGCAGAGCCCCTCCGAGTGTGATGTGTGAGAAATCCAGATTGAAATGGTTGCAACTGAGTATTATCACCTTGTCTTCTGCCAAAAGACAAAATTCAGAGTGGAAAGTGTTTTTGGCATATTATAATTTGGTAATCAGATTGTAAATTCTTTAAAATCCCTCATACTGACAAATTCATATAAATTATGATCAGAGTTATTTTGGCCAGCAGGAAAGAGGGGAAATATCTCTCAGGTTGCATGTTTGGCTCACAACAGCAATTGTCATTCAAATCACCGGGCTGCTCATCATGCTGCTAACTCACTACAGCTTCAATAGATCATCATTAAGTCAGGAAGTATCTTAGATGTGATGTTTGAAGTAATAAAATTGTTCCTTAAGAGTGAATGGTAATATTGGAATCTAATAGCTCTGAGGAGTTAAACAGCTTTGTTTCACGTAGGGTGCTCTTACGTAATTGAAATGGTGCTTAAAGGCAAGTTTCATTTAAGAAGCAGAAGCTTCTGAGGATTGGCAAATTATTATATTTCTATGCTTTTTTATCTGAACCCATGTGAAAAAAAGAAATGTTCAGAGTTTATAGAATGACATGCTCTTTTCCCCCTCTCACTATGTATTTTCCCTTTTCTTGTTTGGATTTTTTGATAATTTCGTGGGTGGGGTTATATCTGGATTTTTTTGGAGAAGAAAGCTTGTTGTCTAACACGTGTTTCAGTGACCTTATCAATGTATCATTTCTTTCATACTGTCATATGATGCTATATACATTATAAATTTGTATCCCTGTTTCAACTTCTAATGCTATGAAATTATAAAGAAGTGTACATCATTTTGATCTATTTTGTAACATCTATGCATTTAAATAAACAAGTAAAATTATCAGTATTTACACTTGATGTTCTTTTGAGACATCTCTTGTTGTTTCTTTCGTTGATTTGTTCCCTGAAGAAGATGTTTTCAGGACAGATCTAAACCGAATTTTAATTCAGTTTGAATATATTTATATAAGTACATATGTTTTATACCTGAGCTCCATTATGTACTTGAAATCTGTCTGCACGTAACCACTTATATGGATAGAAACCTGCATTTTGGTATTGAGAGACAGAAGTCTTCATCAGAATTAGTGGCTAGGAGGTGTTTTCTTTTGTTCCTCTGGCCAAGAGGAATAATCTGAACTGTAACCAAGGGAGATACCGTCAGAAAATCAGGGAATGCTGAATTGGCCAAGTTCTCTTACATGGCAGGAACCATGCTGCAGTCAGAAAAAGAGTAGGTCTTTGTTCCTGAATAATTGTTCTTCCTCCCAAGATGGTACCAAGGCTGTAAAAGCTACATTTGAAAACAAAAAACCAGAAACTTAAATGCCAAAGAAAAAAAAACACTATATCATGAGGACAAGGAAGAACAGAGGGAGGAAAATAACGCATTTTTAAAACGTTAAGACTTAGCATCGCAAAAGCTATTCAAACTGAGTGTGTAAATCTTTTGTTCTCTTTGGTTTATCCTTCACAAGCTGGACACAACAAAAAATACTTTTCTTAAAATTCAGCATGACACAAAGTTATTTTATACATCCTTTATAGATTCAGCTAGGAGGACACAGTCTCACAGAAACTAGGAAGGAATAGAAAGAAGAGCGGATTCTTTCAGAAAGCCACCATGCATTTTCTCTAGTATAATATATTTTTGTTTAATTCTATGCTTTTTATCATATCTCTTTGTGATGTAGAACTTCAAAGACATTTGGAATTAATATTATGAATAATTAGGAATAAATACAGCGCAAGCTGTTGGCAGTCTCTGGGCAATTGTAATAGGATTGTGTCAAATGTCAGTATCTCACCGACAGTATTCAGTGTTGCTAGTTTCTTCCTGATCTGAACCCAGTATTGTTTGGACTACGATAAAAAGAACAGTGGTTTTGCCTAATTTCTTAGATGGACTTAGGTTTTTTGCTTTTCTCTCTTCCTATCTTGCTTCTCTCCCATCTTTCTCATGGTCTATGAATCAGTCTGCAGTTTTTATTTTTCATTTTCTCTATGTTGTCCTTTTATCTGGATCTGAGAATGAAAGGGAACTGATCACTGAAAATTTCCACTTAGTGCCCTGTCTCAGGCTCACAGCTTTCTAATTATGTTTTCCATCAGGCCTTCACACCCTGGTTTTTCACCTACAGAAACCAGAACATGGGGAAGCTGATGTGTGTGTAGCTCTCACCCTGATATGGAGAGCAGGTGTAGTTGGGGTGTGTGATCTCAGGTGTGGGAGCTTGAAAGCAGTCATGGAGTCCACAGTTCAGTCAGCACGAGGTGCTCTAAGCTGTGATTTCAACAGGAGGAATGACATCACTGTTGTCAGCAGGCAGCAAGTACATATGTTATTGTAGTACCATGGTTTGGTGTACCTTTATGTTATTGCACAGTGGTTATTGTCAGGCTGAGAACCCCTCACGTAAGTTAGGAGATAGTGTTTTCTTTATTTTTTTGAGAAAATGTCTACCATGCCAACAGAGCATATGTCACCCCATAGGACAACCCCATATATCACAGATAGTCAATCCTAGCCACTTACAACCTAGGAGAGAGGCAGACAACTTCCTCCTCATGAAATCATGCAGTGCCTGAGAGCCCAGTTAAACCAGGTTTTTGAATTTGCCATAATCTCTAATTCTCCAAATCCTCTGTGACTTTAACATCAGATATGTTAATTTGTTATAATTTGACTTTTTTTTCCTTTTTTTTTTAATTTTTTTTTTAATTTATTTATTTATTTCATGTTAGTAACACAATAAGCTGAAAATTATTTGGTCATCCAGACAGGTTTTTCCTGTCCCTTAACATATTCCTTTATGTTTGACTGGGGGACCATTGTAGTAATTGCATTCCTTATACATATGACAGGCCTTTACAGAAACATCATGAAAATATTTCATGGAAAACAACATAAATAGTTCTTAACAGATAATAGAGATATGTTTTCTCAACTTGGCACTGCTTATAGCTTTTTTTACTTTGTGGGATTTCATCCTGAGCTCTAGCTCCATTGTTTTAAATCCCCTTTTCATCTGAGGCAGGACAGGTTTATTTGATTTTGTCTGTGAAATTTAGCACTGGACTTGCTCCACTGCATTCTTTTGTTAAAAAAAATTTGAAAATATGTCTGTAAGTCCAAAACTCACTGAGGTCTTGGTCAATACATCTGCAGCTACAGCCTTAGAGAGCTGTTTTACAGTATTTTGTAGACACTGGCAACACTGAGGTGACAGTAGTTTCAACCAGCAATGGACCTTGAATAATGGGAGTTTTTTCACCCCGATCACATCTAAAGTGACCTCTTTAACTGAATGTATTGAAATTTACTTTATTACCAATCATAGCATTTGAGCCTACACTTGACCATACCGTTGTACTAGAACATAGAATAGAGCACAGAGAGACGTGTTAATATCTATGTAGAAGGTGAATAAATAATGCATTACTTAAGTAAGTACCATTCTGTCTTCTAAACTTTTAATACCTCTGTGTCTGTTTAGTCACTGTAGGACCCTTGGCTTGCTGCTTTATTTGGATTTTATTTTGGCACCCTTTTTTCTGCATCATTCTTCAAAGAGTGTTTGTATTTCCTCCTTGTTTGTAGGATCAGATGTGTTGATAAATTATTCATACTTACTGTGATCTACCTGCAGGTCTTGCCATATCAGCTTTTCTCCATCTTTGCTGTTTTCATTACACAGATTTGGCTTTTACTTTTTTATCTTCTCTCAAAATCTTCACCTTTTTCCATAGCTGCACAAGCTTCTAGTCATTCTCGTTCTCCTCCCAGTATAAAGTGTACTGTTTAGTATGCTGTACACCACCAACATTTTCTATTTTCCAATGAAAAACATATGTGCCAAACATAACTGAGATGGCAGTCTGCAAAAAAACAGTGTCTCCCTATGGGTGTGTTGAATGTGCACAGACGTGGGGTTTTTTCCTATGGGCAATGCCAGAATCCTGCTGATATATCAGTCATGGAAAAATATTTGTCACTAGCCATCTCTTGAAGAATTTTTCCCCTCGCAGGTAGTGGAAAATATTCCTCTTCTACATATCTGTTTGATGATTTTGGGTATGTCCAAAAGCAAAAATAAACACACTGGGTTTTAGTGAGTGTATCTATTTTATCCATTATTCTAACTCCAGTGCAGTCACCTAGAGCCACATACCACAATGTAATGCCTGGGAACAGTATAGCTCAGTGAGCTGAGGGCAAGGAATGCTCCAAGAGTGGCTCAGAAATAGAAGATGTCTTTGACAGTCCTAGAATACTTTTATTTCCTTGCTGAACAAGTCCCCAGGGGCCCCGCAGCTGGACCTCATGATGACATTGTGACATTTACATCTCCAGAGTCTGTTTCACTGCCTTCCATGAGCCATACCATCAAACCATCACACCAAAGTAGCCTTGATGGTTGCATGACAAAGCTCTAGCTAAAAGTCTAAACACAATTCCTATGGTGACTCAGGAATCATAGGTGGGAAGCATGTTTCATTGCTGGGACAGCCTGACTGGATAATGAACAGCAGTAAAAGATCTTCCTCTCCTTTGAAAATAGTGTCAAATTCCTTACCTGCTTTGTTTCTCATCTTTCCAAAGCATGAACTTTCTTCATAAGACCAATGGAATGACATACTGTTAATTAAAACAAAACAAAAACAAACAAAACCAACAAAAACCAAAACCAACAAACAAAAAACAAACAAAAAGCCCACAAAACCCCCACTCTTTACTCAGTTTCTTATTACAGTTCCCATATTGACATTGTTTAGTCACCCAACCATGTAATTCCTCCACTCTTTTTTTGTGGGCATAAACTCAACCTGAATTGTATCCACTCATCTTCTATTACTTGCAGCTTCTCTGAGAATAATGAGAGGAATGTTTTAGGAAAAATCAAAGCTAACTTTTAAAATTATCTTTCCTTTTATTTGTATCAATTTATTATCTTTCCATGTCAAAAAATGTTTTAACTACAGTCTGCAATCATTGATATATGCATAGATTTTCAACTTTGCTGGCTCTTTTCATCTTTTTATTCCTCCCATACAAGACATTTTAAATTATTTTTGTGCCACTCTCTTCTTCAGGTGTTTTCCAGAGGTTTATGGTGGACAATACAGCTTTTGATGCAGATAATTCCCCTCTCTCACAACCAGGTGAGATAAGATGACATCTTGTCCTCAAATGACATCTCTCTTTTGTGTCATTTTTGCAGCTTGTTACTCATGCTCTGTGGATGCTGATATTATTGAACCATCTATATATTTGATAATCTTGTCCCTGCTGCTTGCAAGAGATTTTTTTTTTCCTCTTTTTCTTCTGTTGAACTAGTATCTTAGTGTCTGTGGATGCTAATAACGTCTTCACAGAGACCCATGCAGTGGTACTTTCCAGGAAACTTTCCTCTTAAATGCTGCCAGTTACATTCATGTACTGCTATACATAGCTGTGGACTCAAACAGCAACCCTTTGAAGTCAAGAATCATGGACAGTGGGTCATCTGGTCCAACCTCCATGCTCTAACAGTGTCATTCTAGAGCACATTGCACAGGATCACGTCCAGAGAGTTCTTGAATATCTCTAGTGAGGGAGACTCCACCACCATCCCCAGGAATGCAGGACTTCATCACATGTAATAGTAACTTAGGAAGACAAACACCATCACTCCCGACATCTGCCCTTCCTCCTTCTTCCCCCAATTATAAATGCTCAGCACAACACCAAACAGTATGGAATGTCCATTTGATCATTTGGGGTCAGCCTCCCTGACTGTGTACCCTTCCAATTCTTTGTGCACTCCCAGCTGCCCCCTGGCATGGTGGGGTGAGAAACAGAAAAGGCTCTGATGCTGTGTAATCACTGATCAAGAAAAAAAACCCTAACTGTGTATTGTCAACACTGATTCCAGCACAAATCCAAAACATAGCCCCACACCAGCTCCTATGAAGAAATTAACTATTCAAACCAAAACCAGTACACAAACCATTTTAAGTAGTATCACTTCTGCTGAGGTAGAGAAGGAACTTTAAAGGTACCTGCAAGCTTTATCCTCTTCTGCAAAAGGTACATAAGCACATAACAGAGAGAGCAGGCTTACGAAAAGGAGAAAATACATCTGAAGGAGCAAAATGACAGCAGAATGAAACTAAGCAAATGGAAAATTTAATTTTAACTTAGAGTCTTTGGAAATTTCTACTTTAGCACATGCTGTTTATTCAAGTTTTTGTGCAATTAAGATGTCATACTGTGGAGCCCACTTTAAATACTTTTATTTCTGACATCTGCATTTACAGAAGAAATGGAGCCGATAGAAGTCCTTAAGTTGAACAAGACTTTTAGTCCTTTTTGAAAGAGAAGAGTCCCTTTTGAAAAAGAAAAAAAAAGTATTTTATTAAAGTATTCCTATTTAAAAGTAAAATATCTGATTTGGATAACAAATTAGCTTCATTAGGCCATTTATTTTCTAAAGGTAAACAGTGTTGTTTATTTACCTGATGGTATCAGAAATAAGTTTCTCTCACTCTAAATTTCTACAATTTTATTTTATTTATTCAACATATTTTCTCCAATTACATTTTAATTATGATTTTTAAAATATTTTCTTCTGCTTCAACTAGTGTTATATTAAGACAGTCTTTCAGAGTCTTCGCCAATCAGAAATGACTGGTTCTTCAAACTGCAATACATTTTTTTACTATTGATTTTCATATAAATTATATGTTTTCAAAACAAGATTAATTAAATTTTTTTAAAGCAGTAGTTCAGAATGCTGTTTATATGATATGTATTTTCAAAACTTCTCACCATTCTATTAATAAAAATCTCTAGCTTTCTCACAAAGAGTGAGAGGTATTGATACAATAGTCCATGCACCATGTAGTAGAACACCTGGGAAAAAAGAAAAAATTCCCAAAAGTCAAAAAAGCTCTTTCTTTAAAGAACTACTCAGACAGAATGTAAGTACCTAAACTCAAGAAAATGTTTAACAATCCTTTCTTTCTACCGACAGTGTCAGCACATGCATAGAAGCAGAGCATGTTCTCCTGTTTTCATTGGTGAAAGGAAAACTGAATTTCGACATCCCAAGTATTTAGGGCTAGAGCCTTCTACCCAGGTAGAAACAGAGGGCTCAGAAAAGATACAGAACATACAGATTGCTCCTTTTGCTGGCTAGGAAGAAAAAAAAAGAGGCTAAAATTGTGGCAGCTAAATTGTGAGACTAAAAGTGCTGCTTCTATAAATCTTCAGGTTTTTTACCTACTGGCTATTATGTGGCAGATAACCCATATGCAAAGTCGGAGCCTCAGAGTTACTTTCATCCTTGTGTGGAGGGGATTCAAGCCCTCTCTCACACTTTCAGTAGACACCCAAATAATGAATTGTACTAGTGCTGAAGAGCATTGTTAAAAGGAAGGCAGGCAAGCAACAAGGAGCCACTGCTGTACAGCCTGGTGTGCAAGAGTCATGCAAGAGGCCGAAGGGAAAAAGAAGTGGTGGTTTGGACACCTAACTAGAAGAGCTACAAATCTTAACCCCTGCTCTCAGGACTCCGGTTGTTGTAGACAGTGATTTGGGCCTGCAGTATGTCTAACATTATGTAATGCAAAATGTCTACCATTGTGCATTTATTTGTAAACATGGAATGTAAATTGCATCGTTTCAAGGGACACAGACTAAAACCCACCACCTGCTATGGAATAGTGTGTGTCTTACCTGAGGGGAGGGATATCGCTTTACCTCTAAAGCTTACGCAGGCTGGGCAAGTCCCAGCAAGAACTAGGTAAAAGCCAACTTTGAAGTGTATGTTCACCTTATTAATTCATGCAGAAAAAATTCAAAACAGACATAAATATTTTTAAACATCACGAGTGATCTCTCTTAGGTGTTTTCTAAATTTAAACTGAAGGAAAGCCTCATCAGACGAACACAGGTCTTACCCTCCATATAGGGTGAGGGAGGGAGGGAAGTGAGCTCCGTAGTGCTAGGGTCACAGAACGTCAGATTTTGTTACTTTCAGTCTAACAGTGTAGTTGAAAGGGTTACTGACTATATTTAATGGAATTAATGGCAAAGTAAGATAATACAATGGTAGACAAAACAAAGACTGTGCTATTTATCTGTGCAGAATAAAAGTATAAGCAGATCTGCATATATTCCTAAGCTTTCACATTTTTCATCCATGAAAAGTTTGGCAAACCTTAGCATTACTACAAGGAATATATATCAATCCATAGAATTTACTTCATGATTTTTTTCCGCCTGCGCCTTAGCCAAGCCTCACCATGTGTATGCACTAGAAACCCTTGACAAAAGCCAGTTGAGGGCTAAAATGTTGGGAATTTGCCCTCTTCACCCTTATGAATAAATCTTTCTTTAAAAGCAAGGAAAAAATCCTCTTGGCTTGGAATATCTCAGCATGCTGACTGTGCACAAACCAAGGCTGGGAATAATCATGCATTATTGTGATTTGTTTTTGTATTGCCTCCTTGTCATGTTTTAAAAAAAGAACACAAGTATTATAATTTCTTACTGCTTTGCACCAGGTGCTTGCCAGATAGTAAGGAGGGCCAGCTGTTAACTTTCAGGAGGTGCCAGTGGAAGAAGTGATAAACATTTTTTAACCAATGCATTCAGAAACCTGTAATATTCCTGCAAGTAGTACAGCCTGTTCTTGCCCCAAGAAGGAGCGCTAGGAAAGCACTGAATGCAGCTTTAGCTGTCTTTTTAGAGAAGAGAAGAAAGGCAGCGAAACCTGCACTATGCGATGATCTAATTCTTCGTGAACCACCAGTGACTGTTCTGCAAGCTACACTTTGAGAACCATTTCTGTAAATGATGCCAAGTGAAAGCATGGTCTGATAAACCCAGAGAAAATAGTTTTGTCTATTTCTACCAACCCATAAGCCGTGCAATGAAAGCACTGATGGTAGTTCCACTACTCTTGGCACCTAGATTTATGAAAGCCGAAGATACATGAAGACAGTTTAGAGCGAAAAGAACCTGCCATCGGAAAATCTAAGTGCAAGTCCTGTCAGTCCTATTGCAACAGGATGATTTTGGTGTTCCTGCATTTAAAACACAAATTCTCATTATTTGCCACTTAATTTATAGCATCAGCTGAGTTTTCTCCTGTTAGTGCAGATGCTTTAATAACCAGAGGTTTTCTTTCTTGTTCTATCCCATTCTTAAAATTAAATGGTTTTCAATTAAGCTCAACTCCATAGATCTGATCTGGCATTATCCCAGACAGCAGAGTTTGCCAGTAATTCCAGCGGAAGCTGGTTCAGCTCTACACAACTGTGCGTGTCATGGAAGCACTGCAGGTTTCTCCCTTTCTTGTCATGTCATGCCACCATGGCTGGAGTCTGTGAAAGCTGATCAGAAGACAGAACATGGATGGAGAAGGCCACAGCTTCTGAGGAGGTCCAGAGCAAGGCTGCGTCTTTGTACCATATAGTTACAAAGTAGCTTTACACAGTCTCTAACACCCTGACTCTTCTTCCTCCTCTTCAGCAGAAAAGGTAATGGGTTAGGGATCTCCCAGGGCAACAGCTCATGACTTGTGCTTCTTCAGGATTAAGATCCCCTAGCAAGATCCCAGTACTCTTTTTCTGGTATTTGGATCCCTAAGTCATCCACCAAGCTGACCTTCTCTGACATTTTGTAGAAGGTGAAAAATTTCCCGGTTTATATCCAATGGCAAAACCAACACCTGCCACCAGAATTAATCCTTAGGTAAAATCAAAGTTTTTGAAAACTGTGTTATACAAAAAGTCGAGAGAGTCTATAAACCCTGAGGAAAGAATTCAGTTAAGGGGGTAATTGAAGAAAGAAACAGTTGCTCTCTACTGAACTGTAGGAGACAAAGACATGCTAGAAGAGATGGGATCCAAACTAAGTTCTCTGTCTTGTGCTTGTTCTCTTCCTTCTAGGCATAGCCATGGAATGGCACTTTGTTCCACTTAAAAAATCAAATCTGTAACAGTTATATCACCTAGAATTAGGACGTGAGCTGACCGTGGGTATAGTAAATGACATAATGGCAACATCAACAGCTGAAATAGTTTTCAAAGAAATATGTTCATTAAGAAAACTTCAGAAAAAACCCCAAACAAACTAGCTTACATGCAATTGGATAAATAACTTGCACAGATAAAGATCGTAGCATCTGGCCAGTCTCGTTCTTGACATGGTCCACTGAAAATTAGACAGACGAAGCTATACCAAAGAACCTTCAGATCAGTTTTTTCCTGACTGGTGTCCTGCTCCTTCAGTAAGACAGAAATGTCTTCTTGCGATGTGCATCTTTTGAGAAGAGAAATTAGCTCAGTTATTAGAAGGAATCATACTGTTTATATCTTTTGAATCAGTCCTGAGACTGCACATGTGCAGCCTCAGATATATTTCAAAAACTCAGATGCCGCTTCCTTCAGCAAGTAGCTTCCCTTTATATTTCAGAAACTTAAAATCTGCACACACCTGAACTGTCCTCCCAGGCTTTATATATTCTAAAAAGGGGAAAGTAAGATTCTACTGATTTTCTTCTGTGATTTCTCTAACTTGCTCCCTGAACAAGGAGATGATTTTAAAGGAAAAGAAAATACGTAAATCTGACTGAATATGGTGATTAGAACTTAAGGAAGAAATAAAAAAAAAAAAAATGGTTTGGAAACTGCACATAGATGAAATTTAAAAAAAAAAAAAAAAGTGAATCTGGTAGATCAATAAGACTAAGGAGAAATAAGGATATAACCACAGGATTTGAACAAAAAAGCAGTATGAGAATGAAGCAGACATATAGCCAGGAAACCAAGAGAAGGCAGAAATCAGAGAAAGTGAGAGAAGGAGGAATTGCAGAAAAAGTAAGAGGTAGAATAAACATAAAGATGATAGAAACATGCACATTAGATTTAACTAGTGTGACAGTTAAAAGAAACCTCTAGCTTAGATTATCTGCTGGCAAGGGTAAACCATTCTTGGTAAAATAATTTTTAATCCCTGTAACTTGTAATTCTATGGCCCATGTTTACATACCAAAATAAACTTTCTCCCACATTCGATATCACTCTGTCATTAGGACTGTTATTTCAGCTTTTCATTTTGAAAAACATTCAGCCCCCTAATAGCCAGTCAGGCAGAGAAAAATTTTTTTTTTTTTAAGGTGATCTTAGAAGCCAAACTGTACCAAAGTGCAGCAGAGTAAGCAGAGTAGTTCCAATACAGAACACTTTTTCCAAATGCTGTGAAGGTATAGGCCAAGTCAGTCACATGAAGCACATGACAGTACTGAACAAAAGTAAAACCTTATATACTGTTGAGATTGGTCCTGCCTTGGTTGAGAGCAGTTCTAGCTTCTACTATATGATAACTCCTCTAAGAGTGAGAAAAAATCTAAGGGTAAAATCAAGACAATGTAAGACTGAAATGTGTAGCCACCACCCCAGGGGCAAAGGATGAGGCATGGCCTCTCCTTTCTTCAACATGCATATTAGACAACATGTATTGATGCTTAATTTCATCTTAAAGACATCTCACCTCTTTCCCGGGCAGTTGGCTTGCTTTATTCCCCTAAACCCAACTCCTGCTAAAGGGAATATAAGAGAATTGTGGCATTGTCATTTCATGTTTTTACCACCTTATATCACTCTCTGCTTACTGATATTCTTGCTGTCCTGCTGAAGAATTAAGTGCCAGCCTGTGTTTCTGATGGCTGAGGATATTCAGCATCTTGATCAAGCCTCATACACACATTTTCTCTTCTACAGGAAGAAGTTCCTATGCATTCCCACTGCTAGAATATTACCTCAAGTACACACATGTCCTGCTACCGGTCCTAACTGATTCCACCCTGCCTCACTTGCATGGAGCACGCCTCATCCCTTATTCACTACTGAAAAATTAAGTACCTCAAACTAACTAGACCCACCTTTTTTTTCTACTCTGGGCTATCTTGCTCATCCCAGTACTTCTCATCATTATCTTGTTACATTTTATATTTCTTACCTGCTTATCAGTACTAGAGTGTTGTTTGTCACTGTCCTTGGTGGGACAAAGAGATGGCCAACCGTCGCAAACTGAGAATTACAAATAGGAACAAATTCTAGCTTTTATTCAACACTGTATATGAATTACAGCAATTTGCTGTCAAATGAGTTTTATTGAGGAGATGATTCATTCTCTCAAGCACTGTTTCAATCAATCAGTCAATCAATCCATCAACCCTTACTTTGGAAAACAAAATATGGGTAAAACTTAAACTTTCTGATGTTTACCCTCCCAAGGAAGATTTTCAGGGAAGGAGGAAAAGTCATAATCCTTCAGTCTCACCATATGGTGTTCCCATGCTTTGTTTGAAGTAGAGGGGAGAAACTAACAGCTTTGTCATCACTATTATAGTGAAATTCAGACATGGTCTGCTACCTATAACTACCTATAACTGTCTGCATTCATGCTAAGGAAAGGGATATGAAATATTTTTTAGATTACTGTAATCTATTTTTAGATTACTGTAAATCACAGTAATATGAATTCAGTCAATTAATTGAAAAAAACAGATTCAAATTTTTTTGGGAACTCTAGGGATGAGGAGAGAAGCATAATGTTGGATAAGGGGATATGGAAACATTTGAAACAAGGGTCAATAAAGTCTGTATGGCATATAATATCTTTTTTTATATCCATATGCTGCTTTGAAGCAAAAGAGCTATTTATTAAATGGCTTTAATTTGAAAGGTTGTTCAGTCTGATTTTGTGTGTCCTCTCCAGTCTGTCATGCTCTATTATTAACATGAATCCATCTGTGTGAGCTTTAATGCTGCACCTTTAATGAAGAGAGTTTATCATGTTCATATGAGTCAAAAAGTGAAGAAAAATATCTAAACTAAGGTTTCACCACATAATGAGCCTTCCTGTTCTCAACTTAATGAGGGGTATCTTGCAGATCGTGTGAAGTCAGCATGACTAAACAAAGGCAATTTCACCACCCACTCTTCTTCCTTAAAACAAAGTGTTCTAGACAACTATGTGTAAATTCATGGGATAGAGTACTATAGACTGTCATCATATCAATTCAGACAATATATGAATTATCTTTTCAGAAGCTCTGTTAGCCAAGATATATGTTATATGTTTTTTATTGCTGTTTAATTGTACAATATTTGTGTTGGACTAACAACAGTTTGAGATTATGCAATATATCTTACTTTTTGCTATTCGTGCAGTATTAATGATAGAGTTTCTTCAAACTATGTCATTGTAGTTGTGCAATTTTCAAATTTCACTAGTTTAAATTTCCTCTCATTATTTATTAACATATCTTAAAATCAGGTATTGTAAAATCCTATAAAACAGCGGACTGAAAAACGTAATACTTATTCTGTAAATACAATGTCATTCTTCATGAAATAAACACAGAATCTCTGTTAAAATGGCAGAAGAGTGAAGAGATCTGAGAGTAGCTTTGGCAGTATGGCTTGAAATTCCCTTCCAACACCTTATAGTGCTAATTTGTCTGTTGGCCCTCTGTGAAAGCCTGGCTGATCCTCCTGACAGATACAGTGAAACAGCAACTCTTTGAAGTCAAGAGTCACAGCTTTGGTAAGGTTGGAAGGGACAACAGTGGGTCACCTGCTTCAACCTACAAGCCCAAGAAGGGTCATCCTAGAGCATATTGCACAGGATTGGTATCCAGATAGTTCTTGAATATCTCCAGTGAGGGAGACTCCACAACCTCTCTGGACCACCCGTTCCAGTGCGTGGTCACCTGCACATGAAGAAGGTCTTCCTCATAATCAGGTGGAACTTCCTTTGCATCAGTTTCTGCCCATTGCCTCTTGTCCTATTGCTTGGCACCACCAAGAAGAGCCTGACTCCATCCCATTGACACCCTACCTTCAGACACTTGTACACGTTGATGAGGTTCCCTCTCAGTCATCTCTTTTCAAGGCTGAACAGGCCCAACTCTCTCAGCCTTTCCTTGTAAGAGAGATGCTCCAGTCTCTTAATCATCCTTGTTGCTCTCTGCTAGGCTAACTCCAGGAGCTCCATGTCTCTCTTGTACAGATAAGTCCAGAACTGGACACTCCAGATGTGGCCTCACTAGCGATGAGCTAGTGGCCTGCTGACCGACCTACTGGCCATGCCCTTCTTAATGCATCCCAGGATATCACAAGTGCACACTGCTGGCTCATGGACAGCTTGTTGTCCACCAGGAGCCCCAGTTCCTTCTCTGCTGAGCTGCTTTCCAGCAGATCACCCCCAGCCTGTGCTTGTGCCTGCAGAAAACAGGACAGCCACAAGCTGTTAGCATGTGGGAACTGTTGCTTCCCCTGTCTACCCTGTAACACTGCTAGTTGGCATGTTGGCTATCCCTTGCCAAGGGCCGTATGTGAGGGAAAACACAAAGCTGTGGCATTCTCAAAGAGGGCAGTGTAGTCTTCTTGAAGGAGCAGGACCTTGGCTCCAACTCCCTTCTGCAGCATGGAAGCACATTGAGGTTGTCACTGAGCAAAGATAGAGAGTGTAACAGAGTGTAATGGTTGCTGCTGCTTACTACTAGACCTACCATGCCAGCATGGGATGGGACTTTCTGTTTGTTTCTCTCTCTCTTCTCAAGTAATTTAGGAATTGCTGCTGGAATATATCATGTCCTTGGACTCTTGACTGTGTGCCTCTGTTTACTGGGGACCCACTAAAATAGTTGACCTAGAAGAATTTATGGCCTTAGTTTCAGTCAGTTAAGGAGGTGCATGGGGAGTGTGAAACAGCTAGTACTGGGTGAGAAACTGAAATGTCCATTGAGAAAAGAATCACAGAATTGTTAAGGTTGGAAAAAACCTCTAAGACCATTACTGTTAACCCAGGACCACTATGTTACTGCTAAACCATGTCCCCAAGAAATGCTGCCATAAGAGGTAAGAGGTCCATCCTAGCACACTGAGGAACAGAAGTGCTTACTCAGGGTCCAAATTCCTTTAGAAGGAAGGGTAAATGAAACCCTTACTGATCACATTCTATCTGACTAATTATGGGACCTTTGGGACAAAATGAAAGCAACGATACTTCTTTCTGTGACATCAGATTTTTGTGCTAAACCTTATCCCGAAGGTTTGCTCTCATGGTTGCTTGTTAGGGGAGTAGTTTGATGAAGCCACAAGGGACAGAACTAGGAAATCACCCTTCGGGCATTGCATAGGGACACTTGAGTATCTGCTCAGCTCTATGAAGAAGTCATTGCATCTGAGCACATCTGGATTTGTAAGGAAAATGTGCTGTACCATAGCAGTTACTGCAGGAGTCTGAAGCTGCATGTTTTTGGCATAGCTCTTGAAGTGTTTCATTTTTTGTGGAATCAGCTGCAGGCACAGAGAAAGCTTGAACCTGAGGCTCTCTGAAGGAAGAGTTTGAAAACCATGAGTAAGTTCAAAGCAAGTTCCCTACTGAGAAATGCAAAGAGATGTTTATTTTCAAAGGAATATAACAGTTGGTTTCAAAACAATCTTGTATTTCCAACCAAGTTATTTGCACGAAAAATGTATGAAAATATTGGAATGAAGTGCCATCACAAGAATGTAGGGTGAAGTTAACAGCAGCAAGGTTGTCATTATGAAAAATTCTGGGATTCAGTCTCCCTTGCCAAAACATACATAAATAAATATAATGCTGTTAATGAGACACACATGTCTATCATCAGACAGTATAATTATGTCTGAGAATTATTATGAAAGCTAAATACGTGTTAATTGAACATTTCCTTTTTTCTTTTAATACTGGCCCATCTCCTTGTAGCCAAGTTCATTAGCTCCTTGGCAATTGTCTAGTACCCTCACCACAAGACTGGAGGGAACTCCAGGCAATCAAGAGATGGAAGAGGCCCAGCAGTTCCACCATGTAACTCCATTTGTAGTGCTGAATAGAAGACAGTGTCTTTTAATAATACTCCAGCACCTCTGTTTGAGATCATGCTATTAATCTGTAGTTGTTTCATTCCCTGGAGCTGGCCAAAGGAGATCAGAAACATGATGTTCATTAAAAGGAAAAAAACCTTCCAACAACTGAAAAAACTCTATCCTTCATGAAGGGACAGGAAACCATCAGTGGAATCAAACCTCCTGTGGCATTGAGCTAACTGCATCTCATTACAGAGGCACTAGTGAAGAGTTGTACAGTCACATTTTTATGGCTTAACAGGTAGAAAAGCAGAATTTAGTACAATTAATAGGCTTTTTGGAACAGACAGTGACTATTCCTGAGGGACAAATGCTTTTCATCTCAGTATTTATGTTACTACTTTCTTCAAGAAGATATTGAATGTGTTTGATAGCAAATTCCTGGAACTTCTCAGGTATCACTCAAAACTTCCAAAGGAATGTTTTGTTGTTATTTTCTCTGCTAACCTAGAAGCAAAATATGGCCCAAACTATTTCAGTAGGAAAACTTATGTTTCTCAGTAAAAATAATACTGCCTTTGCTCCTGTATTCAATGTTTTAGGTAACTATTTTGTTACAGGATACACACATTAAGTATATTTTCATATGTACACAAAGTATTAGTAAGTGTTTTTTAGTGATTGATTTAGAGACTTTTATTCAAAAACAAAATCCAAAATAAATTAATATATTGACTATTTTTATAAAGGTTCAAATCAGTAAAAATAACCTTTTCTAACTCCATAAGCCAGAAAAAAAATTATTACTGGAATAAATAACTTGACTCTAAATATAAAAGTTATAAATTCTCAAGACTTTTCTGGTTGATATTTAATCCAAGTGGATCATGTGAACAGATCAGTCCTTTCCAAAACCCCAGATCAGGATATGGTTTTAGTAAGAGATATCTGTGTAACTTCTCAGTATCCTTGCTTTCTGTATGCTAACTGGCTTCAAAGCCTAGTCCCTGTCCCTGCCTGAAGGCAGATTAAAATCTCAGCTTTAGGATGCTGCAATAATGCAAGGACTTAGTGCAAGGCTCTACCATAGCGTTGGTGAAGCTGCTCCACTTTGCAGAAATAATTATTTTGAATAAGTAAAGGGTTAGGTTAGTCTGCCCTTTTGAGGGAGTCCCTGAACTCATTGGTCATTCATTCTCACTTTTTTATGCCTTTTCTCTTTCAACATAAAATTAAAAGTTGGATGTGAACTACAAGCTAAAGTGATACAAATATAATCCTGGAGTTTACCAAAGCCTGGTTGTTTATAGAGTGGGAAAAAACTTCTAGTGAAGGAGGGATGAAAAATGTTAAAAGCACCAGAGCCTTGATGACTGGCCTGTCAAGTAAACCAGGAATTACTCTTTCAGCTATCTTGGGAATGTATGGGAAGCAGGGACAAGGGAAGTGTTGATAAGGATGATTATCTGCCAAATCAAACTGTATTTTGAGTGAAGTGGAGGAATGCATGTTTTATGAGCCCTGAAGGAGTTAAGCTATGAGGCAGGAACTCCTGTTTCTGCTGTCAGATTTCAGGCAGATATGCACACAACCCAGTAAAAAGGTTTTGGTACCATAGCAACATTAGCTATGGAAATATAGGCTCCAAAAGAGCTAAATTTTGATAGTTCTAGGTTTGTGATTGCCAGTGTTTACTTGAAACAATTTTTTTTCTAGAATTCAGATGCTTACGTAGCCATTTAATGTCTAACATCATATAGCATTTAACAGGCAGTCAAAAGACTGGGATTTGAGGAGAAAACAAACTTTTTTCCCAGTAGTTTCACCTGAGCTAATCCTGTTTCATCCTGATCCAGAAAGACAGGATCAGTACAGTTCTGGTTTTATACCCATTGAAGATCTGGCTTTTACTTGTTGATTTTATACAGTTTTCACTGAAATTACTTGAAAGCTTTCTGAAAAAATGTCTCTACAGAACACAGATACCTCTTAAGAAAACACACTACAGAGCTAATTGAACAAGATGAACAGACTCACTCCAAATCCTTTGGGATTATGGATTTTAATGTAAGCATCCAGGGATAATGTGAATATATTTTTTGATTTTTTTTTTTAATTTCCAGCTAGTCACATTGCTGCAATACAATGACATCACCTACTTTTCTTAAAAAAAACTGTTGTCTTAAATACAGGGAAGTATGGCAGAAAGAATCCTATGTGGGTTTCATTAGATGAAGACTTTAAGTACCTGAAGGCTAGCTTGAAAAGCTCTCTTAGTCTTGTGAATCTTTCAGTCTTTCAGAGTTTCCACCAAATAGTATTTGTTTTTCACCTTCCTTCTCACTTAATATTTAACCTTGATGTTGAAGATTTGTAAATATTGCCCCCAGGTATCTTTATTCTAATAGCTTTACAAGTAAATGAAATGAGAAGTGTGACAAAGGCTCTTGATGAAGGCTACCCAGGTGAAGTATTTTTAATGTGCTCTTATGGAAACCTGGTAAGGAAGGAACTCTTTTTCAGAGCTGATAACGTTGTATGACATCTCTTCATTTATTCTTTAGGTTTTTTTTCTTCTTCCCTCAGATAAGAGTCATGGATTTAGCAGCTTTGCTTTTTGAATCTTCAGTTTTCTACAGTACATCCATTACTTTCCTGTTTATTTGCCTCCATCACAGCACTCCACCTCTAGTTACAGAGACAGAAAACACTGAAACATTATGAATTAGGCTGGACTGAGCAGAGGCTCCAAAGAGGACAGTAGTCAGGGAGAATGCTCATCTATTTCAAAAGGAACCAAGCATATCCTGAGGCTGCTGTCAAATATAGATCTCCCTCTGTACACCCTCTGTCTCTGTGTGAGAAGCTTTTATTTTGCTTAACTCTGGTACCTGCTAATGATGTGATCACTGAAGTACACATGTGTTGCAATGAAAACATGATGCACCTCCTGATGTGTTTGCTCATCAGTCCTCTATTAACTGATCGAGTAGAGTTGCTGTTTTAGCTCAGTGGGTGGAGTTTTGTGGTTTTGGAAGCCAGGTTCAAATCCCAGTGCTGTGTTTGTGGCTTGCTGATGATCCTGGGGTCAGTTTGTCTGTGGTCACAGATCATTACACCCTGTAGACAGCAGCTCTCACACCACATCACCAAAAATTACACCCTGTGAACACAATCGTGTTTTCTGAGCCATCTGAATATTTTAAAAGACTAATTTTTTGAAGATTGTGCATGCTAATTGGCTTGGAAAAGATGTTTTTTATGAATTGTGTGTTTGGACACATAGTAAGAATTTTTTCTAAATATATATATAGCAATTTTCTCCAGTTTGTTGATGAACACAAGCAAAATTATTTTATGTTAACACATCACAAATAAAGTGATTTGAGAGCATCTATTATGGAAAAAGAACACAGTCCTTCCACTAACTTCAGTAGGTGTTGGTTCAGTCCCTGAGTACAAAAATATGTCAAATATATTTTGACCATGCACAAAAATAACAAAAAGGCTCTTTTTCCTCATATTATGTATTGGAAGAGTTAACTGTTCTTAAATACACATCATCAAATTCTGTACATAAATGACTCCTACATCTTTACCTAAAGGAAACATGGAATCAAGTCACAGAGCTTCTACTTTGGGAGTAAAGCTGAAGAGCACATGCAGCAGAGTGCTGCAGTTGGTAAATATGAACTGGATGAACTTTGCAGTCTTGAAGACGAAGCTGTAACCTGAAGTTACACCAGCTGTGACTCACAGATCTGAGTAAATATTTGTTTATTGGAGTCCATTTCTCCTTTAACAGAAGAGGCAGAGGCTTTCTTGTGCGTCTCTGGATGTCCTGCACTCTCCTGTAATTGCTGGCTGCACATATACAGATGTTGGTAAAAAATGGCCTGGCATATGTGAGTACACCAATCAGCTTCTTTCATGGGTGGGGAAATAAGACAGAATAGTAGGACTTTCTTTTTTTCCTTAGAGGTGCTTCTAAAAATACTTTTCAATACGCAATTTTAACTACTGTTTGCAAATGCATGTGTTGGAGCTCAAAGAACTTTAACAGAGTTTAATTTTGCAAATCTGTTGCTTATCTGAGGTCCTGAAAAAGTAGAAAAAAGGTGATGTACACATAAACTAGTTGATTTATTTCCCTATCTATCAGGATTCTCTAGAGGACCTTACTTTAAACATATGTTCTGGAAGAGAAATCAATAACAGCATTCAAAACTAATTTTATAAAATCAATGTCACTCCCTCCAGCTATCATCTTTCAAGGTTCATACGTTGTACATGGTATGCATCTGTTAATAGAGTAACCACAGTAAAATGACCAAGTAGAAAACCAAAATCCCAGGTACTTCAGTGTCTACATATTTTGGACTGTGTGCTTGCAGACTGTTAAACAGAATAAGCATATCTCAACTCATCACATCTCAAGATTTTTTTCAAACTTAACTGCTTTCTACCAAACAAAGCAAATAGGGTCTAAAATTGTCTCAAATGAAAGAAACTCCATTTTGCAGCAGTTAATTAAATTTAAGGTTAAGGAGTTGTGCTAGAAAGTTGTGTATATAGTTCTTCTGTGTACAAATTGGACTTTTAGGCAGAAGCCATCAGTTCAGCAGCACTGAGTCCCATACTGAAAAGAGCTTTATTAGGATTTGCATCTCTTAATATCTGAATGCAGGTAATTAGCCCAGTTGTTTTGCTGCTGCCCACTGTGCTGATCGTTTCCTATCTGACCCAAGGTACGTGATTCCCTGGCAAGTCTCAGATGGAAGTAAATCCCTCTTCAGTATTAGAAGGCCCTGTTTCTCTCCATCAGAACGTGTCTAAATCCACTCCTACTTCTGAAAGCTCTTAACTTTTATCCCCCATTTCTTAGTGTTTAGATTGGTCATGTTCAGGCACTTGCCTATCCTGAGCTCTTCCAGATGCTCCCCTTCATCCTGCAACCTGGAGCACCTCAGGGAGCTGTAGTCCAAAAATGGAGGCAGATGTGTATAACAGCACTCCTAGAGTGTCCCCATAGCTTTGAATACCAGCTCTGAGTTGCTGGACTCAATTGCCCTGCTTGGAGCGTGTTCAGTGTTGGAGCATTTTCAGTGCCATCTGGAGAACTGACAAAACACAGATATCCTTATACAGATATCACAGAGCGAGGCAGAAAAGGGAGGATTTATGGATCTTCTGTGTCTAAATGATAAGAACGTGGACTGCAAGTTTGTTTTAACATTGAAATGTGAAAAAATTTCACTGCTGTAAATATGATTTAAAAATCCCAAGCAATACAGGGCACTCTCTCCTGTAAGATATGGGCCCCCACCACTAAGCATTTAATTAGAGCAGCCTCAAACTCTGATTTTTAGGTATAGGCATTGCTTTTCTTAATCATGGATATTGGTAAACTATCGCTGTGGCCATCAGGATTTTTTTCCCAAACAAACCTGAAAATGCTTCACTCTGCTTGCAAGTATTTTGTGTGACATTACACCACACAGTTTTCACAGATTTCTGGATATGGGCTAAATAAGGTAGAACTGATGCTTCTCTGGTGGTGCTCTGTAAGTAACTTTCCTCTTTTCCCCCTTCTTCTTTGACAGTACATTAAAAAATGCTGCAATTCTCAAACTTCAATCTTTATTTCCTAGCATAAACAGTTATCCCAGCATTTAGTCCTACCACTCCCTTCTCCAATCCATTTCCTGCTTGTTGATCCATCCTTTCAACCATCTTAATCCATTACAACCTCCTGTCCCTTTGTTCTTTCTAGCCATCTCTGACTGAGAGGATTGTGAAGAACAGTTTAGGTTAGAGAAGACCCTTATGATGATGGAGTCCAGCTGTTAAACCTAACACTGCCCAGTCTACCATTAAACCAGGTCCCTAAGTATCAATATGTATCTGTCTAAAAATAATGATAACTGGATTGCCAGGCAATGTGGTGATAAAACAGAAAAGATAAAACAACAGTCAAAAATGTATAGTGGCTCCATTTTGGGCTATAGAATATTGGTAAGGAGACTGAAAGCAAACTAGTCCATACAGGTTTTGAACTTTTCTTTTATATGTATGTAATCTCAGTGCAAATTTTTATGTGAAACAGCAACATAAAGTCTGCTGTTATTTTGCCCTGACCCTTTTCTAAAAGGGTCTTGCCACTGGCTTTTGAATATTCACACCAGGTGATGAATCACCTGCAAAGTACAGTCTGCTAAGACACACACAGAATTACTATATTGCCACATAGCCTCTTCAGACATCATATGGATAGACCCCCAATGCAAACCCATTTTGCAATCTTAAAACTGATCAAACCTTTCAACTTTTGTTACAAAGACTATTTTTCAGGGAAAATGTTTTGTCTTTGCAGAAGAATCATTCTGTAAGAGCAGAGGACGGAAATGTTGAAACTGAAGGGAATAAAAAGAGTTTCACAGAAAATGGGCTATGTTACTATTGATATCAGTACCATGGTCAGTTGTCCCATATTTGTATCACTAAACTAGTCCAGAAAGCAACCCTTGTCCAGAAAAATGTCTCCACTGGTGAAGTTGCTCCAGATTAATGTCATACTTCATACTGTTGTACCTCTTTCTTCTCCATTTGCCTTATTACCATGGCATCAAAAGCCCATGGAATTGAAAAAGTAAATCCAGTGGCTGTAGAGAAAATACTTTACAATCCCCTTAGCTCCACCTAAGGAAGTGAAACGGACATTTCTAAGAGTATCTAACAGGTATATTCTGTGCTTAAGTGAACAGACCCACTGTGCCTGAAATAGTAAGCAAGGACTGAATGATAAAAAGAGAAGATGGGCAGGTGTATAAGTTAAAGGTCATGAGCATTTTTGGATAAAAAAGAGGGAACAGAGTTTATACTCTGCTCTCATTTCACTGGATTAATCTCAGTTTACTGCCAATCTTTTGTGGAAATAGTGTAGGGTTTTCCTTCCAGCACACTAAACTCAGATTTTTTTATAGCAAGGAGTCTCATTATTTTAACATTCTAATTAATGTCCTCATGGAAGGTGCTTATTATTATTGGCTCTACCTTGTCTGTAATTCTGACAAATTAACAGATTGAGGGAGACTGTGTTGATGGTGCCTATAGCTGTTTGTGGCTTTCCCATTTGAAAGAGTATATTAAAGTTGGATCCAGATTACAAATGTTTAATCTGGCAAAGATATTTGGTGGCCTCTAAAACAAATATTGTGTCATTAATATAGCAATATCCGTAAATGGGACTGGCGGCATATAATGCTGTGTCTGTGAATATTTTCAAACTCTGTTTAGGATCCTTAACTAACCCCATTCTGCGTAGGTAGTTTCCCCTCTTCAATACCTAAATGCAACAAAATACGTTAAGACTGTATTTTTAGCCTTAACTCTAAATTCTCAGGAGTTTGTGGTTTTTAAATGAGAGCCTTAGTATTATCTGGACTTAGTCTGCTTTTGTGGTTCAATAGAAAATACAGAGTATTCAGTTTTTCACTTCTGGTACATTTTTACAATGGCATTAAAAATAGTAAAACCTTTCAAGTTTATTCAAGTTGACATGATGAACCATAATTACATTGTTTAGCACAGTTTATTATATAAATACAAGCCTACATTTTTTCAAGTGAATTTTGATCCAATGCCAGAAACTGTTCTTTGAACTTTTAAGGCTGATCTTTGACATGATATACAAAGATGTATCATCTCCATCCAAACCACTGAGCTATTATAATGTTGTTACAGGAAAGAGGTGTGAGCCAAAATGATATGAATATTGAAGTTAGGAAAAAATTACTGGATAGTAACTGAAATCCAAAAAAAATTAAAAAGCACAGTCAATTGTATTCATTTTCTACCACCAATGCAAAAAGAATGGAATCTCTATTGCAAACCTGCACCCTTTAGGGACTGGGTAGAATAGCTACTTTACTGAAAGGACCAGAAAATGTCAGGCCTGTATTTTGGGCAATTGCTGCTAGAAAGGCAACAGTGAGAAACAGCACCAGTGGCGAGTCCCCAGAACCTTTGCCTACCATTTGCTTTGAAGTATATATCACAAGACAGATGTTAAATTTAGTCCTTACGGGAACAACAGAGGTCGTCCGGTGAAATCAGTTAAATAGAAAACTTCTCTTGCAAAGAATTTCAGCATGTGACAGGTAAAATCATTGCTTAGGAACCTTCCACAGTTAGTTTTTTCATACTATCTTCTCTTTGCTTCTTTTCCTGTCTCATAACTGTTCTTGTCAAGAGCTCTTTTGCGTATTCACACCATTTGATAAAGTTGACCAACCATCCAAAGACATGAGGACAAAATTTCAACACTTTAGAGAAGAAGCTGCATACTCCTGCAACCAGCTATAAAGCAACTCTCTGAGCAAATGGAAATATAAATACAAATTCTTTATTAAAGAGTCATATGCTCCACAGAAGGGGGATGGGGTGAGAAAGATATGTGTTGTGAAGCACAAAGTGCAAGTATGTTTATAAAGTGGATGTGTAATTTTTATGACTATCAGACATCATATGCATCCTTTTGGAAATCACACCTTCTGTCCTCTCAGGTACGTCTCAAATAGCAAATATGGCTTTCATGGTACTTTTCTTTGAAGGTCTTGCTAGACTGAAAGCAAGATCATAAAACAGGACATCATCAGCTTTTCTAGCTCACATTTTTCTGAAGTGCAAATAAATTAACAGTTTTAGCATGAAGCCTCATGATGAAAAGGCAGTGAGGCCCTTGGGAACAATCAGTCAATAACATGTGAAATATTTTCTCTAAGATTTTCAGAAAACTTCTATTGCTATCCAGTGAAACTTGGAATATTACATACAGTGGAAATAAACCTTCTTACTCTAAACTCCAAACACAACTCCTTCCTTTGATTGCTGAAAAACCTGCTCTTTTTTATGTAGTTGATACAAAACCTTCAAGTAATTCAGTAAAAGGTTCCATATTTATCAGAAGTGAGAACACAGAAAGATCTTCTGTATATACTCAGTAGGTTAATTGGTCCCTATCCTGAAGACACTGAAGAGATTATCCTATTTTAATGAAGAGATAAGCACTGGAATTTATCATCACCTTGTCACCAGTGATCAATATCCAATAAAAGAGAGGCACAGACTTTTGTGAATGTTAAGAAAGAATATTAAGAGTTAAGAAAGGAGGAACAAAAACAGAAACATTCATGAAAAAAACAGAGAGCAAAGAGACTAGACTATGAGACTAGATTATGATGTATATGAAAATGTCTGATTCCTATGAAACAGCAGCTCAGAACTACAGAGAAGTGTAAATTTGCCTGATGTTCAGGAGAAGCATTAGCAGTAGCTGGTTATTTTCACTGTAGAAGACATTTAAAAATAAAAACAAAAAAAGCTGGTGCATTTTCAGTGCTTCACTGCCATCTATTGGGCAGATACAGTACATCTCATTTCTGTTTTCTTCCTGAAGGAAATACTACGAAAATATCTACAGACATATTTAAACTTGCTTCTCAGCTAGCTTAGGGATCCTTGCGTCTTGCAGAAGTCATAGTCATCCTTCCCTCAAGATAATAGTGATAAATTTCCAAGTTCCTTTTATCTTGCAACTAATTTTGTGGGTATTCTATCTAAATGTATCACTTATCTAAGCAAACTAGATTTAGATATTCTTCACTTATAAGTATGTATTGAGTTTCTGTGGCCAAGTTTTGGTGTGGAGGGGCTATAGGAGTGGCTTCTGTGAGAAGGATGGACCCACCGCTGGCCAAGGCCAAGTCAATCAGGAATTATAATAATGTCTCTGGAACAGGCTGGCATAGAAAATAGACTAAATGGACTCTAATTCCTCAAATAATGCTTCAAATGTATCCTACACAACTTTCTCTCCATTATAATTGTATATATAAGAAACTCATCTACTTATGGAGAACTAGGGAGAACTATGATAGTATCATGAAATACTAAAAACCACACTGAATATGATTGTCAGTTTTTTCCAATATTTTCTGCCACTGAAAGCAGGATTAGTCTTTGTGTAGCTTATACTGTGGATAAATTAATGGAGAATGTGTATTGGGATAGCCATTAGTTTGTCCCTGGATTTTGAGGCAAGTCTGAGGATAAGGATGTTCAACAGGTACATTCTGTGTTAAGCATTTTCTTCAAGATTCAGGAAAGTTATGTTTTCTTTATTTGGCATTTAGAAGAACTGGTTGTACATTCTGCAGGGCAAAACTTTTCAATGGGAAAATGAAAATTATTCACAGTTAATAGAAATATGGTATTTCAATTGGTGGAAGAAAAACCCAAGAGGATATGCCCTGGGATTGTTGACATTGGTATTGCTACACATTTAGAAATTTGTTTCCTATTCAAAACAACCTATAAGCTGAAAGTACCCCTATATGAGTCCTTTGAATTTTTATTAGTAAGACATCTAGATCGGTCTTTAGAATTTTTTTTTAAATTTTGCATGATTGGTCACTGTAAAATTCCTGGGTTTGTTCTGTTTTCAAGGAGAAAAGAAATGTAAATTCATCAAAATTTCTCATGCAGTTCCCTTTCCTTCCTACAAACTAGTAAACCATAAACTAGCCTCATGAGAATAAAAAATACTATGCATGTATAAGGCATGAAATTATCCCTTAGTTTCCATGTTTGCCCACAACATTCATTTGGCAGTCTGAAGGATTGCCATGTCCTTGATAGAGCAGCAAGAAGTCAGTGGAAAGAGAACTTGTGTGATCAGAGATTCGTGAACAGTGCGATTTGCCAGTCCAATACACTCAGGTGCAGTTGATTTCACGAGAACTTGCACGATCCCGATTTCCAAATAGTGCAATGTACGGAAGGAAGAGGAAATCAGATTCAGAATTGCCACTGATAAATGCACTAACTACAGTGTTAATCCGTGCCACTACAGAAGATACAGTAACAGAGATCTATTAGTAGTATATATATATATATATATATATATAAAAATATTCCCAAATCAGCAGTTGGAGGTGCAAAGCCCACCTTAAAACATCCCTTCAGGGTTGGAGGAGAGACATAATCTGTTGACTGATCCCAAACAAGCAGACATGTTTCTCCTCTCTTTGTTGTTGTTGTTGTTTTTAGTTTTGTTTTGCTCTAAAACCCTCCTTATAATATTTGTCCCTTTCCAAAGGGGTGGAACAATTGCATATTATAGGTGAGGTTTTGGTGACTGTCATCATACGTGTAAAGTATGTTCTCTTTTCTCTTCATTTGCATTCTCAGGGTGAGAAAGTTAATATGCAAATAGGGCTTAATGAGGGTCTTGGTTACTGTAGTGGATTGACCCTGACTGCACGCCAGGTACCCACTAAAGCCACTCTCTCACTCCCCGCTGCAACTGGACAGAGGACAGAAAAAAAACACAGCAAAGGATTCATCAGCTGATGTAAGAGCTGGGAGAGGTCACTTACTGATCACCATCACAAGCAAAACAGACTCAAAGTGGGGATAGTAATTAAATTTATTACTAACAGGATCAGAACAAAAGAGTGAGAAGTAAAATAATATTAAAACACGTTCCCCCCATTCCTCCTTCCTTCGAAATTCCACCTCTTCCCCTTCAGTAGTACATGGAGACAGGGAATGGGGGTTACAATCAGTTGTGGGTTTTGCTGCTGCTCAGGGAGAGGAGTCCTTCTCCTGCTCCCATGGGGTCACTCCCATGGGAGACAGTCCTTCATGGACCTCTCTGGCATGAGTCCATCCCATGGGCAACAGTTCTTCATGAAACTGCTGTCCTGTGTCATTCCTCCATGGGGTGCAGTCCTTCACAAATGAGCTGTAGCAGTGTGAGTCCCCCACAGGAGCCACAACTCCTGCCTGGGAAAAACCTGCTCCAGAGTGGGCTCTCCTCTCCACAGGCTGCACGTCCCTGGCAGGACCCTGCTCCATCTTGGGCCTCCCACAGAGTCACGGCCTCCTTCATGCATCCACCTGCTCCAGCATGGGCTCCTCCGTGGGCTGCAGGTGGGTCTCTGCACCCCGATGGTCCTCCACAGCTGCTCCACCATGGTCTGCACCACGGGCTGCAGGAGCCTCAGCTCCGGTGCCTGGAGCACCTCCTGCCCCTCCTTCTGCACTGACCTTGGTGTCTACTTTGTTGTTCAGGTTCTCTCTCCACTCTTCCCTGGCTGGAAGTTTCGTCTGAGCAATAACTTTCTGTTCCTAAATATGTTATCACAGAGGTGTTACTATCATCCCTAATTGGCTCAGCCTTGGCCAGTGGCAGGAAGTCCATCCTGGAGCCAGCTGGCATTGGTTCCACTAGACAGGGGAAGCTGCTAGCAGCTTCTAACAGAAACCACCCCTGTAGCACCCCCTCCACCCCCGCTATCAAAACCCAACCACAGAAACCTACTACAGTTACTTCCAGTCAGAATTTATAGTTTATACAAGAGGTAAGATAAGCACTTTGGTCCACTTTGGTTTGAGCATGAGAAGAAATGGCACAGTTAATTTGCAATGGAGAAAAAAAAAAAAAAAGGAAAAAGAATGGTCCGAGATAAACACTTTACTGCCACCTGCTGAGGTGGCAGTAAAGGCTGTTTGACCTTCACCAGAAAGTCTTCATGCTTATCTTTGTCTCCTCAAAGGACCTGATTTATAACAAAGGTTTGTTGTGCATGGATAATGGGAGGTGAAGCTAAGAGCAGGTTCAGAGGCCTGGGTGCTCTTCTGTGCTTCCCTGAGACATGGAGCTGTGAGGTCTTCACTTCCATACAGGCATCGTTCAATTGTTAAACCTTGCTCCAGCCTAGTGACAGATAAGCGAGGGGCCCAGCTCATGTTCTCAGCCAGACTCATCAATTCTTCACCGGCTTAAGGCAACTCTGTAGCAACTCTGATAACTTGCAGCAGACTGCCAGGAGGGCTTTTGGAACAGCTCTCTGTTACGAGATGGAGAACACCATCACACTGCCCTGCCTTTCCTGGACAGAATTCTATAGTGACCATGGTACTTGCAGAAAATGTGCATCGGTCTTTCAGTGTGCTAGAGCACTCATAGTGACTGAATTTGAAGCTCTTAAAGCCCTGATAGAAATAAGAGGTATTGAGTCCTATGCACTGAATAATAAACTCTTACATTCAGGATGTCTTTCATGCAAAAGAAGTAAAAGGCTTCTTTCTCATGGTGTATTTGTGGTAACCCAACACGTCATCTCCACACATCAATCTGGAGCCAACAAGTTCACTCCCAGCAGAAATACACACCTTTAGAACTATCATATTCATAGATGCATCTGCTCTGTTGAACAGAGAAAATAATTTCAAAATAATTATTTCTTTTGGATCATGCATTTTCAAAATATCCAAAGAAAACTTTTGCATACATTCTGCTCAGACAATATTCACATTTGAAAAATATAATTAAAAAAATGTTTCTTTGCATCCAGAAAAGAAGCTAGCAGTCACTGATGGTAGAGATGGCTACTTCCTCCTCACCCTTCAAAGCACACCCGACGTATCCAATGATTTCACTAGCCAAGGAGTAAACAGTCTCTAATTGCTTTTATGATACTTTGGCCCTCTTTAAATAGCTTATTCAAAAGGATTGCCTTACTGCCTGTGTTCTCCTGACAGTGAGGTTATGTCTATTTACATGTGCTGGAGACTGGAACATGACCAGCACAGTTCTCTCAAAGCGAAGTTTCCTTTTGCTTCCTGCAGAATTTCTACTGAGTTCGTGGCTCAGAGGAGTTTTATGATGTTTTATACTCTCTTGTCTTTTAGGAAGGAAAGCATGGGTTAAATTAAACCTTTACATCCAAATTTAGGTCTGCATCTGGAGGTCCTAGATCATGATGAATATCATACTGATGGAGTAGAAAAGGCTGGAAGCCTATTCCCCTTATGAAATAAAGCCTAGTGGCCACATGAAGAAATAAGGGCTAATGTGCAAAACCCACTGTCTATAAAGAAAGGTAACATGAACCTTAACATATATGTATTTTCTGTTGGTTTTGTGATACGGCTATTTTTTAACTGATTCAGGGAAACAAAAATCAATTCTTGAGCTATATCTACTCTGCAACAGATGTAGACTATGTTACCACACCTGATCCTGCTTTAAATAGCTGCCTCAGGTATGGAAAACAAACTGAAGCACGAAAGACACAAAACTATATTAACAGCTCAGTAAAGTTAAGGAACACACATTTCTCCATACAAACAGCTCAGGGTAAATGGTTTCATTTGATGTTCTCACTTTTTTCAGATGTTGTCCTGGAAGGGAGAGTGAACAGCTAGTCCATATCTATCCCTTCTACAACTCTTATGACTTTACAGGGTTCTGCTGCATTCACATTCCAGTCATCTACTTTAATGGAGCAGGAAAAAGTAGACAACTGCATTAACAGAGAAATCGA
The DNA here is from genome assembly GCF_022539395.1 of Myiozetetes cayanensis. Lineage (NCBI taxonomy): Eukaryota > Metazoa > Chordata > Aves > Passeriformes > Tyrannidae > Myiozetetes > Myiozetetes cayanensis. The sequence continues at coordinate 30,089,289 of NW_026086604.1, read as the reverse complement.
AAGGAACCTGAAAATAATTATTCTACAGGCCCATAACCTTCCTACTCCTTACAATAGCAGTTTCTGTGGCTCATCAGAATGAAATCTAAACATCTTTTAGTCTGAGCCTGAAGGGTAAACTGAGTTTTCAATGGATCAGATTTTTCTTTATAGGGAAGACAACTTCCTTATAATTTGTGCATCAGTATCCACACTGCTGCTGTTAAAATAGATACTTATTTTGCTGAAAATAGTTCTCCCCTCATAATAACTTCTATTAACCCAGGACAGAAACAAAGCAAAGCATAATTTCATGCAATAAAGATGACCAACAAAATAAACAATGAAAAACTGGTGACCATACAGCAATTAGGCAGGAAGGTTTGGTTATATTATGATCATCTCTTCAAAGGAAAAGAAAAAAAAAAAAACAGCATGAAAGTGAATATAATGTATATTTACTTCAGGATTCTGTTTACAAGAAGACTAAGTAGACAGAATAAGCAAGGAGAGATACTAGCAGAGAATACAGAATTCTCTTAAAATGTATTTTGTTTGTTTTCCAAAAGTCTAGAACCTCTACTCCTTGAGATTTTTGAACCTGAGCAAGTTTTTAGTGTATAGACCTTCATATGTGCTCAATTTTCCCATGTAAAAAATCCACTGGAGACTTTTCATTAGTGCATAAGGAATTATTTGGAGTAAATGGTGCTGTTTATTTTCAGTGATTGCAGGTTTCTTACATGGAAATGCAACAAAATTTAATTGAGAAGAAAGTACTGAAGTTTCTTTGAGTGTAAGAGTGAAAATTAATTCCAACAACACCTGGTTTGGATGTTAGATGAAGAGGAGGAGAGTTGTTTGCATTTGAGCATGAGAAGAAATGGCACAGTCAATTTGTGATGGAGAAAAAAAAAGAAAAAGAATGGTGGAAAAACACCAGTGAGTGGAATTGGGACAGGGACCATAAAGATTTCCTAATACACTGCCTACTTCTTCATCTTGATGAATGGTGCTTATGTACTGAGGACTAGGAGCAAGAGTGGTCAATACAAACAGCTGGATCACTGGCAGCAGCAAGGGACAGATCTGGCTCACTCGTAGTAGCAGGAGGCAGGTGCTCTGCTGAGGGTCAAACTTCAGTGACATAAATAAACCACAGAAAGCTCAAATTGTTGTTTACATAATCCATGTTAGTAACTAATTGCTCATTAAAGAAATAAATTTGAGAAATAATTATTTTTCGTGCTGAATTTTCACTGATTTTGAAACTTTCCATGTATAGTCCTGGTCTGCTATAAAGGAAAAGGTGAGACAACTCTGATAAATTTTCTACTGTATTTCATGCAGATGCTGATATGGTTTTCTAAATGGCTACACACATAAATCAAATCAGGTCCTTAAAAAGAAAACTACTTTTTTACAGCATTAGTTACAGATGTGACAATATGTGCAGCAAATTTTTCCATTGCTGGAGGGAGGGAGGGAGGGAGGAAGTTAGGAAGGGAGGAAGAGAGGGAAGGTGGGAGGGAGGGAGGGAAGAAAGAAGGAAAGAAGGAAGGAAGGAAGGAAGGACGGAAGGAAGGAGGGAAGGAAGGATGGAAGGAAGGAAGGAAGGAGGGAAGGAAGGAGGGAAGGAAGGATGGAAGGAAGGAGGGAAGGAAGGAAAAGAGAAAAAACATCAATCTTCTCTTTTGCTAACTAAATGCATTATTACATCAAAAAACTGGTGGCACATATTTCATTGTGTCTACTAGATATTAAATTTTTCGTTTAAATGTGTCTTGTTCCTCCTACTTTCTAGTGCTCATTGTCTTAATGCTATTAAGTTATTGCCAGTGTTCGCAGGGAACCATTAGTACCAATACCAGTGTGAAATTTCACTGCTTCATCTTAAATTGTATCAACTTCAAAGGCTACCTCTCATCATTTTTGTTCTAATTATTTAAAGCAACCTGCACAAAATAAATATTAATCTTAATCTATTTAAATGTTAGTATAAAAGGCAGCAAGGTCTGGTTTTGGTTTTGACTCAGAGGACCCATGAAAATTAATGAAGAAACCCTCGAAACCACAAAACAAGAATAAATCTAGGCCCAGTTGTCTCACAGAAAATAGATTTAGATACCAAAAAAAAAAAAAAACCAAAACAAAACCCAAAACCAAAACCAAAACAAAAAAAAAAACAAACAAAGGAGACATGTTTATCTGAAGTACTTTTGCTTTTAACAGTTCATCTAGCTTTAAAAGTTCTTAACTGCGATGAATTTGTTAGACTATATATCAAGTGGAAATCTTTCCTTTGAGCAAAACTTTCATCTGCAGAGCAGAAAGGGATTTGAGGTACAAGATGCTGATATTTTCTTTTTAATTTTTATTTTTTTTATTTGAGATGATGCTCAGTTTCCACAGGAAACCATGGGATTTGAGCTCTCTTTGCTCCTGGAAAAAAGTGCCACTATTGTGTGGACCTATCAGCTCTGCAATGTTTCTCACTGGACTGCTCCCTGTGATACTGGAAGCAGTAGTTGCATTTCAAAAAGACAGTTTTATTCATAACAAAAATCTGTTTAGTTTTGAGCATTCCATCTTGTGGTGTTTAGATGTCACAAGATGACCTTCAGTAAGTTGCGCTAAAACTTGGTATTAGAGTAGTTCTACTTACCAGATTTTTAAAGCTGTGTGCAATTTATTATCTTAATGGTTTTTTCTCCTTTTTTTGACAGAAAATAACTGAATAGTGGAACTTTTGTTTACTGTGGTGTGTTGCCCTCAGCTGAACATCAGGTGCCCACCAAGCTGCTTTATCCCTCCCCTTCCCAGCCAGACAGGGGAGAGAGAATAAGATGGAAAACAACTTGTACATTGAGAAAAGGCAGTTTACTGAAGCTGAAAAGAAAGTTTACATGCAAACAAGCAAAGTGATGTCCAGCCATTTCCCAGAAAGCAGGGCTTCAGCACCTGTAGCAGTTGGTCCAGAAGGCAAACCTTGTAAATAAGGAATGTCCCCTGCTTCCTCCTCCTTCCCTTAGCTTTTATATCTGAGCTGACATCACATGCTATGGAATATCCTTTTGCTTAGTTTGGGTGAGATGGCCTGGTTTTGTCCCCTCCCAGGATCTTGCCCTTGGTGCACAGGGAAGGAATGTTGAGAGACAGTGCCGATGCTGTGCCAGCACTGCTCAGCAGTAGCCAAAACACTGGTGTGGTATCAACCTTTCTAACTAGTGTAAAGCACAGCACTGTGAGGACTGCTATGGGGAAATGAATCCAGCTCAGCCAGACCCAATACATTTACTTACAGAAATCATGGATAACCAGTAGTTTTCAGTAAGTCATTCAGAATGTGTGTTTTCTGAGAGGTGCTTCTCAGATGATCCTTTGCATCATGGTGTCTTTCATTCTGCCTAAAGAAATATGTGCATCTTTACAGATTCTTTCCCCAAACCAAATTTACATCTTCCAATATGTTTTTGTTTATCTTTGAATCCCTGATTGCATCACTTTCTGATCTCTTACAATGGAACTGGTCAAAGTGTCTGATCTGTAATCAAGGATGACATGTTTATCAACTTTTGGAAAACACTTCCTCAGTTTCTCCCAACTCTCATAAAGTGGCATGAAATCTACACCATTCAGGTGCTCTATTTTCTTAGGAGTAAAATATTCATCAAACTTCTGAATGGCAACCAAATAATTTCTTAACATGATTTAGCTGTATGTTTTAAAGGCAGGTTCCTGCCTTATTCAGGTGAGATCTTTCTTAAACTTAGAGGCTTTGTCATAGTTCTGATTTTAGCAAAGAATTTTTTCTTCCCCTTACCCCTGCTGTGTGTGTGTGCGCTCTGTATATTGCCCATTAGGTGAACAAAAGAATCGGCCTGGCCCAGTAATAGCCGAGAGATTAGTCTCCTTGACAACGAAGGGGGAAGAGTTGAGGGGGAGCTGGTGTGTGGGGCTGGAAGGAGGTGGGGAAGGGAGGTGTGGCTGGTGTGTGTGTGGGGAGTGAGGTGAGGACCTGCGGTAAGCTGCAGAGCTGCCTAGTTTGCTTCTTTTCTTCCTGTCGGAGTGGAGTTTGTTGCTGTTCTCTTCTCAGCTGTTGCTGGCTGCAGGCCCTGCTTAACACTAATCCTAATCAGCTGAAGTTCGTGAGTTTTCTTCCATTGGGAGAACTTTCTGTTTTATTGCTGTTTTTTTTTCTTTTCCTTCCCCCTTCCCCCCCCCAATCCCTCTCTCTCTCTCCTTCCCCAGTGTGGGAAGGGAAGGGGAACCGAGTTTTTTTGGTTTTTAGTTTGTACCTGGAGAGTACTGTTTTGGTTTTTTTTTCCCCATCCCACGGGGCGGTGACTAGGGATTCCATAGCGCTGCCTGGTGATGGGCACTGGACATTACAAGTTCTGCTTCCTCCAGTGATCCAACAGCGCCACCTGGTGACTACAATAGGACACTACAAGTTTTTGCACCTTCAGTGACCCAACAGCGCCACCTGGTGAATGATACAGGACATTACAAATTTTGCATCTCCAGTGACCCGACGGTGCCCCCTGCTGACTGTGGTTGGAACTGCATCAAAGGGTGCAAAAAAAATTTAACTGTTTGATTTTCTTCTTGCTGATTTATCGGTTTTGTTCTTAAAGGGGATTATTGGTGGGTATAGGAGTATTGCTTAGTTATTTTACTTGGTTTTTTTCAGTGTTCCTGTTAATACACACATACCTTTAATAAAGGGCTTTTTCCCTTTTCCATAATTTGTTTTCCTTCAATCGAAGCCTCTTAATTTTGGATTTATAATTGCTTGGAAAGAGAAGTTTGGGTCTTTTCCTCCTAATCCATCCTCAGCAAAAGACCCTTGTCTCATTTAAACTGGGACAGGCTTCCACATAGATGTGACATCCAAATTCTTCTCTGAATCTAAAGAATTTCCAAGTTACAAGCCCAATGGATATTTGCTCTATAAGAATTTTTAATTTCTTCCTTTATCTTGTTGTTTTGTTTTACACTGTCCAAATTATCTGTCCTGGTTTCTATCTTCTGAGTACTTCCCCTTCTCTAAATCTAGTTGAGGTTACTAGGAGGGGTATTTAGTTCTGTAGCAGCAAAGATTGATGTTAACCACATATTTGAATAGTGGAAGAAGACTGAAGACCTTGCGTCAGAATCAGTTTTCTCGTCTTAATCTCTCTGTCCCAGACCCGCAGAGACTGCTCCTTGCTTCCAAGCTTTACAAGAAAGGAGAGTTTTGATTTTTACATATCATTACTACCAGTTGTGAAAATATTTTCTGTTATACCATTCTTCAAAGGAAATGTCTACTGATTGAAGGATGCTTAAGCTGTGGAAGTTCTGTGTGGGAACATCCAGTTTGGTGATAGTGATTTTATTTAGATAACATAGAGAATGTAATTACTGGAAGAAACACTACCATATTTTCTAACAAGCCCTGAAGTTACTTTGTGAAATTACTTTTTGAAATAAACACTAATGATATTACTATGGGTATTGCTAGTATGCTCTGTAAAAGGAGACAAAGTGCTGGGGTTTGGCGAGGAGTTTGATCAAACAGAGGAGTCTTAAGTGAGCCATTCTTTTATGCCCAGGAGAACTGAACTGCCACATGACGGAAAGTGATGACCAGACTTGAAATAGGGACAGAAATGTTCTCCTCAGAATGTATTCACCCGTAAGGAAAAAATACCGTAAGTATCCCTTTCTCACACAAGACATTTCTCCATTTACATTAGCAGACATTTTCCCTTCACCTTGGGTGTCAGCATTGTGCTCATCCAGTTAATCAACATCAGGTTCTGGTAGAAGAAGATGTTTTTTGACATATGTCCATCTCCCTCTGCATTTTCCCACCAGTGCTGTTTGAGTTGTCTCACAAGGACGGGACTCATGGCTCCAGCCTGGCCCACCAGACCCAGTTTGTCACAAGCTCCCTTCTAAGGTATCCTCTGCCTGAACCCCACTCTCCAGAGGAGAAGATGAGCACCTTTTCCCTTCTTTGCTAGCGTCTGTACCTTTGAGTGGCAGAGAAATCCTCTGTATGTTCAGCTAACAATAACAGGTGAGTTTATTGTATCCCTTATAGTATTTGTTTTTTTACTCATGCCCTGAAACTTGGAAATTAATGATTTGCCATAAGATCTCAGCTTTTTATACACAAAGAAAAGGCCATCTTTAGGACCCATCGTGCTAAAGGGGAAAAATGAATTAATGAGTCTAACTCATGATATTTTATAATTTTTGGTTGGGTTGGGACTTTTGGGATTACTTTCATTATTTTCAGAACTAGCCAAAAAATAGCTAACCTCACTCTATCAGGAGTAAAATATTTCAATAATAATGTCAGTTCTAAACTTTAAAAAACAAACAAAACCCTCATAAATCAAATCCTCACACATGATATTAGCTTAAAAATTTTATTATAGATGGCTTTTGATCCTAGCTTTTCAGTTTCAAGGCATTGCATATTTTGAGCTTCATAATAAAATTTGGCTAAACTGAAAATACTGTTTGTGGGTTTTTTGTTAATGGTGCATTATTGACTGGGAGTTCTGTAGAAGTACAGATTTCTGCATAGTTTTGGGTCATATCTAAGGCAAAGGGAAACCTCAGACTTGATTAGAAACAGGGCATAGCAAGCTCTGAGAATAAAATATGACCTCGGGTTGGTTGAAACTATGAAATAGAGCACACAGATAGAGATGTTCTCGTAAAGTGATGTTCCAGTACATATAGACCCTAGATAAGCTTCCTTTCTTCTCTTCTGTAAAACCATGTCAAGAATCTTGTGTGCCTGCTTCAGAACCTTCTTCACAAAAAATGGCAGGTTCAGGCCTTGAGAAATATCATCGGATCTCTTTATTATATATGTTTAGTTATGTTCTTTTGCTTATTCTAGCCAGTAAAATGCAGTACTACAGAGCAGATATTTTGAAATATTTTGTACAGTTTTTGGAATTTTAATAAGTGATCAAAAATCATAATCGATAGTAAAACAGATGAATGTATTAATATGCCTCAATTTTAATTCGTTTAAAAAACGTTCTGCAATATGGAGGGTTGTCAGGAGAGGGAGCCATTTACCCATGGACTCGCAGGTTTTCAACATTCATGCTTGAGTTTTAAAACCCTTCTTTTTAATAACTGAGGCAGGAATGGGACCTGTCTTCTAGAAATCTAAACTGTCACAGCTTCATTTGTGTCTAAGAGCAGGAGCACAGAAGGAAGAGAAGCAGAAAATCTTTGTGCAGGTGAAGAAAACAACTTGTGAAGTAATTTTCAATTATATCCCAAAGAAAAGTTTGCAGCAATGGAAGTCTTGAAGGGTAGGAGGCCTGGAGGTAAAGCTGAAATTACTAGGAGCAGAGCCTTCATGGTTTTCTGTAGACAAGTCCTGAACTGTTTTACAATCCGGTTTATAAGGTCATGCTAAACATAATAAAAAGGCATTTTGTTTGGGCAAGTCTCTCACACAAACTTCTCGTGTGGAGTACAAAAATTGTCCTCATATGAATAAAGTCATCATCATTCTGAAATTTAAGGGCAAGAGGAAAGCAATGAGAATTTTACTTTGCATTTGAATGTGTTTCACACAATACATGGGCATTACATTAAAAAGCATTTTAAATTTATTCACATACAGGTTCTGTGTTCTTCAACAAACAGCACTCTTCACACAAAAGAAATGTGTAAAAACAATAACATGATCATAATCTGAAATCCTTTAAATATCTTTCCTTGTTTGATTTTTTGATGCTAAGTTGTATTTGCATTTTACTTTAATTGAACATTTCTCCTTTCCATGAACAGCCTCTCAAACACATGTGCAAGCACATTACCTCAAGTAACCCTCCCCCATCAGATTAATATGCACAATTTTTCCACTTGTATCAAGCAAAATTCTTCCAAAACTAGTCTGAAGGGTTTCATTAAGAACATTTATTGGCAGGCTAAATTATTAGTACACTTTAAAATGGTCCTCTTTGCAGTATTAAGGATATGAACATGTATTTATATTTTGATGGCTTTCCTAATGATGGACAAACTGCAACTCTTACTCATGTGAGTAGCAGTCTGGAACTTTTGCTGAAAAATGGCATAATTCATATGAGTAAATGCTGCCTTTTAGAGCCCTAAATTCTTTACTAAGATCCCAGTCTTGGCAAAGTTTACCCAGGAAAATAGTCATTACTCAGCATAGGGAGTACTTTGAAAAGTGAAAGTGTTCAGAACTTTATCCTCAGTGGATCTCAATTAATCTTAAAGATTGCAGATGAGATAGCTGATACTTTCATAAAATAAGACCTCTGAGGTGTTGAACTATCCCTTGTAATCACTGGTAGCTGAAGGAATGTTCAGAATTAGCCTAACATTTGGAAACATTTACACATCAGATGCATTGATACTATTAAACAGGACTGAAAATAGATACCTTGCTGTTCAGGAGAGCTGATCCTCTGGGGGAAAAAACAACCAACGAAAAACCCCAAAAAACCAACAACAAAACATCCTAGAGGTCCAAATCAGGATAGTCATAATTTTCTTCTCCCTCATTCCACAGGCTTCAGCTTCTATCTCAACAGATAATTAATTTACACCTTGCTAGCAGGGTCAAGACTGTGCTAAGTGCTCCTCATGCACTGTTGCCTCCTGCCATCAGAACAACCCAAGGTGGAAGAGTTGTAGCTTCTGCCAAGCAGAAATATAAGCACTTGGTGCTCATCCTTCACAACCTCTCCCTGTGCTTTTTCCAGATGCAGCAACACCAGAAAACAGAGAAGACAAAATTAGAAACCTGAAAGTGGAGTGCTAAACCAGATGATGTTAGATGAATAAAAGGCAAAGAACATTGAGCCAAAAAAGCAGGGTATGTAGCCAATAATATCAGTTAATTAATTAATTTGGAAATGTATTATATAGGATATGCTGTAGGATAGTGACAAAAATTTGGAAAAGGACATCACAAAAAGATAAGTAACCTTTTCCCCTTCAGAGCTGGCAGGTGTTAAAAAGAGAGGTACCTTTTTCTTCCTATTCCCTCTTCTCTCAGAAGACTTTTTATCCCCAGGAAATATCCTCCATACCAATCCATTCTTTAAACTTAAAAATCTAATCATTGAGATGTGACCCAGGAGAGCTGATTGCAACTTGCAGCCCTTCCACATAATTTGGTTGCCAGGTTCCTGATCATTTCATCATGCAATATTATTTATTTACTTCTATTAAATAGTTGGTAACATATTTCATATTTCAAATATATTAAGATATACTTCATAATAGGTGCATTCCAACTGGATATATTTTGTGATTCTATAAATATGCAGATATATTTTATTGCTTATTTATTAAAATCAGCCATCATTTTAAAAAGCCACATTCCTGGTTGGTCCTGGTCCACCTCTTCAGGAAGTATGTCTTTACCAACAACTTAACTTAAACAGCAGAAAGAATTTGTGATAGATTTGGAGGAATAAGGTGGCCCAAATGAATTTACAAAAGATAAGGAATGTGTAATGTAATCTGTCTTTGAACTCAGCGGGACAGGTTGGGGCAGACATAGGAAAGAGGCCCTTCTCTGGTGAGAATTACACTCACAAGCACCTTGGCTCTGATTCCTCCAGATACCTACACACAGGTCTGACCAGAGATGCCTCACAAAAGTTCCTTCCTCAAATTAAGAAAATGCCTAAATTCTCTGACAAGCTAGCACTTTGAATGTGTACATTCAGTATTCAAAATACAACAGTATTCAGACACGGGATCCGAAGGCAGTTTAAAATTAAGTTGTAAATGCACTCATTTAGATAAGATGCGTGTCAGCCCAACCCAAGTGAAAGTTTGTTATTAATCTTTCCCATCACAATTCTGGCACCTGGGATGAAGACTGCCACAGGAATCATATCTACCAAGGGAATGGGCTGGATGTTGTATTTTTCCAATATGAAAAGCACAAATGATATTTTTCTATACAAATAAAAATCATCATATACTATGAAAAAGTGTACAGCTTTTATATAAATATAAGGGTATACATAGATCACAGAATCATGGAATTGTAGAATATTTCAAGTTGGAAGTTTCATAGATGAGGATGTCTGTCTTCTGTTATGGGAAAAACTCAAGTAAACACATTTTTATTGGGTCCATGTGGTTTTCTTATATCCCATGTTTTCCTTTTGGTTCTTTGAGCTATATGACACATTACTACCTGGGGACCAAAGACTGAGCACGTATTTTAAGCACTCAAACTGTTCAGCTAGGTGATATATGGGGTGTGTGTAAATGTTTGTGCATGTTGCACATGCACATGCACAAACATGTGATTGTGCCAAGTCCTCCATGCTCTCTCTGCTACTATCTATCCATTGTCGAGAACAATTTCTTTAGGATGACACTCAGCATTTCCCACAGTCTTGGGCATGTAGCAACCAGAACAGTAGAATACCCTTTTGACAGATACACAGACACACAGATGAAGTAATTCCTTATTACAACTTTATATTAAAGGAAAAACTATGGCAGTATGTGGGAAATCTGCACAGCAACTTGCTAATTAAACTATTTCTGTGCCTAATACACTTCCTTTATAGACCATAGTTCAACATCTTCCATATAAACAGTTTTCTAAAATGATAGAAAGAGTTCTTTGCTTTGAAGAAAAGTTGTCCAGGTGTTATCCATAACTATAGCTTGAGGCACTTGCTATATTTAACCTTTCTATAAAATTTGTGCTACTGTCCTCAGCCTCACAACAGCTTGTTGAGAAATAACTGATGAGCAGAATTTGCAAAATATTTGTACACACAGATCTGTTCGGACAGAATTTCACTCATGTCAGGATTAGCTGGGATCTTTCACAGAAGGCAAGGAGGTCAGTGACAGCTATGCCCTTTGTTTAGATAACTTGGATCTTATCTAAAAGAAACTGAAAGGACCTCCAGAATGATATACTACAAAAGCCTGGAATAATGTAAGGTCATATAATTCCTTTCATAAATTGCAGAAACTCTGACATAAAATATTTAAGCTTTACCCCAAGAACTTTTACTAAAAATCTACTTTATCATCTCATGTTTGTTGTTAAAAATCTTCTTTTAATTTGCAGCCTCAGTCCTGTCATAGCAATTTATGACTTTGTCTTGTTTCACCTCTGTACTTCAGTTTAAACAGCTGCGGTATCTTCCTGAGGTTGAATGAAAAAACACCCTCGAGACATTTTTAGACAGAGTATCTCAGCCTTTGATTTGTTAAAAAAATCTGCTGTCACTTATTATACAAAAAGAATTTATTCTTGTGATCTTCCTACTAGACTTGCTGTGCCTCTGTCCCATTCTGAATCCTGCTTCCCTGGACATGGACAGCTGCTCTTACACAAGGAGCCCGACCGATGATTCATATAAAGGCACTATTATTTTATTCCTTCTAGGTGGATATATCCTTCCTTGCCTTTTTCACAGACACATGACATCATCCAGATTTCCTGTGACTGATCAGCATATATAAGTTTTCCTCCTCCTCTGTCATTCTCAATGAATGAGCTACCAAATTTATAACAGAGATTCCTGTTATTAGTCTTTAAGTGCATGACCTTATACTTTGCACTCTTGAATTCCTTCCCATTTGCAATACTTGGGTCCTCAAGGTCATTCAACTTTTGTTCCAACCCCTTCCTTATCCAGCTCAAATACTAGTTTCCCATAAAGCACACTGTAACACAGCAGGCTGTCCTGAAGTTTGATTATACTTTGGTTGAAGTTCTACTCCTTTCTGTGCTCTCATTTCCCATTATCCATCCTGTCTTTACCCTTATGCTCAGTATAATTATTCTTACTGAGAAGGAAAGCAAAATATTAATCTAGACTGGGACTATAACTTGATTATCTTTAAACCATACCTAGTCATAACAGCTTGGCATAATGATTCTTTATTTCTTGACCTCTTTTCCCACACAGATACAGGTCTGGCAAATCTGTTATCTGTTTTAACTTTTATTGTTGTTTTCTTTAAAGATATAGCTTAGTTTAGCTTTCAAAAATCCTCAGTTTATCTCAGTATATCTTGGCTTTCTAGGTAGAGGACTCTTTACTGATATTTCTGCTATATGATTAATCTTAATATACTCATCTCAGGCTTTAAGTTTCTTATTCTATCTTTTGCTTAAGTTTCAGACAGCTTTCACAGACAAACACAAGATTTCAAGTGCTTCTCACCAGTTTCCTTGGTTTCTCAGTTCAGCATAGTCCAACAATGACACAAGTCATTGTCAGCATTCATGATGGCTGTGTTGGGACAGACCTTCCTGAGAGTCATAAGAGCCCATGTGATGCACAAAGGATGTTGAGATGCATTTGCAGGGTGACTTTCCATTGGAGCCTGCTCTAACAATAGTTTTGGAATTTGCAAGTGTAAAAGATTGCAGGACCAACAGAACCAGAGCAAGGGAAAATTACCATCAGAGAAGTTCAGGAAAATACTGGTCAGAGTAACCTGAGTGATTCCAGAGCTGCAAGTGAAAAGCAGGCTACCAAATTGCAAATGAAAAGTCCTTTACATTACATGGGGTAAGGTATTTAAGACAATGTGCCACACAGATTTATGTTATCCCTATTGTATTCAGTTTCATATGCTATGTGAGTATTTTGAGTGTAATAATTTTATTGCTAAAGGTCATTGTTATATAAACATTTCAAATTTTTTTGTTGTTTTTTGGCCTTATCTATTTCTAACTCTGCAACATAAAATACTTTCAGTAAATTCATTACTTTTGTGATTAATTTTAGGACACTAATTCACCAAGCTGTCTCTTCTCTTACTATTAAGTACCTTTTTTTCTACTGCTACAACTCTATTCATCTGATCTTCCTTCCTTCAGCTGTGAACTAAATCTATGAGTGAATTTGTGCGTTTCTTCCAAATGCACCCTACCTCTTTTAAAGATCTTTTTATCAATTCTTGATGCTGCAAGCCCAATTCTCCAAGTTTTCAGGTAGACAAGATTTTCTGTTCAGTGCATACCTCCCACTTGTTCATGATTCCAACACCTCCCTTATTCAAAACCACAAAATAGCTCAAGTGGGAAGGAACCCATGGATGTCATCTGATACAACCTCTGTGCTTAATCAGGGCCACTTAGGACCAGTAGCCCAGGGCCATGTCCAGACAGCTTTTGAATGTCTCTAAGACGGAAGGCTCCACAACCTCCCTGGTTGTGCCAGTGCTCAGTCACTCTCATAGTGAAAAGATGTTTCCTCATTTTCAGAGGAAACCTCCCATGTTTCAGTTCTTGCCCATTTTCTTTGGTCTTGTCATGGGCACCACTGAAAAGAGACTGTCTCTGTCCTCTTTGCCCCCTCCTTTCAGGTGTTTATAGACATTAATAAGATCCTGCTTGAGCCTTTTCTTCTCCAGGCTGAACAGCCCCATCTGTCTCAGCTTTTTCCATAAGAGGCACACTCGAGCCCCTTAATGATCTTAATGGCTCTTCACTGCATTCTCTCCGGTGTGTCTGTGTGTGTTTCTTGTGTAGAGCCCAGAATTGGACCCAGCACTCCGGGTGTGGTCTCACTAGGGCAGAGAAAAGGGCAGGATCACCTTCCTCCACCTGCTGGCAACACTCCTCTTGATGCAGCCCAGGACACACACTGGCCTTCTTTGGCACAAGTGCACATTGGCTCATGTATTTGTCATATTATATACATGTCCATAAAACTGTTATTCCTGTTGCATTCTTGCAAAATATTTTTAATACTTTCTGAATTTTCTCCATTGAATTCATTATCATTTCTGTAACATTACCCCTCTTTTTTTTAAATTTATTATTAACTCCATAGGGTTTATGTAATAACTATAATGCTGTCCATTTTATCTTCTTTTCTTCTCCCCTATGGATGTTTCTTCTTCCTGCATGACTTTGGTTTTCTTCATATATGTTCCACTGTTTTTTGAATCACAGTCAATCTTGGTTAAATTTAAAGAAAAAATAAAAAGAAATATTATTCCCTTTTGAAACTTGTGTAATTTTGCATTAATGCTCTTCCCACACTTTTTAAAATCAGAATTTTAAATTTAATAGAATAACTAGAAGTCCAGCAGCCTCCACATTTCTTTTCAATGGCTGACTCAGATGCTGTATTAAAACTAGAATACCTTATGAATTAATTTGACTATGCTAGAAGGATGACACATTATCTTTACTTGAATATTCTTTACTTGAATATTTACCTTACCTACATGGTTGGCTTTTGTGAGTGATGCCAAATAAGGCCTGTAAACACTCTTCTCATTATTTTTAAATGCAACATATTTTAAAAAATATTTTAAATATTCCTATGTCCTTTCATTGTGAAGTAATTTATACACATTTAAGCAATCTCCTCCTAAAGTATTGATTATTGTAAGTGCCTGTCTTTTCAGAGCTTGTTCTTTCATATAAAAATCATTCCAAGTCTTTAATAATTTGAAATACCCTCTGCTGCCTCTTTTAGTACAAATGACCACAAGTAACATAATATTATAGGTAAATAGTAAAGTTATAATATTTAATTGCAGCACTACCTGTTGATACATATTTGTAGTGTATCTTGTCTATTATTCTGTGCATTACAGCAAAAGGAGTAGTTATTTTCAGTTTTGGAGAAAATTTTTTAGGCTCTTTGAGTGTCTGTACTCAGTGTAGAAGCCATCAGCAGCTCTGATTACTTGAAATTGTCCCTTCCACTACCACTGACCCTGAATTTTCTTTTCTGACCTTAACATGTCACTGAATTGCCAAATTGCCTGTGTATCCTAGTTTCTATAACAAAGCTGATATTAATCCATATAATCTGCATTTCCACTTTTGCTTTAGAAGGTCTTTCTTGAATTTTAGAAATTATGTGGTCAGGTCCAGTTATAGAGGAGAAAAGTATTAATTATGTGAAAAATTCTGAGATTTAATTCAGACCCCAAAAAAAAATCATAGATTATGTAGTTTGGATTCTCTGCTACTAAGCTCATAAGACACACTTAAATCTCAGGGACAAACTTACCCAAGGCAAGACAAGTCCTAAAATGTTTGTATTATATTAACTATCTCCATTCAAGCAGGATTTCTTTAGGAACTTTTGCAGATACTACATGGTACTCTGTGGAGGACAAGTTGGATACATTGTCTATAAAACTAGTGTCTTTTTTTCAGGAAAAGCAGTGAAAATAACTCAGGTGCTAAATTTATACCTCTGAGTTTTGCTACCTGTTATCAGGCTACTCCAGAACGGGAAGGGTCTAATGAGCACGCTGACAATGAAAGGGATATATGTACACTCTTAAGCATAAAAATAGAACGGCTGTTTCACTGTATCTGTGTGATCTAATCAGCAATTGCCAGTAAGCATTTCAGCTGCTATGCAGCATCTGTGAAATTATCCATAAATTTCAAAAGTTCACAGTGGAAGTATATTATTATTGGTTTGTATTCATGTTGAGCATCTGTTTAAAATGTTTGTTATCCATTTAATCAGGAAGCAAATCTCCCTCCTGATCTGCGAATTACTCACTGGTCAAATGCCAAATCACCATCAAGAGCCAGCAGCAAATAATCTACATGATTAGCTTTTAGCATTTCAGAGAGTGGGTTTTGATCTCAAACAGTGAGTACCATATGCCTCATTGCCTCGTTATGTGGTTGCTGGAGTGTTTTTCAGAAATTAGCATTACATTATATTTTTATGATACAATTACTGTCTCTATTTTTTTCTCCTACATTTTGGGTATCTGAACTTTACTGCACACTATGCAGAACATAAAGAACACAGAGATATGTAAATAGTCAACACGGATGCTTCAAGAGGAGCATAAAAGCAAGGCAACTGTATATATTTCTATGTATACTAAGCTTAAAAAATCCCAACTGTATCAGCAAGTAAGGAAATCTGGTTAAAGAAAAACAGTAAATCTATTGCTTGATAGTTCTGCTAAAGGAACATTGAAAGTATTTTCAAATCTGATATAACTCTGTATTTGCACTTGCAGTTTTACTAAGAAATTAGTAGATAGAAATATTTTGGTGCAATGCATTTCCCCCTTGCAAAATCCAGATGTTTAACACTGTATTTTGTGTTATATCAGTGATCGATGCTGATGTGCACAAATAAAATGTGATATTTGTATATGCATTTTTACTTCAGTACCCTCCATATTTCCATTATACCCACACAACACCTCTCACAACTCAGGTTAAATGTCTTGTATATTAACAGACTAAGCAACCAAAACACCAAAATAATATAGGAAAATGTTCTTAGCAAAAGATAACTTTTTTAACCACAAATTAAAACAACAAAAGAATAGAAATAAGGATCAAAACCTTTAGTAAGTTAGTAGGCTCTTTATCGAAGGCTCATTGCTCTTTTTCCTTGGTCAGAAAGTCTTTGCATGGATATATATACTTGAGAGGGAAAGAAGGCAGTAAGAAATCTTGTTTCCTTACTGTTTTTCATGATGACTATATAACATCTTTTGGACATGAGAAAAAGTTACACTGAACATTCAATGGCTGTGTTTAAAGATGTGGCTTATATCACTTTCTTTAAAAGCACATGACACTGCACTAATGGACAAAATCATGAACAATACTGATTTTTTGTGTGAGAAGCACCTGTCTGATTTTCTTCTCATGTTTGTCTTCTGTGATGTTCATACTGCATTGGGTACTGTACCTCCAATTCTTCTCTCATGCTCTACAATACCACATGCCAATGTGGCTGTCTGGCTGGGTCAGTCATCTACCACTAATCCTGCCCCAGAGATGGTGCCTCAGTATTAGAGACAATGTGATCCTAAAGCATGTGTGACATTGTACACAGCCCAGAGACTTGGAGGACCCTGTGTTCACCCAATTGTGATTGATACACAACCCACCGTGTGCAGTCTTATGTGGAGGAACCTCTGGGAAAGTGGGAGCACTATGGAATCAATAAGTAAAGTGCAGCTGCTTCTCTGGGAAACTTTGTTTATCTCAGTCTTCTCAATATTGAGTTTCCTAGGTCAGTTTTTGAGCTGATGTCAATAGATTAAAAGGATTGTGATTGTCTCCTAATGCTGTATTCCATAAAATATCATACCACCACAGTATTTTAGCTGCTGAGATATCACTTGCTACCTCCTGTGGCACCATGTGAAAATGTGCTCTCTCTTATATTTACCAACTCCAGCATGTGAAAAGTCTATTTTTTCAGCGTAGGTAACTTTTTGTATATAGTTCCTTATTTCATGAATGCTAGTTTTGTGGTTGCGCCACTGTGGGGCTGTGGCTGCAGTGGTGATGACTGTTTGTCTTCACTGTCCAGTGTGTCTATTTTACCACTTACACAAGCAGCCTGATGTTGTGGTGGGGACAGCAGCCAAAGGCTAGTGCATAACATCCAATATACAGAAGGCAATTCTGTGTAACTGCTTCTTAACATATTAACCTATAATTAGTCGAGAGCCAGTAAGCTACAGAAGAAGAGAAGCTTGAAACAGAGCATTGAGTCAGATGGAAAGGATAGTTCAAAGCTCCAATAACCTCTGAAAAAGTTCACCTTTCCCTTCGTGCAAGCACTGAAATAGTTTGTTTTCCAAATAATTTCTTTTTGTATACCCATCCACTTGCTACTCAGCAACTTTCTACTGGTGTAAGCTACTTTTGCACTTCACTCTATAGACTGTTTTGGTTTGGATTACAACTGTAAAAGCTGCTGATGATACTTGAGCTCAACCTCAACTTTGGCAAAGTGTGTGCCAAGCCCCTTGGGCTTGTGTTGCAGCCTGTCTGAAAGTAAGAGATTCTTACTTGTAAATTATCCTCTATGTGCTCTTTCCTTTCAGACTGATGTGCTAGCAAGCCATGGTGATCCTGGCAGTAGCCATGTGATGGATACCAGACTGCTGAAGTTTCCTATAACCTTTATCTAGGCCACATAATTAAAGCCAAGAAAAAAGTAGTAAACTTTTACCTGTACTGTTCTGCGTTATGGCATAATGAAGAACTGGAAGTAAGCTATGCCTTTGTCAATGTTAGAAAGAAAAAATTATGTTCCTCGAATTGCTCACCGCATAGAGAAGCTATCAGAAAACTGAAGAAAGTATATGAAGTTAGGTGGTTTGACATTTGATTTGTGAAATATTTTCTGAAGGAAATTGTAGATATTACAATCTACTGTTACTTAAAATGTTAGGAAGGAAAGCGATAAAAATTAGTTCAATAAGAAGACAAGGGACTGAGACAAAGTACAAAAAATGCCAGCCTTCACTTCAAACCATTACTCAATGAAAGCAAATTTCCAAGAAATGTAGCAGTCAGGACAAAATATGGAGGGATGTTTACAGGTAACAGAAGTTTGGAGGTATCACCAGGAAGTTTCTTCAAGAGAACATGGCTAAGAGAATAGGTACAGGTATCTTTTCCGATACTTTGTTAAAGGAGATCTGGCTCTTTGGAGAGACATAGAGAAGAGATTAGAAGTGCCTAACTTCAGGCACCTAAACTGGGAGTCTGAGCTCTGCATGATCAGCATAGGCTGCTTTATAGAGCTGGCCCAGATGAGGAGGTTAACTCTGATGATCAGTCTTCTTCATAATGGATGTATAGGGAGACCATCTTTACTTAGCCACTTTCCTCCAGTGTTCCTAGTAAGAAGTTGTAAATAATTTCTATGAGATAAAGTCACATTAATAGTCAGCTCATTTGCTAATGAAGCAGAAGCCACATTCCAGGTGTGATCATTTGACATTATGCTAGGAATGTGTGTTCTGAAACTGTCACTTCAATTTGCATAATTAACAAATGGATTGTTTGTGTTATTGCTGGTAGCTGGATCTAAATGAGATTATTGAAATAAATTGACTCTGCTTTGTGAAGAGAGTGAAAACCATGCTTGCCAATGAAAACATTAATAAGTAATGAAAGAACAGAATAAGATTCAATTAAAAAGTCATACAAAAGAAGACAGAAAGACAGAAGAAAAAGACAGAGAAGTAGTACTAATAAGTGCAAATGAGGTGTTGTATTCAGCAATCCAGGGAGGAACAGTGACAGACAGAGACAGACAAGAGCATTTCTCTTATTTTCAACTACAGAGAATTACCAGTTCTGTACCAATTATAGTACAGGCCTGACCTGGAGGAAAATATTTTTCTTGTAGGAATGAAAAGAAGATGATGATGCAAAGCAGAGTTCTTCAATCAATCAAGAACATCAAAGTCAGGATCCGTATTATATTCAGTAGCCAAGTGAGAAACTGAAGAGATGGGTTCTTCACATAAAAGTGGGGGTTTCTACAAATCCTTTGCATTTGTTTGGTCTGTTAGCACCCCAGGAAAACTGAGACCCTTGTGCCTGACTAGTCTGTCAGTATCCCCTTATGGAGACATACGAGAGCAATTTGACTAACATATCCAGGGACACACACACAACAGCATAAGAGAAACCTCCTCCTAAGTCTCCACACTTTTATTCAAGTATGTTACCCATTGCTGGTGACTGCCAGTGCCTGTGAACCCTTTGTGGAATAAAGTTTTTATTTATATACAAAAGCATAATAGAAAAGTGTGACTGATGATGGTTTAAAGATTGACAGTGATAGTATCTGACTGCAAAAACTTATTCAAAGCAATATACAGACACACTCTAATCACCAATAAAAGTTAGGTTAAGATAGTCATTTAGCACACATAGACTATTGTTCTCACCCAATTGGAGTCTCTGTGGGGGAGAAGATAGGTTCATCCTGTCGACTGATCCTAGAAGTTATGATGGAGTCTCCCATAATTTCTCCCCATTCTTAACATACCTTTGTTACTGATTGTTGTAAATTCTTTTGCTTCACTCTTAAAAATATAGACAATAAAATGTAGACCACATGCTCAGTGAGGGGTGGTTGTAACTTGGAGGTGGGTTATTTAGGATGGAGGTGTGAGTTAGTATTACAATTAGATTACAATGAACTGAGTTAATCTAAGGAGAGCCATTTTGCCATAATTGCTGGTTCGGCAGCAAGAAATCTCCTATCTCCCTTGGTTGACAGCTGCCATGTACTTTATCAGCTACAAAGTACCATGGAGTTCCCCTCCCTGCAAGGATTACAACAGAGCCTGGCCATGGTGTTTCCTCTCTGCTCCACCCTCTGTTTCAACTCCCTTAGCACATGCTTAAGGTTGCATTTTGTGTGTGGGGAGTCTTTGTGGAAGAGGTTTCAGGCATGCTGACTGCATTGCATCCAGGGAGAAGGAGTTACATTTCACCCTATAATTTCCATGGTTATACCTTCTGTTAGAATGTGAGTATAACTTCACAGTTTTCTCTGATTTTACCCCCAGTCATCTTCCCACAGAGTATCAGTAAAGAAGACAAAGAAAATTGGCATCACATCAGAAAGTGATTGCGCTTAAGAGACACAGTATTATCTGTCAGAAGCTCCATACCCTCCGTACATGCTATGCAGCTCCCACTTCTGTTCTATTAACAATTTTGTAGCAGTGATATTAAATTGATATTGTACTTCATTGCATCTTGAAGGGTAAATATAAAACCAGACATTAAAAAAAGAGAAAACACAGGCACTTGCCTTTAACTATCAAACTTTTTGAGAAAATCTCATCTGTGTATCAGGACCCAGCTTTCTTCTCTCATTGCTGTATTTGGCATTTATAACTGGAGAAGAAATGTTTTTTTGGGTATCATTCAATGGTGTAGCCTGACTACCATGTCAGGCTGGTGGAGGAGAAGGAAAAGACAGTGGAGAAAAGATAAAGAAATAAAGGAAAGTGAAACCAATTGCTGAGGATATGAAGAAAGAGAGACAACAAAAGAAATGCCTGCCTTGTTCCAAGCATGAAAGGAAAAACACAGTGAGCACAAGAAAGGCAACTGGGAAGAAATGTTCAGGCTTTTAAAAGAAATCTGTGAAATGAAAGAGACTGAGAAAGCTCATTCTGGCAGGTAAAAACTGGCTGAAACAATATTGGGGTGAGCAGATAGAAATATTTTTAAAGAGCTAACTGAAGAAAAATATAGAATGTGAAAAAAGACGGTTTTAAGTTCACAAAGTACAGGGTATAATGTTGAATACTGCACACACAAAACAATCAATACATTCCAGTAAAAGTTAGTGGATTCTTTGTATTCAGTAGATGGTATGTAACTGTTTATGAATTATTTATACAAGCCCTCTAAAAATGTTTCAAAATGTATCAGTTCTGGTCAGGCATATTTTAGGTTCTATTAAGGACAAGTGGCTGTCCACAGGATCTGAACTGATAGCTGGCCTTTTTCAAGGTTATTCAGGACAAATGGATACTTTCCACTTTGACAGGAGATGCAATTGCAGGAGGCAGTGTGCAGCTTGCCTTGGCTTGTGTTACCAAATGTACCATGAGGTTAGGGAAAGTGTTGGATCACCAGAGGTCCAAAGCCCAGTTTGAAGAATATCTACAGTCCAAGAAGGAATAAAGCTTCCCAAATAGATTTGGAAGTAGCACCCCATGTAGAAGGAAAGTCCAGGAGTAGACATAGAGGTACCTCTAAGAACTGACAAAGGCACTGCCCTGAGAGTAGGAGCCTGGCAAGGTATGAATGTTGGATAAGCAGTTGGTTATGGGAATTGTGAAATACAATAGAAATATTTTCTCTTCAGTGTTTTATATCACTCTTCTACACATGGAAATGTACACTTTATAATTAAAGCTACATAAAAAAAGCTTTAAAATTAGAAGGACTTTGAACTTTCATTTCCTGACAGAAATCCCTATAGACATTACTTATGGGAAAACATCTTTTCTGCACTTTACTCTGTTTGCTTTATGTGCCTTTGTCCTTTAAACTGTCTTAAATGTTGGGAGAAACTGCTTTCCTAGCATTTTTTAAAGAAGAATGCAATTTATTATACATTTAGAAAGAATGCATTATATAGCTACCTCAGAATATTGTTTCTAATGTGTGTTTTGGGAACCTTAGAAATGTAAGTTATTTTTATCGTGATTACTTAATTATAGATGTAAGTCTTTCTGACAGGTCATTTTTCAAAACTTTATCATATGTCAATGAGTGGGTGGTCCTGATAGCAGGATGTGACAGTGATGGGAAACCTGGAAGCGGGGAGAAAACATGCAAAGTTAAAATTTGCCCAGTTTCAGGTGGGTCACCACATTAATGTGGTGTATGTAAAAAGCTGTTTGGCTTTTTATTATGATAGCATTCTTTTGAGTATGTAATATGATAGTAATTCCATTGTAAATTCATGTGATATGAAATATTTAGGAGCAAAAGGCCACAATACATAAAAAATATCATCAACAAGTTTTCACAGAACACCCTAAGATCAGATTTCACAATCTTCAAGAAAAACTTTCAACTTCTGAAAATTTTCTTAAAAGTATTTACCACAGGTATAAGCACCTTTTAATAAAACATCCCTAATATGCACTCTGACAACATTGCATGTAAGTGGCAGTATATTAGCATTTTACTATTTTTCAGTGTGTTACAGTTAGACTTAAAAAAGCACAAACCCAAACTAAACTGCTATACACTTATTACAGAATATATTACACACCCCCAAATATTAAAAATTTACTTTCCTAATAAAAGAATCACAAAATCACAGAATATGCTGAGTTGGAAGGGACCTACAAGGATCATTGAGTCCAACTCTTAGCCCTGCACAGGACCATCCCCAGGAGTCACACCATGTGCCTGAGAGTATCATCCAAACAATTCTTGAACTCTGTCAGGCTTGGTGCCATGACCACTTCCCTGGAGAGCCTTTCCAGTGCTCAGCCACCCTCTGGGTAAAGAATCTTTTTGCTAATATCCAACCTAAACCTCCCCTCATGCAACTTTAGACCATTCCCTCAGGTCCTGTTACCCGTCACCACAGAGACGAGATCAGTGCCTGCCTCTTCCCCTCACAAGGAAGTTGTAGACTGTGATGAGGTCTCCCCTCAAAGAGGTGTATCACAGACAGAGTGACTTCAGCCACATCTCATACAGCTTCCCCTCAAGGCCCTTCACCATCACTGTGTCCCTCCTTTGGACACTAACAGCTTAATATCTTTCTTATATTGCAGTGCCCAAAACTGCACACAATATTCAAGGTGAGGTTGCCCCAGTGCAGAGCAGAGCAGGACAATCCCGTCTCTCGACTGGCTGGCGATGCTTTGCCTGATGCCCTTCAGGACACAGTTGGCCCTCCTGGCTGCCAGGGCACTGCTGACTCATATTTAACATGCCATCGACCAGGACCCCATGTCCCTTTCCATGGCAGTGCTTTCCAGCTGCTCATTCCCCAGTCTGTACGAACATCCGGAGTTGCCCCATCCCAGGTGCAGAATTCGGTACTTCCCCTTGTTGAACCAGAAATTTTGTGCTATTTCATTACAAAACTGACAAGCAGTAGCAGAGAACATAAACCTAGCAGTATTTTGTTTTGCTAACTGCAAGGGACATACACACTATCAACAACGTTTGAGGGATAGGTCCATTTTTTCCTCTATTACTGAATCAATATGATTTGAACAGAGGAAAGGAAGGAATCAAACTCTCCCCTCTTTACCCATGCACTCGCACGTGGGGAAGTTGCAGATCTAATTCATTAGTGATAATAGCAGCAGACAGGGATGTTTTTCCCATGTAGTACAAGAGTTCAGCTCCCTGACCTTACCAGATATACATCTCAGTTGCACAGTCATACCATGCCAGCCACAGACACCTTGGCATCTTCTTTGATATGTGCCAACAGGATGATGTGAAGAAGCCTTCTAAATCCCCATCTACTGCAAGATCCAGACTGTGATTCCAGCAGTCCTACTGCAGTTTGAACATTTCACACCTCCTCTCTCAAATTGCACGAACTAATTGAAATGAAGCCACATCAAATTTCTTTTCCAAAGGAAGCAAACTTGAAATAAAAGTTGTTATGTTGCTTCCCCTTGGCTGCACTTGAATTTTATAGAATCCTCAGGAGGACCAGTTGCAAAAGACCAAATGGCTCACAAAGTTTTTCCTCTGATTGGTCAGGTACTACTGCAAAGATGCCAAGATCCGAAAGCACTCCTCCCCATCAGGAAAGACTTGTCCCTTTTCCTTTTTTTTCAAGGCAAGGAGGACCTGTGGTGTGTAAATATTGCAGTCCATACCCTCTATAACTGTCTTGTTTGCACATATGAATACTGCTTCTTTAAGAAAAACAGACACTGGTACTAGTGTAAGAATGTATGTTTTAATATCTGCACGCATATAGATATCGGTCTGTTTAGAGTGAACACGCTGAAGAACAGGCACACACAACTGGCACAAAAGGGGAGCTGACCTTTCAGTGTTTACCCTGGTGGTGTTTGCAGTGGCACCTACCCGGCTGACGTTGGCGACACCGTTTTGGAAAGCGCCAATAGACTTTGCAAATCTGAAAGCTCCTTTGCAAAGCGTATACTATACTGGCTGCTGGAACTTCCTTTTCTGGGGCCCCACATTCTGTAAGCAGCTAATTATGTTTTATAACATAAACAGGTTGGTATTTTGATGTCTATAACCTGCACTCCTTTAAAGGTACTATTCCTTCAAAGCAGCAACTCAAATCCTCACATACCCTCCTGCAGCTGTAGCTGTTGCTGTAGCTGTAGCTGTAGCTGTAGCTGTGTGGGTTTGCCATCCACTGCAGTAGCTGTGGATGCAGCATATTCCCCAGTCCTTGGCAGTGGTGCTCTGTTTTAACAGTGGGTCAGAGGAAAGAGAGAGTTTGGATTACTGGATGTAGAACAGCAGAGTACAGAAGACTAATGAAACGGGAGATTCCTAGGAAAAAGCAGTTCTCTAATAAACATCCCTTTATATTTTTCAGCCACCTGTATACCCAGGCCCATACTGCTGCCAAACGTGGGATTTTTTAATGCATAGCCTTGCTTCACAGGCAAAAAAACCCAAACAAGCAGTAAATAAAGGATACATCTGTTTAGAAACACACACAGTTATTCTGAGAGGTGAGGTAGGAAGTTCGGGAATTGTAAAGATATTGCTCCTGAAGAGTAGTCAGAGGTTCTTATATGAGGCAGGTAAGTAAATGCAGTAATGAAGTTGAAGAGGCAGAAAGCAAAGGGCTGGGTCTTGCTGTGAGAGAGTACAGAGTCTGATTGCTTGTAGGTGGAAGGATGAAGCAGAAGCGTGGAGGGAGAGAAGAAGTGTGGGACTGGGACAGAAGGAAGTAGGGGAAGAATTGGCTGATTTCATTCAACTGACATTTGACACTGTTAAAGAAGAAATGAGGGAAGAACAGTTCTTCCTGCATCACCTGCACTGCAGGCATAAAGATGGAAGCTGCTGCTGCTGGTGAAGGTGGCAGCTCATCCACATCACACTATCCTTGTGATGGTCTTATTCTTCCATGATTATATCCGTATCAGCTTGATACAACCAAATGTACCATGTGGATCGATTCCCAAAGCCATCATTGCCTCAAAAAACGTACTGTAGCAAGACCTTTTCCTGATACTGGAAAATAATTTACCCAGCATGAGGAATGAGTATTTAGAGGTGCTAACAGTCAAGGCTATGCACTGAATTGTAAATGACTGGCAAATAAGCTATTAATTAAAATAGAAATTGATTCCATCTTGTGGGATTTAAGGAGAAATAAGATTCTCACAAGGTCTCTTCTGAGTGCTCTTTTAGTACAGCTAAAGGCGGTATTTTAATTTTCAAATAATCCAACCCTATAATTAAAGTTACATTTTTGCCACAAATTTTAAAATATTAATGAAATTTGAATAAGTCTGGCTGAAGTGCTCCCAGGCAAAATATAGAAATATGCTAATGACCACCTTCTTCAAAGATCTACTTATGAAAGACCCATATTCCAACCTACAAAGTTCATTGCTTTCATTGTCCTTTGTAATTCTAATTAAAACTTCTTTTATGAATCAATTTTTAAACCATTCCTTCCTTTCATGTGCTTGTAGAATCATATATTTAATTACACTTATCTGGAAATTTACAGGAAATACAGTAATAACAAAAATTAATAACATTAAGATCTTTGTTTTAAACATTGGATTGATTTTTGCCATCTAGAATGAGTTGATATTGAAAACTGAGGTAATATGTAGAATTACATAAATTAATTCTTAATAAGTTGACCATAACTGCCCATACTAGTATAATTTATAGAGACCCTGTTTTGCACAGCAGGGTATGAGTGCTTTATATAGAAGAAAAAAGAATTACTAACATCCTGTAACAGAAGAATTAGCATACTTATTCATGCCAACATAAATTCAGAATTAAATATTCTTACTGATCCTTGAGCAGTGATGTTTCAGAATGTTCCAGTTGTACTACTAGAATGTGGATAAAGATAATTTCATCTGGCCTTTAGGCAGGCCTTGAGATATCATGAGTTATCATGAGATACTAGAGCAGTAATAGCTAAATAATACAATTTTCCTGTCTGATATATACAGCTGTTCTAGTTCAGACTTGTTCAGGAATAAAAACAAAAGAAAAAAAAATAGAAGTGGGTTAACTCTCCAAGAAGTTATGCTGTGTTATCTAAAACTATCCTTTGCTCTAGATGTACCAGATGTAGCCTAGACACGATCTTCAGTATTTCCTTTGTTCCTTTGGCTTCCGGAGCTGCTGGGGGCTTCTGCCATCCAAGTCCCTGAAAAGCACCAATCCTTAAAAGCACCAGTACTTTCTCTGAGGCAATGCTACCTATGACCAGTGAAATTATGATGCCTCTGTCTGATTTTTCCCACATTAAAAAGATAGGTGATTCAGATCAAGCAAGGCCTGAGATTTGTAAACCATTCTGATTTTTACTGTGTGATCTGATAATGAACATCCGTCTCTAGGCAGAAATGCTGGATGTATAAGATCTCTAAGAGAAAGGTTGCCGCCAAGGAGCCACTTACTAGGGCAGCATGGATAGTGTGAGATGTTACAGGTGCTGAGGCAGATGATTCTGTATTGGCACCTGAACATGTTTCTCAGATGAAGAAGCTCTACTGGTGTCACTGTCTGCCTAGTTTAATGTTCTCTTTCAGTCATAAGAAGTTTGACCCAAGTAAGTAGGTCTGTTGTTCTCCTCCACCTCCCAGCCTTACTATGGCACATAGCTTTTAAGAATCAGGAAGATGTGGGAAGCAGAATCTGAATCCAAGATAGGGGCACAAACATGGCAAAACCTGTCCTGGGCTAAAAATGTGTTTCTTAGAGATAGATTACCTCAGGTCAGTCAAGACATCTGAATTCCTCTATTATTATCAGCTGCAGGGAACTGTGAGTAAAGAAGAGCAGCCTGCACAGGAGCAGTTTCATAGGTCCTTTTTCATATGTTTTGATTTAAAAACCAAATAAATGACACTTAGGTACGTGGTTTAGTAGTGGACTTGGCAGTGCTAGGTTAACAGCTGGACTCGATGACATTAAGGGTCTTCTCCAACCAATGATTCTACACTTTTATAAATATATACATAATGAACAAAACAGACCCAAGTATTTCTGTCATCAGGAAAGGTAAACATTTATACCTTTCAACATTTCCAGCTCTAGGGGCACGACAGTGCTACTTCCTATACTTCTCATTTCCTCAGCCAGCCATGTATCTCTCCCAGCTTACTTACAAAAGCTCTGAACCTGTAGGATTGGGATCACTGCTGTTAGTTCAAGGTGCCTCACAGCACTGGTCACTCCAGTGCTATGTAACTCACAGTGGTTCTCAGCTACTGCTTACTTCAGAGACAGGGTGATAGCGCTGCTGAAATCCAACAATTTCACGTGAAGTTACAGTTTGTCAGCATCTGCCTTACTGCCACTGAGAAAGATAAAGCAGGCAAACACTAATAGGACAACAAATCTGATACCAATGTGTCTTTGCCTTCCTTCCAGTAAACAAAATGTATAATTCATATGCAGTCATACAGTAAAGGCCAGCCTGGAATTTACTGGCAGTATAATATTTAGAATCCACAGTCGGTGGCTTCTGGATACCCACAGTATCTTCTTCACTGTCTTCTTCCCACTGAGTGGGACTCACTAGTTTGATCGGTGACCCAAGTAGCTCAGTGGAGATGCCTTTATCATTTTTCCCACCCAGTAAGGATTTCTCCATCTTAGTAGAGTCACTAGTCATTGCTCCTCCTACGTACCCAAACACTTTCACATAGGGAGGAGAGATGAGGCCCTCAAGATGGGTGAAACGTGTGGGGCTGATACTTACAGACTGCATGTGCCACAGCTGTGCACAGTTTGAACTGTACAGGTCATGCTGGAAGCCTCCCCAAAGAGGCCACATCTCTCCCTGTCAGGCAAGAGAAATGCCTTGTACCTGCTGGGTCAGTTCCTCCATGAGTGGATGTGCTGATGACACAGCAGTGAGGGACACAACTCTGAGGCTTCCCCAGCCAAGGGCTCCACAAGAGCTGAGTTGCTCCCTGCAGTGTTCCATGCCTCTGCTTCAGCTCTATCTCCTGGGCAACCTCTGGGCTATAGTCACAGGCCCACCTTCTCAGGTATTTTCAGACTCTTCCCACCCTAGTGAGAAATGTGCTAGGCCCATAATTTAAACTTTCTGGTTTTGCTCCTTTCCTCAAGATAACTGACTAGTGTATCTGGATTCAGGCAGAAGCATCTCTCAGTAACTGGATATTAACAGCCATGTGGCAATATATACATAGAAAAAGGGTCAGAAGGCAGGGGAAGGATGGAAATGACGTAAGCCCTGGAAATGACTGGCACATAGTTTCCTCTAGTTTGCTGTTCAAGGACCCTGCATGGCTTTGTCATCTCCAGTCTGCTTTACTGGGTGTAATGGGAAGGATGTAGGTGGTTGATTCTGCACCTGAGTGGGTTCTTTGGATAGCGTCACAAGGAAGGGTGACCTTCAGCTGAAGTGAGTCAACAGCAATGGTGTAGTCAATGCTATGTCCTGTCTGGGGTACTTGAGCTCCTCCTTGTTGCTGCCCCTCCTGAGGTACTCCCACAGCCAGCAGGACTCACACCAAGTTGCTCTTGCAGAACAGTTCACTGGGTGGGGAGATGGTTCTCCTTCATAAAGGGTGACAATATTTCCATTCCTCTCCATCACACTGTGTGTTGCCACTGACCTTTGGAGGATATTTTGCCAACAAAAGGAGAGCATGTTGGTAAAGGCAGCACAGAGGAGGGAGAAGGCAGAAGAAGGGTGAATACTACTTATTACTAGAGAAACCCAAAGTGATCCTGATACTATAAACCGAGATTTCCTTCTGCTGTCAGGGTGTTACTCCCCAATACAAAGAAGACCATCTTCTTCTGCATGTTAGAGAATTATCACTACATCTGAGAGCCCCATCCTCTCCTCAATGGCTGTGTGAGTCTCAAGTTGGGGCAAGACCACATGATCAATGAGGGTAAAAATTTGCTCTAAACATCACCCCTTCCATCCTCCCCAAACAAACAACCAACCAAAATTTATTTAGATAATTTGGAGGAACAAAGGAGAAAGATGAAACAAGAAGGGGAACAGGACAGAAGCCAACAGGAAGGACTTTCCTCTGTCACTTCCTTTTCAATGGGGGATAAATTGAGGAGTATAGGTGTAGCAGGAGATATCATTCCTGGCAATAGCGACAGTGGTCGCAGAAGTTCAGATGGTAAATATATGATTCCTCCGTCAACCCCCAGGAATGCAGTAGGAATTTCTATTTCTGTGATGCTGTGAAGACTGTGCCATGAACACAGGTGTTGGGTCAGGGCTTGTCCTTCAGCCCTGATTGGCCTCTGCTTGGCTGCTCCTCAGTCTGCCAGGGAAACAGACAGCAGAAAGTGGGTGGCTCACCTATGCTCCCTGTACAGCCTCCTCTCCATTGGAGACAGGTCAGTGGGCTAGATGGACTATTGGTCTGACACATCAGGGCATTCCATATGTCCTTCATTTATTCTTACTATGCAGAGGTTTCCGATGGTAAGATTTAGATGCTCAGGAAAAAAAAAAAAAAAGTTTCTAACTGCCTACACTTCATAGCATCTCTGTGATACTGTTTCTGTGCCAGCCAACTCAGACAAGCAATCAGGATGCCTGGGGAGAAGGAATTTACTCTTTGGGGGGACAAAAACCCCAAACCCAACCAATTTAAAGAACACCAACCATGAGTGTTTTCACTGCAAAAATCTTGGACCGAGGACATACTTCTCCATAAATTCTCATTTTTAAACATTTTTCTCCTTTTTTATTTTGACTCCTTACCATAATTCATACATTGATAAAGATGCTACTTTTAGCAGTGATATTGAAAACTTACTGATATTTCTACCTCACTTTAGAAAGGCTGATATGCCTAAAACAAGCAATTTCTTTTCCAGAGAATTAATGACTCTCACAGGGTCAAACTGGACAGGACTGGACCATCACAATTAAAGTGCTAAGCTGTTATCCCACACCAATGTTAAATACCCTGCTCTAACTGGCAGGAAGGGATTCAAACTTCCTCACACATGCAGATCAAGTCATACATCTGTAAATATAACTAGATTGTCATCCACATTTCATATAAAAATATAGGGGAAAATAATGAAATTTAATATTAGGGTTTTCTTCCCAAACTTATCATGACAAAATCTACCTCTCTTAGAGTAAAACTTGGTTTTGAACAAAATGCTCCAGTCCTGTCTCTGCAGCAACACCGTGCACAAGAGCAACATTTAATTCAGTTAATTTTATGGGACAAATAGATGGAGACAATAACCACCAACAGAGCTCTCAGTTGTATCCAAATCAATCAGCAGCAAAAGGACTTAGAACCAAGTGTTTCTACCCTTAAGGGGAAGAAATTTGTTGGAGCTATCTATCTGTTTAGGCAGAACAAACTAGCATGCTTGTAAGTCCCCTATCCCTCCAAACGAAAAAAAAAAGCATGAGAGTGAGCATAAACAGGAGACTAAATCAACAAGAATATATATGGTACCATACACCTACCCCAATTAGTACTTTTTTTCAAATACATTAAATGTAAATATAGTTTTTCAGTGTGATTTCATTTTGCCAGAAATGCCCTCATCACTGGGTTACAAAAGTGTTATCTCACATCTTCCTGGCTCAAACCATACTTGATTATTTCGTGAAATAGAAGTGACAGAGAGAATGTTGTTCTGACTCGCTGTAATGTACAGGTTGGGAAAATTAATCATGGGCAATCAGGCTCAAATCCTTTTAGAGAGGGATGAAAATAGAAACCTACTCCTTCAGATGGTGGCCTATCATCTGTTGTGGTACTGTATAAAGAAAACACATGTATTTGTCTTTTGTTATATTTTAGGAACAGCCATACTGAAATAATTTTGTGTGCTAATATCTAATGTCAGAGACTATTTCTGAGAGAATCTGATTGTTCTTCTTTTCAGGAGCTTTTTGTTTGGTAAATATGTTTTGATCTTTATACACTTAGGCAAGCAGAGCAAATTAACCAGTTTAATAATAAACTACAATTCAGAAATCAGAACAATTTCCCATCTCTTTCGTTTAAAATGTATCTTCAAACTAATTTAAATCATGACGTTTTTCTTTTTAATGATAATATGCCTTTCCTTCACTCCAGCTCCCCACTGGCCTGCAGCTCTGACATTTCTCCATGGTTAAAATCTTTCTTGGACTTCTTACTAGTTGCAGAACATTAATTGATGATAACTTTTGTTCACTGTTGCTCTTGGACAAAATTAAACTAAAAAAATAAACTGTTCTTAATCTCAATTAGAAACAGAGTAGAAGCTCCCCTTAACAGAAATAATTACATCCAATCACTCTAAATAAACAAGAATGCCTTTTTCAAAGTAATACAAATATATAAATAATAGTTCTGTTCTCATGCAGTCATTATATTAAAATTTAAAATGAAATGTTTTAAACTAGTAACATAAAAGTCAAATTTTAATGCATGTTTATTTCATAGATTTCATGTATCTTTATATACAATTCCTATTTGACTATTTACTTTCACAGACCTTTGTGATTATTTTTTAAGTAACTTTCGTGAAATAGATGGTGAAGATGGTGCAGAAAAACAATTCTGCCAATCTTGCTCTTTGTTGTAGTAATGGATAATACATGATAATAGGTATGGCTCCTTTTCTTGAAGGCCAGGAACTGTGGAGTGCTACAAGTATCTATTAAGTGCTGTTCTTTTAAAAGTTTTTTCTGAGAGACTGATAGGAAAACTTTGTGAACTTTGCCTGTATAATACCAAAAGCAATGGATAGAAAATTTTCTCTATGATGCTACAATGTCTAAAGATGATCAACATTTGAATTAACATCATGTTGCACTGTACTAGAGAATGCACAGTGAGGCCTACTGATAAAAGAAAATGCATGGAAAGGCTACCTGGTACATCCAATATGTCCAGGGACTTGTACAACTTCTAATAGACTATATGGGCTCTTAATGCATCTTTTTACTCTGGTAAATCTAGTCACAGGAAAGCTATGCTGCACTTTTTTGTTTGTTTGTTTGTTTTTTTGAGTTCTGTCTCTAAATTACCAGTATAGCTGTGCTCCCCAAGAATAAAACAGTTCACAAGATCCTCAACAATGGACGTGACCAAGACATTTTCAGCTGAAGGAATCTATCTATTGGAAGATCTTGCAATACTGGAATAATCTTGCACATTACTGTAATCACACCCAGAATAGCAGAAATACCAACACCTATCATCTATTTACTTCATTTGTTGTTCTTGCTGGAAGCCTTTTGTGTCAGTTTTTAAAATATAACCAGAAAATTTAAAGACTGCAGGGACAGTTTGGGCAAAAGCTTAAGGTAAGGCTTTGAGCAGAGTTTGTCCATTTTATTCACCAACCTTCAGATGGATATATTTACCTTCTCTAGCTCTACATATATTTAATTGAAAAAAAAGAAAAGAACAGATTAAAAAGATTCAGCAAAAGCAAAATCAATTCAGGCCACTCGGCAATATGGTGGGCATATTAGATTTCAGCAAAGGAGCATTCGGGAACATGCTCCACAACAGGAAGTGATTACACTTGAAAATTGGTCTCTCACCTTACAGATATTTCTCCTGAAAAGTCTCCTGCTTGGCCATTTTTGTGGAGTCTGAAGCAATTTGCCCCATTGTTAGTACAGAGAGGCAGATGGGGGCCTGATTTGAGAGTGGACATGTCAAAATGTCATTTGTCAAAGTCGTAACACTTTTATGTGGTCACAAATCATACAGCCATAAACCAAGTGCAAAGGGCACAGTCACAGCAGAGTGTAAAGAGTTTATTCACCTGCTGACAAATTGATAACAAAAAGAATCAATTTCAACAAGGCCTATCTCTTTTCACATTAGTATTTATTTTACTGAATCTAAAACTTGCATTATCATATAATAAGGTCTTCAATCTGACAAAGACCAAATATGATCAAGTGCTTTCAAAAGCATGATAAATACTCAAAAAGAAAGACGGAAAGTGATATATTATCTATATTCTGTTTGAAGCCCAGCAGATGTCCAATGCTGATGGAAGAGGGCAGCTACTACAATTTCCAATTGATGGGAACCCCATAAATATCTTCACTCCTTTAGAATTTTTCAGTTTGTTGTGTGCAGCCATTAATGGCTCTAACAGTAAATCTTTTCTGTTGCTTTATAATGAAATAGCACTTGTGCTTGTAAACAGAATAAATGTCTTGGTATGATACATACTCTTTACCAGGTGATAATGTTAAAGCTGTACCTTGATGCTACAGAGTCTAGGTCTTGGCCTCCAGAGGTCTAGAGAACATGGAAGCAAGATGTAGCTAGACAAAGGTAATGAGTATTAAAAAAATCTAGATCTGATGTGTAGACTCCAGGAAGTCCTAATGTTTTGTTTCCTTCCTGTTTCTTCAAACTCTTTTGCATGGACAGGATGTTTGTATGGCTCATTCTTCTGTACCCGAAATGACAGGTGTTAAGTCATCTTAGCACATAAAGACTGAAAAAAACTGCATCTAGTCTGTGTATCCAGCTGCAGAGTGGCAACCTCACACAGTTTTGCTATAAAAAAAGTTTAGTGCCCGGTACTTGGGTGCAGAAGCCCACTTCCAGCAACACAAGGAAAAAAAGTCATAAAGACCAACCATTACAGAGCATAAGACTTTTTGCATATCACAGTGCGTGAGTACCTATAGCATCCTGCACTTAGTTCCAAAGTATTTAGGGAAATTATAAGCAAAACTGAGAAAGTATAAGAAGTAGTGTGTTACTTTGCATGGCATTGTTTCTCTTGGGCCCGTGAAATTTGGAAGCATTTATAGAGCCGGCCTGAAGCCAGCTGGATTCTGATGAATTTTAACCTCAGCCTCTCAGTTTTTGAAAATGAAAATACAGAGAACCTTTGCAAGCTGCTACAGCAGCCCTGTGAAGACTGGAAGCTGGTCAATTCTGCAGTTACCTCAATGTAACAAATTATACTAAGTAAATGAAATGTTGTCCTGATCCGCTTGCATAAAAATTTCAGGCTAGAGGACTTTGATAACACAAAAAGTGATGCCTATTCTTGCCCGAAAAGAGAGGTTGCAAGGTTTTGAATTCTCTGTAAAGAGAAGTCTCATGTGGCTGGTCTGAAATCTACAATAAAATTCCTGTCCTGATACCTCCAGCCATATCCACATGTTCCGGACTTTTGCGGAGCTCACAGTTTTTTCTCTTTGCTGTGCCTCAGCAGGAACAGGCCGGCTTAGCATCCTCTTGCCAGCTGCCAAGGATGGAGGCGGCCGCGGACGGGGCCCCCCTCAACCTTTTCTGGGCAATAGCTTTTGCAGGACCGAGGCCAGCTTCTGGCTGAGGATGCGGTCCCAGCCAGCCCCTTGCTGCCCGCGGGACTCGAGGCAAGGATCTCCCCGGGAGCTGTTGCTGGTTCCACCGCCCCGGGGGCGAGGGCGGGCTGTGCGGATACCGGGGCGCGGGTGCGGGGGCCGGGGCGGGCGCGGTGCCCGGAGCGCGGCGCGTCCCGCCCCGCGGGTGCCGGGGAGGGGTGTCCGCCGCACGTCACCGCCGCCCGCGATAAATGCCCGGCGGGGCGGGAGCTGCGAGGAGAGGCGCGGAGCTCCTCGGGGCGGCGGTGGCGACCCGGAGGCCAGGGGGGAGGCGGCGGCTGAGCGCAGCGGCAGCCCCGCTGCTGGACACGTCCTTGACCGCCGCGCCGCTCCCGCCGCAGCGAGCGGGGCGAGGCCGTGCCCGCACCCCCGGCCCCGGCTCCACGCGGGCGTGGCGAGGAGGCGGCGGCGGAGCGAAGCTGGCTGCGGGGAGAGCGGGCAGCCGCCGCCGGAGGGGTAAGGGCACGGGCGAGGGGCAGCATCCTCCCCGCAGCATCCTCCCCGCGGCGGTGGGAGGGCGGGGGGCGGCGGCCCGCGCACCCCGGGGCCGTGGGGGGCGCTCCGGTCAGACCGCTGTCCCAGGAGATCCGCGGGGCTGGCGCTGCCGGGTGCGGGCGCTGGCGGCGCGCTGGGGAGAGCTTGGTCCTGCCCGGCCGCCTCTTTTTGTTCCCCTCCCAGCGGCTGCGTCCGCTGTGGCGGGACTCGCGCGTGCTCGCCCAGGGTGTAGGAATGACCACGGCTTTCCTACTTAAAGCATTCAGTTACTTAGTAGGCTGTGTTGGGATATTGTATTCTTGGAGGTGGTGCTGCCTTTTCCGATAGTTACCATTCATTTGTTTAGCGGATAGAATAACCCCATCTCCCCTCCTTTTCTCGTCCGAGTTGAATACGTTTAGTTTCATCAGCTGTTTTTGGGAAATCATAGAAGAAAAGCTTTAATCAAAGTCATATTTTGAAATGCACCAAGAGAGGCTATTTTTTGTCAAGTTTACCGTGGATTTCAAGTGTACTCTTTGGTGATGAATGCAAGCCTTTTAGCTTCTTTTGTTCTTAAATTCCAGCATTGAGAGACCTTATCTGCAGTCTAATCTTCACTGATGTCTGGCTCCTTTTAAGTAGATATGAAAAGCAGACTTTTTGCATTCAGGCACTGCAATGGACAGGCCAGTGTAATGTATAAAACCACTTGAACAAAATCAAGTTCATAAGGTTGAAGATAACCTATCTTTCTGAATCAACACTATGTTCTTATTAGAGTAAAAAAAAAGTAGCATCCTGCTTTCCCCCCCTAAAATTACAGGGACAAACTCTGTACAAACTACAGGTTTTTTTGCTTTGTAAGTTCATACAGGCCAGTCCTTCAATCTACAAATTACATTACTCTCTCTTATGTATTTACAGGCAACAGACCTGGAAGAAAGACTTTGTCTTGGAGATAACTCCTGAGCATTTTTGAGATCATTCATCATGAAGTATGTAGTACAGGAATGGCTCAGAGTAACTATCTTGCTATTCATAGCTCAGGCAGTTTCTGCAATGATTCTTCCCAATGCCACGCTCTTAGAGGAACTTTTGGAAAAGTACATGGATGAAGATGGTGAGTGGTGGATCGCCAAGCAGAGAGGGAAAAGGGCTATCACAGACAGTGATATGCAAAGTATCTTGGATCTTCATAATAAATTACGGGGTCAGGTGTATCCACCAGCTTCCAATATGGAATATATGGTAAGGAAAAACTGATAGCGACATGAAGAAAGCATTGTTCTTAGAATAGTTACTATCACTTTATAAAACAGCATAACTTCAGTCTTAGTTTGCTTGTTCTCTCATTTAAAGCATTTGTCACTTGTCTCTCCTTTTTTTTTTTTGTACAGGGAAGAACTGTGAGATAAAAATGCATGTTTGTAGATCAAGTGTCATGTTCTATTGATATTTATGTGTTTAATCTCTCATAGCTCACCTAAATTTAAGTGGCAGTTCCTCAGTGTTAGGGGCCAATTTCCAAAACTGTGGTACTCAAAATAGTTGATTGTGATTGTGGCCTAAGAAGTCACCATCTAAGAAGAGTACTGAACTATGAAGTTTCAAAATAACATATATTCTTTCCCATGCTTCTAGGTTGGATGGAATTTCTGAGCTAAATGAGAGTCTTACAACAAGAAAGTCTTCTATTTAAATTGGCATGTGTTCCTGGAGTCCTGTATGTTTCTGTGTTTTCCAGATTAATAATGTAATACATGGAGCCCCTGGTGGTCTAGGGGGTAAAGGCGCCGCGCTGTCACCGCGGAGACCCGGGTTCGATTCCCGGTCAGGGCCACTCCCGGGCAGGTGGGGCTCGTTAGCCCTTAAAGGCAACCCACCTACGTCCTAAGGACCTCGCTGCCACCGTCCAAGCTCGCTTGGCCCCGGCAGATGAACCTTAGGATTAAAGGGTGGGCTCAGTTCCGCGCACACTGTGTCTCACCTAAAAAATCCAATGCGCAGGCTGGAAGGTGGAAAGACCTTCCCCGGATCTTCGCTCGCGAAGACTGGCCATTATTAATGTAATACATAATTTCTGTTTGTATTTTTTTCCTTAAGAAGCCTCTATGTTTGTGTTATTATTACTAACATTAGGTCTCCCATGTTTCTGAACTTTGATTTTATGCTGTAGTTCAAGGCTGACTTGTCTCTCCTTGCTAAGTAGATTAAATCAGGTCACAAGAGCTTTTAAGAAGTCCAGAGTTTTGACAAGAATGGGTAATTTACTTGAATCTGCATATTTTTCCTCTTTTCATGTGGTGTATTGTTTATTTATCTATTCAGGCACCAGAGAAATAGCATTGCTATAGGTTGGGTTGTTTATATCAAATATGACACAGGTTTCATGACATTTTCCGTGACAGAGGTTTGTATTACCACATTTCAAGATGTAAATATCTTTCCCAGCCTGCACATATCCTTAAACTTTGTTTGCTGTTGTGAGTTTTTTAGACCTTGTTATAGTAGGGGTTAACATTTTGTTCTTGGTAACTCAAGTTGATTTATTTCTGGAAAACTCAAGAAAAAGCCGTTAAGTCTTTTTGTAAAATAAGAATAGGGAGACTATTGTTTTCCCATGTTAAAAGACCGCAAACCTTTTTCTAAAGATTATGTGAAAACATAGCTATGATTTTTAGTTATGTGCCTTTTTCCATTCCTAACGCCATTCTACATTTGTCTGTCTTATATATCTTGGAAAGAAGAATTTGGATGTAGTCACTGAAGTAAGACTTTTGACAGCTCTATACTTCTAAGATTCGTCCTGCACTGCACTCACTTTGGCTTAGACTCTGTTAGGTCTACATCTGGAACAAGTTTCTGTGGTTTTGTTGTTTTTTCTATGCTCTCAAATGACCCCTGAGCCAGAGTACAAGTAGCATGAAAAAGTGATTACCCAGTTTTGATGCTGAGGATGTTATTCAGAACAGGACAGCAGCTTTCAAGAGGGTGGGATTGAATTTTGGCATAATATCCAAGGGAATCAGGGACTGGGATGGTCAAGGGTTTGGGATCTGTGAATGCAGAGGGTCTGTGTGAAGGGTCTGGTCAGAGGAACCCATGAGAAGGGCATGGAAAGAGGCTGAGAGTCTGGTCAAGAAGGTGTTGAGAAATCACTGTTATGGAAGAAAAGAGTACTTGATGAACAGTCGTGGTTAGGGGAAGAACTGAGACTGTCTCTGCAGAGAAAATTTGGGATCAGAAGTTTGTGGAGGGAGGTTAAGAGGACAGAAATTTGCAAAGAGGCTATTTAAAAAGGCTTAACCTGTGAATGAGTGGGGAGATAGATTGTATCTGGAGGAGGCAGGAGAGAGTCAGTATTGGGAACTGAGAGAGGACAGTGGGAGCCACTTGCTTCTTGAACAGAAGGAGTAAATGACAGGATTTCTGATTGTTTGGACATATATTTTTATGACACAGTTTGTGATTTTCCTTTCAATGTCTTACCAAAGGTAAATTTCAGTCCTCCAAAACAGGTAAATCATCCCCCTAAATGTTTACCCGATGTTTAGCAAACTAGATAAGTACAACTTAAACACTTTTGTCTACTTTTGATGTGCTTTATCAGTATAGATATACTGGCAAAAAAATTTCCTGCTATGGGCACAGTCCCGTCACTCTGTACTGATAAAACTTCTCCTTGTAAATACAGTTAGTTCTGCTTGGGTAAATGAAGTTTTATGTCTCACCACATCTGAATGGAGGTGGTCAAGTTTCAGGTGCCTTGCTTGTACCCCTGTGTCTCTATTAGTCTGTCGTATAGTTGAGAAGTTTAGGATCTCCAAGGGTGAGTGGAGCTGGGAGAAGGTATGTGGGGACTGTGTGCTCGCATTGCATTGTTAGTCTGTAACATTTAAGGTAACCTAACAGGTGTCTCTGGCTGAAATGCTTCTGTCCTGCTCCTGCCAATAGAATGTACCAGACCTGATGATGAGAGAGATCCAAGTACTTAAAGAATCAGATTTTATATTTTAATTTTTTTTTTCCATTCTGAGTCATGAAGCTAGTTCCATACATGAGTGAATCAGATGAGTCCAGTGCTATAAAAGTCAGCGGGAATGCATAGCTAAGAAATGGGAGGGATGGAGAACCACACTTAGAGTAGGACAATCAGTTATATGACTTAACTTGCAAAGTCCAGCCTTATCTTTGAGATAAGGTCTCTCTCTAAAAAAAAAAAAAACAAAACCAAAAAACCAAAACACCATAATTAAAAGGTTGAATTACAGATATTCTGTACAACTTTATATTCTTCCCGTATGCCTTGAAGAAGAAAAGGATACTGGGCTAAAACAGTTAAGAGACCTAAAGTTGTTAGCTTCAGTAAGATTCACAGTAGATAGGTCTAAAATGTTCTTATGACTGTCTGGCTGAGCTTACTGGATGAAAAGTTTGTTTTCCCAAGTACTACAGCTCTGGTGGTAAGCAGTAGTGAATTCCTAGGGTAAAACAATAAGAATAGAGCATGTGAATCGAGACACTTCTGCAATCAAACCCTCCAGCTTCCAGCAAACAGCACCTTAGGGAATTTCTGACTCTGTTGGCATACTTTTTGTGTCAAATGGAATAGTCTCAAATGGAATTTTTGTGAATCTGAATGCTTTTGAGTTCATTTAGTTCATTTGTATTCTTTGAATCTGTAGCATCAAGTTGCAGAGCTCTATAAATTTAATAATGTACTGTGTGAAAAAGTACATTGTCTTGTTGGTTGTTTTTTTTTTTTTGCTTTAAACCTGTTCTTTTATTTTATTCCTTGTTTTACTTTATTGTAAGAAGTAATTTTCTCAGTGATCACATGGTTTTCTGCCATTCTTTTCAAGAATTGTGCTTCTCTTAGTTGCTTTCCTTTGATTTCAAAAGTAAGAAACCAAACTGTTATGGTATACTGCAAATTGATGTAGTGTTTATATTCTTCACTTCCTAATAATTTCTAGCATTCTTTTACTTTTTGACTGGCTGAACTAAAGCCAACATTTTTCATAGAGCTATTCACAATGATTTTTAAGATCTTTCTAATGTGCTGAAGTCATATAGTTGGCTGTAACCTCCAACTATGTCCTCCCTATTTTGTATATGTTCACATTGAATGGTGTCTATCATTGTGCTTCCAATCACTTAGAATTAATGAGTTTCTTTATCTTGTGTTTTTCCTATCTTGTTTTTAACTATCTTAAGTAGTGAGTACTACCTTTCATTCCCTTTTCTTGGGCTATTGTGATGAAGGTATACAGCAGAGGACAGTGGACACATCTTGAAGGGAATTTGAAAAGGTATTTTGTATTCTTAAATCTTTTTTCTGTCATTTATCACTTTTTTCTTTATCTCATGGTAGTTTAATTTGATTTGTTTATTACTTTTTAAATAACTTAGGAACTCTGTTGAAAACTTAATTGCATTTTAACCCTTTTCAACATGTTTTTGACACCTTGAAAGTCTAATATATTTGTGAAGAATTCCCAAATAAGAAAATATTATCTATGTATTTCAATTTTTTTTTAACTTACCCTAAGAAATTATCCCAATGGAAGTCAGTTTTTTGGTCTGTAGTTTCTCAGGATCTACTAGAAGCTTTCTAAAATATTAGCACCCATGTGCTGGTTTTTGTTGCTGTGGTAATGAGGCCATTTGAAGAGAGATAGGATACCACACAGTAATTAAGAAGTTTCATGATCAAGTTTTTCCAGGTTCTTCAAAGATATTTTCTGCACCTGGCAATTTGACACAGTCAATATTTTCAGTTTCAGCTAATGTTTAAGTCTAGTGTGTGTCCTCCACCTCATCTTCTGTTTCTTTCTCTATATAGAAGAATTCTGGTGAGAGATCCTGCATAAGCTCCTCTGTAGGGAACAGTAGTGCAACAAATTCTGTTAACTCCTCTGCAGTGACCGTATGACTGCATGTTAGATCATTTTTTCCTAGACCTCTTCCTTGAATGCTGAGAGAGTTTTTGGGTCGTCAACATTATGACCTAAATAGAAAAAAAAAATCTTTCTTGAGGTTATGATGAACAGTTTGTTATGAAAACGCATGGCAGACGTGTGCTGTATATTTGTTTGTCTGGATTGTTTCCTAGTAAAGAAAGGTGTAAGGAACATTTTATTTTTGCTATGCATATGGATTTAACAGTACTGGAAAGAGAGCAAAGAGGGATGATGTTTCCCCTCTAAAGCACCCAAACAGTGCATAGCAGAATGTTGTGTGAATCATTATGCTTTCAACATTTTCCACCCTGGGGCATTGACACCAGCGTGGCCTTTACACCACGTATGCACTTGGAGCACATCTGTATGGAAGACGTACTTGAGCTAGTACTGAAACCTGCAGCTGAGTGTTGCTGGCAGTGTTCAGTCTGACCAGATCAGGGGGCTGCTGTGGCTCTGATGCTCTGTGGCTGCTCAGGCATCCCTCCTTGTTCCTCTGCTGTACTGGAGCTGCCTGTGCCTGCCCAGCCTTCCTTGGCAAAGACCTATCCTTTAAGGCAAAAAATGGGAACCATCGTGCTTTGTCGTGCACTTGTCAATGGTTTGTTGTGGATTGATGTGGAAGGGTTCCCTTTGACTTGTGGAAACAAACTCCCAAACTCACAAAGAGTATTGAAGTGGGTATGTTTATTCACAGCACCGGGTGCGTGGGGGATAGCTCCGCCTAGCATGCACACCTATTGCCTTTGTTCAGTTTCTTTAATGCTATACTATGTTACATATGCATCATTGTATTACATATGCATGAGCTGTGTCAGCAAATTCCTGAAAAGTGGGAGGGGAAATCATTAACATACACCACTCCTATAGCTCTGCCTCAGAACTCCCCTTGGGGGTCTTCATTGTGGGTCTTTTGTATGAAGTAAGAAGTTTTCCTCAGCTCTGAACTCTTCACCTTTGCAAGAAGTGCTGAGCTGGCACTGGTCGCTCACCTCAAAACCGATTTCATCTTGTCTCTTTCTCTCAGAGCCCCTCTTTATCAACCTTTAAGGTCTCCTTCAAAGCTCCTTATCGAAACTCCAAGGTTTTTGTACCTGCTAGAATCCTCATTATAAAGTTAACCATATCCTGCCTGTAAGTTAGCATGAGCAAGCAAGGCCCTATTCTAATTTAATAGTATTCTGCCTAAAAAATTAGTTCTAGTAAACAACTAAAGCTACAGTCTTTTGTCATCAGTTTATATTTTGATCACCCCTCATCTCCTTATTCTCTGTTGTGCAGTTCAGGTAGAAAGGGAATGATTGCAAATTAATAAATTCTTACTAGATTGTAAAGTCCTAATAAAAC
The DNA here is from genome assembly GCF_022539395.1 of Myiozetetes cayanensis. Taxonomy (NCBI): domain Eukaryota; kingdom Metazoa; phylum Chordata; class Aves; order Passeriformes; family Tyrannidae; genus Myiozetetes; species Myiozetetes cayanensis. The sequence goes on along the minus strand of NW_026086604.1, from coordinate 30,046,676 downwards.
TTGAAAAAATTCTTTTAGGCACCATAATCTACGATTTCCCAAACTCTTGATTTTTTTTTTGGTTTTGTAAGCATTCTTTGTTTATCATGGATTGAAACTGGAAAACCTCTTTCCCTCCCTCCCCCTCCAGTAATTTAGTTGGTTACATTGCACCTTAATAAAAGTGAATGTGTTAATGAAAACTTGGAGTTTTTTCACGATTGTTGCAATCAACACTTTAAAAATAGTCATTATTATTTGGATAGTGGAAGTTGTTAATTCCTTTATATTCCAAACAGTTATACTTTGCAAAATAAAAGGAACCACCAAGGATAAAACTTAAAAAGCAATTTTGATTAATGAGTTTAGAATGCATTCTATTTTAAACCATTTTTTTAGTATTCATTCCTTGATTTCATGCATATTTTTCCAAACAAAGGAGTAAGTAAAATAGCTCATGCAAGATCTTCATTTCATGCCTGTGGAATTTGCTGTACTTAAAAGTGTTTGGGTTCCCAGCTTGATAGATAGCAGAACATTTCAACCTGCTATTTCTTGGCACGGAGCCACACACTGCATTTTGTAATTACTGTAATTGGAGAGCATCAGTATCCTCTAGGGATAGTATCCTCTGCTTATTTAATTATTTCTAGTCTTCTGGGAAGGTCCTGCAGATAAATACATTGCAAAACTCGTGCCTTGTTTCTATGAAGTTTTATTTTGGAACCCTTGTAAGGGAAATACAATCTTCTATGGGTAGTTTAAAAAAAAATAGATTAGAAGGTTTATTTGGTTCATGAGGGGAAAAGTATATATTTATTCTTCATTTTTGTTGGTATAATATCTCTGAAAGCGTTAGTTTCAAAACCTTGGTAGTGATGTGTTGAATATAATTCCTGTCCATACCATGACTGCTTTGTGATTTCTATGGGACCTTATATTTTTGAAGGCTTAAAAATTTGCCACTCCATTTCAGTAAGTTCAGGGGCGCTTCAGAAAAAGAAAATTAAGAAATTGGAGACTGTAACTATTTCTCGGTTAGATTTTCCCTAATTTTTTCTACAGGCAAGTTCCTGCTATATTGAAATGCTCTTGAATGTACAAGTTTTGGTGAATTTTTACGTTCGGAAGTGCCCTGTTAAATTTCCTAGACCTTTCTGACAAAGTTTTAGATGTCTCTGTTTAGTGTATCTTATCCATCTTGCCAAAACTCTTCAGGGATGCTTGGTTAAAAACAATTCCTGTTCCTTTTCGAGCAGAGGACTTTGGTTTGTGGAATTCCTTAAGTGGCTGAAGAGCACTTTGGGTGCCAAGAACAGAGCAGCTCTATTCAGTGTGAACCTGCCTGCTTTCCCTCTGGTTTTCCACTTTTCTGCTCCACTTCAAAGATTGGTAGAAGTGCTTCAGCTCCTTTGCCTGTGCTCAAAGGCTACTGACACTGCATCAAAGAACACAGTGACGTTGACTTATCCTCTTATTCTCTCTGGTAGTTTTAGCAAAGGATTGTGCAGTGTGAAGTGGCCAAGAAAAAAAGTGGATAAGTCCATGGTATGACTTTTATTGATGTAATGCCAACAACAACTGGGCAACTCCAAGTAAAGAAACTGAAAGTGGAAAGTAGCAGAAAGGCTCACTGTCTCAAAGTTTAAGGAAGCCTTCCCAAAATAAAATAATTAGCAACACAGGACAGACACTGTTCATCTTTTATTTTTTCTGTCAGAGAATTTCTTCAACTCCCATATCAAAAAAGCTCATGGAATATTAATCAGTAATAGCATAATCAAAGCTTAAATACAAAATGTGAACTGAACACAGAAGGCATCAATAAGATATATAAAAGTGACTCCATGTAGCCTGTCATCTTCATGATGTCTGCTTTGGAATCTTGCTTAACTTCTCATTTTATTGAAATGCTATATAAGAATTTATAGTGTTATCTGTAAATATAATCAACCTTTATTTAACTTAAGCATTAGTAGAATGACTATCATAGAAAAAAGTGTGATTCATTAAAAAGACTATCCTCTGTTCATATAAAGAAGGACAAATTTTACTTTATTATGAAACAAGAAAAGTTTCTTAAAATGAGGCTGTTAAATCCAGAATTTGGCTGCCTGAAAGATATTACAATATATTTGTCCTGAATTCCCTGTTAGATATTCAGATGATCAGGCATTCCTTTAATACATTTTTCAACTCTCTTTTTTTAGATTTTATTTGAACATATTTCTGACAGTAGTGCCAAGTCACATATGATCAATGGATGCTCTCTGGCAGCAAGTTCAATTCACTAATGTCAAATCACAGTGGTCATCTTTTAAAAGCATTTACTGTGACACATATTTGAGATACCGCAGCTAATTCCTCTTCAAAGCCCAGGAAATTCTGTAGCATCTCTAAACTGCTGTATGAAAGCAATCGGTTACAGCGAGTTTATCCTGGTAATCACTACCAGGATTTGAGGTAAGGACTTGTTCTCTGGTCAGTTTGTGACTAGCTATAAATATTTATGAATACTAGTTGCAATGAATGTGTGTAATTCATAATTTGACAATGGACAAACTAGAGAAATCAAGATCAGTTTTTATACTGTTTTCTTCCATTCCTGTTAGAATATGGAAGTGAATAGTTGATTTTTAGTCATGTTCTAATAGCAAGTCTTAATGCATTGCTTTTAAGAAGTAGCAAAGTAAATGCACTGTTTCAGAACACCTTGGAAAGCTGAATATTCCAGCAAGGTTTTTAACATGCTTAGAGTACACACAAAATTAAATGTGATTAGTCATGTCTGCTGGTTCCTATTCCTGGTTTTACTTTTTGAAAACAAAAAGCTCAAACACATGAAGCTGTAATAGGGACATACTTCTAAATATTGGTGCAATTTTTTCAGTGTTTGGGAACAATATTTTTGGCCTTATACCACTTTCCTGTTTCCAGGCAAAAGCCACAGTTTTCCTGCTTTTTACTCTTTTCCAAAAGAGTAGCTGAAACCTCAAGATCTATTCAGGGATCTCTGCCCGGTTTAAAGCTTTATAAACTCCAGTCAGCCACATGGTAGCATGTAGGTTCTTTACCATTTCTTTTCTACATAGGTAGTAGTTCTGCAGCAGAAAATGGATGTCTAACTTTACTGGCAGAGGAAAGTTTGGCAGTTTTAGCTGTTCTCTGTCTTTGTGGATGTATCGGTAGAATATATCAATACTTGTTAGTATTGTTGATTCTGTGCTTTCAAGGGGAGTTTAGTGGTGTTTCCGTAATCCTGAGTTTTTACGGTCTCTGCTGTATATGGGACCTCAGGCTAGAGGGAGAACACTTTTTTTTCAAACTCAAATGACTAAAAAAAAAATCATCTCAGTTGAGTGCATGTTACTTACTTTCTGCAAGATGTGTTCACTATCACTAGTTTCCATGAACTTCCTTCAGCAGCTTTGTACAGATAAAAATGCCTCACCTAAGCGTGACTGAAAGACCAGCAGACGAAAACTGCCAATGTCTGTTTGTTAAGAAGAGATCATGTTGAACCAATCTACTTTCTTTTTTAATGATCCAGTAATTACCCACATAGTATATCAGAAGGAATTAGTACGAATTAGTAGTTAGGTGTCATGTTTTGACTCTGGAAAGTTCTTGACACTCTCTTCACCTGACATTTTTGTGACAGAGATTGGCTGGAAACTCCCTATTAAACAGGCAGAAGATTGATGGTGTTGATGCTGTTGGAACCCATTCATTTTTGGTTAAGCACTCGGGTTTTGACTTGTGTGAGCAAAGAATACACATGAAAACTGCAATATATATGTATCTGCATACATAATATATATAATATGGGCACAGCATGGGGTTGTTTTAGGGAACATGATCAAAATTAGAACCTGAAAAATAGAAGTCATGGCCTGGAATCAACATGGTGATGTTTAACTGCAAAAAGGAAGAAATCAAACAGGTAACATACAGGGGATAAAATGTAGAGATAAAACTACAGTAAGAAGATTCAGGAGTTCCACTGAATTTAAAAGTTATACAATGCAGCAGTCTTTGAAAGGAGACTTCTGTGTGTGAGACTGATGAGACCTTGTCTGAAATGCAATGTCCATTTTTGGTAATTTTTTAAGAATGGTCTAGCCATTCTAGATACATTGAAAGAGATTAATGGGATTGATTATAAAGACAGACTGTGTGCTTTATGAAATGATTGAAGGAATGAAGCAACTCAATTTCATTAATCTTGGAAATAAATGAAAGTTGTTAGAGGAAAGAGAGTGATTTCTTTTTTCTTGGCAATAAAACATCAGCTAGCGTTGTAGGGCAGGAGGTTTAGGTTGCATGCCAAGGAAATCCTTTTTACTCTTACAGTGATAAAACTCCAGAAAAAAATTACAGTAAATATTGTTCTGAAAATACAGTTACTAATTTTAATTTATAAAAATGTGGATAATACACGTATAATTGGCTCAGTGGAAGAGACTAGATAAACTACAGTCAGGATCAGTCTCTTGAAGTCATTTTCAACTGTACCACTGTCGTTCTGTGCTGATGCCATGCAGGTGATTTCTAGTTCTTAACTGTATTTCTGGCATATTTGCTCATGGCATTTCTGATTCTATGTTTCATCTTTCCTTTTTTTCCTTCTCAGTGTCATTAGTCTTAAAGAATACAGTGGATTCTTTTAAAAAGTAAATAAATACCCATACTGTACTGTGGTATTTACTTTCTCACTCTTTCCCTATATTTAGAATGTATACAGCAATGAGGTATTTATCCTATGCCATGGTAAATGTTTGCTTTCAGTGGTGCCCACTGTACTTACTTTTCCATCTTTACTGAGCTTAAATTTTAGCACTTCTTTAATTTCCATATAGTCCGATTCCATATGATTATTTCTGCCTTCCGACATATATGAACATCTCTCTCCAATTAAAACCTTATCACTGTATTTTATTTTTTAATTATTTTTAATGGAAAATGTTTTTTGAGCTACTGGACTTTGCAGTTCTGTTGCAACACCACTGGGTGTAATTGGTGGACTCCTGTGCTGGTGGACTCAGCTTGAGTGAGAATATGCTCTTTTGATTTAACACTTGCAAAACACAAATGGTGGGATTCATCTCAACAAGCTTTTGATGTCTGTGCTGTAAATGTCTGCATTTGAGCCAGTCTCCTTGTAATTAGTAGAGAAAAATGAGAATTTTCGACACGCGGTTTATCTCAGTTGAAGATGGGTAGCTAAAATTATCTCCCTCTATAGTTGCTTATTGGTCTGTGTAACTGCAAAGATAATTTGGATAATTAACTCAGATGTAGGTACCTGCTTTAAGGCTGTTTAAACTCAGGGGAGGTTAATCCCACACCATGTCATTCATTTGGCTCTTGATGAATTTTAATTTAAGCTGTGGTAGCCTAAACAAGACATCAGTTCCTCCATGAGTAAGCAGAACATTGGTTTCAGTCTACATGCTACTTGAGCCCCATGTTGACAGTTTAAATACCCCAATTTGTAGTCCAGTCTGTAAAGTTAAACTGACAGTAGTTGTGGCTAATTTTAATGTCATCTGTTGTAAAACAGAAGCAGTCAGAAGATCCATATTGTATGTAACATTGCATCACTGCTGCAAAAAATGTAACCTCCTGGGGTAGAAGAAGAGTTGGCAGCTGGAAGCAGTAACTGCTTTTATGCTTCAGTTTACCTTGCCACCTGAGTTTTAGCTTCATCCAGTGTGTTGTTTGAGAACATTTGTGAAATGCTGATAGTGTCATGTCTGTGTGAGCGTCTTTGATGGTGCACTAGGTTTTAGCAGGATTCTGATGAAAGTAATGCTTGTGTTGGCAAGTGTTGTGGTGCAATTGGAGCATATTTGTACAGCAAAAGAATTGATGTTGAGAACCTGACTTTCTTGGTGTCTGCATTTCAGGGGAGCTTATTTTGACCTAGTTCTTTCTATGTGGACTGAATACCTATGGTGCACTCCTGGAGCATAACTCCTGACATTTTCTTTGGAAAGAATCCAGTTTGTACTCCAGGAGTGCTCTGTGATACACATTAATTGGGAGTGATCAGGATTTTAATTTCAAAAGCACATTGCTGATTCAAATTTTAAAAAAGAAAACCTGAGAAACTAATCCACTTTGAATTCAGTCATGGTGATATTGCAACCCAACCTAAATGATCGAGTTCATTTTCTGAATGCTGGTGTCACAAAAAAGAACATTTTAGATAGTAGATCTGTGTGAACTCTAAGAAATGCAATAGAAATGGCAATAATAATTATGATACTCAGATGATACTGAAGTTGTTTTCCAAAGCTGAAACAGGAAGACACTGCAAAAGTATACAACCCTTGTGAGACTGTAAGGCTAAAGTATGTAGAGCTAAAAGTTTTCTTTTCTTACTGTAAAATAGGTACTTACAGGGGCTGGTAAGTTTAGTTCCTGCTCTACATAGTGGGTCAAATATAAGTTTGAAAAAAATAGGGGTTTTATTGTGTAGGTGTAATGTTTTAGATAGCAGAAGCATCTGAGATATGGACCTTGCCATCTTGTCAGTGGCAGGCTCTTCAGAGTAGATGACAAAATCAAGCCTAGAGCAATAGTGAACCTTGAACTGAGTGGTTTTGTATGTTAATGAATTATAACATCACAAGAATGATACATTAAAAGTTAATACGGACCATTTCTGTCATACATGAGGTAGAATGGAAGTGGTTATGTCAGTAACTTTGTCCAGAGAAAGATATGTGTCTTTGGATTTCTAAAGAGGTAAGATAATGGGATCAAGTTTTCACAGACTGAAATTTCACATTTCAATGGATGATCACTTGTCATTTCCTGTAGCTTTGGTGAACAATTATTTATGTATGCAGATGGCTAGAAAGCACTGAAGCAAAGGCCATCTTGAAAGTTTTACTTGGGGAAAATGTAGTTAATGAGCCAGAAATCTGTGTATATCATGATAACCCAGTATTCAATAGCACCATGAAAAAAACTATGGCCCTGGATAGATTGAGGAGCACAAAATGATACAGCATATACCATTTTCTTAGACTTTTCTTATATTGATTTGCATCTGTCTTGCCCTCTTTTTTTGTTCAAAGCAGAAAAGTACAGCATGCATTTTTTGAGTTAGGTGCAGTTGTGAGCTTACTCTGCGAGAGGGAGGTAAAGCGAGGTACATAGCTTGGTAGCTACAACCACTTTGACATCATGATCACTGATGAACAAGAGGAAAAAAAAGCTCGTAGTTTCTTCCTGTCTCTGCAGTAGTGGTGTGTCTTCCATTGCTAGGTAACATCTTTTGGTCTTTACAATTGACATCACTGAGTGGTCTTCTCTTGAAAGTAAAAATAATGCAAGATTTGGAAAGTGGAAGGGCATTTTTCAATTTAAAACACGCTAGCAACTCCTTTTACATTCCTTTAAAACAAAAGGTTTATATTGCTGAACAGTTTGTGATATTTTCATTGTCTGCATATCTCAGTGTAGAAAGCCAACCCTGAAGATGACTCCTTATCCAAAAGGTAGACCACATGTAGTTTTCCAACGATGTGAGGAATACTTTTATTTGATAAACAGGTTGAATTACTGTGCATGTAGTACCAAACAATTGCCAGTCAAAACGCTTGTCAGACCTGGGAGTCAGCTGCCTAGTTGCACTTCCATCTTCCTGTGCTCCCATTAATATCCTGCATTTACCAAAGACATCTGATAGTGCAAAGGCATTGAAACCTGATCATGTACACACCTACATTTCAACAGATCATAGTCACCCTTTTTATGAAAACAAGCAACTTCCTTTATTTTTAAGTAACAGTGTTTGAAGATTTAATTCATCCTTTATCAAACAGAAGGATCCTTGCCTATAGCTATGCAGAGATTTCATTTAAACTTTACCATTTTTTTCAAAGAGTTAAGTTGTTTTAGAAGTGTCCTTGGTGTAAATTTGTAAAGTACCAACTGCTGATGAGTATTGTGGAAGAACCTTCTGAATTAAGCTTAAAGCTTTGGAATTAGGTCAGCTCAGTATATAGTAGCCAGATTTTAATATCACTATTGACACTGTGGTTAAAGTATGAGAAATGCTTACTTTTGGTAGGATGTAAAATAGCTGTGTTGCTGTGACTCTTCATATTCTTCCATTTTTATTCTAGCTTCTTTTAAAATGCCAGGCATCTTGACACATTAAAGTTCATTAATTAGTTTTGTATTTTTTTGAAGTTCTTCATTGTGTAACTTGCTCTGAATGAACACTTTTACATGTTTTTTTCTAAATCTTTCTTTATACATTTGCTTTCCTCCATTTATCTCTTTTCTTCCCTGCTTTAAGGAGGAACGAAACACTAGGAGAACTTTTGAATTTTATGAAATGACACATGAAAATGTAGGTGTTTAGTGTTTCTCTGTATATGGAGATGCTTTCATTGTTTGAAGCCAAAAGCATGCCATTATGTAAGTGAAACAAAGGAATGCTATTACAAACACAAGAATAAAACTTCTATTCCAGTAAAGAGATATGTTTTAAATACTTGCACAGATTATTTTACATGTTTGTTTCATTTAGCCTGCTATGTGAGCAAGTGCAGAATGAATATGATAAAATGCATTACATTTAGTGCTCATCTGACAAGATTGGTATGAAAAGCCTTTAAAATAAATAGTCTCTTAATCCTTAGAATTAAAATACGCAGTTTTTCTTCATATAGCTTCATTTAGAATAGTTAATTTGGTGGGAAATTTGGATCTCCTGTTTTAATTAATGGAAGAGAAGGATAAAATTCAAGGTGGTGTCATTAATATAAAGCAACTCCTTCCTCTTCTTGATCCCATCTCTGAAACAATGATTGGGACACATTAATAAAGAAGTAGAAAGTCTTTCAAGTTGTTTAAGTTCCAACTACATGTAACTGTAGAAGTGACCTTGAAAAATACCTCTAAGCTATTTTTCTCTACATTATCTGGGTTATGAGATTACAGGCTGACAGATTTCTTGTACAAGTTTTTAATCTGTTTTCAGAAATCTCGTCCTTGTTCATAATGTTAACACCTGTGCCTGTGTATAATTTTTGCATATAGTCAGATGTAAATTTAAGATAAAGTTTTTCAAGTAATTGCTTCAGGGATTAGGATATCAGTTACATAATCAGAAAACTGGTAAAGTTGGAAGGGACCACAGAGGGTTATCTGGTTCAACCTTCCCGCTCAAGCAGAATCATCCCAGGGCACATTGGACAGGATTGCAACCAGATAGTTTGAATATTACTAGTGAGGGAGACTCCACAACCTCTCTTGGCAATCTGTTCCAGTGCACAGTCACCCACACAGTAAAGATTTCTTCCTCATTTTCAGGTGGAAGTTCACGTCCATCGGTTTCTGCCCATTGCCTCTTGTCCTATTGCTTGGCACCACTAAGAAGAGCCTGGTTCCATCCTCTTGACATCATTCTTACATATACTTAAATATATTGATGAAATCCTTTCTCAGTTGTCTCTTCTTGAGGCCCAGCTCCTACAGCCTTTCTTCTTGATAGATGCTCCACTCCCTTAATCATCTGTGGCTACATAGGTCCTCCTCTGGACCTACTCCAGGAGTTCCATGTCTCTGTTGTGCTGAGGAGCCCAGAACTGGACACAGGCCAGGTAGAGCCTCACCAGGGCTGAGCAGAGGGGCAGGACCACCTCCCTTGACCTGCTGGCAATGCTCTTCCTAATACAACCTTGTATACCATTGGCCTTTTTACTTTCTTCCAGTCCTCAGGCACCTCTCCTGATCTCCATGACCTCTCAAAGATGATTGTGAGCAGCCTCACTGTGGTCTGTGCTGGGTCTCTCAGCACTTGTGGATGCATCCCATCAGGGCACATTGACTTCTGGATGTCAGGTTTGCCTAGGTGTTCTCTAACTCAGTCCTGCTTGACAAAGGGAAAGACTTCCTTCAAATGTTCCATTACTCCTGAAGGGTCTCCTGAATCAGAAATTCCTGAGGGCTGGTCTTGTCAGTGAAGTCCAATGCAAAGGCAGTATTCAATAACACTGCCTCCTCTGCATACTCTGTTACCAGGCCCACATTTTCCTTTGTTTTCCTTTTGCTACTGATGTATTTGAAGAAGCCTTTCTTCTTGTCCTTCACATCCTTGGCCAGATTAAATTCCAGACAGACCTTGGCCTTCCTTGTCTCATTTCTGCTTACTCTGATGACATCTCTAAATTCATTCCAAGTGGCCTGACCCTGCTTCCATCTCCTATGTATTTCCTGGCTATGCTTGAGTATTGACAGGAGTTCTTTATTCATCCATGCAGGTTTCTTTCCCCTCTGCCTGATTTCTTGCTCCTCGGGATGCATTGGTCTTGAGCCTGGAGGAAGTGATCCTTGAATATCAAGTTTTCCTCTTTTTATTAAAAATCATTCAGAGTGATCCTGGAGATTGAGAAACTTTTTCATTTCTACATCAATTTGTGTTGTATCTTCTGTCTTGGTAGGGCCTGGAGACCCAGGTAACTGTGACTTCTAAACTCTTCTTTTTTTTTCTTTTCTGTGGCTGTAGGTGGTAGTGGTGTTTTATTCCCATTTTTTCTTTGAATGCTCTGGCAGTCAAAAAAGTGACTTGAATCTCTGTCTAGAAAGTTCTTCTGAACTGGGACATTAGACATTCTTCCAGAATGTTTCATAAATTTGATGTACTTTAGCAGAGATTTTATTTTAATTCTAATTTCTGTGACAGATGCTTCAGGAAGTGGTGACTGTGATGAGAAAATGAACACTGCACTTAAAGAGATATTTCCTATGTGCAGTTTACACTTGACAGACTTTTTATGTCTGAATATGTAATGCTTTTGACATTTACTTCATCACATCTCAAAACAATACTGAAATTATTAAAATGAGAAAGAAATTAAGCTATATCTTGGTAATCATAAATGAAGCGGCTTCAAGGAAACTGCATGGTGATGAGGCTCACCTCACCATAAATTGTAGCATGAAAACACCAATAGGACAAATTTAAACTCTATAACATAAGAAGAATTAGAGTGATTGCGTCATGATGAACCTTAAGCTATGACCTCTTTCCCTGAATTAATCGTGTCAAATCCTACCTGAAGTAATCTTGCACGTATAAGCTCACTCATGAAGAAAGTGAAGTTGGTTCTCTGGCTCATACACCAGCCTTTTCTGGAGTTGGGAATGACTGTACAACAGGCAGAAATACCCAAACACCTCAAACTCCTCATTGCTGATATTGTCTCCTGCATTATGCCTTCTACAAAGAGCTGAAGACTGGCTGCTCAGGCATGAATAGTTCTTTGCTATAGCTAAGATTGTGGCCTAGAAATTGGGAAGTGTGCTTATCTCTGCCTAGGCAAGCAGGGTAAAGGGAGTAAATATTTTATACTGTGGATGAAGGCAGAGAAACAGTTAAAGAAGACGGAACTTTCTTTAAAGACTGTATCCAATTTCAACAGTACTTGGAGTGTGGGTGTTCGTCTGTCAGGAGGATTAATGATGAATTTAAGTTTTTCATCAAGAAGCTGTTCTTGCAGAGTTCTGGATGGCTCTGTCATGCGTAGTTATCATCACTCTTTAAAAGAAAATTTTGTTAAAGATAACTACTTCATAAGCTTGAAGAATTGACTCAAGCAGCTACAATTGATTGACTAGCTCTAATCTTAAAAAAAAAATCATTATTTCAGTTAAAATAGCTGCATAAAATATTTTTAAGCTTGTGTGGTGAAAAAAAGGAACAACAGTAGAGCCTCTAACCATGGCTTCTGTTTCAAGAGTTGAAAATGTGGAGAGATGCTTTACAGCAAAGTAGGTTGTGGCCTTCTGAAGCTCATCAGAGCTATAAGAAATTGCACCTAGCTTTTGAGATGGGAAATTCTAAAATTGACGGTGCCCAAAATTTTGATCTATTATAAGTCTAGTTTACTCTAGATTTGCATTTCATAGTCCAGTTGGTAAAACCATTCTTAACAGCAATTATTTGGCAAATACTTTAACTTTATGACTTGTTCATGCTCAGAGCTAAATTGACATAAGATCTGGAACTGACTTAACGTCATACAATATATGCAACAAAACCAAACTGTAGTGGCTTTTATTTTAAATTTTTATGGTCTTGTGATTTCATGATAGAATGATGAAGCAACTGTACTACAATCTATAAGAACAAAATACATATGTGGAGGAAGTATGTTATCATCATCATCATGGCTAGGCTTCGTGAACAAAGATTTGAGAAGGGCTCTTCATGTTAATCTTCATGTTTTTTTGCAATGGGTGCAGAGGGGAGAAGAACTATTTATAATAGCGTGACAACAAAAGGGAAGAGGAAAATATTTATACAAACTGTCATAAAATTTTGTGATTTAAGATTAGAATATTTCCTTATGGAGAATAAAGAATGCTGGAGTTTCTGATATCAAAGTACTGGCCCAGGAGAGTAAATAGAAAATTCTTACTGTTTTCTAAGATCAGTGGGCTTTGTGTCCAAAGGTGGGTTAAAAGATTTATTCTGTCATTATTATACTGTTTGAGTAATTCTGTCAAAATCAGTGTTGCATTTTGGGAGTCAAAATGTACCCTTTAAATTTCTTACTTGCTGATGACTGCCAGCCGGTCGAGGGAGGGGATTGTCCCGCTCTGCTCTGCACTGGGGTGTCCTCACCTTGAATCCTGTGTGCATTTTGGTCACTGCAGTATAAGAAAGATATTGAGCTATTGGGCAGTGTCCAAAGGAGGGCAACAAAGATGGTGAAGGGCCTTGAGGGGGAGCCTTATGAGGAGTGGCTGAGGTCACTTGGTCTGTTTAGCCTGGAGAAGAGGAGACTGAGGGCAAATCTCATCACAGGCTACAGCTTCCTTGTGAGGGGAAGAGGAGGGGCAGGCACTGATCTCTTCTCTGTGGTGACCAGTGACTGGACCTGAGGGAATGGTCTGAAGTTGTGTCAGGGAGGTTTAGGCTGGATATTAGGAAAAGGTTCTTCAGCCAGAGGGTGTTTGAGTGCTGGAACAGGGAAGGAGTCACAGCACCAAGCCTGACAGAGTTCAAGAATTGTTTGAATGATACTCTGGGGCACATGGTATAACTCTTGGGGATGGTCCTGTGTAGGGCTGGGACTTGAACTCAGTGATGCTTGTGGATCTCTTCCAGCTCGGCATATTCTATAATTCTGTTATTCTATGATAATAATAATAGATAGAATGGAATGCAATACATTGGAGACTTCTGAAGAAGAGAAGCAAGAACAGATATTCTGTGAATAAATTGACTGATATTAAAGTCCTTATATAACCACGGTCTTACATAATCAAGGACGTATTTGTTTTTAATGAGTAATCTGATTAATAACTTGAAAACTGCATGTCAAAATCAATAGAAAAATAAATTTTAGCATGTGGAATTTGTCTATTATATTTGTGTAATCTTTGGCTATGTTAAGGAGCTTTCTACCTTTCATCTGCGCCAAAAATTTGTAGACATGATCTCCAGTGTCTGCATGGGAATTTGGATCTGGATTTATTGAATTATCGTTATTTAGATAGCATAGTCTCACTCTATGAAGCTTAATCTGAATTTATGATGAAATACTTGAGGTTCTATCAAGATATGTTTCTTTCCCCAGGAAATATTATCATTTCCTAACCTGAGCGTTGGTATCAGAAGAGACAGGTATCTGGAACCTGTTTCTGCAGCTCTCAGGAGATTCAAAAAGTCAAGCAGCGGTATGAATACTTTGTGCAAGGGGGACAGATGAATTTGAGCAAACCCCAGATTAGTGAATTAAAAACTATGCATACAAAGTATGATATGATTTTTTTTCAAGGAGAGCATGTTTCAGTATGCTTTTGAAAGAAAGAAACTTTGATTTGCCTTTCAGCTACAAACCTATTCTTCCATATTCCTTAGACAATAAAAAATAAGGATAAACAATGGTGATACACAGTAATTCATGATCTTTTTCTTTGACTTGTCCTAAACATGCCTCATGAATGTCTCCTTTTTTGCCAAACTAGTGATAAAATCAATGAATGACAACCTTACTCTAGTTTTCATAATTTGTGTTTGAATTGTGTATTATTTCAACAAAAGCTGATTATAGACAAGGAAGAGAAAATCACATTCATTTCACATGAACTATTGGTTTAGAGGAAATAAAGCTTTGTTTGAAAGCATATTGGATAATACCCTTTTGGCTAAGAAAAGTGCCCATAACTAAATAGAAATCTCAAGACAGAAAAAGCACTTAATTTAGCTTGGGAAGTTGAACTAAGCCTTTCAGTTTCATATTTGTGCTTTATTCACTGCAGCATGGCTGCACATAGTTTCTAAAGGGAATGCTGCAATGGGATTAAAACTTTTTTTTCTCATGGTGAAAACATTTTTCTTTCTTACGTAACACAAATGGAGCATGCAATTCAAGTCTCACTTTTTTCTTCAGTCTTCTGCCTCAGCAAAAGAAACTTCAAAAATTAACAGGTTTTTTTTATTATTATTTTTATTTTTTATTTTTTATAGAATGAGATACACACCAAGGATTTCTAAGAAGATTTTCCTTTCTTTTCTTTCAAATTTCAGACATGGGACACAGAGCTGGAGAGATCTGCAGAGTCGTGGGCTGAAACCTGTCTATGGGAGCATGGACCAGCAAGCCTTCTTCCATCAATTGGACAGAATTTGGGGGCACATTGGGGAAGGTAGTTTAAGATACTGTTTTATGCAATATATGAAGTTTTTTAAAATTTAACAAAATTTGTTTATTACTTAAAGGAAAAATTATAGAAGCTACAACTTTTGAATGATCTGCTACTGGCTTTCATAGGTACAGACCTCCAACATTTCACGTCCAAGCATGGTATGATGAAGTGAGAGATTTCACATATCCCCATCCTCATGAATGCAATCCATATTGTCCATACAGATGCTCTGGTCCTGTTTGTACACATTACACACAGGTATGTAGGTGTGTTTGTTTTTATCAGCTGTGGAAGAGTGGTTGAAACCTCCCGTTGTGTTGCTGTATGATAGTTAGAGCATACTGAACTTGCAGTATATGCCACAGCACAAAAAGCCCAAAAAGGGCTTGTTTAGACTCCACAGTTAAAAGCACTGGGTATTAGCAACAGAGTAGGGCTGTCATACAAATCTTTAGACTTCATCCTCATAAATATCACTTAACAGGACAAAGGAGAAAGCTCACAAACACCAGTGTAGCACTGAGTGTTGCTGCTCACTGCACTGTGCATAATCCAGCCTCCGTGCAGGTATGCTGGTAGTCCTTTCTGTAATATGCTGAAGAAACAGTTCATTTTTTAAAAAGAAATATTTTCGTAGCTGAGTTCCTCAGATCAAGCAATAGGTTTTAAGATATTACTATAACTTCAGCACAATTTTAAAATTGTGTAAAACTAATTTATTTCTTACTTCTGAAATCTGCATATCTAGCCTGAATTTTTGCAGAGGGGAGCCAGTTATGTTTTCAGTGAATAGGAAACACGTGATCTTCAGATTATACTACAGTCCACATAAAATTTTTTATATAATATTGAAAACTTACAAGTGATTAATTTTTAAACATTTATTTTCTCTTTAGTAACATAACTTACAATTGTATCTAATTTTAAAACGGAATCACCTCCATGTTCTTGTTTACCATTTCGGTAAATATAATTACACTTCCCATTGCATGTGAGATCAATACATATGTAGTGTTTTTGTGGTATCCTGCTGGATCTACATATTTGGCTTACCTTGAATTAATACAATTTCAACACCTGTTGTATGTGTCTAATTTGAACATTCCATCCTTTGTCACTCTGATTATTTTGAGATCTGCAATGAGAGGTGAATAAGGAGGACAACCACCTTTGACAGCAGTGACATGAAAGCCTATTCATTCAAAATCTGTTACTTGGGTCTATTTGGTGTATGAGTGTGTTTATTTCTTTAAAGTTTTATCCTTTATGTTGCTTCCTTTTACTGCTAAAAAATATCTACTCTTTCAGTCCAACCAATCCAAATCCCTCTGGGTCTTTAGGTTGTACTAAGAACTCCAGGGCACAGGAGCATAACTTCTAACTCACAATCATCTATTAATTGTAATTCCAAGAATCAGTTCTTCAGATCATGTTTTGAAAATGCTTTGCTACACTTTCAAATATATGCTTAGACCATTTATATATATAAAATGAGAGCTGCATTTTTTGTATCGAGATAAATCTTTTCTTTCTAATGAGGATATAACTGATTGGGCCTTTTGACAGTTGTAATTAGGTCACTTCAACCCATTTATAAAAGAGGAGAATAACACTTTTGTGATTTGAGTTTTATATATTGAAGTTTGGAAATAGTTTTGATTTTAAGTTAATCAACTTTGGTTTTCACATGTTTTTCTCTTTCATTTCATTTCTTAGGTTGTTTGGGCTACAAGTAGCAGAATTGGTTGTGCAATTAATTTGTGTCATAATATGAACATCTGGGGACAGATTTGGCCAAAAGCAGTCTATCTTGTATGCAATTATTCTCCTAAGTAAGTAGATTGACACCCAAAAATATCTTGAGGAGGGCAAGATACTTTAAATAATCTGAAAGGAAATCAGTCTGGATTTTCTATCTTTACATTGTTCCCAAGGCAGCCTTTGGCTGCCCAAATACTCCTGTGATTTTTCTAGTGCTTCAGTTTTCTGGCTTGTGTTTTAGTATACAGCATCAGAGATCATTGTTGTAGTGTGATATTTATATCTCCCCACTGTGACTTTAAGGAATGTGTAACAGCAAGCCCATGGTTAAGATCACATTTTATAGGATATTCCATCTAGGAGAGTGGAGCCTGTTCTCATGTAATGGAGGAATTTAGTCTTACAGAGCTATGCCAATCTGAAAAGATCTTAGAGCAATTTACATCAGTTCTTCAGCTTTTTTCTTCATGGACTTTTCAACTATGTCCTGCATATTTGTTATAGAATCATAGAATCATTTGAATTGGAAACGACCTTTAAGGTCAATGACTCCACCTGTTAACCTAAAACTGCCAAGTTTATCACTAAACCATGTCCTTAAGTGCCACATCTACATGTCTTTTAAATACCTCCAGGGATGGTGACTCCACCACTTCACTGGGCAGCCTGTTCCAGTCTTTGACAGCCCTTTCAGTGAAGAAATGTTTCCTAATATCCAATGTAAACCTCCCGTAGAGTAACTTGAGATCATTTCCTTTCATCCTATCACTTGTTACTTGGGAATATCATAACAAAGTTACAGTCTGTGTATCTGCTGGTTTTCATTATTTATTTGTTGACATATCTAAATGCTGATTAATGTTAAAATGTTCATTTATTAAGGCGTTTTTTGCTATTTTTTTCCTTTTGTGTAAAGGGGTAATTGGTGGGGTCACGCTCCTTATAAACCTGGTCGCCCTTGTTCTGCATGTCCCCCTAGTTTTGGAGGAGGCTGTAGAGAAAATCTTTGTTACAGAGGTATGTACTATTTCAGCATTACAACTATAAATGAGAATAGAAATGTAACCTTTATTTTTTGATTCCTTTTCTTGTTATGCTTTAACATAGTGGAATAGACTATATTATGCATGTACCCAAAGACCTGGTAGGGCCCTACTTTGCTATGATGAATGAGATCATGTAGTTATGGTATGTGGGGCTGAGCCTCACCAGAGGGAACGGACTGCACTGAACTGCTGATAAGTGCTGATTCAGGGCTTTTAATGCACAAAGATGGAGACTGTCACTGTGTGCTATTTATGCCTTTCTGTAATTACTGTGGAAGTCTATGCAGTCATTTGTTTCTAGGGAAACATTATCTCAGTGACATAGTCATGTGCTATGTGAAAAATCAAGAACAAAACTAGAAGACATTAGAAATTAAAATGTCAACTAGGATAGTTATTAGCTTCTTAAAACTTTCGGAATGCTATTCATATTTTATAGCATTGAAACAACATATTATGAAGCTGCTACTTCTCTTTGCTTTACTCTGTGTACAAGTAATGTAGCAATTTTTCTTAATAACTTTTGAGATTTCATATGAAAGTGCACAAATGTGCCCTAATACCTTCCTTATGGTTCTTGTCTAAGTAAGAAATGTAGGTTCAATTATGAGTATTTCAAAATAATTTCCATTGTGTGTGAATAGAAGGGCCACATTTTCATTATGAAATAAGCTTCTTTAATTGCATGTCATCTGTGAATTTGGTAAAACTCATGTATGACAGAGATAATCTTTGTTCTCTTGGTTTTCTGATGACATAAAGGTACTAAAACAGGAGCTTTTTCATACTTAACTTGTGCTGCATGTGCTAGAAAAAAATCTTTGCTCAGTATCACAAACATACTTGAGATGGTTTTATTAATCTTGAGTTCTTCATCTTTTGAAATAATGAGAAGTCTTCCTTGCTTTCTCGCTTTCATTTGTCCACCATTTTATGAGAACAAAGTCATTTTACTGAAACACAGTAAGGTGTTTACATTCCACGCTGATTTTTTTTTTTTTCTGAGAGATTATTTTTTTCCCATTTTCTGAAACAGAGGGTTCAGAAAGACCTTATTCTCCCCGTGAACCAGAGGAGGAAACCAACGAGATTGAACGTCAACGATCCAAAGCCCAGGATGCAACAGGGCAAAGCCGGCCAAGAACGCATTCACCTTCAGGCTCCACAGGCAGTGATGACAGTGAGAAAAATGAAGTAATAAGCACGCAGCAAATGTGTAAGGAATTTACCTGATTTGCAAGTGGTCAACAGAATTGAATTATATAGTATGAAGTTCATTGCAGTGAATTTGCTTTTTGCTTGTTTTAGCTCAGATTGTCTCATGTGAAGTGAGGCTAAGAGATCAGTGCAAAGGAACAACTTGCAATAGGTATGGTAAATTTTACAGTTGTCTTTTTGAGATTATTCTGAAAGGTTGTATTTGTACATGAGCTGGAATATTTTCCATTCTTGTAATCCCAGGATTAAAGACCAAGTTGTATTTTATTCTCTTAGGTATGAATGTCCTGCTGGCTGTTTGGATAGCAAAGCCAAAGTTATTGGAAGTGTACATTATGAAATGGTAAATAAATATTTTTAAATTAGATTTTCTACCAGTAGAGTGTTGAATTAAATGTCTTTTCTGTTGGAATACTAGTTAAAATCATATTAAGAATGGATTTTGAGTATATCAACATGCAACATGCACCAAAAATAAAAGCTAACACCAAATTTAAGATAGCATCAGATGACCTAAATTTGCATCTGATATTCTGCAATGTACTGTCCAAATATACTTCATACACAGAAGTAGAATTTTTATGTCCACTTATTTGGATATAAATATGTGAAGATGCAGTTAAAGGAGAAGTACAGCAATTTGTGGGTACACTTTTATAAATTGTTTCAGTAAGATAGGCCTACTTATGAAATCTTAATGGTAGCTGAAAGTATATAATTTACTCTGTAGGTTTGCAAAACAGTATAGGAACAGCTACTGTGAACAAGTGTACAGTAAATAAGAACAGTTTATCTCCTAGTAAGGCGAAGTGGTGTTTTATTTGTTTGAAATAATACCTACATAGACCATGCCAAACCTAATAAACTCTCTACCAAGCTTTTATTGACACATTGTATTTGAAACCTGTTTTTTGTCTGACACGGAACTGCTTTTCTTACTCTGTTTTTCAGCAATCCAGTATTTGTAAAGCTGCCATACATTATGGCATCCTAGACAATGAAGGTGGTTGGGTTGATGTCACTAGGCAAGGGAGGAAAAACTACTTTATCAAGTCTTACAGAAATGGCGTTCAGTCAATTGGGTAAGTTTTCTTAAAATACATGGAAAGGTTTTCATGTGTTTATTTGTAGTTCCTACAGAACATATCACAGTAAAATATTTTTCTGATAGTTTCTGTCATAAAGAATATGAAAATGCTGTAAAAAGGCACATGGATATAGAGTTATTGTATCCATTCTGGAACTTCAGCCAATGTTTAATGGTGGACAGAAAAGTGACACAATATTACGTGAAAGAAGGCAGATTGTTTTACATGTTTTGGACAAAGCTAGTATTATTTCCAAGGTTAGACCATGGACAGAGCAATCTATGACAGTTAACAAAGCAATAATCTTACAAGTTGTTTTTTTTTGTAAGTGACCCTGTTGTAGTGTACATATGAAGAATATGAACCAAGTAGAAAATACACCTCTTCCCGTATATTTGATAATTACATCACAGTTCCACAATTTCTGAGAAATTTTCTGGGAAAATCCAGAAAAGCAGTGCACAGAAGGGGAGAATACTTGTCTGTTTCATATGTAGTTATCCAATGATATTGGATATCCAATGATATTGGGAGCCTCCGGTGGTCTAGTGGTTAAGGGCGCGGCGCTTTCACCGCCGAGGCCCGGGTTCGATTCCCGGTCAGGGACACTCCCCGGGCAGATGGAGCTCGTTAGCCCTGTAAAAGGCAATCCATCTACATCCTGAGGACCTCGCTGCCACCGTCCAAGCTCGCTTGGCCCCGGCAGATGAACCTTAGGATTAAAGGGTGGGCTCAGTTCCGCGCACACTGTGTCTCACCTAAAAAATCCAATGCGCAGGCTGGAAGGTGTAAAGACCTTCCCCGGATCTTCGCTCGCGAAGACTGGCCATTATCCAATGATAGGAAAACATCAGTATTAGCATATTTAAATCTAAGATACTATTAATATTTGCAAATTACACTTCAATTTATATAATAACATTACTGTCCTTATTTTTGTCTATAATTAGTATATGTGTAATAGTAGTATGTGTAGAACAATTAACATAGGAGTGACAGTGAACTGAAAGAAAACAGAATTTTGCTGAGTGATTTATCTGGCTCAGGTATAAGCCAAAGGGTAAGGAGATAGGTGATCATTAGAGACTGTATGTACACTCTGTGCTGTGCGCCTGTGATAATTTCTCTTTTCAACAGATAAATCTAATCCAGCATAGAGAAGAACACTGACCTGATAGTCTAAATTCAGTGACCTATAATTTGGTCTGCCTGGGTAGCACTAAAGGCATTGATATCAATCTGTTTCTTTGGATCATCTGATGACCTGACTGTGGTTACCTACCTGCTAATGAAGATACAGACAAATATTTCTCTTTTTACTTGCTTTGAGACAATGAGACAAGTAACTCTGGATTATACCAATACTAACATATTAGGAGCAAGTGAAAGAGTAGAAACTGTAAAACAATCTTTTAAACTAGAAGCAATTGATTTCCTGTCAGTTGAAATCTCTGTGTTTCTGTGCCATATGAGACAACACTGTATGAGTGTGCAGCCTACCCGAGTGTATTTATCACTTATCCTCTGAGAATCTGAACTCAGAGCAAGATATTAACACTCAGTTTTGTTGGCTATGGGATAAATAAAGATTATTTACTAGAGTTTCAAACCTTCAAAAGGCCCATCAATAAGGTGAGGGATACCTTGCAGCTACCTGACTCTTACCAGTGTCTCTAGATGGAGCCTTGCATAAATGACATATCCATTCAATGAATAGATGAAATAAAGTGGATCTCACCACTATTGTGTATTGTAAACCGGAAGAGGGAATACAGGAAAGGGACTGTCAGTGCAGCATACAGCAAACTTCCTAATCTTCAACTCCTCTGATTTCTAACCAGGATTGCTAATACCAATGTTTTTTCACCTGTTGGATTTTCTTAGTGTAGGATGCTGTTCTCAATATCTCAACAAGCTAATCAACAAAAGGGTACAGTGAACTATACCCCCATGAGTGTTTGGCAATGCTAGGGCAACAGAAGTATGAACTACCTCAGTGCAAAAAATGTGAAATGGATGGGTCGAACAACCAAATAAACCAATGCAGGCAAACAGTGGAGTCCCCAGGAGCAATTTGTTCCAAAGGGGAATAAGGAATAATTTCCTTGGTGTGTTTTTCTTTAAATAATAAATAGCTTTATGGGTGCCAGAAGCATCATCAGCTTCTTTGTTATGGATGAAAAATATCAGAATCAAAGGTGTATCCAAAGAGTAAAAGAGGAGGAAAACAGAATATAAGAGGAGTAAAATAGAAATGCTCATCAATTTGTAATGAAACAACATAATCAACATATATACCTGACTCTTTATAAGAATAGGAAATAAATGCATCTTGGTGCCATATAATTACTGAGAAGAAAGGACTGTTACATTTTTTACTGAGTTTTGGGTGATACTGGTGATAACAGATGACACAATATCCCAAAAATAAAATGTTTCAGAAAGTCTGTGAGGACCAACTCTTTTCAGAGTTGAAGCTGTTTATAGGAATGAACCTTTAGTGGAAAGTGAATGATCTCTTCTGGTACCTGAATGCTTCTGAGCAACCACATGCTACATTTTGAGGGACAAATATATTGCATAATTCATTCCTAGCAGATTACTCTGTTAGCAAATTAAACCACTAAAAGGGTTTAACATGCATTCCTTTTTTTCAGATGGACTCAGGGGAATTCAAAGTAAATATGTCATTGCAATAAATAGATTCACAACTGGGCAGAGGGGGGGTTCAGTGAGTAAAAAATAGTTTGGGACAATGTCTTGAGTTAATTTCTGTGTTCTCTAATAAGAGTACTTCTTGCTTAAAGAAATCACTGAAATATATTATTTACTGACAATTTCTATTATTTCTTCTTCAGAAAATACCAGTCAGCTAATTCCTTCACTGTCTCTAAAGTAACAGGTTAGTATTAATTTCTTATAAACTCAGTACTACTTTATGATTTTTCTAAATAGCACACATTTATTTGTTTCTGGTTTACTTTCTTCAGTTCAGGCTATCACCTGTGAAACAACAGTGGAACAACTCTGCCCATTTCAAAAACCAGCCTCACACTGTCCAAGGTAAAATAATTAAAATTTTATTAATTTAAAGTGCTGCCAATATTTCTGTTAGTTCCTAATTATCTTAAGTTGTCACTGATCAAACATTTCAACAGTAGCTGTGAAAATGAAGTCAGAAATGTTTAATTGATGTTTAAATCTTTGGTCTCAGTAGAAAGCCAGCTAGGTAAACATGATCTGCAGGTTTTTTCAATGGTAGAAACTCTTTTTCTTTTGCCCATGAAGATCCTGTTGCTAATCTTAGTGAAATCGTTAGGCTAAAGACTGAACAAAAATGCATTTCTACTTTTCATTGTCCAGTATTATTTCTGTGCACCTTGGGCAAAGTACACTTTATTTCAATTTATTTTCCTGTAAAACAGATACAATAGAAGTCTGCAGTACAGGTATTTATTGTAGAACTTACCAATTTTTTGGGGAGTTCTGGAGGAACTGGATTGAAAAAAAAGTTGAAATATATATGGTTAAATTAAGGTGTGGTCTGCAGGTCAGGAAACAGCTTTAAATTTTGTACCATTTCTTTGAAGACTGTGTTTTAACTCTTCGAAAGAAGCTGTGCCACAATATTTTGATGAACGAATTCAGTAACAGTTCTTAAAACCATAGATGAGTCAAAGGTAAATACACTGTAGCATGATTTACCACAAACTAAGCTGGAGATATCCACAGGATTACTTTCATAGCAATCCTACAGCCAATACAGGAAGCAAGTACAAAGCCAGAACTGCTAGAAAAACATCCCTTCATGTAGCACTTGGGTCCATGGACTTGTTTGGTGTTTGGCTATGGCTCCTGGCTCTCTAGCTGGAAGATGTGGAGGAGTAAGCTTAGGAGTGGAACGCAGGAATGGATGGATACAATCTCATACTTCTATATTTTACTTTTTTATTTATTATTAAAAACAAAAACTGACTTCATTAAGAGAAAAATAGGGCCTGTCTTTGGGAAAATTAAAAAATAAAAGTAAGTTAAAAATAATTTAATTCTGATGCATCAACTTAAGTAACTTCACAACAGCAGTGATTCATTCAAGATTCTGTGCATGCGCTGAATTCTGAAAATGTAGTCTCAGGAATTACAAGCAGTAATCAGCCATGGAATTGATTACACAAGCTTATTTTTCCCATTTGTACCCTAATCATAAATCAGCAACTCTTCAACTTCCTTCCAATGAAAGTAGCTTTCCTGACTGCTTTAATTACCCATCTGGTAAGACTCTAGCATGCCCAGGTGATGTGATGTGCTCCATCCATTGGAGCCTGGATAGCATCCTGGAGAAGAACACTTGCCCAGGGCTGACCCATGTAGGGGCCAAAGCATTTAGGGCATGACCCATTTTTAAATGAAATGAGTAGACTTTGAGTTAACTGTCAGTTCTGGCTGGTAGCATATCACAATTAGTAAGTAAGGTGCTTGACACCTTCTGTACTACTGTTAGCTCCCACATGATTTTCATGTGAATTTTGAAGATAATAGCAGCCATGACTCAGTGAGAAGGTTTTTCTCAAAGGTCAAAAAAAATGCAGTTAATAAAGACAGTCTTTGTTTTGGTAGCCTTCTGATCTCCTAGAATCATTACTTTACAAAGTTTTTCATTTTAGCTTTGGATGCCAGTACTCCCTTTCATTATAAGTTGCTAGACTGGCTTACATCACTAAGTCATCAGCGTCAAAGCAGGTCCTCACTCAGATCTGCCTCTTCTGTGAAGGTATTTGACTGAACAGTTTATAAAGGATGGAGCCCCTGGTGGTCTAGTGGTAAAGGCGCTGCGCTATCACCGTGGAGACCTGGGTTCGATTCCCGGTCAGGGACACTCCCGGGCAGGTGGGGCTCGTTAGCCCTTAAAGGCAACCCACCTACGTCCTAAGGACCTCGCTGCCACCGTCCAAGCTCGCTTGGCCCCGGCAGATGAACCTTAGGATTAAAGGGTGGGCTCAGTTCCGCGCACACTGTGTCTCACCTAAAAAATCCACTGCGCAGGCTGGAAGGTGTAAAGACCTTCCCCACATCTTCGCTCGCGAAGACTGGCCATTATTATTATTATTATTATTTTTATTTATTTATTATAAAGGATGCTATGGAATCAGATACATTGTAGAAGAGTGAACTGTCTCTCTTCTCTTTGGCTTTTCTACTATCCTCACATATGTTGGACAAGAACACCATCCGCTTATCAAAAGAGAAGAAGACCAGACTTGTAAAGTATAATTTTAAGCACTTCATTATGAACCTCAATTTACAACAGCAGTGCTTTTCACCTGTATGGTCAAAGCCTCAAAACCTGACAGCATTTTAAGAGCAGTATAGTCCCAGATGTATGCATTATGAACTTGATTTATACTCCATAATGCTGACACAGAACATGATGTAGCTATCCTCTGATACTCATTCCTAACTATGTGTGGTTTGTTTTTGATCTTTCAGGGTGTATTGTCCTCACAACTGTATGCAGGCAAATCCACACTACGCTCGTGTCATTGGTACACGAATTTATTCTGATGTAAGTATAGGGATTTACATTGCATTATATAATGAAATATAAAATACTATGAAAAGCTATAAAGATAACAAGATAGAGCATAGATACAGTTTTCCTCTATATGCTATTTTTCACACAGTCTTTTGCAAAAGTTCTTTTTCAGAGAGTCCCATTTAAGTTAGCAGTACTCAGCTGCTGAAGATATGAAAAGTTATTTGAAAACCCATTATAGACTTCAGTAGTCTCTGGACCCATATTTTCAGTTTTTAATCAAAATTCCCACTGATTTGTTCAATATTAGCAGTGTATACTCATTTAAACCCCACACTTTATACCCTGATGCCACCATAAGTTCTGTCAGAAGTTACTAACAAAAAAAATTACTCTTAAAATAAATGTCTGCAGTCTCATTATTTTGGATATTTCTTATTTGTGTGGATACCAAAATATTTGCAGCAGTATTTCAATATATTGGTGTAAAGTATCTCACATTGTCATATATTAACAGACTTTTTTTTAGTCATTCTGTATCCTAATCAGCTTTTTTCTCTGTCTCTTTCACAACATTTTGAGCTCTGAGGTGGGTAGAAAGAATGAAAAGAGAGTTCTATTTTATGCCCTTCCTTTGTCATCTCTCTGTGGAGAAGCCAGGATGTAGTGACAGAGAAAGCAGGTCACATTTTTGCCGGTTTTAACTGAAAAAGTAGTCTCTGCAATTATGTTTTGACTTTCCTAGATCTGTCATAAGGAATAGTATGGCAACCAGCTGGGCCAGATGATGATTTTCACTACTTTCCAGTACTTTTAAATGTGAAAATAATATGCAAATAGTTGCTCATCATTATTTTGAAACTAACGTCCATTAGATTACCTGAGTATCTTGTCCATAAGCAGTGTCACAGGTTGAGTAGTACTTCTAGTTTAAGGAAGATAATTGATTTGTGCACTGGGTCCTTAATGTGTGTAAGAGGGGCATTGAAAACAGATTGAGTGCAAGTCGATTTTGTGGAAGACAATTTTCTTTCAGTTCTGTGGTTGCAATCAAAGGCTACAGCCAAAGTTTCCCAGTGAGTTAGAAAAGACTTCACTGTAGGAGAAAGAAGACATGCTTTTGTTTAACTTCGACAGGATAACATTCCAGAATATATATTTTCTTGTCTGGAGAAGCCCCAGGTGACTTTAATTAGTATTATAGGGTTATGCTTTAAAATTTAATTTAGATGTACTATCTCATTATTCATCTCCATTGTATAGAAATGTGTGCAGCCATACTGCTTTTAGGAAAAAATGGACATAAATACAGGTAAGAAAACAGGGATGGAAGTCTTCTTATCAACTTCAGATGCTCTCAGGGCAGATATTTACACTGAAGGTGCTATTCTAGGTTATGTTTATAGTAGTTTCTAGTACATACAGTATAGTGGTAAAGGAGATAAATAGGCATCTGCAGAGTAGAATTTATTTGACTCTTTCAGAATGTCTGCCTTACTATGAGATGAATTGCCAAACAGAGATGCCTGGTCCTCTCCATTTCCTACAGAAGGGTCCTGGGACATCTAGCTCAAACACAGAAGGATGTGTCCTACCTGTATTTGTGCAGGTGTTCCCATTGACGATATCAGTATTATACGGTTTTCTACAATGTTCTTTTTTTTGCTAACATTTATTTTAAAACGAAGATACTTTTTACTGATATTTTCACTAATGCAATTAGGTATTATATGCATTATAATATATTACTGAACTAGCTTCAGGTGAAGAATTTATAGAAAATAACCTGTTTAATAAGTGTGCCCTCTTTTACAGTTTTTCATGTATTCGGAGAGATTTGTTCACAGATAGAGAGAATTCATTTGCCCACTTGTCATAGCAATTGTATTTGAAAAAGTCCATGATCTACTTGGTTGATTCCACAAAATAAATGGAGTTTTTGTAATGTTCCTGCAAATTCATAAATATGTATGTGGATGTATGCATATATGCACATGACTATTTATTTGCATTACTGCTTGCAAAATCATTTTTGTAGTATTGAGAATCTAGTTAAACCTTTCGTTTTCTGGCTTTGGTCTGATCAGACATTTATTCTTAAACTCATTTCATATTTTATTGTGACTTCTTTTCCTCTCTGTTCCTGAGAAGGTTTGTTCTCTGGTTTATCAGTAGTGCCCCACTCAATTTTTATCCCTTTTTTTCTCCTGTTCTTTTTAGCCTTTAGCCCCTTCATCCCTAACTCCCACAGTATCAGTAAATATGGGATGCTATAATCATAACAGTAAGGCATGTATTGGTGTTCAGGATATAACACAAGTCTTGAAACCTTGGGAGGAGGAAAAATACGAAGTAGTTTAATTGGCATCCCTTCTGGCATGCTCACAATCAGCAGTGTGGAAAGAAAAGCTAAAGCATCTTTGCAAAAGATAATTTTCATAAACAATTTCGTATCTTTACTCCTTTAAATATTGTAACATTAAAAGACAAACTATATAACAGTGAAACCTGCAAGTCCCATGCTTGGAATGAGAGTAGGAAAATAATTTCTATTTTAAATCCCTGATTTTATATACAATTGAGATTGCAAAATAGCTACTGTAAATATTTAAATTACAGAAGTTATAACTGAAAGAAATTACAAATTTTTTTAAAATAGTGGTTCTGTTTCACCAGCTATTGATATTTATATTAGCCAAGTTTTTTAAGTTTGTTTGTGGAGAGATCTGTTGCATTGAAGAATATCTCCACAAAAAAAAATTTGTCTCTAAGTGAGTATTTACTGTAGGTGGACCTGCACTTTGCTGTGCTCTGTATTGAAGATTGAGGTCTACCATCTGGAGTATCTAAGAAGTTTCATTCTTCTGGCAATTTTTTAAAATGCTGAAAGAGTATTAGAGGACTAAATTGATGTTACCAAGATTGTCACTGAGGAATCCTTCTTTGGCTATTGTTTATGTTTCATAGGTTCGTGAGAGGAATTAGTGACCAGAGAATGTAGGTTTTAAGCAGATATAAGTGCTAGCAACTTCACACAGAATTTTCACAGAATCATAGAACAGCAGGTTGGAAGAGACCCCAAAGATCATCTGCTCCAACCTTTCCTGGCAAAACATGGTTTAGACAAGGTGGCCTAGCACCTTGTCTTAAAAGTGTCCAGTGTTGGGTAGTCCACCACTTCCCTGGGAAGATTATTCTAATGGTTGATTGCTGTCATTATGAAAAATTATCATTTTGTGTGCAATTGAATTCTCCACAAGAGGAGCTTGTACCCATCACTCCTCATTTTTTCCATATGACTTGTGTAAAAAGAGAGCCACCCTTTAAATACTAAAACATGATGATGAGATCTCCCCTAAGTCTTCTTTTCTCAAGGCTGAACAAACCTAGTTCTCATAGCCTTTCCTTAGATTACAGGCTCCCCACTCCTTTAGTTGTCTTTGTGGCTCTTCTCTGGACCCTTTCCAACCTTTCCACATCTCTTTTATAGCAGGAATAAATACTGCAACTAATAATAACATTAGTCACGGAGTAATTATTTTATATTTTCTAAACCTGGTTTAAATGTTGTTACTTGTTTTCTTCTAAACAATTATGAAATAAAAGGATGAAAACTAATCTTTCCCTCATTCTTTCATAGATATCCAGTATCTGCAGAGCAGCACTACACGCTGGTGTAGTCCGCAACCAGGGCGGTTATGTTGATGTTATGCCAGTAGACAAAAGAAAGGTGTATGTTGCTTCCTTTCAAAATGGAATATATTCAGAAAGGTACAGAGCCCATTTCCAAAGATTACACTTTACCCTTTGCCTCGATAAAATTTACAAAGTCTTTCATTGTGTCTGTTTGTACCTGGGGCAGTGCTAGAAACCAAGCAAATAGGCCAAAATTGGTGATTTACAGAGCTTATGTAAAAGCTGTGGTGACTTTGGAGGAGCTGTGGTGGCAGAGCTGCCTGCCTCCTCTAAGCTCATAAAACATTACTCTGAAAAGCTGCTTATGAAATAAAACCTCTTGTTTGCTTTGCTGGTTCTGTTGCAACTACGACAATATTTGATAAGAAAGTTGCCTTTACTTTCTTAGGGAGGTTTTAAAAATTAACATTGGCGATGCAGGTTCATTGGTTCCCGATGAACTGTTTATTAGTGATTTACATGGTATTGAACCAGTGATCCTGAATCATAAATAATATTTACAAACATTAAATTCATGATCATTGAGACATAGTTTTAATTTCTTTTTCCTTTTTAATAGTTTGTTGTTAACTGTTTTTCTGAAAGACCTGGAGAAGCTGTTTAAGTTTATTTGGTTGTATTCAGTGTATTCGTGTATTGTATGATAACACATGACTGCATGTTGCAGATTAAATTTAGTACTCTGATAAAGGCCTCCAGGTTCTGAAGGAAGAAAGAGAAATTACCTTAAAAAAAATTGTACCACTCTTTTCATCCCATAAAGCCAAGAATGATTGTTTCCTAGACAGACAATAGGCTTTCCAAGAAATTTGTGTGGGATAAGATCTCCAAAAGGTTCAGTAGAGAACTTGGAAACAGGGAAATATAGGATTTTTTTTTCTTATTTTTAATTGGGAGTAAGGAAATGTCTTCTCTCTTTCCCTCAAACTCTTCAACAAATCTGGAAATCTGTAAAATGCAGATTTTCTTTGCTTAGTAGATTACTTATTTTTCTTATTTTATGACTTTCTCCATGACCATCTAGTTCCCTTAGAAAGGGTGCTTCCTTACTGACACTTTTGTTCTCCATATAAAATTTCTCATTGAGCAGAGATGCAGCCAAGAAGAGCTTTGCAAATTTAATAATTATTTATACTCTATATATAATATACATATTATATGCTATGTATAAATATAAATTTTAAAATTATGTCTAGTTATACATGTGTTTATGCATAAACCATCTTGGTAAAGTTTGGAAGATTAGCAGTTTGGAAAACAGTCCCATGCAAGTTTTTTGTGAAGCAGAAGAGGGTGGATTGTAATGCTGTTGCAGCCAACCTGCTTCCATGCTTTCACCTCCATTTCCCTTTCCTCATACAGTGTTTGCTAAAGAGAAAACAGTGGGACCATTAATATGACATAATAGTTTCATTGCAGTTGGATATTTTTTGTTTAATTTCTTTTGAAGCCAGATATTTATCCATTTGGAAAGCATTCTCTTTGGTTTTGTTAGACATTAGTTCTTTACAGAAATCTATTCTTTATCATATAAGCTACTAACAAATAAGGGGTCTCCTGGGTCTGCAAGTTCTCTGCAAATGTAGTTATTAGAATAGTGAGGATAAGATGCATGCTTTCTCTTTCTTCCGAAATACTTTTCGTATTTTACTTCAGTAGAATTTTATTTCTTAAACCAGGATCCCTCATCACAAAGAATTACTTGATTTTTTTTACTATTATTTTTTTCTAATAAGCTGCTTGGAAGAAAAAAATAATTTGAAATTTATGTAATTTTTATTTGCAGCACTTTTTAGAAATCCTGGATAGCTAAAGTTAGGAGTTGTTACAAGAACTGCTGCAGGATCTTAGAATTAACAATTAACAATTCAAAAACGCTGTCATTGAAGTGTTGCAATGTTAAAAATAACATAAGTGATGTATTTATGTTTCAGTTTACAGAATCCTCCAGGAAGCAAGGCATTCAGAGTATTTGCTGTTGTTTGAATCTAGTAAGTAAAATGTAAAACAGGCAAGTGAAACCAGAGCACTTGGAAAAGAGTAATACAGGCCATTTCTTACAATTCCTAAAATTTGTATAAAGCTGTAACATTATTGTACAGAAGATGTATACTGCTTTCCACCAAAAAGTTTAAATTACATATATATCTTATTGAAAAAAAAAATCTGTAAAAATAAACATGGGAGAAAAATTCATTTGAAAATCTATAATGATATATAACACTACTTTGAATCCTGTGTTAAATATTGCTATATTTTCTTAGCAGTTACTCCTATACAGTTAATTCAAATCTCCTAAATGTTCTTTGTTTTCCTCATCTGAATATATTATTTTATGGTGCTTTATATATGCCACTAACAGTAACCTTTAAACTGTACCATAGGGAGGCCTGAGTTTTTATTTTCAAAGTACAGAAAAGAAGCCATTCCGATATTCTGATAAAATAAATAATGCCTTAAAGAAAAATAAAAACATATATAACTTTTTGCTGATTTACTGTAGCATTAGCCATGTGAGCATAACTGAAGAGCTAGATTGTTTTCAATTTCACACTAATCATAACAAGTCCAAATACCTATTTTGAGATAAAATGGAAGATATAAATTATGGGAAGCCCTGGGTCATATTAGCATGTTTTCCTCTAAAAAATATTTCTAAGACATTAAGTCATTCATTTCTATTATTTCTTAAATAGGTTAATAAAATATTTTTGGATGCTGCTAAGCTGTTTAGTTCAAATAAGCAGTTCATTATGGCCCAGTCCTTCACAAATATTCCACTGTCTTGGAATGGTTGAGTGAGAGACAGGCATATATAACCTTGAAGGATCCGATAAAATTTTTGTATTGAGAAGTGTAGTAACCTGAAATTAAAGAATACACCTGCAGTTCTGCAATGCAGTTCTGCACGTGCTTTATTTTTGCCATGTCACTCCTTCAATTTACCTAAATCGGGTTTCGGAAAAAATGTAGACTTGTACACATGCATAAAAATTTGCAAGTTTGAGGCTTTGAGTTGTACATGTTATCAATATACTGTACATTGATATGAGGGTAAATGTTAAAAAAAACCCAGAGAAAATAGTAACAAAGGCTAACCTTGCTCCTCATAACCTGGCAAATATTCCTGCAGGCCAGGAAGTATAGTGGTATGAAGCCCAATGACAATTATGTCATTTGTTGCTTCACCATTTAAAAAAATTCATTTATGGTGAACAGCTTGGTGGATTAATTTTACCATATTATGGTATATAAAGAACATGTAGTGGTGTTACTATGTTTCTTTCTATGAAAAGTGTATTGGTGCTTTAAAACTGAAAAGCTGTTAAACTTTATTTTTGATGTATTTTGTTTCTGTTGTTGAATTTATTTCACTCCAACTTGTAAACTTATTCATACTCTTCATATTTCAGAATACTATATTCTGCCTTCTCTTTTGCTACATGTACTACCTCATGTAGTTAGGCAAGCTTTGTTAGTGTTTTTTTAATCTGTTTTGAATAAAAGTAATTTACATTGTAAGAATAACTTTGACAGCTTTTATTTTTTAATTGTTTGTCCTGACTTAGGGGAAAAAACTAACAGCCATCCAAAATGTACTTCTTTTTTTTTTTTTTTCTGACCTAAACACTGCAAGTGTAGGACCAAACAGTAGACATAGTCTGAGGTTCTAAAAGCTGTAAAGGAAGTTTAGACATAAAACTTCCACTAATTGCATCAGAAGTTTTATGGATAAATCTTCTGCTCATTTTTTCAAGTTTTGACAAGGGTCAAATTGATGAGGGAGACAAAGAGTCTTTTATGTATAACCCCTTTTTTTTTTTTGTGCAAGGGGTAGCCATTGAAAGAAGCTTTTATATAAATTTTGCAAGACTGGCATTAACCATTTTTCAGGATTGAAACCAAAGTGCAAGTAGAGTTTGACTGTGATGGATCTCCAAGTCAGTCAAAAGCTTGAGACAGACTTGCACCATCTTTTCTTAAAAGCACCAAAGCAGTAACACAGAGAAGTCTTGCAGTACCTGCAGCTGGAGTTATCGGAACATAAAATGCAGTGAGGCCACCTCTGAAATTGAGGACACACAGAACTACTGAGGGAGACATTAAAAATCAAATGTTATGACTGCAAATAGTGTCCCTTTCCACACAGGCAGGACACTTCCTTGCAACCTGGCGTTGCCATTCAGCATCTCTCCCTGTTCCCTACCTGGCCTGTGGTCCCCAGCAGTTGCCTCAGAACCCCATGGGAAGCCTGTGGGGTGCTGCAGAGCCTGGGCAGTGAGGTAGCTCCCTGCCCTTTCTGTGGGCGGTGCAGAGCCTGCAGTAAGGAAGAGAACAAGACGGTCACACCTTTAGCCATAACCACAACTTCCTCACTTTGGGTAGATAGGTGAATGGAGTCCTAAGTGGAAACACTGTTACCACACCAAATTTCTGCCTTTTTCCTCCAACTGTTCCTGGTGCCTTTTTTTTTGTTCTTCTGCGTATCTTTGCTTCCTTTTCTCTCTTATCTGCAAAGTCCAATCTGCATTTACTGGAAGTTCCTGTGCAAGGGGGCAGGTGTGGACCCTGGGGGCCAGAATAATAAAGTTAGATCTTGGTGAGAGAAGGGGGACTACTTCTAGCATATGTGAATGGTTACACTCTGAGTGTAACCAACAAACTGACAAGAAGAAAGGGAGGTGAGTAACTCTTTCTCTTCACATCTTCTGTTGCACAATTTTTTGGAGTTCTGTTGCTTTTCCACACGCAGTGACTATCCTAATACAAATATTCCAGCTAATGTTGGCTTTTTGAGAAATTTTCTTCTGTATTTACTGTAAGTGATAAGTCAATGAGTAGACATTTCCAGACAGTTGTAGAGTGGGAGCTGCACACTGATATTTCTGTCTGCACCAGAAGCAACTGTATGCTGGATGGTTACAGCTAATTCATAGAAAGCCCAAAGGAGTAACTTGAAGTATCAGAGAACTTCTTGTAACCTAATGAAAAAAACATAGAAAAGATCAACTTTTAAATTCTGCAGAATTGTTGGGTTGATCGAGCAGTTACAAAATTGTGTTCTCAACTTGAAATAAAAGAAAGTGATAATCAATAGGAGAGTAAATTAATGCTATTCATAATATTTAGCTTGCCTCCCAGGAAAGACCTAGAAGTAGCCAACAAGAATTATTACAACTGATACATAACAAAAAACTTTTTATTACATTGCTGTTTACCAGTTATAATTTTGTAAAGGCTAAAATACCAAGGAGTGTAAGCTCAATAAATACAACAGACCCTTAAAAAAAGGCCTGTATGTGAAGCAGCAAAGAGTACATATGGACCTTTTTCCATGTTCTTGTGGTATTTCCCATTAAGAATTTCTCAGAATTATTTGGGGAGGAGTCAAGCTTTGGTCAAGCATAGATCACTTGTCTGGTGAACTTTTAGTAAGGGCCAATTGAGGCATTCCCCTGCTATGCTGCATCCCTTCCATCTGAAGTGCTAATTTCATAAGTAAGCATTAGTGTGGAAGAAAGTGGTCAGACTCAGATAATCTTTTAACAGTTGTTCACCATTTTGATAACTATGTGAGGATACTTTAGTATTAGGGAACTCAGGACCCACCTTCATGTCAACAGACAGTTCATAGTACTAGTTGGACATAAACTAAGGAAATTAGGAAACATTTCCTAAACTTTGTGGACACTGAGGAATTTTAAAGAGTTCACAGATGTCCTTGTGTCTGATTTCTGCATAGGGGGACAGTCTGATCTAGAAATTATACCTAAAGTACTTTTGGAATGAAGTCTGAAACAGAGATTGGGATAACCTGTATATAAGTTTACAGGATTTTTAACTGAAGAAATAGTCAGTTTCAAGTTTTATGTAAATGTCAGACTGTCAGCAGATTCTAAGTGAATTTGAAACAGGGAAAGTAACCTCAGCTTTTTTTGTATGTATTAATGCATATGTTCAGGAAAATGCATGGCCTTTTATTTTATGGCAGAGATGTAACCAAGTTACTCATATAAACACTATCTTCTGTGTGGCAATTACTTTTGAAGTATGTTTTGAATTCGGCTTAAAAGTCAGATAACCCAGCTTCCTGTGAATACACAAGGGAAGGTTTATTTCCTGCAATTTCTGTAGTCATACAAAGGGTAAGGTTTAGAAACATAAATATTTGGAAGTTACAAAGATTATTCATACAGTGCAATATTCTGTTTGGAAATGTATATAAATACTGTATGAAATACTGTACTGTCAGACTTATATGACTTAAGGCTTTTTATAGCATCTGTAGAACTCTAGGGAATTATACAAGGAATGAAAAGCCTGAAGATTTTTGTTTCATTCACTGTATAACATGCATCTGACAGAGCTTTAGATATACAAATGACGGCACACTTTAGTATTCAGAAAATTGCATATGATTTTATAAAAATATACATTTTGCATATGGTAAAAGAAACCATCTAGTCAGCCCTAGCCTTAGCTGATCTTGCTGTTAGGAATAAATGATGGAAATAGTGTTTTATATATGGTCATTATTTATATTATTATTGCTAATAAAGGAGAAGCCATTGTTGTGACTAGTGAAAATAAAATAAAATGTGATTCCTACTCCATGTTAACATAGGATGATAATGTGATACCTGAAGTTTGCCATGAGCTGCTCAATGCTCTGTGTTAAATTTCTTGTTCATCTTAGCCTGTTTGCTAGGACACAGATGCCTACATCATAAGACCATCATAGCATTTTGGAAAAAGTACTACTAATAAGTGTTAAATATTGAGAAGCTAGCAAAGCCCCCCAGTCAGGCCAACTTGATATAATAAAGCACAGGAAAATATGAGGAAAGTAGAAAGACAAAAGTAGAGAAAATGCAACTGAAATATCCAGTCATGATGTTCCATGTCTTACTACCCACGTTGATTCCTGCAATAATTACTCTGGTTACTCAATTCAGTATCTGTTCCCTGTGCTGTATCCAGTATTGGTTTTGTCTTTACTAACAATGTCCAAAGACCAGCTGCAAAGCTGTCGGGTAAGAACTGAGATACTCTGGCCAAACAACACTATGTCTTTGAATAGGCACACAAAAGACTTCAGTTGCCAGTAGCAGTAACTCCTGGGCTTTTAAATTTCCAAATTTCATTTAAAGCATAAGCATTATAACAATATTAAGAATAATCTCCTTGAAATTTATTTGACATAAAGTCTGTTTAATATATTTTAAAAACTTTATTTGATGAGTTTTCAGTTATTTATGAGTTAATGAGTTTATGTGACAATATCCTTATTTGGAATATCGTCTTAGAATACATATAAGAACTTGCATTATTTTGCTTACTTATCTGCAAGCTCAGAAACTCATAGGACTTCATAGTAATGCTGATTATTTTTAGGATGCTCAAGAGACAGAAATTGCTAGGAGGTAGTAAGTCTTCCAAACTTAACCTAAACAGTTTGAAAAACAAGTACTTCAGTTGCTTAGTTATTCACTTAGGCTTGTTTATATGCAATGTAAATAGCAAGCTGGCTCTGACTTCTTATAAATTGCTGCTACTGTATGTCCCAAAGATAAATTAGAAACAGTTGCTAAATAAATCTGCCTGTAGTTAGTGCAATCTTAATTTCATATTTATCTGTTGAAATCCATCTGTTTCTTGTTGATAGTGGATGGTTTGTTGGTTTTTTTTTCTACTGAAAGATCATGCCTTCTGAATAAGTATTTCTTTTATTGTGTTAGAACAACTCCAAGACCTCTGGGGTTGTGGGCTGCACTAAGCACAGAAACAGAGCAATCATTTTATGCAAAAGGATTTAGTCTCAGATTTTGGATTTAGCTCAGTTCAGTACACAAAGAAGTGTATTGTATGAGTTGATTTAGTGCTTACTGTACTGGAGGTGATAGTCCTACTCTAGCACAGCTATAAAACTGAGCCAAGGAATAGTTTTGTGAAATGCTCTGAGTCCCTCTCTTTTAACCAGTGAAAATTATGGGGTAAATTAGATCAGTTTACATTTTTAAATAATAGGAATATCTAGACAGATGGATTTGGTGGCTTGGTGATAAAGATGTGCCCTTCTGCCACTGATTGAGGGTTTATGCATGTTATACCAAACATGTTCAGTGATGTGCAAATCATGCAGACGCAGCGATTTTTCCTGGTTGGCACTGACGTTAAAAGGATTGATATTTGGATGCTTCTGCTCCAGCATCTTTTAACCAGTTTTCTGAAAATTACAAGGCAATTGTTTTATACTATGTAAAGATCTGTCCTAGAAATAAGGAAGTCACAC
Organism: Myiozetetes cayanensis; assembly: GCF_022539395.1. Taxonomy (NCBI): domain Eukaryota; kingdom Metazoa; phylum Chordata; class Aves; order Passeriformes; family Tyrannidae; genus Myiozetetes; species Myiozetetes cayanensis. The sequence goes on along the minus strand of NW_026086604.1, from coordinate 30,009,380 downwards.
CTCGACTGAGATGCGCTGTTGCATCTACTATACAATAAAAATACTATTCTTTGATTTAGGACTTCCTTTCTGCTAATGCTTCAATTCAATTTATAGTTTTCATTAGAAGTCCTGGAGAAGTACACTCCAATCAAAACACCTAAAGGTACTTGAGGAAAACAATCGTCTCTACAATGATCTCTCAGAAGACATCCAGCTCTTATTTATCTCACATCAGTACAGCACCTAAACAGTAACTGAGTACCATTCCTGTAATAATCACAGTCTATGACTCCCCATAAGGTTGAGATTCCAACCCAGCTGCTTCTTTAACATTAGTCAAAAGCATAAATAAAGGAATTTAATAAGAAAAGTGAGACAAATTTGCAGGTAAAAGCTAGAATATTTGAGATAGCAGAGAATATGAGAAATGCCTCTTAAGGAAAGCAAGCCACTTTGATGTATTAGGAGATGAACCTACATCACGTCCTGCATCACGTGATTACTGAGTAGAACTGGCAAATGCTGCTACAAAGCAAAGAATAAGTTTTAATGAAGATTGATCTCACTACTTTTAAGTTGTTTACTATCCCAAACATGTAACCTTTAAGTAACATTTCAAAGCTCATTGTTTTTCCTTGGTTTGTAAAATTAAGCAAATGCTGAGGTCAGTGGGGCTGAGAATGAGAATTTTTCTGTAGTTTGACAGGTAGGGGAATAAAGTATACTGATACACAAAAATCTGATGCAGATTTTAAGGTTCATTCACAAGCATCCAAACTCTCTGTAAACAGTTTTCCAGTAAGCTTTAGTCTTTCTGCTAGCAAATCAGTTAAATGGATGTCCATTTGAGCTACATTTACCTGTTTTGTAGGACTTGGAGAAGAAACATGCAATTAGTTTTAGAAAATGTGTGTCTGAAGTTATGTAGTAATAGCTGTAAGGTGAAATAAGAAGTATTCGTCATTGTATTTCAGAAACACATCCTTATGCCTTGAAACTGCTTATAATACAGAGCTACAGCTCTCAGCATTCTGTAATGAAGTGTGGTGGAACTTGTACCTTTAAGAAATGCTCTGAGAGTCTGGTCAATCTATTCGGAAGGTCAAATTAATCAGAAAACTATTCACTAAGCAGAAGATGGGATGGAGGATGGTTTGTTTATAATTTTGTTATAGCAGGTTTCCCAAATTGCTTAGATGAGTTAGCAAGTTCATCTTAATGTCTTTTAAATTGAACAATCATCAAATTTCTCTTAATTTCTAAAGCTAGATATTTAAATTTGTAGATATAAAGGTACCAACTCGGAATTTTATTTTGAATTATTTACAAGAACATAAAATTGAACTTATATTCCTGTAGTCTGTTCAGCTCTAAACTCTTCTCTTTGCTTGTTCCTTCCAATCTGTAGTTCATTGTGTATCTCTATCAGTTCATTGGTCAGCAATACAGCAGTGTGTTAGGAGTGAACAGCCAGAAAATATGCATTGGTAAAAAGTTACAAAAAGTGTAATAATTCGTGGGTTATCCTCACACTCAAGAGGAATGCAGTCTCTGTCTCCCAAAAGCCAATGTAAAGGAAATAGCTTCTTTCAACCTACTGGTATGTGTTAGCTGAAAGACTTGTTATTCAGTAAAACTTCTGGGGTTGACCCTGGAGTTACAAAAAGTATCTTCACCGTTGAAGTTGCTACCCAACTCTCATAATTCTTGGCTAGTGACAGAAGTGACTGTGAAGTAGAGGCAGTGTCTCTCCTCCCACCTAACCCAGCTGCTTTATGTCTCAGCAAGAGCATAAATGTTTCTTTTCCTTCCTAGTCAAAGGTGGGAGTTACAAAGGAAAAGAAAATCTTGAGAGGATATCTGTGGTGATACTGTTCTGCACAGCAGGGCTAGAGGGATGGCAGACTCCTTGCAGGGCTCTGTCACTAGAAATGCTCATGGGAAATCACAGAGAGAGGAAGGGAGAGAGAGAGAGAGTCCTACTGTACCATGAGCATGTACAAGGAAGCATGATAAAAAGGGCATCTTCAGTGCTGCCAATGGACAGGTTTTGTGCACTATGAAATTTAGCAAACAGTATTATGAAACAATCTCATTGTTTATTGCTAAATGTAACGCTGCAAATGTGATAAATGGGATGGGTTATCTTTTCAGTTAAAGTGGTGTAAGTCATTTAACAGAAGAATCACTCCGATATCTGTGAAGCTCCTCAAAAACTGGAATAAGGATAACTTTTCTTTTCCTAATTATAATATTACAGTTGTTAAAAAATTATGAAGCGATCATAAAATTTTAGGTATGTCAGTGTTTCAAATGTTCTTAGTTGGAGAAGGGCCAGCCTTGCCTGTTCTGAATAATGTCTTATGTTGATACTAGGTGCTTTAATATGAAGTGACCTCTAAAAAAAGGTAGCTAATCCTTTTCACTGGGACATTCAAGTGTAGTGTGATTACAGAATCACAGAATAGCTGAGGTGGGAAGGTACTCCTCGAGGTCATATAGTTCATATAGTTCATATGTATTATATGTTCATATGCAATATATAGTTCATATGCACTATATAGTCATATAGTGCACCAGCAGGGGCACCTAGAACTGATGGCCCAGAACCATGTGCAGACAGTTTTTGGCAATCTCTAAGAATGGAGACAGCACAACCTCTCTGGGCAACCTGTGCTAATGTTCGATCATTGTCACAGTAAAAATATGTTTCCTGATATTCAGAGGGAACCTCCTGTGTTTCAGTGTGTGCCCCTTGACTCTGATCCTGGCACTGGGCATCACTGAAAAGAGCCTGTCCTCTTTGCACCCTGCCTTCAGGTACTATAGACATTGACAAGATGATTCTGAACCTCCTCTTCTCCAGGCTGAACAGTCCTGGCTCTCTTAGCCTTTCCTTATAGGAGAGATGCTTCAGTGCCTTAATTACCTTTGTGGCCTCTTGTTGAGCTCTCTTTAGTGTGTCTCTGTCTCTCTATACTAAGGAGCCCAGAACTGAATTCAGCACTCCAGGTGTGGTCTCACCAGGACTGAGTAGAGGGGCAGGATCACCTTCCTCCACCTGCTGGCAACACTCCTAATGCAGCCCAGGACACCATTGGCCTTCTTTGCTACAAGGGCACGTTGCTGGTTCATGTCCAACTTGGTGTTCACCAGGGCCCCCAGGTTCTTTTCTTCAAAGATGCTTTCCAACTGAGTGTCCCTCAACATATATTGGTGCACAGAGTTGTTCCACTTCAGTTGCAGGACTTTGCACTCAACCTTGTTGAACTTGATGGGTTTCCTGTCAGCCCATTTCTCCAGCCTGTTGAGGATGGATAAAAGCATGACCTTCTGGCACCTTAGCCACTCCTTCCAGTTGTGTGTTATTAGCAAACTTGCTGAGGGTGTGCTCTCCCCCTTCATCCAGATCACTAATGAGGATGTTTAGCAGGCTTGGACCCAGTACAGATGCCTAGAGAACACTGCTAGTAACTGGGCTCCAAGTAGACTTTGTGCCACTGATCATAACTCTCTGGATGCCACTATTCATCCAGTTTTTAATCTAACTCACTGTCTGCTCATCAAGGCCATAATTCACTAAGTTTCTCTATGAGGATCTTAAGGGAGACAGTGTTGATCTATTGACAGAAAGTATCGTCTTTACGCCTTGCCTCTAGTGCTTTTTACTAGTCTGCAATTAATCTGCTCTAGCAGTGGTTGCAGGATCAGGAAATTTAATGCCAGTATTAGTAGGGATTAGTTGATGCTTTTCATTCTTTAGGTGGGGGCAGTCTACAGACACTGACAAACACTACTCTTGATGTTACATATATATACATGTATTTATGTATATATGCATATTCTGTAATTCTGTAATATATATATTTATATATACATATTTTCATCCTCTCTGTAAGAAAACCCCTTTCAGTCATCATATGACTCTTCAAGCTGGATGTAGGTCTGTGACCGTCAACTAGCTCTAAACTGTGTCCCAAATTTTCACTGTCAGGAGCCCAGAAAAACCTCAGAACCTGTCCTTCACAAAATGGGACAGTCTGCTGAAAGTGATGACCAGTTTTGCTGTTTCAGATGGCTGTTACTCAGTCTTGTAATTACTGCCAGACATGTTCAAACTTAAAGCATTGTCTCAGAATGTTCATGCCTATTTGCATCAGCTAAAGGTCAACTCAGAAAATGGGAAGCATAGCAATACCATGAAATAAAACTCTGCAAAAATCAAATGCTTTTTCTACATTAGATCCATAAACTAAAGGAGAGATTTGAGTAGTGATGAATGAATTGATGTAAGAAACATGTTCTTTGTCTGATTTCAACTGAACAGCTCTATGTGGAGCAGAGGAAGTGAAGCACTCTGGGTTAGAAATATTTGAGGAAATGGCATGAATTATAGAACATTCAAAACAATGTGAGATTATTTCAGAGGAAAAAAATACTAACCAAGAAGGATACAGATTATTCAAAATACTTCTCTTGGCAGCAGATAATTTGCTATCTCTATCACATAAGAATGAGTGACTCTCATTTTACTTCAAACAGCCTGAGTAGAAGTGTTTATAATGTCAGACCTTGCTCCTTTCCCTCCACTTCACACATCTTCGTCAACAATCTTATCCCCATATGTCTTTTTTGGGTGCTATGCTATGATCCAGTTGGGTGTATCCTTCTGGATGCCAATTTTTTTACACAGCAAGCCAATTAATCTTGGTACCCTTACTTCTCTGAATAACAATAGTACCCTAAGACACAGGAAGATTTTCTTCCAAGCAGTGCATGGCCAAAGGAATGGAACAGACAGGGAATCGTCGCATTGCAAGAGGCCTTTCTGCCCAAGATAAGCCTTGAGCTTGGCATTCCCTTCCTTCTCTTGTGTGGACTGGTCTGAAACTTGGCATGCCCAGTTTGGAGATGGAGTTACAGTCTTTTTGGCTTTCAGACAATCTCTGTACTTGACACAGCTGACAGCTCCCTTGATCTCTTTCTGCCAGGGCATAAATGTCCTGGCATAATTAACAGGGTTTATTGGTTTAAAGGACACAGCTTTGTAAAAAAAACCTGCTAAATTTACTGTCATGTGGAAGAAGCAACCCCCTATAATGGCCCATTGTCCCAGCTGCCTTTGAGATGCATAGCTGAAACTTTTCTAGCCCTGAAGCTTTTGCTTCATTTTCCACTTTGGCAAACAATATTACTCAAGAAAAATAACACCAACAATTTTTCACAGTGATTTTTAAAAGCTCAAGCCAGATTTTCAGCTGGTGTCGATCAGACCAGCTACCTTGACTTCAAGAAAATTTGCTAATTTACACAGGCTGATGATATAATCTACATTCTTCAAAACCAAACAGATAATAAACATTGGCAAAGCTTCTTAAAAGGACATCTAAATTGGTTTTATAGTCTGTCACCTCCATAAACTTATACAACAGAGAATGCGTGATTTCCTGTTCCCTGGCTCATTTCCTGGTCAAGAACACAAAATGGTAATGCAGGACAAAAACAAGATTCTCTTGAAGTTGATGGCATTTTAGAAAAATCTACTGCTAATGAAACAAATGTTTCATAAATACCTGGTTATACAATGGAGCATATCTCTTCCAGCATGAAGATTTCAGGAAACAAAGCAGGAGAGAATTGGATTTGCTGCATGGATGGGACAGAAACTCTAGCTTGCAACACAAAGTAATTTTACTGTCAATGATTTCCTTTGACTAAGAAGGAGAAGCTCTTTTGGCAACCCCTGCAAAACCCCCAGCACACAAGCTATTTATGCAAGCTGAACGCAGAGCCAGAATTAAATCAAAGTGCAGTAAAAGTAGTGGGTAATGTAAAAAGCCAGCTCTTTAGAGCTGTGTCATACAAAGTAATAGATACCTTTTTTTTTTATAGACACAGGTGACTCGTGGTGAGTCAGTTCTAGATGATGTTTTCCCTAGCCCCAGAAGTGTCTGAAATCCCATGGGAGTGCTATGATTTTTTCCTCTGCATCTAGTGAATATTTATGAGGACTGAACAAGAACCTCTTTTAGTAAGTTGTGAGAATTTATTCTCTGCTATTATTTGGTGGAATATAGATTTCATCCTATGATTATGTATGGTATGGCAGGACCCAAACCCTTCCTTGTTAGCATTGCTTCAGGAACTCTCAGGGGTCAAAATATAGACACCTCTTGTTTTTTATTAATCAAGATAGAAATTCAGTGATGCAAAGGGTCCAAAGTGAATCTCAATGAAGTAACAATATTGGGTTTTTTGTGAATAGGTAGACATGTAGTGGACTTCTGAAAGTTATAAACTTTCCTTTTTTTCCCCTAACTGAACCAAAGTAGGCTGCAACAAGCAGGTATGGATGCCATACAGCTGACATAAAGCAAGGTGAAAGCAAACCTTTCAAATCTGAAAGGCAAACGTGAAGTTTATGATACTTTTGCCTAACTTATGACCCAGTTTTTCTGTATTTGGGGTAAGGCCAAAAATTTGACTTGTGTATTTTTTATCTTGAAAAAATACCTGTACTTTGCTATTAGCATAATCCTCCCCCTCTCCCCACTGTCTAATGTTTTACTTCTTTTTTCATTTATTGTTCAAACTTTCACAGTACTACTATAATGAAATGAAAGACCGCCTTTAATAGCAAAAATATACATCCATATTAACCCAGTGAACTCTTCTGATTCCACTGGTGGTAGCCTCTCCAGGAAATTGTCTCATGTTCCTTAGCTATGGCCTCCATGCCCTTTAAAAAAGAATCTAATTAAAGTGATTTGTATTTCTTTTGTTTATTTTGTTGGCGTTGTTTTTGATTGGTTTGTTTGCTTTGATCTTAGTTTTCCCTCAGATGCTCTCCATCACATCCTTTTAAATAATTCCCAGGATTCTTCCTTCCAAAATTTAGTAAACTATATAGTTTCAATTTCCTGTGGATTGATTTGCTGATGATGAAGTCCCTCAGTGGACATTTGGAATAGGATAACATGTTTTCTTCTTCTGACTGCCTTTCCCTTACTGCATTTGAAGAGTGGTTAAATACTTACCTTTTTGCTGACTACTGGGAAATTAGTATCAAGACTGCAAAATCTCAAAAATATCTCTTTTTATGCCTTTTTCCCCTCTTTTTAGCTGGAGGAACTTGGGAGAATGAATTCATTTGGGGGGAATGAAATAAGTTTTCTTAGGCAGGTTGCAGTGTTTGAGTCAAATTATGGACTCACTGAGTTTGAAGTCTCTGACATAGTAGGAATACAAAGCAGAAAATCTAATGCTACATTTACGTTGAATTTCTTGTGGCTGGGTCAGCAAAGGCTTGTGATGAAATTTGCCAGTTGTCTATACTATTTGCCTGCGTGGAACCCCTTTGAAACAGCTATGGTTTGTATTTCCTGGGGCAAAACTCAGCAGGAATCTGGAGTAGAATTTGCTTCAAGACACCTTCACTTACTCTGGCTGGTCAGTCCTCCCCCATGTATCCCAGCCATTTTTGTGCTATTATCACAGGACTAATATCAGCCAGGCAAAATAGTCTGAGTAAAGGAAGGGAGTTGTTCTCATATTTCTGCCCTCTGAATCATTGCCTGTTTCTACAAAATGCCCTGCAAAGACAAATGGGATTTATAGGGAGCCTGAGCTTAGACTTTTAAACTGCCAAAAGATGATGCAGTTCTGAACAGGCAGCTGGATAGAGTGCAGATGCAGCCTGTTGATGTATGTCATGAATCATAATAATGTAGATAATTGTGACATGTCCAACTGGGAGTTAAGTTTCATTCATGATGCTGATCCTATTCTTACAAGCAATACTTAAAACTGATATTTTTCATTTAGCGATTCTCACAAATTCCATCCTTTGATTGTTTTACCTGGCAATTGCCTTAAAATTTTGCTTCCTAGGGTCATATGAACTTGAAAAATTCAGAGGTCATTTAATTAAAAAAGTTCTGACAATAAATTACAATTAAGATCTGCCCTTTTGGAAATTTATAAAGGATAAAAATCTAACAGATGTCAAAGATCAATCTGCCCATTGAGGGTCTAATTTTTCTTTTCTTACACTGATATGTTTCAACAGAAGGCTGATTTTCACAAGAGTGAATAGGGTAAATTAGGTCCTAGAAAGTCACCTAGAGATCCCTCTGTTACCACAAATGTTTATGTTGATTATTCAATGAATATGACAATTATGATTTTTTGGGTTGGCTTTCTTATTGATGATGGAAATAAATATAAGTAAAAAAAAGGTAACAACAAATAGGTGCAGAGCTTTCTAATAGATCTTAGGAACCCTTTCAGGAATCCCTTTCAGTTTGTTTTTTGTGTACATAGCTATGTGAACATTTCTGACATTGTCATTCAAGTATATATTTCAATAATTGTTCATCTCCTAGAGACAAAAATTGTCCCACTTGAGAAACAAGTAGGAGGTCATGTCACTTTTGAAATAGAATTTACTTATTTTCTTTTCCATTACTGACTATATTGCCATGCCAACATTTGTTTTTTCTAAAATATCATCACTCACATGGTCTTTTGTCTGTGTCTTATTGTTTAACACCCTCAATATTTGGAGGCTCCTGAAGGGGTAGTTGCATATGATTATTTCTATCCCCACAGGCAGTGTTCCCTTTTTATTTGAATGTATAAGCAATCCAATTTAATTATTATTTTCTTGTTGCCAGGCTCAGTGAAAATAGAACCAAACTATAAAAATTATATACAAAGCAAAAGCAGCCTTATTAATATGGGAGATAAAAACAAATAGGCATATTTGAATGAAGGCAAAATCGTTTGTCAAAACAGTAAGATGAATCTCTAATAATGTTTGGGGGTGGGAAATATGCTTGCCTTTATAATAAACTCTATAAAAACCTTAAATTTTATACAGAAGAAAAATAAATCTACAGTTGCTATATAAACTACTAGTTGCTATTGAAAAAAAAAGTTATTGAAATTAAAATAGCCATTTGATTGGAACTTGTCTGACCAAAGTTTTATGGGCTACAACAATACATTTATCTTAATATATTTGAATTACTAATATCTTAATATAATTCTCCCACCCTTATCTGAGATAAGATTCCTGGTTTTGGCATAATTTAAATTACCTACAATAACTTTAAGAACAATACCTTTAAAGAAATTTGGACAAGAATTAGTATGTCCATCAGGTGTGCCATTTGAAGACACACCTTCTCTTATACAAGCATAACTCCTCCAGTTAGAAAAGATGCCCTGCACTGGTGGTGGATCACACGTCTGTCACTGGTATTCACCAGTCCCTTCTATCAGACCAGGTGAAGTTTATCAACATCTGAACTTAGACTTTTGGCCATCCTGTGACCCAGAAAGTCCCTAGACCCAGGGGACTGGGGACAGCAGGGCCTTCCTGGGACAACAGGGCAGGACCTGGAAACCCAGTCAGGAGCAGGACAGCTGGGAAACAGAGGGACAGCCCCAGCCCCAGGCATTAGGCACCTCCCCAGGGATGGCGATGGACCGAGAGATGCCGGGACATGCAGTTATTTATTGGAATGTAAACATGTTAAGTATTCAAGTAGGCTGTTCTTCAGGAGAAGCAGTTACTGTCAATGTCAGCTAGCAGAAGGGATTTTATTTTTTAATGCTTGTTGAGTCCTCCCTCAAGTAGAGGACTCAAAATGTAAAGTTTTTCTTTTAGTAAAGTTGCTCAAAAAAATTATTTGCCCTTTATGTTTTGGCCCTTAAAAAAAGTTAAAACAATTCTCTCTAATACTGATGAAACTTCAGTAAATAAATAAAAGGAACTATGAAATGACACTGAAGTAACTGGGATACAGATTAAACACTATACTACTAGTTTTTCTTTTCCCTCCTTTGGTACTTTATGGCTATACAGATCCAAGGTTGGAGAGTGTCCATTGAATAGGCATCCAGTTGTGTTCAGTTCTATTGCTCTGCACTTTCTAACAAGCCAGCTACTAAAAAATCATTGAAATTGCTGTCAGATCTGTAGCCCTTTACAGACATGGGCCTGTACAATAAGCATTTAATATGATCTTTTGGAAAGACAAGTCAATAATATTGTCACATACATTCATTTAGTTATAGTAGGGTTGGCTATCACTCGTGAAACATGTAATTAAGAACCATTTTTCAATGGTAAATTTCCTTGCAGCCTAGAAATAGGAAGCATACTTACTGATTACTGTATTCAGTACCTTTTTCAGATAACTTTTAGAGAAAAATGCCAAGAATAAAATACCTGTTACTAAGACCTCTGTAGTGGGTTTCTGTGGCTGGGTTTTGGTAACGGGAGGAGCTACAGGGGTGGCTTCTGTTAGAAGCTGCTAGAAGCTTCCCCTGTCCCATGGAGCCAATGCCAGCCGGCTCCAGGATGGACTTCCTGCCGCTCTCCAAGGCCGAGCCAATTAGGAGTAATAGTAACACCTCTGTGATAACATGTTTAAGAACGGGACCTTGTGGCTCAGGAAGAATTCCAGCCAGAGAAGAGCAGAGTGAGAACATGTGAACAACAAAGTAGACACCAAGGTCAGTGCAGAAGGAGAGGCAGGAGGTGCTCCAGGCACTGGAGCTGTGACCCCTGCATCCCGTGGTGCAGACCATGGTGGGGCAGCTGTGCCCCTGCAGCCCATGGAGGACCAGAGTGCAGAGACCCCTCCTGCAGCCCATGGAGGAGCCCTTGCTGGAGCAGGTGGATGCATGAAGGAGGCTGTGACCCCATGGGAGACTCCAGACGGAGTGTGGTCCTGCCGGAGACCTCTGGCCCGTGCAGAGGGAAACCCACACTGGAGCAGGTTTTTCCTGGGTAAGACTCGTGGACCTGTGGGGGACCCACGCCAGTGCAGCTCATTGATGAAGGACTGCACCCCATGGAGGAGTGACCCACAAGACAGCAGATTGGGAAGAACTGTTGCCTGAGGGATGGACTCATGCTGGAGAGGTCCATCAAGGACTGTCTCCTGTGGGAGGAACCTCACGGGAGCAGAGGAAGGACTCCTCTCCCTGAGCAGCAGCAGAAACAACAACTGACTGTAAGCCCCATTCCCCATCCCCCTGCACTGCTGGGGGGGAGGAGGGACAACATGGAAGGAAGGAGGGGTGGGGGGAATGTGTTTTTTGACTGTTTTATTTCTCACTCCTTGGCTCTTATTCTGTTAGTAATAAATGTAAGTACTACACCCACTTTGAGTCTGTTTTGACCGTGTAGGTAATCAGTAAGTGACCTGTCCCAGCTCTTATTTCTACTTATGAATCCTTAGCTGTTCTTTTGTTGTTTGGGGTTTTGGTGTTTGGTTTTGTTTGGTTTTTTTTTTTTTTTGGGGGGTGTTTGTTTGTTTGTTTGGGGGTTTTTGTTGGTTTGTTTTGTTTTGTTGTGTGTTTTGGTTTTTTTCCTCTCCTCTGTCCAGTTACAGAGGGAGAGAGATAGAGCAGCTTTAGTGGGTACCTGGTATCTGGCCAGGGTCAACCCACTACAATCTCTTTGTGATGTAATTAGAAGTCATGATGAACAGGTTTCTTATTTAATGGACAAGGTCTTCAGAGTTAGTTAACAGTATAGCAGTTACTGCATTTAGTTCAAATATTTTTGAGTGGCCCTGGGTGGCAGTCACATTACTAAATTGGGCCTTTAAACAGTGATATGAATACTTGAGGTGGGGGCAGTGTGGGGAGTTGATTCCCCTGAGAGGTTTTAGTGGTGAACTCACACTAGGTAATGGAAATGCATAAGCTGAAAAGCTGATCCTTGCTTTTGAGCAACATATTGACACCAATTTTAACTCTTAAAAGCAAGATACATAATCTTACATTTTCTAAAGGAACTGTTGAAAATTAGGTATTTGAATCCATACTTTTGCAACTGAGTGATTAACTCAACCTTCACAGGGGTTGAGCACTGGGGGCTCTTTGTGAATTTAGATTTCAATGAGAACCTGAATAAAGAGCAAGTAAATCTAAATAAACATTTATTTTTCTTTGAATTTTGTAATTAATTTTTTGTTTTGTGTTTATCATGCTTAACCCCAACAGGCAGCTAACACAACCACTCGTTCACTCCCCTCCAGTGGAGTGAGAGAGAATCAGAGAGGTAAAAGTGAGACAACTTGAGGGTTGAAATAAAGACAGTTTAATAGGGAAAGCAAAAGCTGCACACACAATCAAAGTGAAACAAGGAACTCATTTATGACTTCCCGGAGGCAGGCAAGTGTTCAGTCACGTGCAGGAAAGCAGGGCTCCATCATACATAACAGTGATTTGGGAAGGTAAATGCCAAAAGTCTTCCTACAGTTTTTATTGCTGAGTGTGATGTCATATGATATGGAATATACCTTCGGTCAGTTGGGGTCAGCTGTCCCAGCAGTGTTTCTCCCCAGCTTTCTCTGCAACCCCAGCCTACTTGCAGAGGAGTAAACTGAGAGGAAGAAAAATCTGTGTAAGAACTGCTCAGCCGTAACTAAAACATCACTGTTGTTATCAACATTGTTTTCGTCACAAATCCAAAATGTAAGTCCATAGAAACTACTATGGAGAAGTGTAGCTCTATCTCAGTCAAAACCAGTACATTCTTCATCCCTTATTACTTGGTATTTAGGTCTCATGCTATCCAATACATCCTTATTTAACCATCTTCCCCCTTCTCATCCTTTGATATATATACAGATATCATCCCTTGACCACAATAAATATCTCTATCCATTCAAAAAGGACTTCAAAAGAACTTCATTCTTAATCTCTAAGACCTCCTTTTCACACTTTAAATTATAGAGTTGATTATAGAAGAATTATGGCTCTCCAGAACCAGATTGAATTGTTTAGACAATGTATTGTGATAATTTGAGGCTTTATGAAAGGAATGTACACAAAGGGCAAACCTTTATTGGTGACAAAGTACAGAGAAGGTTATTTGTGGTGTGAATTTACCTTACATCACACTGACATAAGCTTCCTTGCTGGAAAAATGTGATGTAACATTTGCTCCTGAAACCATAGAAGATCACAGGAAATCAAACCTGTTGTCTTGCACCAGTTGGAATAACTTTCAATGAAGTTATATGTCCAAGGTTGTCATGGTAAAATACTCCATCATATTGGATTGCTATACTGCAACCAAATGACCACTTGCAAAGACAAAGTCAATTTCTACATTAAATTACCAACCAACGAGCAAGACAGAAACAAAGCTTAAGATCAAAGGAGAGTATGCTCAAATTATTTGTATTTCAGTGGGAAATTCCTTCTAATCTGGTAAAAGAGGACTGGGTCTCAGTTTCCTATTTCTGCACCTTTGCAAAGTATTACAGAATCCTGAAAAGTCAGTGTCAGGTATAAAGGCTTTAGGATTTGGAAAACTCCAGTTATTGCGAATGCTGCTACATATAAAGCACTGAAGAATACAGAAGGTACATGGTACTCATCCTCTGCTTCCTATACTTGTTGCAGTACTTATAATCAGGTTTATAGAACACCATATTTGCATGTTTGTTTGTAAATCTGATAAACTTACTTTTACAAAGGGAAAGACACTTCCAAAGCACACCAAAACAAAAATGCTACTGCAAAAACTCCACTTCTCTCCCTGGGGAGAATCTCATAGAATCATCAAGGTTGGAAAAGATTTCCAGGATCATGGAGTCCAAACTTTAATGAAAAAACAAATGACACAAAATAGATGTTAATCACAGCAGATGCTAATTGTATCATGTAATGCACAACTGGAAGTTACTCAGATACGATGTGCAGGGCACCATTATAGTATCTACTTGAAACAGAACAGAAATAAAAGAATTAATAAGATAGAATTCCCATTTCTTAGGTGCATACAGGAGAAGACTGAGCAAAATTGTTTATTTTAGGGAGGTTGTGCAATTTTATTCAGAAACCACCCTTGAACACTAACATCATTGTTTATGACTCACACTTTGCTATGTAATTTTTAACAGCCTCTGTTCTTGTCTTGTCAACAGCTTCATTTAGCAGCTGCCTCATTACTTTTCAAATTACAGGAGAAAGTAATTCAATTTAATGAAAACTACTAGCACTTTGAAGCCAATATTGATGTAAAGCTGTGGGGGGAAAGTAGCTAAATTTAATAAAAGCAGCAGTTTCTAAATTAAGCGTTACAGCATCTATGCTGTTAAATTGTGTTATGCCTTTTGTAGATGTACAATCAAAGATGTTTTTCAAGTACGCACCTGGATGCCAGATCTTGAATAGAAAAGTTCTGAACAAGGCACAGCAGTGATGGGTTTTCTGGATGAAGATTCTAGATGAGATTTAGTTCATCTGTAAAGTTCATCTCTTATAATAATATAATTGCTAGTAAAAAAGGCCAAAGTTGCCTCTGGGTGACATTCAGCCCTGTTTAGACACCAAGCATAAAGACTGTATTGCTTGCACTACTGGACTTAATAGGCAATGCAATAATCTCTAGCCATTTTATTGTCCCTTGAACAAAGGTGAGCAGTGTTAGCAGAATTCACTTCATTGCAGTTATTGAACGTTTTTACTGTAGAGGACAATCAAACTGTGAAACTTTGCCTCTTGCCCTTTTTGTAATAATGAAATATATACTAAAACATCATTGAAATTTTATTCATTCCCTAAGAGGAATGAAAGGGCTGTTATACAAATCTCCCTTTATGGATCTACTTTGTCCCTTCATGTGCTGTGGCTAAGGTTAAAAAGTATAACAAATATTACGATTCAATGCCCAACACTGGACAATTTTACAGAAGCAGTCTTCCATACTGTTTTATGTATTTCTTTGACTATGACCAAACTGATTCTAGGGCAGGAAAGAAAAGTTATAAGAAATATATTTTTAAACCCCATTTATTTAAGTGCCCTCTGAGAAACATCTTAGTCTGCATACACCACAACATAAATCCTTACCTAGTTATTGCTTGCATGCCTGTTTATATGCTTTTATATAAACATTTCAAAACAGTTTTTCTTATTTGGTGATGGAAGGCAGGAAGGAATCCTTCAGCTCATGTCGTTATTTCACTTGCCTGTTTCTGGCATTTTTATGCCATCTGTTCCCTTGGAGAGTGCCTTTGCCTCTTATTTTATACTGCTGGTAAAAACTGATAAGCTCTGTTCCTAAACTGCAGTAGTTGTTTTAAAAGATTATGTGGAAAAATCCATTTATCTTTATATTTTTGCATAAAATTCACCCTTATCTACAAAGGTATGAGTGTCCAAAACCACTTACATTGTATTATCAGTTCTTAGGTGGGGCTTAAGTATTTCTTTGGTCTTAGACTAATTTGGTACCCTGATGGATGTTGATATAATTTTAAATAATCAATTCCTTTTGATTATCTACACCCTCATGCAAATTCTCTTTACAGATGTATAATAATATTGACATAAATTTCATTATTAAGTAGCTTTATGTGACAAATATTTATATAGTGAACTGTTTAGAGTTTTGACCATGTAATTAAAAAAATACTCTAAATAAAAGAATTGTTTAAGAATCTGATGTATGATGGGGATGTTGTTATTTTCGTCTTAGAACTGTCTTCACATACACCTAATAGAGAATTAATTTGGAGAATTGCAGTTCATTATGAACTTTCTTTAACAAATTCCAGTTTCTCTGTTATTTATGTTAAAATAGGGGGTTTTTATTAACCAGGTCATAAAATAATTAAAAATAAACCCCACAAATATAAACCCAACACTCGTAGCAAGCCATTCTCATATTATGTTTGTAAACATGCTCAGTAACCCCAGTAATAGAAATAATTATTATGTCTGTTTAGACTTTTGCAATCAGTTAGCCATATGGCAAATTATTCATCTTTACATAGCTGGCTTGAGACTTGTATTCATCTGATTTAGCTTCACAGTTCCAAAAGGATGCAATTTCTGTGGTCCAAAAAGATGTATTGTCTGTACCATTTTATTTCTTTAGATACTCAGAGAAAGCATGTGGAGTAAAAGCCAAACAACTTAATCTGGCAAAATCTAGATGCACTGAAGAATATTGTTCATGCACGGAAACAAGGCAATTGAACCCTACAAACTGCACGTGCACCTTCTTAGAACTCCTTACTAACATATGAATATGAAACTTCAAGAGAGCAGACACATATTGGTAAGATGTAGAACTACGTTCAAATAGTACAGGTTTATCTAGTGTTTAAAGTCTCCTTTAAAATCTTCAGTTGCCAATTTCCTCTGACAGAAAATAGACACTTTCAATCGATCAAATGATTTATATTTTTAACTCCCCATGGAAGGTGTGGCAAAGGTACATAATTGAGAGAGACACAAATTTCTCCCACTTCCTTGCTTGATCCAGCACCAGAGTAGTTCAGGCAGAAATTTTCCTGAATGTGTGGTCTGCCAAATGTTTCCCCTCTTCAGAAGAATGTGTTGGCAAACCTTGGCTTATGCCATCCAAATATGTTCCTACTTGTTTTACTCCTTAGAAATATGTCCCATTTTTCATGAAAAGGTGTTTGACGTGTCCCACAAGACAATGCACTACACTGCAGACTGTCTCTGCTTTTTAAATGTATATATTCAGGGAGAATAAATGGCTGTGCCATTTGAAAGCACTGTTTGTCTTCTTCAGTCATCTGGCAAATCCCCTTCTAAACTGAGCTGATATGGTGGCTTCAGTCTATTCCATTGTCTGAATTTTTCCATTCAGGATCTCCTCTAATTTATTACACCATTTAATAATCAGTCTCTATTATGAACAATATCTTACTGTGTGCTGCCAACTGTACACAAGGTCTTATGCAAGCTGTGTGCTGTTATCGCTACACCACCAGATGCCTTCCATTGGTAATTCTATTCTCATTCAGGAAATAATCATCAATAGTAAAAACTTGTATTTTTTAGACCAGAAGACTACCAATGGCTTTTTCTGCTTAATTTCTTCATCACTTTATCTGGCCAGATATGTGAAAGTGTTTAACTACACAAAAATGGTGGACAAAACCAGCACACTCTATCAGGTTTAGGAGGGCATGCTGCCTTACAGCACCAACGATCTTGTGCTTGCACTTAAAGTGCTTAGCACCTCCAACTTCAAAAAACAGGGTCTAACACAGCACTTCTACAATTTAAAGGAATTTCAAAACTCGGTAAAGTTATGACAATTTACATCTCATGAATATATTGCCTAATTTGTCTCATTAGAAGGATCAGGGCACATCTAGGTCAGTGTTGCTTCCTGCAATATTGGGTCCCTAATTTTGCTAATCTGGGGTCAAAATATTGTACAAGATACTGGACTGAGGTTTTAAATAATTTTCAAGTAAATATTAATCAAAAAATTCCCAAAGTTGGGAACTAAGCCAAAGCTAAGAACTGAATTCTGGTTGTTGAAAAAAAAAAAAAAAGGATACTTCCTTCAGAAAAAATGGGTTTTAGTGTTTAATGATTGCAGATTGTTTTTATGCCCAGACTTGTCCAGCTGGATTTGAGGAGCTAGAAGAAGCAGAGAATTTGCTATCTTCAGTCAGAAAGAAAACATGAAGCAGCAATTGGATTCTGTATCATTTTGTTTGTCCTTACTTTGTGAAGAACTATCTCATATCTGTCCTTATAATAATTATGTATTGGATTAAATTAAACTCACACAAACTTAGATGTCTATATGTAGACTTCTGTATACATGCTAGGACCCACTACAGGCAATAGGAAACTCATCAATATGCTTAATAAAGCCACAAAAGGCATGCAGTTAACCCCAAGTGCACACCTGCTGGCTTGTTCCCAAGGAGTGAAATCATTCACTTTTTGTGACAGAATACCTTGGGCTTCCTGGACATCCTGCCTGAAGAGGTAGCAGGGCTTCCATAACTCCTATGTTTAATCTACCCTGTGACCACTTTTATGTTGTTACATACTATGTAAACTATAGAAGTATTCTATGCCATTATATACCAAATATTATATGCTACTGAAAGGCTGTACTATTTTTACAGTGGCCAGGTTATGGGCTCTAGCCCTGCTGTTCCTAACAGTTGATTGGACCTTTCTGGATTCTGTCTTGGCAAAATATTGGGAATACCATGGTCCAGAGGTTATTCCCTATGGGGGGTGAGAATAACTCTGCCCCCTCTTTTGAGAGGAAAGACATATAGATTTAGACAATGTAGGAGAGTATTTGTACTCAGGCTGAGTTGTGCAGCTCGCCCTCAGTGCTAGACAATTCAACCTGGGTCCATATTTAGTTTACAAATGAAAATGTTGCATTTGTATCTCATCTCTTTGAAGTCAGATTTAGATGCTCATTGTGGATGTAGAGAATCAGTTTTAGAAAAGACCTCTGAGATCATCAAGTCCAACCTTAATGTCATCTCCTTCTTGTTGTTTTAGGTTATTAAATGAAAATCACTGAATTGACATGGAAGAAAAACATTTTTCAAGGGTAGGATCCTTGTAATGTTATAGCATACCTGTATTGCTGCCCAGAGGAAGAAATGGTCATCTTCTAGAGGATTTTTGAATAAAAATTTATCCATGTGTACTGAAAGCCATTAATGCCCTTAAAGACAATTCTGTACTATTCTGTACTATTGCCAGCTCCTGTAGGAAAACCTGCCTGGAGCATTTAGATGATTTAGGCTTTCTGAACTGGCATAAACAAACATAACAGGATAAGCTTCTAGCATTAAGTTTCTGAAGGTCTATTTTTTCAAATACCAGAATAACAGTACGTTGATATCACCATTTGGTATCTTCTAGTTTTGAAAGCTAGAACATAAGCAAATTTCATCTAAGCCTTCCTTATGCTTTCTTTCACTGATTGCTTCATTATTATATACAACACAAAGAACTTACCTGGAGCTTTTGCCAAGACATAATTCTACAGAGTGCCTGCTGAATTTGCATTGAACAAATCATCCTGACAGCAACCTACTTAAGACATGATGCAATGATATATGTGCTTTAATTTAGATAGTCTGCCACTTAGCTATTTCTGTGAAGACTGGAGCTGCTGCTAATGCATCTAGGGCCCTCTGAAGATAGTCTAGGATTTATATTTAAAAAAAACCCCACCCTAGTGGATTACAGTATTTCTAAACAAGAAATCTGGCTAAGGACACCAGCATAGTTTTTCACTGAAATGATTTAAAACTTACTCTTTTTAAAAAAACAAGACATTCAACAATTTTGGCCAAGGATTCCTATCAATCCCAGCTTCACCCTCCATGCTCATGAGTTATCATACAATCCAAATCTTAGCTAAAAATGCAATATATATAATGTGGATTTTGTATTAGTAATTTGGTAGTTGACTTGTGTCATATTGCCTTAGATTAACCTTCACACCCTTCACAGATTAACCACATAGATTAAGTATATGAAGAAGCTTTTCTGTTACCATTTTATAGGGATGGCATTCAGGGTGCTGTTCTTCCAGTAGAAAATCCAGTTGGCATTTGGGAATATTTCATAGCTCTTTCAGAGAAGCTGAGTTTCAGCAAACCTATACTAATCTCTTTTAGGGATCATTATCTCTCTTAAATAAATGGGCTGAATGGGCTATTTTGCAATTGTGTTTGAGTAGTTATAGTGAAATATTACAATTCCTTATAATGTATCCCAGGTCTAGGTAGGTTTGCAAGAGAATAGGAGTTAAGCTGAAACAGATACATTTTTTGTCGGTTCCTTTGAACTACCCAAAATAGGCAGACATCCTGAATGAAATTCCAGCATTAAAAATAGATAGCATCTAATTATTAATTCAATGAGCCAGTTAGGTATATTACCGTGGGGTGCTCATCTGTGAAAAGAGTTTGTGTCTTTGCTGGAAGCTTTGTTTTGTAACCTGTGATGTAGTGCCAGGCCTTGGCAGGGAAGCGTGGCCCTGATGCAAGCATGCTGATGTGTTTGTATACCTATGAGAGCAGATAGTCCCAGACAGAGACAGCTCTACCTCTGTGAATACATTTTAAGAAGGATTTATTTCATATTAACTCTGGTCAGTGACTTCAGCAATGAAAAGTATGTGTGTAATTCAATGTCTGTTCTTGATTGTTTGGTCTTCATTTAAATAAATAAATAAAATGCTTGCTGAAGTTTATAAATCTTCTACCTAAAGCAAAAAGATATAAACTTCCTTTTCTCTGTTTTGTTAATAAAAAAGTAAACTAAATGAGAGAACCACACACACACGATCTAAGTCTGAGCATCACAGTTTGTTTTCCATCACATCAGAGAATAATCATTGTCCTTGGAAAGATATAAGAGATCCTATTAATATGCATTATATATTCTATTTCCAGTTCAGTTCCTCTAAATAATAATGTTCACTATGTATCAGGAAGCATCACTCAGAAATTAAGAATTTCTACTGTAAGAAGCTGCTAAGGCCTAGTTTCTTGAAAGTATTTGTAAGACTAGTTCTTAGATAAGTGTTTATCTTCTATTGTTTCAGCTGGAAATAGGAACCATATGTTGATATCAGACATCTAAACATCACTGAGATTGAATGCCTTGTCCAATTTATCTAGCAAGCTCATTGCAGACTCTGGACATGTATTTTATTCCTAGCATGTGAGTTAATCACCACAACTTCTTTCCACACCAAATACTGAAAAACAGCTGCATGCAAAAAAATCACATGCATCCCTAGAGTATATGATGTATATACATCTTGCTTTCTCATAGATATTTTAAGAGGATCATTTTCAAATAGATTTTCCAGTCCATTTAAAAATTTTTCTTACAGTTAATATCCTGTCCCAGAAAACTGCTGCCAGAATGATTTTCTGATATCAATAAATTAATGATAATTTGCCAGGACACACAAGAAATTTCATTTTTCTACAATCATTTGGGAACAGCATTTGTTATGTGTTGTGTGTGTAGCAATGAAGAGCCCTGAGGCAATCAAAGGGGTGGGAACCCCAACACTGCAATCCTGAAAGAGAAAAAAAAGAGTCTTGCTTAGAGAAGACTTTGTGGACACAGTAAGAACAGGGGGAGCTGAAGCAGAAACATTCCCTAAGCTGCAGAGACCAACTTTGAGTAGCTTGACACCCAACCACGCTCTTTCAGCGTGGTATTAATCAGCAACTCATTTAAGCAACAATGTACATGCTAGAAGCATTACATCATCTGAACTTGTCACTGGCTGTTGGGCAAATAGCTGTGAGGACTGGCTACTATTGCATTACAATTTCTTTGAGTCTTTTCATAAAGTCCCAAACATGGATTTAACAGGGAAACTAATGGGGTTTTGCCCCTTCTCCCTTTCCACCTTACCTCCTTTCCTTATTAAGAACACTCTTCTAGTGTACATTGAGTGTTAGGTATTGAGGGGAGTGGTAGCATCTAACTCTACATACAAATATCAAATTCTTTCCCATTTCTCTTGAAGCTAATAAAAGACTCCCACTGAAGCAAATGGGAGTTACATAAGAATTTTACACTCTGAAAGAGTAATTATTCTAGACAATGAGCAATCATGAAATTATCAGTTCAGCAGTGTTTATGCACATACTTGCCTTTTAGGAAGGGCATAAACACATTTCATTTTGTAATCCATTTACACATGTACTTTACTTTTAAGACACAGACTTTAGCATAACCTTTAGGTTCTCAAGGTGCTTTGCCACAAAGGACGTCAATGAGTTTGTCTCCTTCAGATTTTCAAAAAAGTGTTCCTGCTTCAGTACAGGTGTATTGAAACAAAAATGCAAATGAAGCCTTTAGAATGGCTTTGTTTACTCTGTTAAATTGTTCATCATACGAACATGAGCAACTACATTTGATAGGAAGCTGAGTATGATCTCAGGGTGGTGTAGCCTGCCTTTTTTATTTTCTTTGTTGTTTTTTAATCTCATGTGAAACTCCTTACATTTGTTCTATCAATGGAGAAGTTTGCAGCTTCATACTGAGAAATCCAGAAGGCTCATCTAGCATTTAACAGTGATGAAATTGGGAAAACTTTCTTTGAAAAGTACTATTTAAAAAGCTGTGAGAGAAAAAGCATTACTCCTGATGTCTGTGACACATAAAGTGCTGTGGTAAAGTTACTCAAGATTCTGCAAGGGGAAGTAATTTTCTGGGAAGTCTACAGTGTAATGATGATGATGTGAGGAGTCCATGGGCCTGTTTATGCTATCTCTTTTTAATAAATAACATTTGTGTTCAGAATTCCCATGTGTGTTGGTACTCAGTTCAGAAGTGAAATGCAACTCTGCAAAGAGATTCAGGTAAGTGTGCAAAAATAACTAGGAAGTTGATAACAAATCGCCTCTAGTATCAAATCATGAATGCTTCAGTGTGGAACTTTATAACAATAAAAGAGGTTTGAAATAAGAGATCTTCATTGGTAGAGATCTAAGCCTAAGATCAGAGCTGTAAATACAGGAAGATAATTTTGGAATTAATTGTCTTTTAGGACATAACTTAGGACTTTTTTACTCTGAACTGACAGCTCTGACAAGATCAATGCAGTGAAGAAAAGACCTTGGCTGTTAGAAAGTAAGATTTTTCTATCAATTCTGAAATATTTTTGCAAGTTTTCAAATTAATTGCTTGAACTCCCAAAACTATTTCAAATAACTACCCAAAAACTGTTTTAGAATTTTATATTTTTGTTTGCTTCTTTCATTCATTTCCTCAAGCTATAAAATACCTTAAATAATTTATTGTGTAAAAAAGCAGTCAAAATGTGTTTTTTCTCTGTAGTTTATGGCTGATCTGAATAAAACTCAGAAACTTCAAATGAACCAGTCTACTGCTATGGCTCAGAAGGGATATTTTTTCCAAACAGCAATTATTGAAGCTCTTATAAGTTTCTAGAAAGGTTATTCTTTGGGTTGAAATTCATCATGTTTATTTCAGTGTGCAGCCATTTCAGAAAGCATTTAGAATAACATCAGATGGATGCATATTATCACATTTGAATCTCACATTGCACATTGAAACAAATTACTCCATGCATTTATATCAATTTGCAATCAAGCAAGTTGTTTGGGTCCCCCCCCCCCGCCCCAACTTGCTGGATTTATCTCTTTTTTAACATTTTAATATTGCACACACTCAAAAGAGACACAGAATGTTTTTCCATTTTATGTGCAATTACTCACCACAGTTTTTAACAGCAAAGGAATTTTGTGCAAATAATATGTTAATGCAGCATTAGTCATGAGATTTGTTGAGAATTTAACAGCATAAGTCAGAAACTTATCAACCAAATTATGACTCCCAGAGCAATGTTAAGTTAGCATATTATGCATATATGTGAGACATAAATAAAAGAAGGTACAGTTTATGGAGATATAAAGTGCTACATATAAACAAGATGATTACTTATTTAAAATTAGAGGTCCTGATGTTTCTATAACTTGTCTTGGATTAGTTACAGCTTCTTTGGGAACTGTAACATTAAAATTTGTGCTTCCTGTCTGATTACTTTCTCATGGTAGTGCACATAATGCACACTATTGCCAAGGTATTATATACTACAAGCTTCTCTGAAAATATTTTTTGGTAGTTTTATCAATTGGTAGATGATAGATAATAATTTTCTTTGGAAAATATTCTGACTAATTTTTATGGGCATTTTACAATAACTAAAAATTCTGCAAGATTCAGAGAAAAAATTTGAACCTTCAATAATTCATCATATAAAATGGCACCAAAAAATAAAGCAAGATTTTAATGCCCCATTAACCAACATTAAGAATATTTAAGGTAATGTTTTGGAGTAAGTTGCACTTCATTCCTAGGATCTCTGTTCCCACATATGCTTGCTCACTGGTTTTGATCAAAATCGTGATAACAACCATTGCTGGTTATGAAAGAAAAGTAGACTGGCAAATATCCTGACAGTCTTAAGCATTTTGGGTTCTATATGTCACAGTGAAGCTTGTGATTAACTCTGGAGCTGTCTCCATTGAGGAATGATCTTTCTTTAAGTGCTATTTCAATTTCTAGCTCAGTAGAAGCCAATTGCTATGACGATTTCAAGAATTAAGTACTAAGTACATTTTAAATAGCAATGGTAAAAATGTTCTTATTATGAATAAATAATGAAAACAACCGAAAAAGGTAAAAAGATAGAAGCTTTTTGTTTTACTTCTGTATCTACTTACTTCTGAAATATTGTTGATTAAATTCTCTTTCTTTCATAGCATTGGTTTCTTGATTATTTATTTATTGTGTAAGTAATTTATAATCAAAGAAATTAAAAGATATGATGGAGAGGATAATTTGTTCCAAAAAGTAGAAGCAATCTGTTTGCTTTAAATAGGTCTATAAATGCAGTGATCTTTGGGGAATAATTGGAAAACTGTTTATCCAAGACATACTTGGTTGCTTAGGACAACGTAGCACTAACGTATAGAAGATGGTCAGTTTTTATTATTTCTTCCTTAGGTGGATTATTTGAATGGCACTGGACAGGATTCCTGCCCATTGTTACTGCTGTTTTTTATTTTCATCATTCAGCTTAGCATCAAAAACAGACCTGAAGGAAAAGTCATTTAACCCAACCAGTTTCTGTGGTTTAAATATTTACTAAGTGTCCAACCAACCTTTCTTGGCTTTGCTCCAATAGCACACAACATCCCCTAGAACTTTTTGATCCATTTACTGAGTAAATCTGGCTTTGGATGCTTAGCCACCATGGTTAGATAAAACACTTTAATTATGTGATCATAGATTATTTTGAATGTAACTTCCATATAAAAAAGTAAGTGCAACTCTGACTGTAAAAGCTATAAAATATCAAATTGTAATAGAAAAAGTACTTAGAGTAAGATCTTTTTTATGGTAATTTGTATTAACCAGTACTAAGGTTTAATAAAAATGAAATA
Organism: Myiozetetes cayanensis; assembly: GCF_022539395.1. Classification (NCBI taxonomy): domain Eukaryota; kingdom Metazoa; phylum Chordata; class Aves; order Passeriformes; family Tyrannidae; genus Myiozetetes; species Myiozetetes cayanensis. The sequence goes on along the minus strand of NW_026086604.1, from coordinate 29,984,601 downwards.
AATTGTAACTGAAAACACACCTACAGGACATTTCCATCCTGTGTTTGTCTTCACAGTTTCCTCAACCATTGTGTGCATGAGAAGACTTACTAAATTATAGATGGGGCTTAAAATATGTTAGCTATGGATTTACACTTTGATGACACAAAATTCTGAAGAGAAATTGAAAACATGCTTACAGTTGTTCTTAATGATAGTGAAGAAAAAGTGGAAAAAATAAGGTTATAAAAGAAAGAGCAGTATCAGGGGTCTGTTCCTTCTGTCTTTGAAACCATGTAAATGGTTTTTGATAGAAGTATTTAATTTCTTTATCTTTACCTATGATTACACATTCATTCTTGTTTACGTGATATATTTCCAATTATCAGTATGACTGGTTTTTTCTGGGTTTGATCTGTATTATCCTGTTTGTTGGTCTCCACTTCCAAATAGGGTTAATTATTTGAACTAGACCTTTCAAAGCCATTGGAGAATTGAAATGTAATCCCTTTCTGTCTTAAACATAGCTGATCTAGGTAGAAAATAGAATTCAGATGCTCACTGCTGCTTAGTCAGGCTCAGATGCAATCATCAAGAGTTGAAGAGGTGAACGCTACACAGTACAACTTGTTTAAAAATTATATTATGCTTACAGTAGGGAGTTACTACTGATCGTTTAACCATCATTCACTTGCACAAGAAGTGCACCAGCAGCTTCGGTTTGGCTGAAGTTCAGAGTGGTTTTTATCCAAGAAAAAAAACTTGAAAGATTTCGTTGCTGGATTTTGGCCCACACTGAGGAAGTTGCTCTGAGATTGCTTTTAGTTATTATTTCCACCATATATTTGCAATATAACATTAATCACAAAATTCCAGCAATTTGGGGGATTTTTGGAATCTTTGGTAATATTCTGTAAATGGACAGAACCCTCTAACAATAGCATGAGTCCTTATCTAGTCCATATTCCATATTCAATAAGGCAGGATAGATTACTCAATGAGAAACATTATTTTCTGATGGGGATATGTCAATATTCCTAATATTCCTGACCAGTTTTTGTCTGTGCTTAGTCTTCCCATCTCTTTGAGGTTTTTTGGTTGGTTGGTTGGTTGGTTTTGGTTTTGTTTTGTTTATTTTACTATCCAACTCTCCTGTTAAATTATTACCTTTTATTTCCAATGAACATGGAAAAATAATTGCTTTCTTTCTTCTCTGTGGTGGCCACATTTTTATTTTTAGATATTTCTTATGTCTGTCCTATGCTTTTTGCTATTTAGCTATATCTTTGACGATTTATGGTGTTTTCTAGACAACTTATCATTATTCTAGGTCTTTTCTGTGGTGCTTCAAACTGAGCTCCAATGTGAGGCTCTTGTCTCTGGTGACTACTTCTTAAATTTAATCATGTAGATTAAATTTCTGAAATATATTATTTAATAGAATTTGGAGAATAAATTTGCCACAATGGATGTAATACTGATGTCTCACATTCAGTGATTAGTCCTTCTAAAACCTCTTCTGGTCACTGACTATCTAGTTGTTCCTCAGTACATTTATTCAACTTATTATTCCAACATAGAGCATTGAACTGAATCCTGTTTTTTAAAAGCCACTTCTGCTGAGACAACTTTGAATTCAAATTCTGCCTTGCCAAATGCCTGTGGGTTGTTCCTGCATGGCATTTTTGTAAATTGAACAAATATGCTCTCTATTTCACCATCTATGTCCCTAATGGAAAATAAACCACACCCAGAACAGGCAACTGTGGAATAATTCTGAATAGATCCCTCTAGTTTGATAGTAAAGTAGCAATAAATGTATTCCAATGAGTTGTTTACATCCATGCTTATGCTATACTCATGTAATACTCATTCTTAGTTGCTAGATCTAATATTCATTTCGTAGGACTTGTTGAGTTTCAGTTCCTGGAAAAATACTTCTTTCTACACAATTGCATAGAACTTTGCTATTTTATATATTTTACAGAATACCCCAAAATGGGATGATGTCTCTCTGGTAGAGGAAATGTTAGCTGCATAATTATTGCCACAAAGACCTGTGCATTGAATGACTCTGCTATATAAATGGGACTTGCTTATTTTGTTTTCTCTGTTCCATGAGCAGTTCTGGACTGTCTGTCACCTCTGAAGTGCCTTTGATCCACGTCATTGTTTCACAGAAGAAAATAATTGTGATATACCTTTCAAATACATGTGGGAAAATTTGATATGGATTAGATTATTCTTCAGAAAAAAAATATTTCAAAATGTATTCATTATATATTCAGGCAGGCCACTGATACCTGACCTGGTTTCATCTAACATGGCTCATAGAGGAAAGAAGCATATGCTAAAGAATATTAAACAAAGCTTGAGGGTTTTTTTGTAAAACCAGAAATAACTGGGTCCCAATTGTAGAATATACGTCAAGTCTTAAAATTCTGAAGTGAGTATTTAACTTTCTTTTTTTTTATGGTATACCACAGATCCTTGTGATTATGGCTGGAAATGGATTCTTTCTTACTGCCTACATAATCACAAAGACCAGCTATACACATGTTTAAAATTTTGAAAATAATAGAGTATTAAAAAGGCAACTTGAGAGGTTAGAACATGAGAGTAGAAGATTTTCTTCTGAGATCTGCCAAATTGTTTGTGACAAAATTTTAGAAAAAAAATGAGAAGCTCCAAATATAGCACTGGTTGCTGACTTACAGGTACATTATAAACTAAAAGTTTGAATTTGAACTTAATGTGTTGGTACCTCTTAAGAAACTGCTATAATAAAGCTTTTTATTTTGCTTTAGCAATTGAATTTGTACTTTAAGAAAAAGGTTGCATGTCTGGAAATGCATTCCTAATGTAATAGAAGTAAACTGATAATCTGCTTTGCTCAGAGTACCTGAATGTTAGTATCAGAAAAGTAGCATCTTATAGTCATTTTGCAATTAAGTAAATGAGTGTCAAAAGGCACCATTCTGCAGAGACTGAAGTCCATGGAATAGAACAGAGGGTATTTGCTAATACCAATTTTGTTTACGCTGACCAAATTGCATGTCATCTCAAATTATTTTTGTTTATGTTTAGGGTCTTAAACAGCAAAATTTATGTCCCTAAATTACTTTATGCCTATTTGCAAAATTTGGTCATGAACTCTGCAAGGGTTATGCGTGTTTACAGTAAGGTCATTTTGTAGGTAAACGTGCATAAACATAGAAGTAATATAGTAAGTAGATGTCAAATGTGCCAAAATTTTGTTGTCTTATTTTTTTATCTAGCAAAGTTTTCTGCTTCTAGGCATGGTCCCTTTTTAATAGAGTTTTAAACACTTGTTCACTTCTAAGTACAGTAAAAATTATTTGAGTTTGGAAGGAAGATTAGACCATGTAGTTACAAAGACTCTTGCTTCTTCATTTTTGGGATATTCTTTCATGTCTGTCTGAAAACATTCACAACATCATTTTGAGTTGTTATTTAAACCATATAAAAAACACTGAATGGTGACTTTTTAAGAGGGCTCTAAGCCTTCTTCTCTTTTCTTGATCAGTCGAGAGGTTGAGAAATTTCTTACCTACTTATAAGTAAGAAATTATATAGGCTTAGCTGACTTTAATTTCTCTTTTCTGTATTGTCTGGCCCTCAATGAACAAACCATCATTGTTAAAAACCTCCTGATGGTGCTAACAGTCAATACTACTGATTGAACTCAAAAGAATGTGATATTCTTAGGCCAAGGTTTTTGGTTTTGAGCCAGAAACTGTTTGAAAACATTCCAGGAAATCAGAAATACCAGACACTTAATAATCCAGTATCTCAAATAGGAAACAAGTAACAGCAGATCACATTAAAAAACCTCTCAGAAACTGCCATTCCCTTAGAAAAACTAGAAGAGTTTGGATATCAAAATCAGACATATAATGGGACAGTAGTATTAAATGTAGACAGGAAGACATTAATACCCTTCCATATGTAGATATTTTACTTGCTTGATATTTTACTCCGTTAAAAAATAAAGCCCCCTGGATTCATACCACATACACATATTTTTTTCCTTTATGAGTCCACATCCTGGGCTTGACAGGCCAAAACTGCCACTGTAATCAGAACCGGATCCAAGACCTTTCTTTCTTTTTGGCAAACACATACAAACATACATATTCCCAGTTATGTATATATTCCTCTTTATTATAAGAATTCCCTATTCTCTTAAGCATGTTGTCTTACTGATGTAAAGTGGGCTAATTGACATAAATAGATGCGACGTCACCACATGATGCGTCACCGTGAACATAGGAACAGATGTGCTGTTCAAAAATCCATGGTTAAAATGTCTGTAATATATGATTAAAGAAATATTTATTATTCGAAAGTAAAAGATTTGCTCCCCACAAAAATGTTGCTCTGGTAAAGTTCATGCTTTTCAGTACTTTATGCTTTCAATAACGATGGTGAATATTATCCCATAAAGCTAACATTAATTAAACTGTATTGAGAGTGATGGAGTTACAGAGTCTAATGTTTTGAGTTAGTAATAATAAATGGATGACTGTCATGAATTTTATAGACAGTGAAACTCATGCTTAATAAGAAAAAATGCAATCCTTGCTTATAGATATGTATTTTCTTTATTACTTGTAAGTAGTAGTGTTATTTAAATGTGTTTAGAGATGGAGCAGATAGTGGCTTATCTAACTACAGTGTCTTTTGGAAGTAGGTGAAAGGACAAAGTTAGAAGAGGAAGGAAGCTGAAAAACAGGTTTTTTGGGGGGTTTTTGTTTTTTGTTTTTTGGTTTTTTAGGAAGAAGAATATTGAGCAGACCCTAAGATTCCCAGGTTACTATCAAGAAAATTATTGGTTTTTATTGAAGGTTATTAATATCTTACTCTCTGTTCTTGTGGCTGCTTTGCACAGAAATATCAAAATATTATCAAAATATGGATGCTTGGTTTCTGACAATAGGAGTGAAGAGATGTGACCAAGCCATGATGGCAAATATTATGTTCCAAGTTTGACAAGATCCAATGTAAAAAATAGTTATTGAGATTTATGATTCAGAGTGCTGTGCCCTAGCAATGTTGGAAACAAAAAGAGTTTTTATGTCCTTTGCCACACTGCCTGTTAAGTCCTGAACAATGGAATTGTCTTGCCTGGCAGACAGAATTAGACAATCTGAGTTGTCTTCGCTCAGGAATGAAATTGAATATTTCTTGCTGTGAAGAGTTTTCCATTTACTCCATTGTTCAGACTGCATTGATTCAGACAAATTGATTGTCTCTGTGGTAAGAGATCCATGCCAAGGGATGACAAAAGTTAAGTCATCTGTGACTAGGATTCAGTCAGTTTTTAACACTGAATTCCTGGAGGCACTCAGATGAACTTCTGGAGGCATCATAACTACTGAAATACAAAGAATACACAGTGAACTTCTTTGTAGTACTGGCTATGTGTTTAATATTCTTTTTGTAATTTAGAAATTTTGTCATATGGCTTTAATTTATGAAACCTTATGCAGAATAATTCCTGGATATGGATTCTCTCTTCCAGATCCAAACTTTTTATTTACACGTAGCAAGATATTGGTCAAATGACCTTAAGTTTTGTACTTAGACAAGGTATTCTACAAAGGTTCGTGTTTGAATTCATTACCTCCATAGATCTGCATTATAAAACACTGACCATTGAGGCTCAATTCACTTTTAACCAAAAGTTTAGCTCAGTTTTCATTCACATTCTGTTTTGTTTGTTCTGTGTTTTCTTGCTGACGTACTTTTTAGAATGATAGTTATGTGAATATATTGTAAAATAAACAATAAGTGTTTCATACGATAACTTTGTACACAAGCAATTTACAAGAAGCACGTGCTACATATCTTTCCATTGGGGAAGCAGGCCTGGGGTTAGTGGGTGTAAGCTTTCAGTGGGTATATTTTTCTTAGTCACCTTCTTTGGATCACTTGTGGTCCAGGGGATTTCCCAAGGGACCCTAAGTTGTAGTTTTGAAACCACTTATTTTAGAAACTAAGGGGTTGAGCCACCCATTTATTTTAAAAGAAGACTTTGAGAGGATGGCATTAGTTTTCTGGTCGAACAACAACATATCTTTTCTTAGGAAGAAAGAGAAGGAAGGACAGCATTGACTGGAATTTTTTTTATGCACAGAAATACTGAACATCAACATAAAACTTTTATTATTTGTCTGGGTTTAAGCATTGATGATTTATCTTTAGTTTGTTTTTTTGTTTGGTTTAGGTTTTTGTTTGTTTGTTTGTTTGTTTTTTGTGGTGTTTTGTGGGTTTTTTTACATTTTAACCAATAGAATAATTCTCCCTTTTTTGACCAGATAAAAAGAAAATGTAACTCAAAATACAGAAAAACATGGAAATTATGTTAAATCTTGGAATCTGAAAAACAGAAAGTAACCGGAGTTCCAAGAAAAAAAAAAAAAAAAAAAAAAGGGAGAAAACCACACATGTAGACCTCAGGGCAATAATTTAAAATGTCATTTTCCCCGTCACCCCCACGTAACATATTTTTCAGAATTGCCACTTTTTTCTTTTAGAGCTGAAGTTAAGTTACATTTTGGGTGTGTATGTGTATATTCTTTACATTATTGTGTTTGTTGACTTGCTAACCTTCTGAGTGTAAATGTATGATTTCTTTGTTATTTCCTAGACAACCTTCTGACATACTGAGAACTAAAAGTTGTTTCCCAACCAGTTGAGAAAGAATATGCTGGAAGAATTTTAAAAATAAAATTAGGTATCTGTTCCAATAATCCTTCTCTCTGTGTTGACACACAGCTAAAGAAAGAAACAAACAGCCCAGTATATCCTGGCAGTATTCTTTTTCTGAGTTTGTTCTCACTCCTGTAGAGGCTGAACAGAAGATTTTGGGGAAGACAGCAATATAGTTTAACTAAAAATTTTTTCTGATCCTTTGTTAATTAAAATAATTACATTACATATGTGGAGAAAGTTAAGACTGTGCTAAGGATTAAATTGTTTCAGATGTAAAGGATACTTCATTCATAAGCTTAAAAACACTATGCAAAGTGAAAGAAGTCTACACTTCCTTTATTAGAGGTGAAAAAGAAAAAATTTGAAAGATGTAATTTTTTCTGCTGAACATTGAGCAAAGATCACCTGCCAATATGGGTAATATTCTAAAAGTGCCTAGAAAATGATGGCGTGAAGGATGTGGCCACTTTTGCATCTTTTTCTGGTCCTGCACTTTATAGGTTACTAAAATGGTAGAACAGGTACAGAAAACAATAGCAGCTACTACATGATAATTTTGGTTACTCTACCAAGGTTCTGAACAATCTGTTTAACTTTCAGAAAAACAGATAACTTATCTAAAAGAAGACACCTCAGATATTCCTAGAAGTAAAATTTTTTTACCATATAGTTGTAATCAGGCTATATAAAAGTTCATATGCAATCAGAAGTTAAGCTTCTAAGTTAAACAATCAAACGATGAAATTAGGAAATGAAACTGTTTTATAACCTTGACTTTGTGGTATAATATTTCAAAGCAGCCTTATACAGCCTTTGCTTTGCTTCAGAGAGAAATTTGACCCTATTCAGTAAAAAAAAAAAATGTTCTTTAGCCCATCTGTTTCAAGGCCCATAGACATTACAATGCAACCTTGCATATAAGTGATTTTTTTTCCTTCAAGATGCCAGAATAAAATGGACCTGTCTCTTCCCATATGGACCACTAAGATAATGCTGTCAGCATCCTCAAGATTCAGTTTTTGTCTTTAACTACTCCTTAAATGAATGCCTGTTCCTCAAACTCTGCTGACCTCTTTAAGCCTTTGTTCAGATTATAATCAGTAAATTCATTCATTCAGCAAAAATAGCATGTGGCATACCAGAATAATTACCATTAACCAATGCAGCATTAATTTGGATTATCTAAGACTGAAATACTGATTGAAGGATCCATCTCTGGTGGGGAAATTCTCATCAAATAAGTATGAAGCATAGTTGAATGATGAATAACTAAAGGAAATTACAATTAACTAATGAACACTAGATGAACAGAGAAATGTGTTTGGTATGTGTGGGAAAATGGATGTTTAGGGGTATCTGAATATTTCTAAACACAAACACTATCCTGCCTGGGCCTTGTTACAATACCTTGTATCTAAAGCAATTATTTACCTCATTTACCTTCTTTAAAATATTTTTCAGTATGTTTTTACTGTATTCCAGCTAGTAATATCTATTGTCTTTATTCAGTCTGACAATATTCCTTATTGCCAAATTGCTGAAAGAATTGTGGAGAGAAAATTTGTCATGTGAACAACTTTAATTTTGGCAATTTGATACTAAAATACACTTTTCCTGTTAGAAGATTTGGTACAACAGGTACAAGATATTCTCTTGTGCTTGGAGAAGGTGGCAACTTTGAAATAGTAAATTCATATTTTCAAGTAGCCTATGTAAAAAAAGGCATTGTATACAATAATAAGACTCGATCCTTTTTGCATATATTGAGTTGCTTACATTTCTGTTTGTGTGAATGCCCTCAAGATCACAATTTAAAAAGTGAACCTCAGTTTCTCTCAGAAGTTCATGTGGTTCCCACATTAAAAAAACATACCACTTTGACTTGAGGTCACTCCTCTGTTCAGCAATTGTTTATTTTACTTTTGAGTTTATAATGCTAAGAATTCATCATGGAAAAGAAATTTTGCTCAAGTCATTACCATCAGTTTTTTAATATAGTTAGTTCTGATTCCTGCTAACTATGTATTGCTTATTTATGCTTATAAGCAGTCCTTTGAGTTGCAAAAAAAAAAAAAAAAATAAACCAAGTCACCTGAAGCTGCACCTAAAAGTTTTACTTAAAAGGAGATTCATCTCTTTCCAAGCAAAGAAATACATCACAAATTATGCCATTGCATTCTATGGGTCAAGACAAGGACAGCTGTTGTGGGTGTAGGCAGATACATATTTTCTTTGAGACATGGAGATCTGCCCTCTGGGACTATTTCTCGTGAAGAAGGACAGAGATGGTGAATGACTGGGAGAGATTATCAGTTGTTGTCCCCACTGAAGCATAGCTACTAAGGTGTGTATTTACTAGGCATCAGAGTACTACTTGAGTGAGATATATTCCAGGTCAAATGTATGGGGCAGGGTGAAGACCACACCATGAAACAATTATGTTTTTGACCTAGTCTATAGAAGAAAACAAATCCATAAAGAATTTGCATGAGACAGACAACTGTTGTATGTATCTAGTTCCAGGCACATAGCTTACACTTACTTAGCTGCCTAGCAGCCAAAAGCAGCAAGTTTGGAATTAAATAGTATGAGAAACTACAAGAGACTGACTACTTGAGAAATACTTTTCAAATTAAAGGTTCAAATAAGTTTGAATTGTGTAAACACTTGTAAAGGAGATTTTCCTCAATTTGACTGCTGAATGTTGCCTGTCCCTTTCTTGTGAAGTCCTAGTCCTGACTCCTTGTAGCAACCAAGGAAGGGTAGCACTTTCAGGGAAAAAAAGTAATTGACATTTACTTGATTACAGGTATTCATCTGGCACAGGCTGTGTGCCCTCAACATTCACTCTGCTTTTTTATGGTTTCAAAATGCTATAACCATGAATCAAGTTCTTACCAGTTGGGCTATCCCTTTTCAGGGGTACAGTGCTGAGGAAGATGGAGAATGTAGCAAATCTATCTTTAGACTGACTTCATAGGCGAGAACCTCTTACTTTCAAAATTGAATTATTTGAAATGCCATGAAAATAGGTAAAATTAAGATTATATAAATCCTTGAAAGTAGTGTTTGTTGACAGTTTAAATGAAGACAACATGTATGGTGCACCACTTCAGTGCTGAATCAGCTTTTATCAGTTTTTGTTTAAAAAAACATACATGGTGCCAGTTACTTGCGACAGACGTCATTGGGGTCTTTAGTTTAGTAGGGTACAAATATACCATAAAATTAAAACCTAGTGCTCTGTTTATTTCTGCTGTTCATGAAGGCATCAATAAACTCACAACAACATGGTCTCTCTAGTAATGTTCCAATGTCAGCTGCTCCTGTGGCCAACTTTAACCTACTGTGAATGGGTTTCATTTAGTTTCTCCATCCTCTGTATACAGTAGGCTGACTATCCAGGAACCATATTTTATTTTCAGCTTCAGTTTCTTTTCCACTGAAAATAAAAAAACAAAAATGTATTCATCCCTCTGGGTTCCAGTCTTAGCATGCTTTAAAATAATATAACATTTTGCATTTATATAATATCAACCAGAGGGCTTTGCAGGATATAATACAGAGGTACCTCTTTACACCTCTCAGAAGAACAGCCAGTAAATTGAAAATGAAGAACTGTTTAACTGGGCACGGTAATCCTATACAATAGTTCCACTCATTGCATCTCACACTGGGGGAGGGAATATGAAGTCTTAAAACAAATGAGTCATATGTAAAAATACGGTATCCTAGGGGAGATTTAGGGGGGGAAGCTAAATCTACAGGGCTATGAGTAAAGGGCAAGTGCTGTGGTATCAACACACACAATGTACTTCAGGCTCATAACTCAATCCTTCCCTCAACCCTTGTTCCTGTTGACTTCCTCCTTTCACTATGTATCATTTTGGCATTTCTTGGTTTTTCTTTTTTCTGCAACTGTTTTTTTCAACTTTACATAGCCAGGTCTGTGTAGCCTGTTTTATGTAGGGCTGATTCCTGCCTCCTAACTCTCTCTTTGAGCTAGTAAGAATTAATATTTACATAATACATTCCCTTCCTTATGGTTTTAAGAGAGCTATGTTCTCATAGCAGATCTCACTCGTGCCTCAGATTATGAAAAATAAATACATAATTAGAACAATAGTTTGAGGGAACTGAGGTATGAAACAGAGCAAAACCTTTTTCACTATGAAGCCTTTCTCAAGTAGCAGCTACAAATAGCAGGCTCTGATGTATAAAGATATATAATACATGGAAAATAACATAAATCTCTAGTATAGATGTGTACAACTCCCATGTTTTGTAGTGGATTTGCCTTAGTTCTTTCATGCCTTAGTTCTTTTCATTATATTTTATATCACCTTATGCCCACACCTTGCAATGCAATCCTAACAACAGAAGGTCTTCCTAGTGTCAATGGGAACTGGTTTACAAAGAAAATAAGTAGTCCATGGTCTCTGGTTTACACAGACTCTGGTATCCACCTTTTATTTTCCCTTTTCCCCAAATAGGACTACTAATTTAGACTGTGAGGAGGGACTTAAGATAAGGTTAGTACTCTATTATCCTAGGAGAAGAATGTATCCACAAGTGTGAAAAGACTGGAATGCTGATGACTCAGACAATCCAAGTGTTGAGGATGTTGCTGGAGATAAAGTAAAGTAAAAAAAAAAAAAAAAAAAAAAAAAGGAAAAATTCTTTGCAATGCTTACCAATATTCAGTGTGTTTTCAGGAGATTAAAAAAAAATATAATTTTTTTCTACCTGAGGGAAATTTTAATACTTTGAAGATTAATGGTAACGCTCTGTTAAATTCTTTTCTGTATTTCCTCTTGGCATATCTGAGATTAAATTTTCATGTCTAGAGGAGAGGTATAATGAAATTTGTAACAGGAACAGTTAGTTGGACATGTGATACTAGGACAGTAAAAACTTATTCAAAGTTCTGGAGTGTAGAGAAATGGTAATACCAATTAAACTTGAAATTAGATTATATATATATATAAGGATATATGTAAAAGATTGGTTGTTCTGAAGTACTGAGTATTTTAACTGCATCTATAAATTTAATCCTCAGAAAAAGTTGCCTACCCTGAAATTCTGGTCATAGATTAAAATTCAAAATCATTGCTTAGAAGAAGAAATGGACTCCATAGTCTTGCTTCTCAAATGAATGTCCCACTCACTGTGCAATTCACTCCTCTGTTACTTAATTTTTACAAGAATAGTGGAGCATCAGCCCAACCTTGAACAACCTATAGGTGGACAGTGACAGAAGTGCTTCACATCTGGAGTGTTGTTGGTGTTGACTGGATTCTTCTCAGAAGAAAGAATGTTATTCTTTCACACACATCCTGGCATAGACCTTATGTGGAGGAGGCCAAACATTAATGGTATCTCCTCTATTTGTGTTTTAAAAAAGTAGGTGGAAGTGTTATATAGGCTAGGAATCAATCCAGCCTTATTCCTGAATTCAATTGTGTACAAAGGACACACAAAAATTTCAGGGTAGTCAGGCTGAGGAAGTCTCATTTTTGGGTCCCAGTTAGGCTTAGCCCTCTGAGCAAAGTGCAGAACTGTGTCCTCTTCCAGCACCTCATGAATGGATGGACAGTAGGATGGGGACTGGGGGAGAAAAATGCTTCCCACTCTAAGTAAAGATCAGGTTCATGACCTGAGGAACCTGAACATGCATAAGTCTAGGGGACCTGATGAGATGCATCCTGAAGTCCTGAGGGAATTATCTGGCTTAGTTGACATGCCACTCTCCATGATATTTGAAATGTCATGACAATCAGGTGAAGTCCCAGGTGACTGGAAAAAAGAGAAACATTCTACCCATCTTTAAAATAGGTAGAAAGGAGAACCTTGGGAAAGACTGACCTGCCAGCCTCACCTTTGTGCCTGGGAAGATCATGGAACAGATTCTCCCAGGAGCTATGCTAAAGCACATGGACAGGGAGGTGATTCTAGACAGCCAGCACAGCTTCACCAAGAGCAAGTCCTGCCTGATCAACCTAGTGGCCTTCTATGATGGTGTGACTACATCAGTGGACAAGGGAAGGGCTACAGATGTCATTTATCTGGACTTCTGTAGAGCCTTTGACACAGTACCCAACAACATCCTTCTCTCTAAATTGGAGACATGGATTCCGTGGGTGGAATGTTTGATGGATTAGGAATTTGTTGCAGGGTCACATTCAGGGGGTCAATGGCCCAGAGTCCCAATAGACATCAGTGACAACTGGTGTCTCTCAGAGGTCTGTATTGGGACCAAGGTTATTTAATATCTTTGTTAATAACATAGACAAAGGGATTGAGTGCACCCTCAGCAAATTTGCAGATGACACCAAGCAGAGTGGGGATATTGACACACCTGAAGGATAGGATGCCATCCAGAGGGACCCGAACACAGGATCCAAGGTGTGGCCTTACTGGTGCCAAATAGAAGGGGTGATCACTCCCCTAGTCCTGCTGGCCACACTATTTCCGATCCAATGGTCGGGATGCCATTGGTCTCCTTGGCCACCTGGGCATACTACAAGCTCATGTTCAGTCAGCTGTCAACCAGCAACCCCAGGTCCTTTTCCACTGGGCAACTTTCTAGCCAATCTTCCTCCAGCCCACAGCACTGCCTAATAGTGAGTATTGTGACTCATCAGCAGGGCTTAGCAATTGACCTTGTTGTACCTCATACAACTGGCCTTGGCCCATCAATCCAACCTGTTCAGATTCTTCTGCAGAGCTTTCCTACCCTCCAGCAGATTAACAGTCCCACTAAACTTGATGTCATCTGCAAACTGACTGAGGGTGCCCTCAATCCCCTTGTCAACACCATTGATAAGATATTAAAGGAAACTGGCCCCAGTACTCCTGGGAACACCAGCTGTGACCAGCATCCAACTGGATGTAACTCATTTCAGTACCTCTCTTTGGGCTCAGTTGTCCAGACAGCTTTTACCCAGTCAAAGATATATCTGGTTTACAGGACTCCCTTAGAATTATTTGAAAATACTCACATAGAATGAAGTAATCAGAACACTGTGTTATGTAAATATCTCGCGTAGGTTTCTGTTGCAAAATGAAAACTGAAAATAATGTCATGGATCTTCTACATTGAAGTTTAATTCTATCTCTTTTAAAGATAAAGTCACCCCATTATTCTGCTAAAACTTTCTGCTTTCTTTGGTGTCATGTTACCATTATCCTGTGGGAAAGTCTTCCATTGTCAGATGAGATTACAATATTCATATGTGCTGTCTATCACTGTAATAGCTGTCTCTGTAGTGCAGAAAATGAGAAAGAGAACAATATAAAGTACAAAAAAATTTATGAATCACTCAGTCCATAATTACAGGGAGCTCAATAGAGAAGTGTTTGATCTTTGTAAGACCTTCTTGGCAGTCTTAATCATGTTCTCATCAATGAATTGGAAGTTCTTTGAAAGGGTGAATGTCATAGTGCTACATAATCACCATGACTTTAATTTTTCAATTTATATTACTCTACCTAGGTCCTACTTAACTGTGCAACAGCAGAAGGCTAATCAAATGAATCAAACTCTGCAACAAAAGTCAACAATAGCAGAAATGTCAAAAGAGAAATCTGAAAAATAAAAATGAGAAAAGCATATACCAAAAGTCATAACAGCCAGATTTTTGTTTGTTTTCCATTCTAGGTTCATGAGGATTCCCAAAATCATAAACACTGAGACACGAAGGGTGTAAGCAAAGCAACTTTATTCTATTACTTGAGACAGCAATTAATATATACTGACTCCTGGATTTCTGAAAAATCTCTGAGGAGGAGAAGGAGATGGAACCCTCTGCGGGAGGGGCAGGTAGGCAGTGCACCTTCAGGGCATGCCCTGGATCAAAGTAGTGTGCATCTTGTCCCCCTCACCAAGCCAGCCCAGAGCCTCCTCTTATATCCCCCTCACAGGAGTGGCATTTTCCAGCTGTGACTTCGGCTCACATGTGGCCGGTGTGTGAACTGAGACCACAATGGCTTATGATACCAACTCCGTGCCGACAACGGCTCTGTTGATTCTTCTTCTGAAGGTCAAGCTCCCACCAATTAACCTAATCCCGTGTTCTTCTTTCCAAGGTTCAGTTCCCAACAGTGAAACTTTACAATATTTTCCCATGCCACATCGATGAGCACAACGACGGACCAGTTATGGTGGGACCTCAGACACGACTCAGGTTCCCGACACATTTTCTAAATTGTATTTTCTGCTTCATTGTAGTGCAGTGTTTTTTAATGCTATAGAGATAATTATTTCTTCTGAACTTTGGGGTAGGGAGAAGATAGAAGTAAAAGATGGTGGAATAATAGTCATGAGTCCTGACACTTGGGGAAAGATGTGGAAAGGAACTCAGGAAAATTATATCCCTTCCCTTTCACTCCCTTCCCTTTCCTTCCTATCCCTTCCCTTCCCTACCTTCCCCTGAAAATCATTTGTCCTTCCCTGCTGCTTCATAATGCCTTCCCCTAGTATCTTAATGCCACCCCCAGCATTTTCTCTTTTTTTTTTTTTTTCATTATTCTAAAATCTTTACATAGAAGGACAAAGATATTTCAAACAAAGGGAAGGATTTCATGCTCTAAGAGAAGTCTCTGTGATATGTGTATTTTTCAATCAATATTCAGCATTTTCTTACCCTCTGCCTGCCAGGTGGTCTTTCTTTTCTAACCTGTTTAATCATGTATGACAGTTTATTAGATGAATACTTTTGCCTTTCCAATGAGGTGCTCTGACTTCATATTTCAGTCTTCATATCTCTTGTAAGCTCCCTCCAGTGATTGATTAAAACAGATATATATTTATGGCCTACATAAATGATAACTTATTATAACATTCTAAAGTATCTCAAGCATGCAAAACCAAGGGTGAAATTCTGGCCTCACAACAGCAAAACTCTTATCATTTCTAAGGGGATGACATTTCACCCCAAGGATGAAGAAAAATTATTTATGGTGGCACAGGGGAATATAACTATGAATAATTTTATGAAATTAAGATGGAATAAATTCCTATCAGGGAGATATATTATGTTGGGGATCAGTATATCAAGGGAAGTAATGGAAGATCTATAGATTCAGACATTTTAAACTAGCTTTGAAGAAGGACTAGATAGTAATGCTGTGAGAAGCTTACTTAATGAATTACTTAATAAATTCAAACTCTCATATAGTTCAAAAGAGCTCTTATTGCTGCCAGCTTATCCAGTTTCTGTAATTTTCCTAATAAAATAAAACTCTGAGTCTGCTTGATACATTTTTGTACATGTCTGTTTGCAATTAAGTGATCAAATTGAATCCTATTGAGAGAGTGGTTCAGGTGTTCAGATACTCAAGAGTTACTATAGACATTGTGTAAAAAGGTAGCTAGATAGTTTATCATAAGACAGGTCCAATTAATAGCCTTCATAAAAACTTAATAAGACCTGAGAGAATCCATACAGTAGAGACATTGCAACCAAGTTATTCATTCGCAGTTTTGGTGGGGTTTGTTTGTTTGTTTGTTTTTATTCTTTTGTGTTGGTAAATGACTTAAGGGTATAGGAAAAAAAAGAGGCATTTCAAGAATAAAACCTACTTCCAGTCTGGCATTTTTTTTCCAGTGCTCATCCTATACTACATATTCAGAGCAATTAAAACTTAAATCTGCATTTTACCATGACATTTTTACTGATTTAGTATCATACTGAATGGCTTTTGTGCAGTAAACGTGGTGATGGATAAAAGTAATTTCCTGTTTCAAATTAAATTCATTATTCCATTGAAAACACCTCAGAAGAGTGAGTTCTGCTTATACATCTCTCATAAAGGTTTTTGGCCTTCAGAAATTTAGGTTTGCTTTGCACTGCTAAGTATGTATTTATGTATCAGAGGAGTGTGGAGGGAAAAATCAATGAAATGAACAAAAATTTAGGAAAATTTGCTAAGAAACCCACTTCTCCATGAAGTAAATGTGTCCTATCATGGAGAGAGACCACTAGCTGAAGCCATCTCTGTTTTTCATTTCTTTCCCTGATTTCTCAAGAAGTGGAATTCTGACTTATCTTTTCCATATATTTACAGCCACCGATGAAACACAGCCATGAAAAGGTAAATCTTCTTGTATTATGTGAGGTATTACCAGAAAAGATAGGCATACCACTGAAATTCCTTCAGTGAGTTTTGGATCTGGCTCCTAATAAGTAATAAATGACATTTTTACCATTATCTCTTTGTAATTCTCATGAATCAGTGCTATTACCAGGAAAGAGCAGTCCTAGGGCTTAGTCTTAGGGCAGTTCTCTGCCTTACCTAGTAGCATAAGCTAGGAAGCATGAAATGAAAGCAGAAAATGGAAACTTCCCAACAAACAGGAAGGAATATTTTTTTCACATCTGTGGAACAATTTGTGACAGAACACTACTTTTAGATTTGTAAAGCCACTAAACAAATGTATGGAGGAGAAATCTGGTGATGTCTTCTACATTCCAAGATACCTCTTGGCTTCAAAAATATTGCATTAAGGCTCAGTAACATTCTATGAAATCATCAGGTTATCCTTGTCCTGCTCATACTCTCCTCTGGGCTTCTGTTACTGCTCTGTATCAGAGGCAGGATGCTGAACTCAGTGTATGCATCTGACTTCTAAGAATCCTTGCAAATGTATTTCTGTTCTTTCTTTCCTCCTTTGTCATCTCCCCAGTAATGCTGCTGATGTTGCGCTTTATAACTATCTTAACACCTGCATGAACGCATTTTCCAAGAACACTGTAACACATCTTCGGGGAAAAAAAAAAAATTAAATCAAACTTCAGTCAGGAATTGGCAATTTAAGTCTGTCTATGTCCAAAATTTCATATATTGATCCTCAGACCAGTACCAAAAACAAATCAACAAGTACTTGTTCAGGTTTCTCATTCTTCAAGGAGTAATAAAGAAGGGAAAAGTCCATGGTGGTTTAATGTGCCTTGTACAGTATTTTTCTGCTCTAAAGAATGCCCAGCAGGGCATTTCTGATTTTCAGATAATAAAGATTGCATAATTTATTCATATATAATAAAAACTATATAATTTGATTCATGCCAAATGAAAATACATTTCTTTCTCTCACAGAACTTTTTGGGAAAAAAAATAAATTTAAACCCGAAACAGTGAGAACAGTAGAGGATACCACGAAGGTCAAATATTATTTATCATGTCAGCACTATGAAGATCTCATCAATCATCAAAACCTAATTTCAAGCCAAGACAGTTTCCAAACTCTAATCCTAGATCCCCAAGCTAAAAATAACTCGACCCCTTGCCATTGCACTTTAATATAAACTTCTGATATTAAATATGAACATATGCTTCCTTTGTAGTCTTTGTAATTTATATTGTAGGTTTAACATTTTAAGAAACAGAAAAAACTTCCTGTTTTTCATTCATTGCATATTACACAAGAAACAACTGGGACTGTTGGTCAGGTCCCCTCTTGTATCCCACAAACAGCATTTCAGCCTCTAGAAGTTCTCCAGAGCTCAGTTTGCACAGCACGTTCTACACCAATAGAAGGAAGGTCACTGAAGAATCTGAGTCACTCATGACATAAAACAAGCTTTGAAAATAAGTTTGTTGTACACCCTATCTTAAAATACTTGAAGAAAAGATAAAATTAGCAAAAGAAAAAAAGTAATCCTCAGTAAATCTATACTGATATAAGCATTTTCTTTTATAAACGGTAGAGACATTGATGTGTTTCTCTTTACAATTTTCTCTCTGATTTCCCAGAGATTGTGAAATCCTCCTTCTTTTCATGGAAGTTAGACTTAGTCTCATAGCTCAGGAATACTGAAAAATTGTCTAGGACAGCATACAATTTGATGAAAGAAATAATTAGACCTTTATTATTTCTTTCAATTCAGGCATCAGTCTTTTCTCATGGCCAGGATGTGTCAAATTTTTTTGGCGATGAACTACTGAAATTTCTTCCATGTCCCTTTTTGTTCCAGTTTCAAACATCAGACAACTGTTGTTTTCATTTTGGTTGGTTTATTGCATCTTGTAGTTTCTCAAGGTTGACATTTTGGCATGTGTGTTTGTCATGGTTCTAACACAAAAAGTGAACGGGGTAGGTTCAACTTCCAGTCTGCAGTATGTCTGTTCTCCTTAACGACTCCCACTGTTTGAGCATATCTTTGAAGTGTAAGACTTGCACTACAGAATTTGCAGACTCAACATCAAGAACATACTGTGAATATTTCTTTGTTGAAAATTATGTCTGGCATGCATACAATCTAGACAAAGGCAGATAATGGAAGAGGAGGAAGGAAATTATAAAGTAACCAATGCTTGAAAAATCTGCAGAAGTCTGGATTTTTTATACCGCACATAGAAAATATGAGATATGTGTTCCTTCACTTCACTGCTGTATCGGTACCTCTGACTACAACAACCACAGAAACCTCAGAAAATAAATGGCAAGTCTAAAATTTCTATGAATAAACTTTGGAAAAAAGAAAAATAAAACTGTGGAGATATGTGTGTGTGTGTGTGTGTGTTCGTGTGTTCGTGTGTTCGTGTGTGTGTGTGTGTGCACAGAATCATGTTGGAAAGATCCTTTGATCTTAAAGTAGGGATTTTTTACTAGACTATATGTCCCTTGCCATAGATGTATGTAATTAAAACTTTAATTGAAAGACAATCTTCGTGAAAACTGATATTTCCCTTACAGAGTGACTCCCCTGAGACTTTGGGCTTATTCAAGAGTTTTAAATTCCTTATGAGGAATATTTTACTTTGACCTACTTGAGAATGATTTCCTTCTTTTACTATATTTCTCATAAAACAGGCAATGCTGTCAGTTTTAACTTTGCAGAGCTGATTTTAGTAATTCTGTTTTAATAAACTATCAATTCACTAAACCTTTATTATTATTATTATTATTGTTATTATTATTACTACTACTACACTAGTGGCCATTGCCTTTGTCTGAGTTATCCCAAGGAAAATTTCTGTGGGGAGGAAAGATTTCTGCTTGTTTGGGGATTGAAGGATTTTGCTTCTGTTATTAAAAAGTCATTTATAGACAGCTGTAAATGTACACATCATTTTACAAATGTGGTATAAGATACATTCCTTGCCCTGAAGTGCTTCTAGACTCTAAGACAGGAAAAAGATAAATGGAGACCAGACCCTGGAAAATAATTTATACAGTGTAATGTGAGGAATAAGAATGTGGTAAATAGTAAAGGAAATTTTTTCAAAGAACTGTTCCTTGTCAAGGGCCAGATCATATGGAAGAAGGAGATGGTGATAAGGATTTGGAGACCAACTCAGTGCACAATCTCAGTGACACATATTTCCATCTGAGTAAAAGGGAAAATAAAAATGGAAACTGGAAAAGAAGACTGGAGTATAAAATGAAAGACCTTGAAAGAACACAGGTTCAGTCAGTGGGAATGGCGGACCTTGGGAGTTTGGTCATGGTCATTTTATGTTGCCTTTTGGCCATGACAACAACACATAGATAGGTTTTTGTTTGTTTTTGTTTTTGTTTTTTTATATTATCTAGGCAAGTGTCAAATTTTTTTCCAGATGGAAAATTAAAATTAAGGTGAAAGTGTTGCTTAAAATGTCAGTACTGCTTATTTCTTCACTACCCAATTTATTTCAATCAGCATGAT
The DNA here is from genome assembly GCF_022539395.1 of Myiozetetes cayanensis. Taxonomy (NCBI): domain Eukaryota; kingdom Metazoa; phylum Chordata; class Aves; order Passeriformes; family Tyrannidae; genus Myiozetetes; species Myiozetetes cayanensis. Next base: position 29,964,235 of record NW_026086604.1, on the reverse strand, counting down.
TTAATTTTTCCAAAAGACACATAGAGTCACCACTTTAATCATGAATATGTATGTTCCTCCTGTTTTTGCCAGCTCTGCATTGAAAACCCACTGCTGAAACCACTCTTCAACTAGGCTGAAGCCAAAAAATCAGCTTTACTCCTTCAATCCAAAGACACATGGTAGCAGATCTAATCCTTGTTCCTGTCAGTTCGGTCTCTGTGTTTGGGTCCAAAATAACAATGAGCCCTAAAGAGTGAAACATATCAAGAATAATTTATTTTCCCAGAGGAATTCTTTGGCTCAATTCTGGTGACATCTTACTCCAGAAATGCCTTGTGCTCATTCCGGAGTCTCCACAGAGGGACTCCATGAGCTGTGTCCACATGTGGCACTCAGCTGTGACTGTGCTGCAGAGCTGTCTGTCCAGCTCCAGCACCCAGCAGTACTCTGAGCATGCTGAGTTGTCTGCCATCCTTGCTAGCCAAGCATTACTGAGCACATCACGTATCAGATGGCTAAATATGGACCCCTTATATGGTGCACAGAGTAGTGCTGGCACTTTATGAGGAGCTGAGAGTTGGCCTCTGGAGGAACACAGCTCCTTCCATGGACTATGGTTGGAGTAGAGGCTGCCTTGTCTAGGTACATATCTGAAATGCAGATAGCCTGTTGGCAGGAATATCCTGCTGCTCTGTGAAACAGTCAGACCTATTGTGGCTTTCTCTTCTGTCTGTTTCTAATAACTTGATGTATAATTAATACGATGTTATTTCTACACTTATTAGTGCTATTACAGTTTCATGAACTTATGAATGAGGTATTTACTGACAATGTAGAAGATTTAGCATTCCTACATGCCTAATCTGCTAGAAAATGTTAGATTTAAGCAAAAAAATGTGCTTATTCATGTAGCTGGAACATAAGAAGGGTATTTGAAATATAAGTCTAGACGTTTTTGCAAACTGTTAAAGAAACGTACAAGCAAAAATATTGACTTTGGAATGCAAATGGTCTTTTAAGAAAGCTAACCTGGAAACTATCTCAAGGAACAAAACTGCAATCTGCCACCACAAATGCCAATTACTGTTTTTTTAAACCCATTCAAGCAATGCCTTTTAGCTGTGCTATAAAGTTAAGAATGGTAATCAGGAAAGGAATGTTTATAACTTGCTTTCCTATTTAAACTGATATTCAAGATACTCTGTTTTACCTTCCATTTTTGGAAGTAATAGTTAGACACAATGTCCAAAACCATATTCTAGTTTTATTCTTCAGACTCACAACTTATCATATAAAATAAGAACCTGACCAAAACCTATGAGCTTCCATCACTGATTCTGAATATTTAAGAATTAAGCTTTTCTGGTTTTGCAAAAACTCTACTGCAAAAGATAACAATATTCCCATTTACTTTCTTTCCCATATTCCTATTCTAGTTTAATTTTTCATCTATCAAAAGCAATTGTTTTTCTAAGCAGACAGACTGAAAAACACAGGTTGTTAATATTATGGGAATTCATAATAAAGTAATATACATTTTCCAAGTACAGAACCTCTGAGGTATTTTCTTCCCTGGCATTTGATTTGTGTTTTTAAATTAGCTTTGCCCAGCAAAACTAAATTCTAAAACAAAGAGAAACAATTTTTAAAAAAAGATAGACGTTACTGTTTAACCTGGCTGTATTTCTCACTAGCAAGTAAATACTATTATAAAGAATTACCGTTTACATAGCTGACTCCAAAAAGAAAACAAACCAACTCCTGCAAAACTGGCTGGGACATTAGTTACAGAGAGATCACCATGACTTGAAAACACACAGAGTCTGTTTTTTCTCAAAACAGTTGGCTTTGAATTAACTTTTATTCTTTGTCTCCACTATCAGCTAATACAGTATGGAATTTCTGTAGTGTGCTTTTTAGTTTTTAGCAAAACAAAATGCCTTCAAAGACAGTATCTTAATGCTTGCAGGATTTGCAGGGTCTTCATACAAATTGCTGGGTTGCACAAACTAAGTCACGAACAAACTGGATTTTACTTCTGGCAAATTGGTGGAACTATGTTCTCAGCAGTGACTGTTAAAACAAACATTGCAGCCATCCCATCAAGGATGCAGTAGGCTTTCTTCAAATCTAATTCTGATGCCAAGACAACTTGAATTGTCTGAAAGTTTCAGTACCTAAAGAGTTACAGGCTGTGCTGAACTAGCATAACTTGATTTCTTGTCCAGAGACCAGTGCTGGGCACACCCAGGCCAAACTGCAGAACATGGTGAAACACACAGCAGTGATTTGTATGTGCATGTGTTTGTGTTAAGGTAATCATTCCTGAGTAATAAACAGTACATTGGGTGTAAGACTAGCCCAAATGATCAATTTGCCTGCAAACAGGACCCTTCAATACATCTAGACACCACCCTGGTGTATATTCTACGCACTGAAGGATTTGAGTCAAGTTTCACCTTTTGTATCACAGTCACAAAGGTGATAAATCTGCAAAGACCTGCCTCCTTACTGTCTGTGATAGGCATAAAAGTCACACATCACTGATGTTTTAACTTTGGAAGAAACTGGAGCAAAAGAGTGACTCTAAAGCAATCATAGTCACATTGAATTATATACACAGGAACAGGACAGTAGCTAGTTAGGCAACCTTTGGGAAAGAATATCCCTTTCCAGTATGTGTAGCTGTCATCTGTAGCCATGATTGTAAAAGCTTATAAATAACAGTGATTTGATAAACTGTAACAGCAAATCAAATCATGGATGTTTTCAAATTATATAGTTGAGTAGTGATTATTAGAAGAACAACATTATTTTGTCTACAGTATCCTGAGCTGCATTAGGAAGACCATTGAAAGCAAGTGGAAGTAAATGATCCTGGGCTGCTTCTCTGAATTGGTGAGGTCACACCCAGAGTAGTGTGTCTAGTTATGGGCTCTGCACTACAAGAGAGACATGGACATAATGGAGAAAATTCAGAGTTGATGCACAAACATGACCAACATGCTGGTTGTTTCATATAATGAGGAACTGAGGGAACTGGAACTGTTTAGCCAGAAGAAAAGGCTCAGAGGTGATCTTTTCAGTGCATATACCTGAAGGGAGGGTGAAAAGAAGGTGAAGTCAGGCTCTTTTCAGTGGTGCCCAGAACAAGAGGCAGAGGGCATGCACTGAAACAGAAAATACCACCTAAGTGTAGGAAAAAGCTTTTTACTGTGAAGTGGTTGAAAAATATCACAAGTTTCCAAGAGAGATTGTGGAATATCCATCCCTGGATGGATATCCTTGGAGATATAACCTGGACATGGTTCTGTAGATTCTGGAACTGGAATTATCTGGATATATCTATAGGAATAAACAAAAAACTTCAGGTAGCACTGCTTGGCACTATAGTTAATAAGTACAGGATACTCTTTTTCTATTCTATTAAAATCCTAATATCTCTAGGAGACCAGTCACATTCAAACTAGCCATTACTAATTGTCGTGACCTGTACAGACCCTTACCTTTGTTGTAAATTGCTTAGGAGATTGCCAGTTGGCTTAGCTCAAGAGTGGATATAAGGACACAACTGTTCGAACAATTTCACAACACAGACAACAGGAACAAAGGGCTCTGCAAACAAAAGGGAGACGATTTTTTAGTAAATATTTTGATTGAGGAGTTCAAGTCCTTGAAGTCAATATAAACATTAAGCTCTCTGTTCCTACCTTTGTGAAGAAGTGTGTCAGAAGAAGAACATTTCTTGCTTGTTGAATAGCCAGAGCTCCTTGGAATCAAGACACCCACAGGAGAACTTAAATGGGAGATTCATGCCTGCAGATATCACTGAGTTAGCTTTGATGTTCTGTAAAGAATTTCTTCACTGGATTCACTAGTCTTTGGTGTCACCTTAATGTCTTCACTGAATCAGTACCGTCCTAGGATAAAAGAAAAAATATCCTCTTTTAGTAGGAAAGTACTAAGATTGTCATTGCTTTTACATCAGACAAGCTTTCCTTTTTCATACAAAGACTGAATAGTTGCCATAGGAAGGAAGAAAATCTGGGAATAAATCCAACATACAAAATCTTTCAAGGATATAAAATGTGGACTGAGATACAGATACTATATCAAAGTGAAATAACCACTGAAATAATAACGCTGAATTTCCCCCCAGTTTTCTGAAGGCAGACCCAGTAGAGTTAACAAAGGGATTTCAGCTACATACTAGAGACCCAAAAATGCATATCAGAGAGCAGAAAAAGCATGATTCTTGAATGACCAAAAGATTTAAATAATCCAATATTTATCAGCAAATACAGATCAAAAATTCTTACATTTTCTGAAACACAGTCCACAGTCAACCCTCTAAATCTGCTTTTGAATATGCAGTGACACATGACTTTAATTAAGACCTGGTGGGAAAAACTACTTGTCTTTCTCCCATCCTAGAGAGGAAAGAAAGTTCCTGCTCCCATTGTGAACACAGGGAAGAATGGCCTATAGTTACAAAATATAATGGAAACATCAGAAACACAATGCTAAGATATTCCTGTGATCTACCTCAGACGAACACAAGGCTACTGAGATCTATGAGTGCAGTTTGAGCCTTGGTGTCAAACTGCATTGGTGAGATTTGATAGGCTGCAAGAAATCCCCAGATACTGTTCCTGCCCAGAATTAGCTCAAAAGGAGCTTCTAAGGTACCAGCAACTTACCTTTCTTCATCATACACTTTATATCCTCCTGGCTTCAAAGGAGGTTCATCAAAGTTTATAAAAGGGAATGGGTCAAATACTCAGCAAATGTGAATAATATGTGGGCTGAGCATGACACTTAGAGTAGGGAATTTGAGCTTATTCCAAGTAAAATCTTGAAGTAAACAAAAAGCTTTAAATTTGGTTCACGTGAAGCAAAAACGAAACATATTGAAAATGAAAACCATCATATTTTAGAGGTCTGTGTTGCAGGCCCTGTATTTCTAGCAGTTTTTAAGTTTACAGTTTAGTTTTCATAGGCTTTTTCATAGCAACACAGAGAGTTTAACATTTAAATTAACTTTAGAGGGAGAAAACCACAGCTGAATCTAAAACTGTACATTGAGCACTGCTATAAGTATTGCATTTGAAATCTTTATGTATGAATATATTCTAATAGTTTCTGTTCTAGATATAGAAGAAAAAAAAATCTACATAAAGTGAAATTCAGAGGGGTTAAAATCTATTTTTCAAATTATCCATACTAGTATAACACTTTTATTGATTGCACTTCAGATATTTTTGTTCCAAATGAAAAGCCATATCCTCTAACAGATTCCTGTTACATTTCATTCTTTCTGAGTTTAACTAATTTGTCAGCATAAAGCATAAGAGTATTTGTTCCGTGCCTTTTTTTCCATTATTTATCCTTTATAGCAGAAAAAAAAATGAAATATAAGGAAGCCAAACATTTGCAGCATTGTCTCTTGTTCTAGGTATAAACAAGCCATTTTGCCAGTTCTATTTGGAAATTTTAAAGTACTTAATTTTTTTCTCAAGCATATCAATGACACACATCACACTACTTGATTAATCTAGCTTTCACTGATTCATATTGTCTGGTTTTAGTCTAACTGAAATAAGCACTTACTCTAAGTTTTAACCCAGCAAGAATTGGATCCACTTTTTCCTAAGGATGAAGTCTAAACAGTTGCTTTTTACATTGTTTTCCAGGCCAGTCACAGTCATTTGAAGGAAAACAAAACCCAAACAACTTCCCTCCCAGTTTCCACGCAGATTCCCTTCTTCCATGTTATTTTTCAGTGACATTTTAGGTGTCAGCTACTGGAATCAACATTTTATTTTGATTTTGATTCATCTGTTTTTGCAGTTGTCTCAGTCTCTGTGGGAGTGCTGCTGGAGCCCAGTAAACTGGTAGCCCAGTTTACTGGGCTACCTGTGGAATATATATGCAGCTGAAGCACAAAAAAAGGAGTGTGTGTGTTTATGTTCCTTCTTCCTTTATGAGTTGCAGAAAAAAATAAATCTGCATAATCCCAAGTATTTAGGAGTGGTTGTTGCCCACCAACACCATTAGGGCACAAAACTGGTTAATATTTAATTGCCTTAAAAAATCCTCTATAGATACAAGGGGCTATTCCCTCCTCAGATTTAACATTCTATTCTAAGTTTATATCAGATCACATCAGCTGGACCTGAGCTGTGAGCTACAGAGTTGGTAATTCAGGGTGTTTGGACTAAGTTAACAGGATGCAAGGCTTTGCAATAGATAATGTCTTTGAAGAGTATGGAAAAACGGACACCTAACTTAATCCTATTGGAAACAGTGAGGCAGGTGAGATTTGACTAAGTTTTTCTTTAAGTGATAGGTGTACTGGCATCCCCTGCTGCCTGAGGAAATCAAGACCATTATGAGAAAGTCTGAGCTTTGCTGTGCAAAAGTGTGTTTTGTTTAAGCACAGAGCCAGATTTCCTTCTGTCATCCAGCATAATTTTTCCCTAATTCTTTCAGAATTCAGATCTTCACTACTTTACTATATCCTTAGAAAACTCTGTGCTGAGGATTTTGCAAGCACATCCAGGCTGTGTCTAGAAAGGCACTTAATGTGGATGGGATCTGCTTGAGAGGAGGGTTTCCTGTTCCTTTGTCAAGGCAATTAAGAAGAGGAGACTAATGCTCTCCATTGTAAAGACCATTTCTATTACTCATTTAAGTAATTTTTCTTAATAAATTAATTTTTTTTGCAGAAAACTTTTTTCTCCAGAAAATGGTCAAGGTGATGATGTAATACTTTCCTGGTATGGCTACTGGTTTAATAGAACCAGAGTTTAGGAAGTTGTGGGTAGTGAGAACTGCTCTGCTATTGTTATGCAATGCTTGTCAAACATGAAAGATCCCCCTCTTTCAAAAACCTACTATCTATTAATCAATGATATCAAATGAATGGCATAAAAAATTATGAATGATGTGATGTGCAGTAATCTGTTACATCTGCTAAAACTGTGGGATTTTTAGTTATCTCATTAGTGTTGTGATTGAAAAGCTGAAAACACTAAACCTCAAACAGCAAGTTTTCATGAACAGATTGACTTAGCTTATAGGAAATTCAGCTTGATTTTGAGGTAGCTTATAGAAGATATGTTTAGAATGTTATTCTTCCAAACAATTAGTAAGAGCATTTATCAGGTTCTTTTCAGAGACCTCAAAGTGTGCTTCCAAATACCCTCTGCAAAATTGTTTTTGAGAGACTATGTAAGGATTACTTGAAAATCATGTTCATCTAATATGAACCCTCAAAGTATTGACTTGCTGGAATAGTTTGCATTAACTGTAATTTTTGGAGTTATCTATTCACTGCTGGATACAACACTCTATAAACTAAAGCCAGTGCAGTTCCACATGAATTGCTTTACCTATCCCACACAATGCAATACTACACAGTAGTGAAGGCTCAGGTGCTGGAAACACTGAGCGCAGACTAATGAATGCTCTGCCTTTGGTCCCCAGGGCTTGTGTTGCTGCCTTTTCATTTTCCTGAACAGACGTAAATTTGGGTCAAGTCCCCTGTACACTTAGGTGAAAAAGAAAAATTCAAAGAAATGGAGAACCTCCACCTGTGTGCTGCATATGATGCAGAGCCCCAAAATCACAGCCATGTTGTTCCAAATTGTTTGGGTGCACAAAAGTTTTTAAAGGGATTATGTACAGGACTGTGAAAAAAAAGAGTTGAAAAATGGGCACAGCATGGTCTGGATTTTAGATTGTGAATTAGTGAGAAATCAGTGGGAAATTAATAGGAGATTCATTCAATAATAGACTGTGATTTGTTTGTATTTGAAAATAATAACATTTTTGTGACAATAACATATTTTTCATAGGTATTGGATTATAATGAAAAGTCAATCATAATTAAAAAAACCACAACCTACACTATAGAGCATATGTCATAGACTGTATTTATTTTGTAGTTTCACACTAACTTTATAATTAATTTGGTGGGTTGTATTTATTATCACCTTACAAACAGATAAACAAAAAAGTAGCATAAAAATAAATAATAAAATATAGAGAAAAATTTATTCCAGTTCTGAATGCTGAGTCAAAAGTCAGTCATTAATGTACCATAACCTTTTAAACTTAAATATATTTTAATAGGTTTTAACATGCTTGAGGATGCACAATCAACAATGAGGAATTATACATGAACTGCAAATTTAAATTACAGATATTTTCATGCTGCTTTTTGTAGTCTTTTGTCTCTAGAGAGATTCTGAGGGACTGCACTCTGGCTCATATGGTGTCATTAGCTGAGAAAGAGCTTGGGGGTACAGAAAAAAATACAGATTGCTTAGTTGAGGAGAAAAATCTTTAAAACATTTCATTGTATCAAGTAGACAAATACATCAGAGGAAACGTTAAAGTCAAAATATTTAGCATGTAATAAAAAGTGAAAGCAGTATTACAAAATTGAAATTCTGTTTTTGCGATAGACAAGGCAAATATAATTGATGAAACAGGCAACACTCAAATACACAGAAAGCAGCTGCTATAGTGTAGCATCAGAGATCGGTGTTTTAAAAAGCACTGTAAAAACAAAAGTTATCTCAGTGAAAGGTATATTGATTAAAGGACAATAACCATAAATGTGGGGCTTTTTTCCTAATGTTCAGGAAAAGCCAAACAAAAGTGTTTTATTCAACAAAAATGCCTCTGATATCTGGGTGAGCCAAAAAGATGCGCTTTTTTTTGTTTGTTTGTTTGTTGTGTTTTGTTTTTTTTTTTTAAACCTAGAACTTTAACATTAGACAGACAGAAAGACAAAACTTTATTAGAAAGAAATACTGGAAGTGGGACCAAACAGGTAAAGGTAATGCAGAAAGAGTCAAACATTTTTCAGACTACGACTGAAGATTAGAAATTACTATGATTGCCGTGACTGTAATTTCAGTAACAATTGTTCTATTCTTTAGTCAAGGTGGAGCTCTTTTCAAGACATGAGGTGATGTTAAAACATAGCAAACACTGGTACCTCCAGAGGCAGAATGACCAAGGCTGCAGGGAGAGTTCTGTGAATGCAATGAATTTGTCTGTAACACTGGGGAACAGCTGAACTAAAAGCCAGGTTCCACCTCTCATATTTCCCATCCTTTTTTCCATCTAGAAGGAGATTCTTCTTTCTTATGGTACGTTTTTGACACTGTTGTCTTTGCCATGTGCAATAAAAGGATCTTATGCTGCAGAGAGAAGGATTATTTTTTTAAGTCACAGTGTTATGAAAATGTGGGTATTTAAATAGGGGGCAACAGTGCTACAGACTGAAGCAAATGCCCACGAAAATTGAGAATATGTTCTTCACTACAAATATTTGGTGTAAATTACAGCAAACTTGGAATTACTCTCATTTGCACAGAGAGTTGCTTCAGACTCTGACTTCCTAAAAACAAAACTACAGGTTGGTCCCTACCTCTTTTCATGTGCACACTAGCTATTGTGAAGAAAATTAACCACCCCAGCCAAATTCAGCACAGTTATTCTGAATGAACACATTTTCCAGCTGGAGTGATAACTGCCCATTCTCAAAAAATGAAAACCACCTATTAGAGTTGCATCTTATTTTAAAGGCAATTCAAAGTGGCTGTATCTGACCCTAGTACTCAGCATAATTGAAAAAAACCACTTTCAGGTACTTGTAATTTGGCATTCGCAATTGATGGATTTGCATAGGGAGTTTCTGGCAGCAGATTTCAATATCACAAATAAAAACATGTTTTGCTTCCATTAAAAGTTTGTTGGAAATCTTTCCTCCTTTACCAGTTTTCTTTCATTTACTGTGGAAAGACCTTTCTCGATATGCTTCTAAGTGTTTCTTATCTCTGTAAAATACAGAAATGCCTGAAACTTTTACTAAAATTACTGTTCCCATCAGAGCTCCTTTGTTTCCTGTTGCAGTTATGTTATAAAATAGCCTTAGTTCCAATAGTTTTTGTTGCCCACACTTCCTTCTCAGGTTAAGGGCAAAGCACATCGATAGCAAAGCCCTAATTAATCTCATTAAAGAAGATGGTTTTTCATCCTCAATGGCATCAAAACAAAAAGACCTCAACATACTGAAGTATGAGGGACCAGATAATATCTTTTCTGTAATACAGAAGGAAGAATATATCTTCTATATATTCTTTATAAGGTGTTTTCTTTATATTTAAGTATTGCCTGTTTCATCTCTATTTGCTTATTGCAAAAACAGAATTTCAGTTTTGTAATATTGCTTTCACTTTTTATTATCTGCTAAATATTTTTACTTAAATGCTCCCTCTGATTTATTTGTTTACTTGATACACTGTTTTAAAGATTTTATACATAAAAATCAGTTCTACTATGAGGGATTTTTTAAATTAATCTAACTCATAAAAGGGCAGTAAATGTGAAATGCGAAAAGGTACAACACACATTTAGCAAAAGTAGGCCATACCAAGTCAGCTGTACGGATCTCTCTGATAGAAAATCCAAGACAATGCAGACAGCCTAAGCTATCTGCACTTCACATGAAGTATTCAAAGGGAACCAATTAAACTAGAGAAATTTGGGATTAGTGAGGAAGCTGTAAAAATTACTTTGAATCATCAAAAAAGTGCATCTGTAAAGGTCAGACCTGGTACTAAGGTACTTCCAAACTATTTTCAGTAGAGTCGGAGAATACGAATGTCAGTGTACAACGTATGAGAGTATCAAGAGTTCTGATCACTGACAGTCAGAAAGATGAGGTTGGGTTTAAGTAGGTGCAGAGAGGTGCTGCCTGTAGTAGGAAAGAAGTAAACAAAGAAGTGGACAAAAAAACATTCCAAAAAATAACTTATACCTATTCAGGTACAGTGGATTCCTGGATCATTGCAAGAGACTTTGTCCTGTTGTCAGACCTTGTTGGGTTACTGATCCATAACCAAAAAAAAAACACTATGCATCAGAATGTAGAACAAGACCATCTCCTTAGCTGAAATATTTGGTGGCACTGGTAGGTGACACTGAGCTTCCCATGACAGAATCATACATCAAGTTTGTATGGCTCAAGTTGAAGCAATAAAGATAAATAGGCTCTCTGCTCCTAATAGTTGTTAGCTCAAGTCAGACTAAACTATACCTGTCATTGAATTATTACCATCTCTGCCCTGAAGCTGAAAGATAGACATTTATGCTGATTATTGCAGGGAGACATATTATTATTAGGTTATTAAGCAGAATGCTAAATCTATCATTCAAAGTGTTTCTTAGCTATCAAAGATCCTCCTGCAATGAACCATTGAATGTTATCTCCCACTATGGGAGCTGTGAATAAACTTGTTATTAAAAAAAAAAAAAGTCAAAACTTCCTATGTTCTGCACATTAACTTCAATATCTATGGGCATCAGCTTGCTCTGGAGTAAAATTACATGATAGCTGGAGGCATTATCAGAGAAGACCTCTGAAAACAGTAAGAGAAACTCTCTTGTAACTCAGATCTTACCTCACACCTTTATGTGCATCAAGCTTAAGTCCTGGTCCTTGAAGGAAGAACTTGTCATGTCTAAGGGCTCTTGATTAAGCACATGTTCTGTCAAGCAAAGATTCTTCATTGCTTGATACAGTAAACCTGAATATATTTTTCTATTTTAAACCTGAATATAGTGTATTCACTTATCATTTCAAGGGTAGTACAAGAGGCATTATTTTCTAGTACATTATTTTAAATTGCCAGAATGGCTACTACCATAGTATTTATTACTTTTCTCCTTCCAAAACATTATTAGCTAGTATTGCTTCTGAGGTTAAATTTAGAAGCTTTATATGGTGTATCCTGTTATTTGTCTAGATAGTATAAACATTGTAACTGGAACATAGCAAGTTTACCCATTTCCAGTTGGAAACTGAAGACAGAAACATGGACATAGCACCATAAGTAGTTCTTGTTGTGTATTTTTACCTAAGACTGCCTCATCCTCTTAACTATTCACTTATATTTGTATTTCCAGGACAAATAAGCCAAGTGAAATGGCTAAAGCATGAAGTAAAAGGTGGCTTTTTAAAGTTATTTTGATATTATTAGGTAAAATGGACTAAGGAGCTGAAGAATTATTCATTAGAAGGCATTGAATAGCACTAGACAGTATGTGGTGTGATGATCTATCCCCTAGATATTTGAGCCTTGAACAAATGCCCATTGAGCACATCTTGCAGACTTCCAGCAAGTCATTAAGCCTTAAGACAGACCAGAGAACATGAATGAGAAGCACTTGTAGAATCTTTTTTCACATATCTTCTCCGTTCCCAGAAATGACAGATAAATTGGTGTCAAATGGTTTGAGAATGAGCCTTCACCAGCTGAAGGGTGGGCCACCATAGTTTGACTTGAAAGAGTCCTGAGCACTGGAGGCTGTAGAGGTTTAGGTTTTGTACGTCTTCCTATTTTACCACCTTTCACTGTTAATCTGATAAACAGTTATTTGTTCTGAAGAAGAATAATAAATTTTTTTGAGAGCCTCACTAAGCCCACTCCTGCTCTAGTTAGAGCAGCAGGGCTACTGGCATTGATAGTAATTGTCAGCCATACTGGATAGCTCAATTACAATTTCTGTCCTGTCTTTTGTAATTATGGATATGCTATTAGTTTTCTTTCAATAGTGTGATAGATATGTACATTTATAATCTTATTGGTTCAGCACTGAGTTCTTAATTAGTTTGCTTCTTTTGCATACCTTCTGGTACTTTTTATTTATTTGCCTCTACAGATATTACCTCAAGCTGAGCTATAGTGCACACATATCCAGAAGGAACCTTATTCTAACAGCAGTTGCCTACTGCTTTGTATTAATGACATTCCAACTATTGCTGCTAGTTGTAATGTTCAACAAAATTCACAATATCATCCGTAAGACATAAAAGATTAAAACTGGAAGCCTGTAGATCTTCTAAAAAAATGGATTAATAGATACTGGATTTATTCACACCAGGCAGTACTAATTAAATAATTAAAATAATAGAAATAAACAGTCATTGCCTGGGGAAGCTTTAGCAAAACCCACTATGCTTTAGAAACACTTAGGCATTCAGACCAGACAGCTTACTGCCTCCAAAAGATGGAGTTTTGGAGGATAACTGGCATTTAGAGAGCTGACAGTATAATGTACATTAGGAGAAAAGTGGAATTTTCTGCACAATAAATCATCTTATGAGAAAATTCGTAGGTGCAAGAAATCTGCATTAGATGGGGAGGGGAAGTGATTAAGGTTGCAGGCAAGCTGCCTGCAGGGTTTTTCATGAAAATAACAATCACAGGAAGAGTCGGAAAACCACACAGCTCTAAGGTACAGTGTAGTGATATCTGTGAATATATACTTCTTCCTGTCACCAAGGAAGGTGGGCCACTGACTGTGGAAAAAAAAAAGCCTGTGGCTGCTTTTATCCTGCTGTGTCCTCTCTCTCTGGAAACACATTAATCACATGTTTTATTCCTATGCTCTGGATTTGTAGTAATGAAAAAGTGGAAGAAAGAAGATGCAGAAGGAGAAAGAAAAAGCTGAGAGCACCAGCTATGCTATATTGTGTTGAGCTGCAAAATGATTTTAGGATACTGATAATTACTCAAGGGGCAACAACCCCATTTCATTTAAGCTCTAAGGTCACTTTAAATCCAGGAGACTTGAATATTTTCTTTAGTAACAGAAGAAATTTAGGTTCTGTCTTACCCAGTGTGCTATTGTCTGGTGGGAGAGTGGGTGTCCCAAATCTTGAATTCTTAGATTTATTGTCTTATAAAGGGATACTGAATATGAATTAAGAAAACATAGATGTGTGTGTATATATATATGTGCACATATATTTTTATAATATATATGTTTCTTTTAGTATATTTTTATGGGTGTATATGAACCTCTGGCTTTGTTTTATGATTTATAGACTACAGAGAAGCAAAACAAACTTTTTTTAGGGGAGAACTGTATTATATATAGTTTATGAGATTGTAGCACTCTTTACAAAGTGAGGCCTCTGCTCTTGAGTGGTTTGGTCCATAAGAAGCACATTACTATGGAAGCAGATTGGTTTTGTGGTGTTTTATGTATTCATCGTGGGCAACATTGTTTACAAATATGGAAAAGATCATCTAGACAGCCAAGAGGGTCAAGACACATAACTGGGGAAAGTATTTGTTGTCCCAGATACCTCCCAACCTGATAGATACTATATTTAATATCAGGGAATCATTGTGCTGTTCCTTTATCAACACTTTCTTTTCTTGAAAATGTAACTACAGGTAGTTAAATCATAAATCAGAATGAATAAAGGAGTGATAAACGCTTAAAAGAAAAATCCCTCTTGCCCCTTTCCACTTTTTCAGAGTTAGGCTACAAGAACAATCAAGATTCAATACCTGAATAGGATTTTAAAAGAATGCATAAAGAAAAGAAGGGTGAGAAACTATAGCCCTTAGGAGTCTGATCTCTAGAATCCTACAAAATTTCATATCTAGGAACAGATTTATACAAGCTAAGTTTCAGACTTTGTTGGTAATCTGCTAACAACCACTGCATTTTGGGAGAGAACATATGACCTAGCACGTGCCTAAGTTATGGGAATTTTTTAATTCTGCTCTCTGACTTGAAAAAGCACAATTTAGTTGTTGAAGTTCTTCAAATTTTCATATCTATAAAATGACACTATAGGTTGGAACTACTGGGCCTGCTGTAAATATATATGAAGCCTAATGTGACACTGTTCAATGATGACCCCACTTCTCACCTTTCAACACTAGTAGCTAGTCATGGAAAGCAGTGCTGTGTTGCTGCATATACCCTGCCACCTTCCCATCAGTCTCCTCAGAGCTGCAATGTACCGTATAAACATTAGGGGGATGTAAAGTCTTGAAACAAATTCTAACTGTTCTGCTGCTGAATTTTGCTTGTAAAGGGACATGATTTTTTTCCTTCAAGGTACTTAAGAACCTTATTTATGATGTTTACTGTGTGTAAGATATGCATGTTTTATTTGAGTAATGTAGTTTTCAGCGTATTTTGGCATCCCTTTGAGAAAGTAGAATATTTTGAGTTGGAAAAGTAGCAACAGATTATCTACCCACAAAGACCTTGGAACATTCAGCTGAGTATTGAGGGCACTATTTCATAAGGTGTTAAGTAGCACTAAGAGTTTGGAAGATTGAGGGAAGAGATTTTTTCCTGCCAAGCAACCCATCCAACCATAATGAAATCCCACTTCTTGGTGGGACAGAGTGAGTTTTGCAATGTTTGTGTAATACAGACTCACTGCATTCAAGAACATGTTTATGTTTGGTAGTTACATCAGTGCTGAGCCTTAGCATCTTCTTTCCAGTTCTCAGCAAACTGAAAAATTATGGAGTTATTTCAAAGTATCTCTGCATGAACTACATTTAGAAAGTGATTCCACAAGATGCTGAGGAGGTAAATTTACCTTCATAAAATTTGAGTTCTGTGGATGCCTTGTATTCTAGCAGGCACTGAAAGGCATTGTCTAAATCCAGAGGTCTGCTTCTAATCTCTGCCCAAAGGTAACACTGAAGGATTGGGATTTTTTCTACCTGTATTCAGCAATAAAGAAAAAATCAATGTACCTGTAAAATTTGTGCTGATAATCTTACGTGTCAGTATCTGGAAATAATTTATTTTGGTGCTTCTTGAAAATAACCCTTTTTAATTCTTTCAACCTGACCTGTCAATCCTAACATCAGTCCCACTTCCTGCTTCTGAGTGCCAAAATCCACTGCTTTTATGTTGTTTGGCTTGTGATCAGCCTTCACAAGCAGAAATCTGATGTGAAGTAAATGATCAGTGTTTATTGTCAGAAGTCTTCTACTTTTATTCCAGATAGCTATAGCATTGCAGGGGGTTAACAGGCACGTTCGTTAATTCCAGAACCTTTGCAATTTTTTCTTGCACATGATGCCACCTCTAAATATAACACCAGATTTGGCATCAGAAACACAGAACTGTTCCAGTTTCAATACTTCTAAACCTCTCTGACCGCTCAAATATCCAAGAAGTGCTGAGGTACAACATATCCATCAGCAACACCTACTATGTGAGAATTAAATGTGTTGCACAAGAAAACATCAGCTGCAGTCTTGTGTGTCTTGTTTAACTGCAGCTCAGGTTGCTTTTGTTCTGTAAATCTTGTTTTAAAACATACTTATAAAGCCAAAGTATGCAAACAAATGTAGTGTAAGGGGCCTCACTCATGGATTTGGGACTTTTTTTTTTTCTGACTTCCTTGTTTCTTCAAGGCACGTGCTAAAACAGTATGAAATTAAATTAATGTTTTGCCCAATTTTGGTTTTCAAAAGAGGGTTTTTTTGATAGTTTTTTTGTGTTTGGTTGTTTTGGGGTTATTTTTGGGGGTGGTCATTTGTTTTGGTTTTTTTCTTCCTAAATTGTAACTGTCAGGTTACTTCTACTTCAGAACAGAAAATTCTACACAGTCAAACCTGAATCTTCAGGATATAGCTTTCACTGATACAAATACGTAAATAAACACATTTTTAGGATAGCTTTAATAAATAAATACAATGTTATGTTCTTAACTGGATTTAGTTTGGAGGTTTTTTTTCATAAACATAGAACTTTTATTTTCTGATCTTCTAATAAATACTGTAGTAATATACTTGAAGTATTCTGTGACATTTTTGTTTTTTTTTTTAAATTTTATAATAGTTTTTAGAGTGACCACAATACTTTCACTAAAATCTCCATATGTTATCTCTGAAGTAAAGTTTCTGTAACTATGGTTAAATAGTTTGATTAAGCAAACAACCAGTTTTCAGAAAAAAAGTAGGGAACTAATGCTCAGTGAAAAGCTTTGATAGCTCTGCAAATTTTAAATAGAATGAATTGACTTTATAAGCAGAGACTTTTTTGAATAAGGACTTTGCAATATGACAAGCATATGCAATTTCTCCGTATCTTTCATGTTTTGCATTAATTTATGAATACAATTGGAGAAAGTTTTCAAATGTTAAAGAACATTGAAAACTTCACTTTGCTTTATTGAAAAGGTTTTATTTTCATATTGACAACACTTCTCTTTTCAACCTGTGCTGTTAATTAGAACTAAGTTTTTAAAGAGTCTTCTAGGAATGAACAGATAAATATTATGAACAATTATTTCCTTGTATTCATCTTAAAATATACTCTCCAAATGATTTGTACTGTGCAACTGAGAAATTTGTTGACCTAATTAATTTTTTATTTAATATCTGTAAATTCTGTAATGAAGTTCTAAAAGGTGCCAGCAGATCCACTGTTTCAAGAAAACTCAAGCAGAGTAGATTTTAATCAGAGAAAGTGTCAGAAATGTTCTTCTGAAGTCATATACTAAGCAGTTTAGAAAGCAAAGCATTTATAAGACAATCCTCCTAGTGCATAAGATATGATAGCAAACTATGCTTTCTGGAAATACAGACTTAGTTTTCATATTTAGTCATTGAAGAAGGATATTTTATGAGCTAAATTTAATGAACAATAAAGAAATAATGTCCTGTTGTGTGTGGAGCACCATTCTTGTAGCTTTTCTTTACATCCCTTCATTTATTTTATACTCTAAACAGCTTATTTTGAAAATTAGTACATTTTCATTTCAAAATGAATATGTTAAAAATGTGAGTTAAATGAACACATAAAATGATACTTCTAAGTGATTATTTAGGTTATGCTGAACCTATTTTACTACCTTGTAAAAAATAAAGTGAACTCTATAACCTTTCTCAGCCTGACAACTCACTAAAAGAATTCTCTTATTTAAACAGTGATAAAGACGTGAAAAAAGATGTGCCTGCATTGCACAGTACAGGAGAGGGTAAAAAAAATCTCCTTTTATTTGGAAATTAGTTCAAGTGAAGATCTATGCTACCATGACAATACTGCTTTCAGCACACAACCTTGGATATCTCAGTGCAGTTCTTCAGTGTGAACATGCACTCTGCAGTGTCTACAGATACTGTCTATCTATTCCTAGTCCTTTCAACATCTCCTAAGATCTCCTAACTCAATTAAATTCTGTAAGCAGAAAGATTGATTGACTACAGAAGACCCTACATCTCCTCTTTGATTGTCATTCTGTAGAAAAAAAACACTGAAAAGCTTCACTCACCAATCTGACAAATCAATTAGAATGTGACCTCTGTCAGCCTGTGTTGACAGAGATTTATCCATGCAGATGAACGAACTTGGAATTCAGCAATTCAAAGTGATCAAACTTTGCATGGTCATAAAATCTCAATTCAGACAACTCCAATGTATTCCTGAAATTTTTACTGAAATTTAATGATTACAGTGGAACACCGAACTGAATTCTCTAAGGGAAAAATATACTGCAAAAGACACAAGATATGCAAGATGATGAATGCTCTTGGTAAGTGTAGTTGATAACATATTTTCACTTGTAGGAAACATTTAACATTAAATTTATTATATAGAATCAATGAAGTGAGAATTAAATAGGTTAGATAAGTCAATTTTTTTAAAAATAATTTTCAATAATATATCATTATTATATGAGAATTGTTGTTAGTGGTCTTCCACACAGATCTGATCCTGTTTTTTTGCTATATCATGTACTCTTACCACTGACTTGTAAAATCTGAAGAGAATTCAAAACCTGCTACAGCAATAAACAGGATAAAAGACAATTGCAGGGAAGGATGTAGCTCTGTATGGTGCTATCATACAGATAGCAGATATGTGTGTGATATATAACAAACATCTCTCATATCTCATGTATCTGCTATGTATACTGCATAAAGCTTAGGGCAAGGGTATTCCCTCCTTCGATTTCTTCATATGTTAGAAAAACCTTTTATGTGATCATACTTCTAGTGCACAGTAACCAGTGTCCATGGTACTGTCCTGAAATGGTATGGGCATCTGGGTACCTGGTCTGCCCCTAGCTGCATACAGAGAAAGAGTAAACAGGTACTGACAAAATTCATATTCATGAAAGTAAGACTAAACTTGTAGAGAAAAATGCACACCCCTTGTAAAGTCATCCAGGGAATATAGTGTGTTTTAGGTTTGAAAAATAGTGAAAGTACACTTGGTAAATGATGAATAATTGCTTGAATGTGAGTTTCCAGTTGTAAACTTGGAAGAATGAGATTCTGAGTGTGTAAGCAGGGAAATGCTGAGTATCAGAAAATAGAGGTCATAAAAATATTTCCTTCTATTCCAAAAAATGAACTCTCACACATTTGACTTCCAGTGCTAATAGTATTATCAGTATGATCAGTATCCTCTTTGGATGAGATTAAAATCTCATAAATTGCTTTAGTTCTGCATACACAATAGTTTAGTTTTCCTGAATTCACTGTGTTATTTTCCTCAAAATGCTTTCATCCAAACATATTCTCATAATTTACACTAATTACATCCATTTTGCTCTAATGCAAACAACTATGGACAGTACATGCTGAGGGCTGCTCATCTGAAAGGCAGCTGAACAAGTCAGAGAGGAGGGGGGACCCATGAAGCAGGTAAGGGGACCTGATGTCCAGGCGGGGATACCAGGACAACAGATGGTCTGTGCCGGTACTCAGGACACTTGCAAACATGTGTGTGCTTGTGAACCTAGAGAGTGTTGTGTATGTGCCTATACTAGTGAGTGACTGTCTCCACCATCTGAAGGGAAGCAAAGGGACTTGACTCTTTGTGTCAGTATTTTATGTGATAGTATTTTATATGCGTGCTGCTGGAGGAAAAATCTGGTAAGTGGTAATTTAGGGTGAACATTTAACCTTACAGACAGCTAGATTTTTGAGTTTTGGAGAATAACCTTTTTGGGCTTCCAGGAAAACAACTCATCTTTCAAGGCAGAGGTTTATGTAAAATAATATGATCTATCCACAAAAAACCATATGCACCAAGCTGAGTGCCTTGTCGATCAACAGTTCCTTCAGTTGTGTTACCTTTATGTTTGTGGGATTTTCTAGCATGATCCTTCTTATTGAAGTTCAGCAGAAATCTTAGTTTGTGCCTCTTGTTAAAACTTCTTGAATATTGGTAAGTATCACTCTCTAATTTTTCATCCCCTGTGCTAATTTTGGTAAAACATGATTATAACTACATTCAACAACCAAACAACTGAAGCCAAGCAACATAAAAGAGAATACATGTATTCTATTTCTGATTTCAGGTACATACAGAAAAAAAGCCAAAAAACAATCCATCTCCTTTTCACAGAGGTAATTTCTTGATGAATATTTATGTTAGAAAGAGTAAGACTTACCTTTGTGCAAATGACTGAATTTTAAAACAAAGGAACTAATTTTCTTGGTGAATAGAGGAGGAAACAAAACTCGGCAATTTGGGACCCTGGTGTCTTGGGCAGAACAACTGAGAAAAAGCAGTGGACAGGCTATACAGACCTGACTTCTACAAGTAAGGGTGATTTTTCTGGAGTTCTGTCAAGGGAACTATAGCTGTGAATTGCAACCTTTGTTATAAAGCAGAATAAATTCCACTTGTTAAAATCAAGTGAGCATTACACAGAGTTAAGCAATATTAAGTAGACAACGTATTGACAAAAACAAATTAGGCTCAGAAAAAAACATTTGTTAAATATAAATTAGGGGCTCTCTGAAACAACCTCCATAAAATATGGGGAAGTTTGCCTCCACAAGCATAATAGGAAACAAAGGACATACATCACACATGGCAAAAATAATTATGAAATGCAACTTTATCACATGTGGCCAATGTTTCCAATTATTTCTGTAAAATAAAGCCATTTTTTTCTATTAATGATGCTGCAGATAACTCACTCAGAGGATCATTATTGGTAGGAGAACTCTCCATCTCTTTAATGAGGAGCTCACGGGTCTTGAAATGATACTGAAGTAATTATAAGATTGACTCAAAAATGGGAGTGAAAACTTCCATGGAGACAAACACCAAACTAACATGGAACTGAAGAGTTCCCTAGAGAGTGAACTAATGTAGGATGGCCTTAATGTGCTTTCACTCCTTGCTGAATATTTAATTGTAGGTATATGTTGATAAACTGTTGTGAATTTCTTCATTGGAAAGCACATTCGTTTCTCACCCATGAGAGAAAATTAAGAGCGAGTACA
Source organism: Myiozetetes cayanensis (assembly GCF_022539395.1). Lineage (NCBI taxonomy): Eukaryota > Metazoa > Chordata > Aves > Passeriformes > Tyrannidae > Myiozetetes > Myiozetetes cayanensis. Next base: position 29,943,152 of record NW_026086604.1, on the reverse strand, counting down.
AATATGTGGGGAGAAGTGAAAAGGCTTGCATTTGACAGCAAGATAATAAAAAGAGTGCATTTCATTTGTTTATTGCAATTTATAAAGGTTATCTCTTAAAATAGAAGAATCTGAGTTAAGAGACATGTCAGCATACCTTCTGTAATTTAGAATGCTTCCAGATCAGTAGAATAATTTACAGTGACAACCTATTGTTTTAATTAGTTTACTCCCCTGTGTCCTGGAGTGAATTTCTTTATAGTCTAAAGTATGGAGCAGCAGATGAAGCCATGTCAAAGGTTTCACATGAATGTTGCTTTCAGTTCTGATATTCATGTCTAAAAAAAAAAGAAAGAGGAAGGGAAACAGAAGGTAGTCAATGAAATTAATGAAAATGTTGAAAAGAATGGTACTTAATTTACTCAGGAATTACATGAGAGAACAGAAAATATGACAGTGATGTACCGTCAGTTCAGGCACATCAGTAAACAAACATGTACATAAGTGTCTTTGAAAGACAGACTGCAACTTCACTTTTAACTGTGGGTATATAAACATGCAATAGCCATAAAACAATTTCCCCATTAAGTTTGATATTGATATCCCCACATCATATTAATATTTCTCCATCTAGTTAAAGATCATGTTGTAAACATGGGAGCATACCTAGTCTTTGCTAATCTAAGCACGTCCTCCCTTTTCTGCCATCACACCCGGCACCAGGCTTGTTGCATCTTACTGCTCCAGGAAATGGCATTCTCATGTGAGCTTAGAAACTTTTTATAGAAGGTAATTGCAATCTAAGTGAGAAAAAATGACATTGGACTACCTTCTTATTTTATATAATAAAGAGGAGCAAACCCAGCCTATTTCCTAATGCAAAATTTTAGCATTATCAGAGCTTCAGGGATGACCTAAGCTCCACTTACATGAACTGCCCATATGGTGCAAAGCTCACATAGTGTAACACTGAATCAGAGCTATAATATTGTACTGTTGGAATTAAATGAAGTGAATATCCATTCTTTTTTATGAGAATACTGTAAGTGTTAGGTTTGGAAGGTTAAGTTTGAAATAGTATGCTGGTAAGTGATACTGCAATGACTAGACTTTCTGGTCAATGAAGCAGGACAACAATAGTTCTTCAATCAAGAATTTGCAAGCCAGGCAATGCATGCAAGAGCAAAGATAAGTATACATGCTCATTGTATGTGACCTCTTGGTAGCCCTAAGATGCAGTGTTGAACAATGCACAGCTTGGGCCTAATTTACTGGGAATATTACTACAAGTTAAAATAGTGTCATGAGAAAGCTGAGGTGTCTGGTCCTTTATAATAAAGACTGCTCTTATAAATCAGTGATAGTATCAGACATCTTATATTGTCATGGATTTAAAAAAATGCAATAAAAAGTATGCTTGAAAGAGTTAATGAGGGAATTGAAGAGCAATAAAAGATCATAAGACTAGCCATTTAGCCCAGCCAAAGAAAATGGTGGTAAATTGTAACCAGGTGTTTTTATTTCATCATTCACAAAGTATTGCAAACTCAGCACTCTATGCTAGAAAGTGCAAGATGCAGACTCGCATACACAGAACATTCATCGGATTCACATAGCCCTTACAAACCTTTAGACTTCCCAGATTAATTTAATCAGTTGAAATTGATACTGAGGAAGCTATTAGAAGAACTCATCAAGGCACTCTCAGTTAATGGTCATAGATGGCTGAAGGTTATCCATAGTGAAACTCATTTACAAGAAAGTTCAGAAGGATGATCCAGGGAACTACAGGCCTGTGAGCCTGACCTCAGTGCCAGGAAGGTTATGGAACAGATTATCTTGAGTGTGATCACATGGCACGTACAGGACAACCAGGGGACCAGGCTCAACCAGTAGAAGTTTAGGAAAGGCAGGTCCTGCTTGACCAACCTGATCTCCTTTTATGACCAGGTGACCCTCCTAGTGAACGAGAGAAAGGCTGTGGATGTTAACTACCTGGACTTCAATAAAGCCTTTGATACTGTCTCGCACATCATTCTCTTGGAGAATCTGGCAGCCCATGGCTTGGACTGGTGCTCTCTTCACTGGGTTAAAACCTGTTTGGTTGGCCAGGGAGTGGTGGCAAATGGTGCTACATCCAGCTGGTGTCCAGTCACAAATAATGTTCCCCAGGCTTAGTACTGGGGTCAGTCTGGTTTAATATCTTTTTCAGTGATCTGAATGAGGGGATTGAGTGCCTCCTTAGTAAGTTTTGCAGACTATTCTAAGTTGGGTGGGAGAGTTGATCCTACCTTGGAGAGTAGGAAGAGTCTACACAGGGCTGGAAGGCTGGATTGATTCACTAAAACCAGTAGTAAGAGGTTAAAAATGGCATAGTGGGTCCAACTTTTTTTTTTGTTTTTTTTTTTGGGTGGTCTTTCCCAAACCTTAATGATTCTAGAATTCTAAGATTCTTGGAGGTGGTGTGACTAATAAACGATAGCTGTGATGACACAGGTGATTAGATATGTATAGCATAACTTATTTGTTTCTTAGTGTTACTGTAGTTTTCCATATGCAGCTGCTTTGTCACATGGATAATTAAACTGTACTTCAGCAATTGAATTAGAGTATGTTGTACAGTGCGGCTTCCTAGCACCAGACTGGGTAATGTGCTAGAGTATCAATTCTAAAACTCCATTTAGGATTTTTAAATGGTTTCTGATACAAGATTGGAAGTATAGAAGGACTTCAAAACAGAGTCCGTAAGTATTTCTTTTAGATACGCTGCAAGAGATTCTAAAAAATCTGATCTTTAAAATGATCCTTATCTAAGACTTCTCCTTACTTGAAAATAGCACTGAAGATTCTTTGTCTTCCTTTTCAGCATGGTGGGTATTTTCTTTCTTATTTAACTGCTTAGCAGGCAGAAACCATTCACATTTAAAGAAACTTTGACTCCCATCTTGGTAACCCCACCTCGTTGTCTGCTGGCGATCCGGATGAACATAAGTCTCCTATATATCCTGAATCATATTTGATGCCCTAGAAAATGTATGGCATCCCAGTAAACATCAGAAACCTGTGTTATGAACAGTGGTTTCTACTAAAATCAGGTAGATATCTGATTATAATGGAACACTTATAGTTTGATCCAGTCAGTTCCTCACAGCCCATGGAGATATATAGACAAATTACTATGTTTTAAGGGATAACTGACTTCCCAGGGCTCCATGCAGTCATCTGTACAATATATACCTAGTGATTTCTTCAAAGCTTTAAGTTTTCCAAGATATCTTCATAAGTCTGACAGATATGATATGGTATGGAATACCATAGCTGGTTTCTATACTGTTCTGGAGCACTAGCTGGAAACCATGGCATCCTGCAACATCTCACATGCCACTACAAAGCTATGAGAAAGCAACTGAATCAAGCCTTTAGTTACTATATATCAGTGGGTTATTTAACTGAGCTGCTCAGGCCTGTCAAGAGAGAATTGTTTTGACCGTGTTCAGAAGCGCATCTGTAAATGGGTACTTAAAAGAAAAGAAAAAAAGGATCCTTGAATAGACATTAGATATCAAATAGGGAGCAGTTCAAGTGAAGGAATATTTAATTTATCCCTAATTTGCTTTTCAAGTTTTTATGAGATCTGATTCTTCAGACCAAAAAGAAGAATTCATCTTGACATCTGCATTGGCTCTACAGAAAGGCATTGGCAGTTTTACACTGTTAGGCTGCTACAAATTTGGCTTCCATTTGGCTTCCTTCTGACAAAAGAACATGGTTCTGTGCACATTAAAGAAAAGATCAAGAAAAAAGAAGAAATTTATTTGGGAACTAAACAGCTAATTCTGTCAAAATACCTTTTTGAACTAAATATTGAAATTACAAATTTTTGCCATCTGCACTGATGTGAATACAGCACTGGTGTGAAACAAGATGATTAAATACATATACTCTCTTTAACACCTGTCAAATTGTAATAACTATTGGTCATTAATCCAGAATAAAAAATGTTTGACACTAGGTAAAAACATCCATTCAGAAAGTCATGAGTTATCCAGTACTTGGAAGGAAAAATAGGGGGTTTTGTACACAATAAAAAAGTGATATTTTGGGCAGATTACAGTCCAACTTCTTATGCTCTTAAATTTCTTTTCTTTATTTAACCTTCAGCTTGGGGAAAAAAAAGTCATTTTCTTATCATATATAAGCAAAAGAGTTTCACATACATAAAGACTTCTTTCATTCTGACACAAAATAATTAAAGAAAAGAATTCCAGAGTCTTGAGTAAAGTCTGCCATATATTCCTTCACACAGCATCTGTCTTCTCAAACTAAAGACACTTTTGTTTGGAATCCTGAATGTTTCAGAATTAGCACTGTATAATTTAAGATTACAAATGATCTTGGTTTTGTTCTCCTTACATTGCTTATCTAAGTAATAAATAACAGAAGAAGCATTTCTATAACTTCTTGAAAGTAGATGAACTTTCTATAGAAAATTGTCTTGAAATGAACTCTTAATCAATGAAATCAGCTGAGTTTTTTGTTTTATTTTGTTTTGTTTGATTTGGCCAAATTTTTCAAGCATCTTGAGCAGCATTTGTGCATTATGAAAGAACAGTTTTAACAATGACATCCACGGAAGTGCCACTGCAATTTCATTCACAGGATCACATTATTTGCACCTGAGTTCATGTTGAATTTCTTTGGTGAAGTAGAAAGAAAAACCTAAGTTTTAGAGAAACTTAGGTTTCTGTTGATGTCTTTAAAAATAAGGAATATCAGGAAGGTATGAAATATCATTCTGAAAAGATGATTTTAGAACATCAGTGGTCTGGTTGCACATTTCTTGTTTGCAATCCTGCGCAGTACTTAGCAAAGGCATACATCTGTTTTATGACATTACATGCATTGTAACAATTTTTTACTGAAATGGGAAATTATTCAAATAAAATTAGGATTGTGAAGCATCACAATTTGTCCTCTAAACTTTTAAATTGCAGAACCCACTTATCTCTTCTATTTTGTTGAAATATCATTCATCAAGACTGTATGCAGTAATATATGAATACAAAGACTGTGGTTTGTAGCATTAGTCAGAAGCACAAGGAGTTCACAACCTCTCTCTCTTTCTCAGTCTTTCCAGATAATCCCTGTCTGATCAAATAAAATATAAATCTCTATGGTAAAGTACATAAAACAAAACCTGTGGGGCGCAATAAACATTCTTTCTATAAGCAAGTCATTCTACAGTTTTGCACTGAAGGTTTTCTTTGTGTTCTGCTCTTAAGCATCCATCTCACAATGCTGTCAGAGACAAACTGCAGGACTAGACATTTCTTGTTACTGTGCACCATCCACTGAAAAACAAAGTACTCCACATAACTACTCTTGTAGTTTTGAAAAATTTCTTGTCCATTTGGAATAAATAATCACCAAAGTTTGACAGTGTATATTGTGACTCCTTGTTTACTGATGAGAAAACTGAAATATTTTTTGATATTCAGAGAGCCATGGTCAGCTTCAGGTACTAGTCCTAATACTAAAATTTTAAGCAAACACTTAGACTGAATTAAAAGCAAATTTCATGCTTTTTCTATTATACTACAAGTATTTAGATCCTAATAACCAGCTCCAATTTCTATGTTTCTATCGCTCCATCTTGATAGCTCTAGAAGAGGCAAGAAAATTCTTACATTTAAATACCGTGAAAACCTAGATTTTATATGAGTGCTGATTTTCTTGAGAAATGGAATAGCAAAGAAGAAGCAGCAATACCAGTATTTAAAATAAATATAAAATCCTTGTTTGTTATATGTTTTGGTACCTTTGATCCTAATGAGACTTAAATATAAATCAAACATGTTTCTGAAAAGCAATACTAACTTGGTTCTTTTTTTTTCAAATTATTAAAATAATAATGAGTTGCATTTTATTATTTTTTAATTCCCAAGGCAAAATTTAGAGTAGGATACATGTATTAAGATATGACTAGGTGTTCGTTTATTTAGAGCACTAACAACAAGTCCTGAAAGTAAAATTTTATGATACAGCAGCTCCAGATATTAAAGGCTGGAACTAAAAATTAAATAGAAGTATGACAAAGTCTGCAAGACACTGAACAGTATAGACTACCCTGATTAAGACAGAGCACATAATTACACTTTGTGGTAGTCTGGAATTCTTCAAGTAAGATTCAATTAAAAAAAAAAATCTCTGAGTATTTACACACCTTCAAAAGATCAGTCTGCAAAAATACAGACCTTTGTCTGTATGTTGTAACTACTGACTGGACTGCCTTCCTCAGGTCTACAGTGCTGTTGCACATACCCAGGGGTGCTATGCTTAATTTTTTGGAGTTTGGTTTCAGAAATCTGTTGTTTCAAGGGGATAGCCTTCCTTTACTGACAAACATGATGTTACACAACACAACCTTTTGGTTCCTCTCCTCTACATTTCCTGTTCCTGGGAAGTGATTCCCAAACCAGCAACTTATCTCTTTTTTCTTTTTCTTTTTCCAAAAGACAAAATATTGAATAAATGTCATTCTTGGTTGTTGAGTTATGTGATAGAAACTCATCTGCACACCCAGAAAGGAGCACAGAGATGCAAAATCATCTGGAGAGCTCAAGCAATCCCCTGCCCTGAAAGGCAAGTCACATGAGCCATCATTTCATCACAGGCCTATCTTCACAAACCCAAATAAGCAGAGGGACACTGTAGCAGGCAGGGAACCCAAATTAAGGCTTTGGAGAAAGAGACATCCTGTCTGAGCCCCTTCCAGATGTGTCCCAGAAGAGACCCAGCACCAGTGTAGAGGTATGAACCCATCAAGACAAGTCAAAGAGGATGAGGAGTGGGAGCAACTGAGCAGATTGTATTTAAGCTCAGCTGATGGGGGGGGATACACACAGATATGTACCAGCAGACCTCCATTCTGCTCAGGCTGAGAGGGGAGAATGATGCTGTGTGAGAGCTCAGAGTTTCTGTCTCTGTGTACCTGGCTGTGTATATGAGGATATCTGCAGTGTATACGTGTGCTGTCTGTGTGTGGCCTCAGTTTTGGAGCAGGGACCATGGAGCTCCAGCAGACTTGCCGCTGCTCAGCTGGAAGCCGAAGCAGATGTTTGATGCTCTGGTGCACCATTTTGGTTGTGATCACAGACAGCTGAGGTAAAAATATAAAATGATATGTAAAATGAGAGTACTGTGGAAGAGAATGGATAACTAGTGCAATAGTTTATTTTTCTTATTTGTGAGATAAAAGGCCTGAGCAAAGCTTCTTTCCAAGACTAAAGAAAAATTAACTCCTCCTATGTGGAAAATAATCACAAAAATAGTGCATTTAATTAGTGTGTGGGAACACTTTATGGTGAATATGTTGAGAAGGAACGACAATTTTCCTCACCATGTTGCAAGTAACTCTTCTGTTTCAAATTTTATGATTAATTGTGACTGAAATTATGTGTTTTATAAGCCCCAGCTTTATTGTATTGGTTGTTACTACTACCGCCTGTGAGTAGACCTCTTTCATGGTAAAAAATATGTTTTCTGCCTTGCTGGAGTTCTATTTCAGCTTTCAGGTGTTCTTGCCATATTGCATTATTTATTCAAGAGAAAAGGATTAAAATTTTCCCTTGAAGAGTTTTAAGTAACTTGTTAAAAACTGAGTTATTTTCTTTATTTCTTTCCCTTTATATTTTTGGCTTAATATTCCTCTTTGTAAGTACTTTACTCCATAGAGGTTTATCTATGATAAATAGAAATTTAATTTTGGTATACACTCTTCCATTTAACCATCACCTTAGGAATTCACATTTATATCGCCTATATTGTTATATATTCAATTCTGGGCTTTCTCGTTTCTCTTGAGCCCAATTACCACTGAAAGAAAATATATCTGTTAGGAAGTGGGGCTTTTTGAAAGTGTCCTGTCAGCTACATGGAGAGGGGCCAACCCATTGGAGGTTTTATATATGTTCAAATAAATACACATGTATTTGTACATATATTTGTGTATCTGTATGTAAAAGGAATGTAGGAGGATGTAGAAGAGTGAAAACAGGAATTAATAAAGATAAATGACAGGAAATCATGTGCATGTTTGTGTGGGAGGAAGAGAATGAGCATGAGAGGGGGGGAGGAAGAGGATAATATTTCAGCTTTTGGTTCTGAAAATTTCTCCTGAGCAAGCAGAAGCTCTTTCTCTTGCTATCAGCAAGGATCTGAGTACATACAAAGTGCAGACCTGGTCTGACAGACTGGGAAAGAAGTCGTATACTTGAATTAAATGATGTTAATGCAAGGGAGAAAGGTCTTTTTATCTTGACTCATAAATCTAGCTCTTTCCTCATCTGTGCAAAGCAGCTACTTTCAGGAGGTCCCTTCAGTTGGGCTTGCTGCTTGCATCTAATGTTAGTTTTCCCTCACTAGTGCTGGAGTTAGCAACATGAAGGTTCCCAGTGTAAAGCACATTTTCCTAATGTACAGTACCAACATTAGAAATAAATGTTTGTTTTCATGACAGCATGAGAATTTTAATATATACCAAAGCATTCTACAGAATGCTCATACTTAGGAGAATACCCTACATTATACCTTAGCAAAATTAACCAAGGACTCTTTTTGTGAAAATGAGCGTTTTATCTTGAAATATTAATAACATACAAAATTTTGTGCTCTGGGCAGTTCACACAACTACCCAACACATTTTTTCCTTGGCCTTCTTGCTAAGAAAAAGGAATTTGGAACACTTTTGAAGGAAAACAATGCTACAGGTCAGGTTTTTAAGACAAAACAAAGGACAGAAAACTTAAGACTATTCATTTTCATAGCAGTTTTAGCAGTATACATGCACCTTAAACTGAGGAATAAAAGTTGTCACTGTACATGGATAGACATAAGAGGCAAAAGGATTTAAGCTGCTGTGAGAATTATAATTAAATTCCCCAAGGATTTTACAAAACAACATATACAATTGTAGCAATTTTATTATATGAATATATAATTATTTTTTAATAGATTCCAGTCAAATAACACACCAAACTGAGGATGTGACAGTGAGCTGTTTAAGGTACAAGTATTGCTATGTGGTATATTGTCAAAACCTAAAATGTGCAAGTCAACCCTCAGTATGGATGAAAGCCCAGTTTGGGCTGAGATGCTGAAAAAGCAAATAAACTTCTGTTTATAACTTTACTGAAAGCAGTGTCAAATAGAAGGCTCTCTTTAGCAGTTTGTTCTTCATCTGTAGTCATTTGTCCTTGGTATTTCACAATCATTCTTATTGCTATGCCGAGGCCCCAGAGAGGTGAAAACATGCTATTCTCACTGTAGATAATGCAACCTGTCCAGCATTACTCAAAGCTCCTACAGTGTGAAGGCAGAAATTTATTATATTATGGAATCCAGTCTTAGGGCATAAATACTGAAAGGAGTTTTGCAACCATATGTAATGCAACGTACAAGGCAGGACCATAAACTACCACTGAAAAATACTGTTAAGATACTCTCGTTTGCCCATAGGTGGTCATAGTTGTCATAGCTACAAGTCATCTGAGAGTCCAGTTACAAAGTTATCATGGTAACAGGTCCACCATTGTCTTTGTGAACGTAGTTATACAGCATGTAGATGCAGTAACTTCTTATGAAAGCTCCTTTACTTTGATGGAGCTGCTTTGCCTAAGTGGCATTGTAGTCCTCCATACAGAACTAGATGGGAACCCCATTATACAGTATGGCATGACTACTTGCAGAATATTTTTAGTTCTTCTTGCACATATGAATTTTAACTGATCCAGATAACGAATTTTTCAATAGCTTTCAGAGCAGCATGGGTTGGAGAGGTACTCAGATCTCAGCAAAACAGAGATATGCTTTGGCCATAACTGAGCTCGCATAATGGTTTTTAAACAAAGGCTGGTATTTTGGCATCAAGAAGTTTCTATATGAAGTCATGAAAACACACTACAGAATAGGGTCTAAACTAATAATCTAGTCATTGTAGTAAAAAAAAATTAAAAAAAAGAAAAATTACAAGGTTCAAGGGTTCAATCCTGCAGTATTCTCAAAGAAGCCATCTCTGAGTCACAGCTTTTGGAAAAATTATTCAGAATAAACGCTGTCCGAGCGGTTATATGGTATTATATATTTGGTAGGGAGAATACCTGTACCTTGAAAAAATGCTTACATTTCAGAGAAAGAACAATGTTTCCCTAGTGACACATCTGGAGTACTGTGTCCAGTTCTGGGGTCCTCAGTACAAGAGTGACATGGAGCTGCTGGAGTGGGTCTAGTGAAGGGCAACAAAGATAATTAAGGGACTGGAGCATCTCTCCTGTGAGAGGATAGGCTGAGAGAGTTGGACTTGTTCAGTCTGAAGAAAAAATGACTGAAAGAGGACTTCATCACTGTCAGTAAATATCTAAAAGGAAGGGTACCAAGAGGACGGCACCAGCCTCTTCTCAGTGATGCCAAGCAATAGGACAAGAGGCAGTGGGCAGAAACTGATGCACAGGAGTTCCATCTGAACAAGAGGAAGAACTTCTTTACTGTGCAAGTGACCATACACTGGAACAGGCTGCCCAGAGAGGTTGTGGAGTCTCCCTCACTGGACATATTCAAGAACCGACAGGACACAATCCTGTGCTGTGTGCTCTACACTGACCCTGCTTGAGCAGAAAATTGGACTAGATGATCCCTTGTGGTCCTTTATAACCTTACCCATTCTGTGATTCTGTGATTCTTTGTGGGAAACACAGAGGTGAACCTGAAAGAAACAGGGATCTGTTTCTCAGTTCTTTTCTCATCAGGTTTCTTAGATCCTCCTTCAGGCAAGGTCATCTCATTCATTCAGTTACTAAAAGTGATTGCTTTGGGAAAAGCTGTGTAGAGATACGTGCCTCACGGTGGATGAGCCAGTAATAGCCCAGAGTAATACTAACTTGCTGATCTCACAAGCAAGAGCTTAAGCCAGGCCTCTGTGAACACCAGGGAATTGTCCCTCAATATGTCATATCTCTGGCCCATGCAACTGTCAAAACTGTTTCTAAAATTCTGCAGGTACAGACCTCTTAGTTTAGAAAACACTGCAAATGTGAAAAGGACCAAGCCTTCTTATAAGAGAGAAGAACATTACAACTAATACTGCATGACAAGCTGCCTCGCTGCCTGTTGAAAGTTGGTAGATTCATGGTTAAATCCGTTTTACTATTCACAACATTTCATTCTGCGACCATGTCTCCTACTGCCTGCTGTGAAAAGAGCTGTCACAACCTAATGGTGTGAAGAACCAAGTGATACTCCTTATTTCCACTGACTAGTGGGATGTGAATTTCTGAGTTACAGTGCTAAGAGCTAGATGTATGTGGGTCACATCAGCTTTGATACCTACATAAAGTCCCACCATGTGTTCATTAGCCCTCATAGCCTTCGTCTAGATCATTAGTCTACAAGAAGAAGCCTGGAATGGAGAAAAAATCTCATGACATTTTCTAGCAGGTTTAAATTGAGTTTCAGCTCCTGTAGTTCTTTCAGCAGTTTCTGGTAAGCTTCAAACAGGCTTTTAGGAAATGGCTCCTCAGACTATTAAATGGCTGTACTTTGGACAGCCAACAAATTGCTTCACTTTGTGAGCGCAACTCTCCACAGTTGTAGGTAGCTTGTATCCAATAATGTCCTCAAGCAAAACAAACAGGCAAAATGAGTTATTTCCTAAGCAAATAAATGGTTTGAGTATATCTCCTTATTCTGACCTAATTTGTGGTTATTTGCTGCATAATGACATTTCCTATCAAAAATAGTTTTGTTTTCACACAGTGAAAAATGGGAAGATCACTCCTCCCAAGTGAGAGACTTCCAGTTTGATTTCAAAATCAACATAGACCTTGGAATGACCCAGGTGAAACAGCAATGGAGCTTAATGCTCAAGTTTTACCTTATCTAGTCGTAGTCACTGTCTCTCCAATCCCTCTTTTTGCTTCAAAGTGAATCAAGGAAGAGACAGGAACAATCTCTGGTATTAAGGAACAATAGTTACAAGAACCAATTGAAAAGTGTAACAATTCAAAAACTATAATTTATGAAATCTGCAGGAAGCACAAGTGTTAGGAGGAAGTTTGTGATGATAAGGAGGCTGTGGAAGGGTGAAGATATCAGATAGTACCGTCCAGTTGTTCCCCAGTAGCAGAATGATGAAAGCTGCTGTGGCTCTTTGGCAATGTGGGAATGACACCAGTTCCCTTCTGACTGCAAAAGCAAGTCAGATACGAGCACAGTGGAAACAGTGGATTTATTATGCTGTTCCAAAATGCATGGCTCTCAAACACAGACCCCCAAACAACCCTGTAATTTTCTTTATAACACCTTATGTTCTATTATCCCCTCCCAGAATTTTCCTTTTTAACACACTCTGTCGTGGGTCGAGGTGGGAAACGACACAAAACCCTTGTGGATCCAGAGGCTGGAACACTTTATTGCACGATGTCTGCTACTTTTATACACTTTTTAGGCTACACATGTCAACTCTCCACTGGTTCCCACATACATAAATATTCTTCCATTGGCCACTAACGGTGTTATATAACTCTGCTTACTGCGCATGTCACGAAACACATTTTGCTGTGTTCAGCACATTTTACCGGAAAACCATATTGTTACAAGTTCCGGGTCCGGGTGTAATTCTCCCCTGAACAAAGGTTCCTGCTAACTTTAACTCTTCCCGAATCCCCCAGGCCAGCTGGGGGAGAACCACCACAACACTCATTCTCTCCTAAATAAACATCCACCCCAATTGCTTTTTCCCCATTGGTCTGGGTTGTGAGACACCTGTTAGACATTTCTAATACTTTTTCCATAGGGAAAGTCTCTGACAAGTCCCTATTATTCCCCTTAAACTCTCTGTAAAGTTTGTTTGTACCTGACAGGACCCCTCTTAATAACCTGTACAATCCATCTATTCTTTATGATGCTATAAATAATTTTTTTTAGTGCCTCACACTGTTGATTGTTACACACAGCAGTTTTCTCATGTCATGCCTAGTAGTTTCTTCCATTCTGTTCAACTGGCTTAGCCTTAGGCCAGGATCTGGTCAGCAATCTTTTCATCTCTCCCCAGTCTTAACACATGGGCTCAAAAAGATTTTATAAATCCATATTCCATAGAAAAACTGAAAGAAAAAAGGTTGTTTTTTTTTCTGAAGAGTGGACTTCAGCACAGTTTGTATTGCCTTGGCTGAGCTCTCACATACAAAGTGTATTGCTTTCAATGCATATGGTTCTAGTAGCTTTTGTGGACAAAGATAATTTTTCTGTACTGCATATATTTGCTTAATTAACCTAATAAAACTGTTTTTATCAATTACAAACAAATTTTTCATAAGGCAATACCAAAGGGTAAGAGGTGAAAAAGTAGAAGTGTAGATTTGGGAAGCAGCACAACTTGAAAGACACCATGAAGAGCAAATTGTGAAAGATGGCCCTATGGATACAAGGGAAAGGACTTTTCTGCCCCACTCTGCCCTCACTCCCTGCCCTCCCAACCCCACCCCTTCCCTGCCATTCAGCAAGGGCCCAGTAAAGTTTTACCAATTTTTTATCAAAGTGAATTTTGTGCCTTCAGTTCCAAACCTGAATATGCAATGAGGGTTTCTGAAAGAGTTATAGGCCAAAGAAAATATGAGGTCACCACCTTTGATATGGGGAGTACTGGGAACAAATTATTTGAATCAATTAAAACCTGCAGTAAAAAGGAAAAGGGATAAACCTATGGTGAAATCAGCCTTACCTTTGAGTAACAAACAGCTACTAATACGTATTTAAAGAACAGTACACACACATAAAAAGAATCCCATTTGCATTGTTCCTCAGTAAGGGAATTACAAACTCAGGAACTTAGATGGGGAAATAGTTAGGGAGATTTATAAATTTGTTGGTTGTTATCTGACCCTGAAACTTCAAAAAAAACCCCGAGCTGCTTCTCAGGAACACTGTGTGGGTAAGGATTAAATTATACATATGATTCACTGCCCAATAAAAAACCTGGCCAAGATGGAGATCTTGAAAATCCCTTTTTGCTCTGATTGACAGTTTTCTTTATAATAATGAAACACTTATCTTCAAGTAATTGAAACAGGAAGCTGGTGAAATAGTGTCCTGTTGTTTTGCTAGATTATCTAAACTAGCACTTAAATGTGATTTTGCTCACTTGGATCACAATATCAAACTTCAAATTGTGTAATATGGGTCCCCAGCCAGCTTTCAGCTATGAAGAACACTTTGCGAGCCAAAGCTTAACCTGGATAGAGCTTTGGACTTAAGGTAAGAAATGTAAATAGATTTTACAAGTCTTAAATCTTTTAGAAAATGTACTACCTGAGTGCATGTTAAACACATTCAAAGTGACTTGGGAGACTAAAACAAATGACATATGCATAATTGTCATCATGCATATTCTCTCTCCCATTTCTAAGTCACAAGAAAGGGAAATAATTTTGTATAGACAAACAGACTCATAGCCAAGACGCAGATTTTTTAAGATTTAATATAAACTGAAGATAAGACATCTTGTGAAGGGAGTCTGGGTGATACTCTAATTACTCCAGTAGTCTGAAAGCAGTTCTGAAGAGGAAAAAGGAAGGAAGGATAGGACAGCAAAGGAAAACACCCTCAAAACTATTTCTTGAAATATGCTCTGTTTGGAAGGAGTCGAATAAAATTGGGTCCTTTGATGATCATAGTAGCCAAAGTGAAGAACTACAGAAAAGCTGATGGGCAAAAGACTTTGTGAGGCCACCAATTCTGTTTTCCCTTCAAACATTTGAGCCTAGAAATGAAGAAAACACTCCGACTGAATTAATAGGTTGGGTTCTGTTGCTGAAGTGACATAGATACATTTGTGAATACATTTTGGACTTTCTCATTTGGGATCAATGAGTTACTATTACTGCTATCAACAACAGGCTAAAGAAGACCGGGTTTTAGTGAAGTTGTAATTAATTGGTTTATTAACTGTGTCATGTTAAGGCTTTATCAGTAACTAGTCCTTACTTAAGTGCTATAGAATCCATTTTGCAGTTATTGTTATAAGACACTGGCAAACTCTTCCCCCACACCCCCTGAGAAGGTGATAAGCAGGGTGGGCACTGTGGGAGCAAGATGTTTCCCACTCTAAGCAAAGCCAGCAGGTCGGTGGTGGTGTTTCTGCCTCTCTACTCCACTCTCATGAAACCCCATCTCAAGTGCTGCATCCAGCTCTAGGGTCCGCAGCACAGGAAGGACATCGACCTGTTAGAGGAGGGGCATCAAGAAGATTAAGGGGATGGAGCACCTCTCCTACAAGTAAAGGCTGAGAGAATTGGGTTTATTCAGCCTGGAAAAGAGAAGACTTCAGTATGACTTAGTTGCAACCTTCTGGTGCTTATAGGGGACTTATGAAAAAGAGGGAGAGGCTTTCTACAAGGGCATGTAGTGATAGGACAGAGGGCAATGAAAGAAGTTAGGTTTAGATCAGATATTAGGAAGAAATTATTTTTTTATGGGTCGTGAGGCATTGGAACAGGTTGTCCAGAGAACCTACAGATGCCCCGTTCAGGGTGATCTTTTTGGGGGATCTTTTTTTTGAGATCTGTATGGGTTCCCTCTAGTTCAAAAAGAGATGCAATTTTCAAAGATACAATACCTTATTATGAACTTCTGGAACACTGAATTAGAAGTATCACTGCTACAAACAGCTTACAGACTAACCATGATATTAAGTATTTTTTTGAAAACCTGACAGCTTAATATAAACTACTTGAATCAGGGTAGATTTTCACCAACAATTATGTAAAACTCAAGACATAACTATTTTGCAATGAAAAGATATGAAACCAGATCAGAGGGTAGAAAGTTATGAAGGCTGAGTTGAAATGAGCATGCACAGCCTGTAGTCCTTCTCAGGGAGGCAAGTGCAGCCATGGACATTGCTGATAGAATTACCTTTTGTAGAGTGGAATAAGGTTGTGTCAATCTATTCAGGAGTGAAGACATTTACTTTGTCACAAATGAAACAGCCATGATTTTAGCTTTCTCTTCTAAGTGTGGTCTAGTGGGTAAATCACTGGACCGATATTGTATTAACTTTATTTCTAGTACAAGGCACAGAGCAAATCGTGTCCCCACTTCATGCATTAGCATGGTAATCTCAAAGCATTTTTAGACAAAGGAGTAAAAGCAAAATATTAGAGAATTTAATTTTTATTTTAACTAACTCTTAACTGACCTCTTTCTATGTAAAATCAATATCTGAAACCTTGAAAATAAGGTTCTCCACCGCATGTACTTATGGCCATGTGTTCCTTCCCATTTGTTTATATGTTAAACACTGCACTGGAGAAAACTTTTATTACTTTGTGCTGCTTTGGTAACAGTCAAGTCTTATTTAGTTTTTCCATTTTTCTTCTTTGTGCCAGTGTCAGCAGAAACACTGAAACCCTCCTGGCTGATCAACATGTTTATTTAACTTGTTTCCAAATAGGTTGTTTTTTGGTTTTTTTTTTAAATAGAAAATTAACACAAAGTAAAGGAAAACAGAATACAAGTTACTGCATCTACCTTATTACTGGAAAAAAGGTATATTGTGGCATGAATTACTATTTTTCCTTCACCGCAAAGAGATTCACTTTGTGCCCATATGTTTTTGAGCTCCAGCAAGTAACTACAATCTTTTTGCTTTAAAGTTTAATTGATACAAAAAATAGCACAGCAGCATTAGAAACTGACATCTGTGCTGAAGTTGAATCCACAAATACATCAATTTATGAAAACACATTAATTTTCTCATTTGCTGGGAAAAGTTGAATCATGAAAAACCTGATCATTGGGATCTCAAAATGGATGGAACTGGGCAAAAGGGGTACAAAGACTCCACAGTGCTGTGTTTACTTTAAACCATCCTTCACAAGTGCCATGAGAAATAGAACTTGAACCTAGTGACATTACTCATATGCTCAAAATTAAGGGAGCATATGGAGTTTGGAACAACAGTTTATTTGGAAGAATTTTTTGGAAGTGAGAGGAAATCTACCATCTAAGAGAATGAATGTGGTAACTGAATATTAAGAGGTTCTTGGCTGTAGTTCTTGACATTAACCTAGCAATGAGGCACAGAGGAAGAAATAGTGAGAAGTTAGTATAGGTCATGGAAGTGACTGCCTTCTTAAACAGAGCAAGAGGACCAGCACAAGCTGCCTGTTCTGAGAGGAGAACAGGGGCCTTAAAAAACTACTCATACAAGGATTTTAACACTTACAAAAAAAAAAAAAAAAAGCAAGGCTAGAACTTTAAACCTGCAGGCTTCCCAGGCTAAGATGGAGACTATAGATAAAAGGAAGTCCTTTTTCTTTTCTTTTTAGTGTTTTGGATTTTTGTTTGTGGGTTTGTTTTTTTTTTGGGGGGGGTTGATAATTGAGATTTTGATAGAAGCACTCAATTGTACATCCTAAGTTTGAACTAATGAAATTTAAGGAGATATCGCTCTCTAAAATAGTACTGTATCTATTAAAACAATTTGAAAGAGGACTTCAGATCATCTTCCAGAACTTTGAAAATATTAGATATATTTGTAATGAAGGCAGTTCTTTACTGTCAAGAGGTGTGCAATGCGTATAGCTAGCAATAAACTGAAGGATGCAGGCATGTAAGAAAATACTACAGCACTAAGTGTTTAAACTAAATCGAAGTTATGAAGTACCATATCTTTCTGAAGTTTCACTGATTTTCATGGAGGAAAAAGAAGTCTTTTCTTTAAGTTAATTTTTTTTTGTGTTTTTTTGGCTGGTTACATGTGCACTGTTGTCCAATTCACCCATGGAATTTACACCAAAAGTGAATCTAGGAACTGAAATTCCTGGCCAAACCTCACTGTATCACAATAACATACAACATTAAGCTAGTTGCTACAATATTTGGCACTTCTACTCAAAATTACAACGTGATGTTCAAGAATTGTAACACAGAGAAAATCACTAGCCAATACAAACACCGAGGATGAAAAAAAAAGCAAGATTGCACTGTACATTGTGTCAACCTAACATGTAGAATCACAAAACATCCTGTGTTGGAAAGGACACACAAGGATCATTGATGTCCAGCCCTGCACAGGGCAGCCTGAAATGTTACACCTTGTACCTGAGAGCATTGTCCAGACATTTCTGGACACCTCTTTCAGGCTTGGTGCTGTGACCACTGTTCCAGTGCCCAACCCCCTTCTGGATGAGGAATCTTTCCCTAATATCCAACCTAAACCTCCCCTGACGCAACTTCAGGCCATTCCCTTGGGTCCTGTCACTGGTCACAAGGGAGAGATCGGTGCCTGATGCTCACTTGTCCTCATGAGGAAGTATCCAAATGTGGAAGTATTCAAATGAGGATGTATCCAAAATGTGATTTAATTCCTGTTAAAAAAAGAAACAATAAAAAATGTATCCAATCTTCCATAATCCTTTACAACTAGGATGGCTTAATTTTCTTCATTTACTGAAGAAGCTGACCAGGTTGCTGCTGCTCTCCTGTTGATCCTAGTAGCTCTGGCAGCTATTAACAGAAGAAGAACTCTTTCATTCTAGAGACCTGGGACATGGTTTCATGTGAGCCACAAGGATTAATACAGTAAAAAGAATGGACTCTTGCAATATTTTTAAAGCATTTTCCTTTTCAGCAATCAGTGGAGCACATCTGAAATTGGAAGAACCAGTTCATGCTTCTTGTCTGGCTATATATATGGGTGTCATTCTACTGCTTACTTCCAACGTAAATGAATAAATTATTTAAGGAACCTTTAAAACCAGTACACATTCTAGAAAAAGATCAGGTTTTCTTTTCTTTGATATGACTGGACTAAATACTTAGAAAATGTATTAACATTTTTTTACCTGTTTAATATCAGTAGAAATCTCTTAAAAGTCTGAAAAAAAGTGTGCAAGTGTAGAACTGAATCCCATGTT
Organism: Myiozetetes cayanensis; assembly: GCF_022539395.1. Taxonomy (NCBI): domain Eukaryota; kingdom Metazoa; phylum Chordata; class Aves; order Passeriformes; family Tyrannidae; genus Myiozetetes; species Myiozetetes cayanensis. The sequence goes on along the minus strand of NW_026086604.1, from coordinate 29,924,202 downwards.
AATCCACCAGTAATCCAGTTACTAATGGGATTATAGCATGCAGTTAAGGTTCCCCACTAGACTAAAATTTATTTGAGTTCAGCACACTAAAGTCATGAGTCGAGTTAGGACTTTTTTCAGTACAGTCTGATTCTTGTCTGAGTCCTTTTCACTGACTGATAGTTTCTTCCTGTAGCTGAATGAGTGCCTTGGCTACAAAATGTTCAAGGAAGAAAGAGAACATCTGTAGTAAGCCTCTAGGCACTGAAATATTTGGGTGGAGATAAGTCAGTTGTACATCTGAGCAAGTAATTTCTGCCCTGGCATAGGAATTTGCCTTCCTTTGAACACTGAAAGGAGCTATATGACTTTTAACCTGGACTGAACTTTAAAGAGCTGCTGACGACTACTGGAAAACCTTACAAAACCTTTGACAGAAACTATTCTCCTTGTGTCTTATTGTTTCTTCAAATGTGTCATTAAACAGAATAGTTCAATCTAAAATGTATAACACAGAGTTTTTCCAGTCAGAGAAGTAAAATATTAGGTCCTTTAAATGAGGCATATGTAAACCCTAGTAGGAAGTTATCATTTTCATTTTTGTACAGGCTTCCAAAAGGTCTTTCCTTGCTGATTAAACCAGCAGTAAATGAGATTTGCAGCACAGAAATATAGCTTCATTGCTTCAAATCCTCCCATTTTATCCCAATACCTACAAAAGCTTGGCAGCTCAAGCACTGAAAATATTGTCAACAAGGATGACTAATATCTATCCTGTTGTTTCATTGTTCACCTTCTTTGTTTTTAATAGCTCTCTTTTTTCGTATTTAGACCACAAAATCTTGGGCCAAAGGTTTTAATTCCATTCAATGTTTGTCTTGATCTAGGCATCTGAAGTTCTATTGAAACAACAAAAAAATCACGATTTAATTGTGCAATAACCAGAAGTAGAATTTAAAAATTTTCACTGAACAAAAGGTAGAATTGATTTGCTTCAAATATATTGTGAACTTGCTGACTTTTGTCAGTGTCTAAGCTCTACATGCAAACCTTCTTTTATTGTAACTCTGTATGCCTAAACATTATAGCTGCCTTCAGAGGCAGGGGACTAGGGTAGAAACCTAATGAGTTGTGCTCTATATTTTTCTCTCTCGTGGTGAGGTGCTTATTTAGTCAGATAAGAGGAAGTTACAAAAATTATACCATCAATGAATGTGACACTTGTTCTTGAGTCACATTATCTGATTATGCTAGTGCACAGATCCCTTTTTTATTTCCTCCCAAAATGCAGACGAGTATTGTTTAAACCCTGGCTCTTTTCCCACTGTGATTTGGGAACCTGCCATAAAACAATGCCTGTGTGGTACACACATATCCCTTAAAAGGTTTGAATAAAAATTCACTAAAGGAGTTGCACACAGACTTCCACCCATATGAATTATAGTGGGAGATAGGCATAAAAGGTAGGGTTTAGTATTATGCCTCTTCTTCTTTAAAAAGACTCCAAAGATAGTTTTGCATTTGAATTTTCCCCCATGGGAAGGTACTACTTTAATTTTGTTAAAGGCAATCCTTAAATTTTCCCACTTTAAACTTGAGTAGTAGTCTCAATATCAGAGACACAGAATTTCTTCCCAAGGTAGAGTTGCAGATCCAGTATTAGGTTAAAGTAGTTCTGAATATTTTTGGAAGGAAACTAACAGCTAACATACCCATGGATTTTAAATGTTGAAAAAAATTATGGGCATTGGGTGTACTGGCATTTAGTATGAGGCCTCATATGGTAATTCATTGCAAGACTGATGTCTAACACATATCTTTAAGTTCATTGCCCATTGCACTAAGATAGAAAAAATTATTCCTGTGGCAGCTGTAGAAGTTTAGAGCTTTGCAAATAAGGCACTGTCTACATAACAGGGTTATTTTAGCAATCCAGTTTGAAAATGTTTGCCTTAGCCAATAGATAGATTATGGAAATAGGTGCATTATGAGCTCTTAAGTGAGTGTAATTTGGAAAGAAGGAAAGCAATAACACTACAGTACATTTTCATATAAAGATGTAGAACAATATACTACATTGTACAACACAATATAGTATTGTTTGAAAAGTACTGTGCGGTCAGATGATTCAGGAGAAACATGTTGCCTAGACACGCTGGATTATTCACAGGATCTCAACTCTGGCATTTACATTAGCGTTTAACTCTCTGAACTTGAAATTCCTTGGTATAGAATACATATGAATACAGATGGCCCTAATACTGTAACATAGTACTGTATGTTGGAATGAGTGATTTAGCAAAGTTAGCAAACATATTCTTTCAATTATATGAAAACTTGAAAAAAAAATTAAAAAAGAAGTTGCAAGGTATTTGACCTCTATTGAATTACATGATTGATATTCTTGCATAAATATATTTCAAAATTTGAGGCCCACTCCAGCAGAAAATATCCATGACCTTCCAGGTCACTCAAACCCTGCTGGCTGCAGAGGAAGCCAAGAGTGTGGGAGGAGAGAAAGAAAGAATGTTAATGGTTAGAGGCTGTATGGCTCTTCTTGAAGGGTACTCTTTTGAATTGCAGCCCTGGTTTTGGTTTTATACTAAGGCAAACACAAAAGTCTTAGATCAGGCAAACGACTTTTTTTTTTTTTCTGGTTCTTCATCTGTCATAACCAAATAGTGGCTTTAAAATGATTTTTAGCCAAGCTGTTCAGAAGGCTGATCACCTTCCCCTGGGCTATTTGCTGGAGCATGGTTAGAGGGTGCAGACAATTATGAAACCTTGTCTTGGTGACGGATCTTCACCCTTTCCATTCTAAGAACATGCGGAGTTGCATTCAGCTCATTGCCACTACCAAACTTCTAACTGAAGTACTTCTGTTTTCAGGTCAGAAAAGAATAGTACATACACATAATACAGGCCATGGAACTGCATCCCTATGATTCCCCCACTGAGCCTATCCCAATGCTTGGCAGTAGCATTGTTAAGCATTCATCTCAAGAACTTGTCCTCTTCTTACACTTAATTTAAATCATTCTCCTGGAAAGAAGTGACTGCCTGGCAGTGAAGATGGAGAAGTCACATAAAAACCGAAAGTAAATATTTATATTTGTAAAGGTATTCAACAAAGTTTACAGGAAAAAAAATTGCTTATTTTACTGAATACTCTGTAACAAGGACAGAGGACAGATGGCTTGTTATAATACTGATGTTTTATAGGAACTAATTAAATGAATCAAATTAGTCTGTTTAATTATTTAGGGTCTGGTTCAGGAAAGGAAATATCTTTGTTCTCTGCATATACAGACTTGGAGAAGCAAATAATCACTTTTCTATGAACCTTATGCAGTGTGGAAGCCCATCACTTTGAAAAGACTGCATTTGTGTTACAAATATAAGCCACCTGCGACTACATCTGAAGAAGTGGTCCAAATTATATTAAATAACTACAGTCTTAATAGCAATTTCTAGATATATTATGGAGGGGATTTATTCAGAGATCTTCCCATTGGTTATAGGTGCAATCATCATATGGCAGCAGCTGCCAAAGAGTAAAGCTATGTGGTTTAGAGTCTGCTATTCTGTTAGTAGGTCTCATTTTCGACAATTTTTGTTCAGAGAGCAAGTTAAGAAAAATAGCTCAAGTGGAAACTGGAAACACCAGAAATCGCACAACAAAGACTTCTTATAAAAGCTTCATTCAGAACAAACTTTGGAGTTTTTAGATTTGCCCATTGATACCCTTTTACTATGATAAGAATAATTTCTTATGAATAATTTCTAATCTGACTGTTATTCCTGTTATTCAGTGCTACACTTACAGTAGTCACAAGTAATTTATTTACTTAACTATAAAAATAAAAGGATTACAAATCAGAGTGACTCTGGGTTGCACATAGCCACATACAGAAGTTTTACGTGCATTAGCTGTGCAAGCTGACGACGTTAAGAGTTCTGGTTCCTTGTCACTGTCTACCACCTGAAGGTCACTGCCCTCCCTTCTCTGCCCGCAGACAGGAGCTTTTTAACACACTTCTGGCAAAGTTGGCCAGGTGAACTCAAGTGACCTTTTGCAGCTGGCTTTGCCAGAAGTGGATTAGTGACCAATATGAAGCCATCTGCCAGCAGAGCTTCAGGGTCATTAACTTCCTACAGAGGAGTAGTGATGTCTACGACTATGACTCTTTGTGAAGCTAATTTCTACCCATGGACTAAGAAGACAGTCCAATAATAGACTTGATGAAATAAGAGATTAGCAAGTAAATGAAGGAGTGAGAACAGGCAAACTGCTAAGTGAGAGTGAGAGTGGGCAAAGTCTCTCTATCATTTCTGAATATTGTTCAAACAGACTGTTTCTACATAAAAAAGAAAAACTGTATATCAAGAGAAAACCAACACCCATATATCAGTAAACACATTTAAATTTTCTTTCCATCTCTTCTTTTCTTTAAAATAAAACTTTTCACTGTATCTTACCATATTTGTAATCTAATACTATACTGAAGAGATTCCGACTGGAGTGGTCATCCACTGACCCAGTGTTATCTGCAGTCACTCCACTCTGAGGCCCAACTTCATCTCAACTTGGAAAACAGATTAACTTCAAATGTTATGCATGCATGGTCCTATAAGAAAATGTGATGCAGGAAAACAACCAAGTAGCACAGCACTTCCAGTCTTTCAGCCAAATCGGTGAACCTGTGATGGGTATTCAAAAGGACTTGCAGTATGAAATGGTGTAGACTTGCCTCTAGAGGCAGGGCAAGAGAAACAAATTCAGGTTAAGTAAGAGTGGTATATTACTTTGGACTGGCTTCAGCAGTGGAATAACCGACCTGAAGAGGTAGCAGTAAACTATATGCAAGAAGGAGAATTTAAAATTATATTTAAAGGTCTGTAAAATCACTTCTTGTTACTCTCGTTGATACTTGTTATGCTAATTGGCAGAGACTGTCTTTGTTAGAGGTGTAGGATCATGCTCTTCTTCACACAAGATGGTGCTTATAGGTAAACTTTATTGTTCATATAGTAACACCACCAGTGTCTTTCTGACTGTTATGAGCAAGCTGACACCTAATCACATAATAAGAGCATAGAAGGTGTCACTCAGTGGTCTCTGGAGCAGGAAGTAATCTGATGCTGGCGGCAGGCGTGAGATGAAAATATGTTAGAGATATAAGCATGAAAAAAATGTCAGACCAAAAGCTCTAGAGAGACAAGCATCACATTTTTCTGATCTAACATAACTTTCAAAAGAATAATCTATGGCATGAAAACAAATAAATAATTTTCCTGGGAATGCTTCTGCTGCATTTATTTTTGAGCAAATTCTATACCTCTTTCTTTCATATATATATATATATATATAAAAACCATAATGACAGGACAAGAAAAACAGGATCTTTATCTAAGTTTTAGAAAAAGACATGTAGCATATTAGTGTGTGTCTGTTCAGCAATATCTAGATTGTTCAAGTTGGGAGCTAAGAAGAAACTTAAATCACTGATACAAAAGGAATTTTTAAGAGGATTAAATATTTTAAAAGCTATAAAATAAGGTAAAAGTGAAGTAAATCAATAGCTTAAATATAAGAATTATTTTATTACTGATTAACTGAGAGCTGAAGATACCCCAACATATTTTTTTGCCTTTTAAATGCCAGGTTGAATGGAGATCTGAGCAACTTGGTCTAGTGAAAGGTGTTCCTGCCCATGGCAGGGGGCTTGAAACTAGATGATCTTTAAGGTCCCTTCTAACCCAAACCATTCTATGATTCTATGATATTGAAACCAGCCCTGAACTGATCTAACTTTAGGTAAAAGACAGTAATAGGAAAACTGATGATCAGCATCTCAGTCGACATACCATGGACTCAAACAGGGATCTGTAGAGCTGTGAGCAAATTGTTACACCTTGCATTAAACAAATGAGGTCTTAAGGCTTGGTTTGGGAACAACTCATGTAATCTCTGAACTGGTGGAGAAAGGACCCATCACACATCACTTCACACACAAGTGACATATACTTGGTGACTATATTTGTAGTGATCATTTAAACCACTGTACTCTCTATAGTAAATAGTCTCAAATAGAAGAACATGTTGGCACTAATTCTCATGAATGCAGACTTCTGGTACCATTAATCCTCATAACAACCACTGATTTATCAGTCCTTGACTATGAGACAGAATTGGTCACTCCAGCACAAAACTGATACATCACCATTTACTTGCCTTTCCAAGAAGTGACTGCTTACTTTTTGTTGACCTTGATTTTGTACTCGTAACACATTACTCTCTGCATTCCAAAACCCAGTATGGTGTCCAGTTTTCACAGAGCATAGTGGTTGTGGACAGTTAATAGAAGGTCTGATATGGCAAGACTTGAATGTTATCATGGCATAGATCTGAATTTCATTAAAACTATAGAAAAATATTCCAAACCCAGGAGGATTTTTCTTGATCCTATTGTTATTTTTAAGATTGCATTTGTGGTACCATGCAGTTGCTGAACAAACCTTTCTAAACTATACCATTAATATTTAATGATTTTAAAAATGGCACATCAAGAACTTTGTCTCACTAGACTCCGTTTGTGTAAAGCGTACCTGACTATAATGCATTCTGATTGCAATTCTATATTACAATACTGCAATATACAACCCAATTCTTTTGAAAGTTTCTGCAACACAATTTTTAAAGTGTTTCTATGAAGACTGCACCAGTGTATCTTGGGAGATAGCACACCTGGGGAAACAGCACTCACTATAGAATCTGTATCAAATAACTCCTGTGTACAGCGGCACTGAACTTTTTTGCCTTCAACAACTAAAAAACCTAATCTATAGAAAATCACCTGGGATTTCATCACAGCAAAAAGATTCATAGCCACTATTTATGGACAATAAAGTTAATACACATTTATAGGCTTTGAGATAGATTTTTCTCAGCCTTCATTAGATGCAATAATTTAAACAAAAAAGAATCTTACATTTTCCATTTGTATTTCTTCAATTTCATCTGCAAGAAACTGGCAGCTTGGATTAGTAATGGTATTTGGTGAAGTTTTGGGTAGTTTCCCTGACAACTTTATTGCTCACAAATTAGATTCAGTATGGCTCTCTTGGATTTGACATGTTTTTTGATAAAAGCCTGCGTGTTAATCTGCCAAGTAAACTTGGAGCATATGATGATTTCTCCAGGAAATGACATACTTAGATCTTGATCCACGTCACCTCACTGTTTCTATTTCTGTGTGATTGCTGAGGTCTCAGTAAATATGTTCCTATGTTATTTTAGTCTAAAGCTGGTGCAAAATCATTTTTCATCCTAACCTAATTGGCAGTAATTGATGTCAAGAATCTGAGAAGATGTTAAATTTCATGCTTCTAATGGGAAAAAATAATCCTTCCAATGTGCTTTCTGGTCTCATGAGTCTGTTGCAATGTGTGGCATTCTACTAGTCAGTGAGGTAAAGTATGATAATTTCCTTGTTCCATTTGCACTCTTGGGAAGCCTGTGGGTCAGGACTACATTGTATGTTTGACCCAGACCCAAGTCCATGACCTTATCTTGAAAAACCTCTGATCCTTATGTTGGTGTCTCTAAATACTAGAGGCTTGCTCCTTCCATGTCTACACAGTTTAAGAAACAGCCCCAGGCTACTGAGTTCTTAGATTGCTACAGGTTTCATGCATTGGATCAGTTTGCCCAGGGAAGCAGGTGAGTCACTGTTGTTGGAGGTATTCAAAGACAAGTAGATGTGGCACTTAGGGATATGGTTTAGTGGTGAATTTGGCAGTGCTGGATTAATGGTTGGACTTGATGAACTTGAACATAAATGATTCTATGATTCTGTATCCTACTTATCAGACAAGAATGCCTTCACTGAGTTGGAAGGCACATGTTGGTTCTTGCAGCTGTAGAAGTACTGCCTGGCACTGAGCTGCTCCGTTATATTTTGGCTGAAACTTCACTGTCATGAACACGGTCTCAGGGTTACCGCTGGTCCATTTCAATGCAGTAACAACCAGGTGCTGTTTGGCAAGAGTTAGCTGAGGTAAACCAGTTCCACTGAAAATGGAACAAGGGCTGCTTTTCCACAGTCATGATACCAGTTAAGGAATTATTACATTTCTGCTCCTTGACCCTTCATTTCCTCATGGCTTTTCACCTGCCCAGTCTATTAGAAGGCATTTTGGTTCACCCAGCAGAGGTGGTTGTTCAGTGACCTTTTCGATACTGATTCAAGTTTTGATCACAGAAAACAGTATAACTCATTCATGGGAGACTGGCAAGAAGCTCATGGTTTGATTAGGGTACAAGTTTGAACACTTAGGCCCACAGAAAAGAAGAAACAAAGTACAAAAATCAAGAAATATTAGAACAAGCTTTGAAATTTGACCTTCTACTTTGTATGTCAAGATACTATGTCATGAATATCAGTTTTTTGAATAAAGCGTGCAGAAATAATTGGGATTTGCTGGGTATATTTCTACATTGCTTTGTGTAAGTGATACAGATTTGGCTTCCCAAGTCTGGCTATGGAATTTAACCCCCATCACAATTCACTTGACTGGAAACTAGGTGGCTTTATTCCGTGGTTTTGACAATGTAAAACCTGAATTCATTATAGCTGAAGTTAAAGGTACACAGGACTTATAAACTACTATGTAACCAAGAATAACATGCCTTTTGGGACTGGACCTTCTGACAGCTCAGACAAGATATAACATGTGGGCCATAAGACAAGATGAATTCCTCCGTCAAGTGGAAGAGTTCAGCAAGAAAGTATCTTTAACCCCATGACAAGCCAACCTTTATGTCCTCCTTTTTAGGCATGATATTTAGAGTGCAGTTTTCTTCAGGTGTCTTAAAGCTTGTAGGTATGATTGAAATGTAAAGAGTTTCCAGTGTTGTGCTTGGATTGCTCTGAATGCCAGTTCCTAGTTTTATGGCAGGGTCTACTGAAAGAAGAGAAAAAAGACCATAAATAAAGAGAATTAAAGACCACAATACTCCTCATTGCCCACTCCTTATCTCCAACATCTCTAGAACTTTAATTAGTAAATATCCAGAAGTTGACATTAATCATTCACCATGTTGATTGGTTGTCCATATAACAATCAGACATACGAGCTATAAGTACAAGAGGTAAGCAATTAAGACTGAATAGCATCACAAAATTTTTACCTTTGCATATGCCAATGTAATATTTCAAAGTAATTTAAGGTTCACTTTAATCTTTTTGAAAGCATTCATCATATTTTTTAACTAAATGTGGTGGTAACAAAATCACAGTTTAATCACCATAAAATTGCAAAGATTTATGTATATGAGATAGGAAGTGTATATTGCTAACTTTTGGACAAGAATCTGTTGTTGTTTTTCAACACTTTGCAAAGTTTTAAATAGTTCAAGGCACCTCAAGAGTGGTGATCAGTATGTCTATATTTCCTAGAGCTGATTGAAACATATTCAGTGAAATTTGAATTTGCTGATACATATTATTATATCAAAGTTAAAAATATTTCAGTATAGTTCATGACTTTTGAAAGCAATTATACTGAGGGGAGAAATGACATGATAAATTCTCCAGCATTGTAAGTGTTGGGAAACCAGGCATAAGGGGGATTTAAAGTGGAATCTTTGGACAGAGTCCCAGCCATCACCTCCCTTCGCAATAATGAAGTAGGAATTTATGTGTCAGTTTGAAAGGTGTTAATTCAATAACATTCCAGTGATAGAAAATGCATTGAAAAGCTTTTGTTTTCATGCCAGTGTGGAACAGAATACATTCAAGTTTCACAGAAGGTTGTCACAAAATAGAACCACTGTTCCTTGGTCAAGTCAGGTATTTTAACACATTTGTTTTGCTCATTGGAAAACTGGCATAGTAATTTTAAAAGGTAAAGCAATATGTCAGCGGCTGAGAAAAAGCATGGGGATAAATCTACGTACAAGGGTAACGGTACGGTTCAGGAGTGATGAAGATTTTTTATTTGCAAAGTCCTGGATGTAGGATATTGTGCTTCATATGTACAGCTCGCTGAGTAAGCAACAAACCTGCACTACAAGGGGTTTCGTGCATTTCCACAAGGACTGCTGGTAAATGCACAGCTTTCTCCTAATTTAGTTGTTTGTAAATCTTTTGCTGCAGGGTCTGTTCTTTACCACTGCTGTTCATTCTCCCACACAGTGTGATACTTTTGCATGAGAGGCTCTTTTGTTTCTCTCATCTTTGCTTTCTCCCACCTACACAAGCCTTTGCTTTAGAAGACAGTATTAGCTTCACCCCAGCACCACAGAATTGAGTTTTACTAGGCCAGTAACTACTTCTGGTGTGTAAAGCTACAGGGCCAACTCATAGGAAAAAAAAACCAAATAAACAAACCAAGCTTACCATAGCAAAAGAAATGATGCCAGTTCACGTGTACTAGATGGCATAGGTTGTCTTCAATCAAATTTCTAGGGCAACCTCTAATTTTCATCTTCCCCAAAATTCAAAAAAACACAAGGGGAAAGGTTTTCTGTGCTGTTATTATTATCTTTGGTTGCTTTTAGAATTCCACACAGAAATGTGTTTTTTCCCTTGGACAATGGATACTTTTCATGGCTGCTCTCTGAGGTGACCTCTGGATGAACACATTCCTGCACTCCCTTTTTCAGCAACAACTGAGTTATAATCATCCCAATCACCTGGCAGTAATGTTGCACTTCTTTCAAAACTTTAGTGGGGTCTAATGAGGTTTGAATTTGAAATTTTTTGAAGGTTTTTGGAAATAATTTACTTGAAATTTAAGATGCAAAACAAAGAAGTGTGGATGCAGTGTACTTCATGCAGGATGTATGTGGTGGGAGGAAATTTATTTGCTGTGAAAAGCAATATTTTACAAAAAAAAGAAAAAGAAAGAGAAAGGAGATAAAAAAAAGAAAAAGAATTAAGGTAGCACAAGAAAATTTTAAAGCTGTCTTTCTCTAATTCAACTCCTTTTTCAGAGCAGCAAAACACTTGCTACTGCTCAGGATTTCATTCTTCCCCCTGCATGGTTCATGTGGGTAGGAAAACTGAATGTTTTCAATAAAGCCACTCCTCAATAGAGGTGCTTTTACCCCTGGCTGAGATGAGCTTAACAAATCAGCGAAGGAAAAACAACACGAGTCTACCCTAGTCAACCATTTCTATGTGATTTCTTTACACTGAAAAAATCAGTGAAAATACTGAAAATTCATTCTGGTTTAATTAGAAGTGTTAATCTTAGTATCGGTACATACAGAGTTTTTAAAATTTGTCTGCTATATAATCAATGCTTTGTTTTCATTTTATAAGTGCTTTGTGTAGATGCTGTGGTCTCTAAGGCAAGAAATCCTTCTCATGCACACCAGGATCCATGTCTGGATGTGATTGGCTTCACCAAGGGAAAATCCTGACCAACCTAATGGCTTTCTATGACGGAATAACTAGATTAGTGGATAAGGGAAATGCTACAGATGTCATTTATCTGGGCTTCTGTAAAGCCTTTGACATGAAGCACCAGAACACCCTTTTCTCCAAATTGGAGAGTGATGGATTTGATGAGTAGACTGTTAGGTGGTTTAGGATTTGGTTGCATGGTCACATCCAGAGGGTAGTGGCCAATGGCTCAGAGTTCTAGTGGGCATCAGTGACAAGTGATGTTTCTCAAGGGTCTGTAATAGCAGTGTTACTTAATATCTGCATAAATTACATAGACAAAAGGATCAAGTGCACTTTCACCAAATTTGCAGATGACACCAAGCTGAGTGGTGCTGTTGACACATTTTAAGTGTGCGATGTCATCAGAGGGATCTGGACAAGCTCAAGGAATGGGCTCATGGGAATCTCATGAGGTTTAACAAGACCAAGGGAAAGGTGCTACACTTGGGTTTGGGCAACCCCTGCTATCAATACAGACTGGGGATGAACAGATCAAGAACAGCCCTGCCAAGAAGGACACCGGGCATGCCGGTGGATGAAGGGCTGGATGTCAGGTGGTAGTTTGAGCTTGCAGCCCAGAAAGCCAATTGTGTCCTGGGCTGCATCTAAAGCAGCATGGGCAGCAGGTTAAGGGAGATAAATCTGCCCCTCTACTCTGTTCTGGTAAGATCCCACCTGAAGTACTACATCCAACCACGGGGTCCCCAGCACAGGAAGGACATTGACCTTTTGGAGTGAGTCCAGAGGAAGTCACCAAGTTGATCAGGGGGATGAAGCACCTCTCCTATGAGGAAAGGTTGAGAGAACTGGGTTTGTTCAGCCTGGAAGAGAGAAGGGCTTCAGGGTGGCCTAATTGCAGCCTTCCACTACTTAAAGGGTACTGATAAAAAAGAGGGAGAGAGACTTTTTATAAGGGTATGTAGTGATAGGCCAAGCTGCCATGGGTTCAAACTGAAAAAGAGAAGGTTTAGATTAGATATCATGAAAAAATTTTTTACTGTGAGATTGGTGAATCACTGGAACAGGGAAGCTGTGGATGCCAAATCCCTGGAGCTGCTCAAGGCCATCTTCTATGGGACTCTGAGCAATCTGGTCAAGTGGAAGGTGTCCCTGCCCACGGGAGGGAGGTTGGAACTAGATAATCTCTAAGGTCCCTTCCAACCCAAAGCATTCTATGATTCTATGATTCTATTATGTTAAGGGAAAAATAACTCCTAAGGCAACCTGTAGAGTTATACACATATATGCAGTACAGGGAAGGTGTGCAACCTCTGTTCAGGTCATCGCCTCATAATTGTGGCAAACTGCCACTAGAGGGAGCGGGTACGGTTCTTTATAAACACAGGCAGCTGCCCTGTAGTGCAGAGGATGATGACCTTCTCTTGAGTTTCCTTTCAAAGTGAAGTAGTTTGCCAGTCTCTTCACTAAAACCTCATGACAAATGTCTGCTGTTACATTTTTTCCTCTTCGCTTTCCTTCGTGGAATAGTTTTTTTTTATTTGAGGTACAACTGGCTATTTCCTATTTTATCTAAAATTCTTCCTGCAATTAGTATTAAAGTCTTTGAAACAGGTTCTGTGTTCTGATGAAAGTACATGGGGTTCTTATAGCTGATCAATGTTTCCTATGGTGGCAATGAGGGCAGTGAGCTATAACTCACTGCATAATTAAACTAAATTTGAGAGAAACAAAGAGAAATATTAATTTCCAGTGTTACTTGAAAAATATAATATGGAAGAAATATATAGAATATGGATGAAAAAATTATCAGTGTTCAGAGCTACAATAGCACTAGTGGACTGGATAGAAAATAAACAGAATTGATAATAAGAACCTCATTATTTCACTTTACTTCTAGGTTTGTTCTTCTAGGCACCAATAATACAAGTGTTTTGGTGAAGTTTGCCTTCTACACTTTCTCTGAAATAAGGGTATCATTCCACAGCAAAAATCCAGAGTTGATTCAGGATCTCCACAAAAAGTTACAAAGTAAAAGGAGCAGGATTCAGAGAAAACTATTTGAAGGAATTTAAAGATATTATGAAAGGAAATTCAGAAATTAGGCTGGTTTCCTCCATGTTTCACTGTATTTTCACTAAAGTATGTATATGTTTAATATTAAATGGTTAAGTGAAGCCCTGACAGAAAAACTGCTAAAGCAATCTCTTGCATGTGCAGCATGGCTTGTTTCTGCACACAAACCCTTCTCAGTGTTGCAGCAAAGGAGGGAACACAAGGGCACATGTGCATTGGTCTAGTTCCAGGAGAGAGCTCAAGTTATGATTTACTGTAAGACCAAATCTTTACTAGACTGTTAGAATCATCTGTGAACATATTATAGTAATGTCTATACTGTCTGTCATACCAATCAAATACTTTACAGATGTCTGTATATAATTTTTATTAAGAAATTGTGAATAATACTTTTGTTGAGATTACACTGTGTCATTGAATGCAGAAATGCATAATAGGCATGAGAGTGTTACCCCACCTCATGTCAAAGCTTCGATTTAGCAAAGCAGTCAGTGACACTTTCCAGGTACTTAAAATTTAGAAGTTCTTTGTCTAAGTCTACATGAACAGGAAAGTGGTTTGTTTAGTTGAAAAATACTGATGAAAAAATAATAAAATTAGGTTTTGCTTTTATCAGTTCCAGAATTTATGAATTTAAAAATCTAAATTCTTTAACAAAACTGTTATATAAGAAATACACACCTATATTTCTGTATCTACGTCTATATATATTGGTTCTAATAAACTGTATGAAAAAATTCAACTGATTCTAAGTTTTTTCAGCAAATTCCATGACGAGGCAATTAAGGCTCCGTAGTATGTAAAATCCAGAACCCAGGTATGTATTTGCTAGACTTTGCTAAAAATACTTGTAGTGATACCAGTGGTAAGTATTTCAGAACACTGCCATATAAACAGATGTTACTGAACAATGTCTAATCATCACCATTGCAGTGGCTTTCAGTCTTGAAGTACTTATTTCCAGTTCCTTGTACAACTTCAAAAAATCATGCAGACAATTCCCAGCTGCTCAGCTGACTTCATGCAAACTTACTACACACTGTCTTCTTTTTACTGCCATCTTTATGTCCTCTTGATGATCACTTTCTGATTGGCCTTAAAACTGATCTTACCTCCCAGAAACCTTGTATTATCAACCAGAAAAAGAACAAATAATACAAAATATTATGTCTAATTTCCAGTTGCTTAAATATTGTCTCTTGACCCTAATACATGATGAAACCTTCTAAGGGACATTGTTATACCTCGATCTGCACATAAGTGTATTATGTGTAAACTTCTCAGGGAAGTAGATTCATGACTGGCTTCTTCATTGCCATAGCCTTTGTGTCTTCCTTTTCATATGCGTAAAATGGGTTAAAAATTGTATGAGTCTAAAGTGGGCAAAACATTTTTATTCTAATGCATTTGTATTTCATGTTCCTTTTGGACAAGTAGAAAGAAGCAAAGAATAGAGCCCTCAGCTAAAGGTGCTCTGTGCTGTGCCAATTTATTCTCATTATAGAAATCCTCCAGGAGAGGGAAATATTATGTGCCACGTAGAGGAAGATGTAGAGAGAACACCTTATATAAAGAAATGAGTTTCAGACTCATCTTTAACTGTTCTCTGGTCGACTATAGAAACTGCCTCCACAACCCTGATGCTGATATGTATTTTCTATGTATGTTATTATCAGTCAGAAGAAAGATAATGCTGAGTACTCCGAGGTACTAGAATTACTGTCTGAGCATTTCACATAGATTTTGTTGCTATTTGTTTTTATTCTGAATTTCCTGTTCAATTTAGTGCTTTGGCATCTTAGTACATCGAACCCTGGGGTGCCTCCAGGCTATATCCTTAGCCCATTCTGCACAAGAAATTAAATGAAACGAAGAAAATGATTGCTCTCAGCCAGCTTGCGCTATCTGGGAAATGGGATTTCCACCACCCCGCTGGTATGAAACATGAAAACAAAAGGTTGACCAATATGAAAGCTAAAGCTTGAATATATTTTCACCTCAACTCTTTTTGTGGAACAAAATGTTCTTTTAGAATTTCTTCTACATATTGACTTATCTGAGTAAACAGCCCCTAGTTAATAATGCAGAACACATGGTCCTGTTTTGATAAGCACATCCCCAGGGATTTATGCCATTCAGTTTGAACAGAGCTACTAGTCATATATTTTTGTAGCAAAACCTGGGCAGCTCTGATGTTAATTTATGGTCAACAAAGACTTTTTGAATCCTTTGCTAATCATTATTAAAATGAAATGTGAAGTACAGTGATTTTAAGGACTATATGAGGTCTACTCAATCAGATAATATTTAAAGCTGTCATTCAGGATTGGGGATTGAAATAATAAAGTCAGAACAATGCTCTGGATCTCATTTGGGTAAAAGGGCAGAGCGCACTGCATCCATTTCAATTCCATATTTCTTAGTACCAAGATATATATCAGGATGTCCTAACCTGGAGATGGGAGTTGCAATTTCTTTGAAAACAGAAGGAAATGTTAGTGATACAACACTTCTGGGCCAACTAAAAAGTGGAGATAAGGGGTGTGGCTGCCATAAAATAGCCCAATGCTATTTAAAGTGCAGTAACATGCAGTAACTAGCAAAATGGGCTATGGCTAATACAGCCTATTACAAGACTCTGCCTAAAATCATCTAAGATTTCACAGCTGATGGACAATGCACCTGATTCAGTGCTACTGTGTCAATGCAAATCATTGCCTTAGAAATGTGACTTAAGGATGTTTATTTTTCACATGAACAGGAAAACTCTAGTAGAAAATGTTAGAGGTGAAGCATTGGAAGTCAAACAAACATTCCCATTGCTCTTGCTGGAACTGAAAACTCTTAAAGAAAGCACATTTACTGTATCACAAACCATCAACAAACTACTACATGTTCCAATACAAACTGTGTTTTATTGCTGTGAATTTTTGTCTAAGTGACACTGAGCAAAATCGAAATCCAAATCCCTCTAGCTTAACTCCTGGTTATGAGAATAACTCTTTTCTTTCTTTCTGATAAATGGGAAGCAGAAAACATGAGCTGGTGATGAAATGGAATGAATAGTAGAAGGAAAGGTGTCAATTTAAAAATAAAAATAAAAGTGAGACCATGTGGAGAGTGGCAACAGCAATAATTATTTGTATAACAGAGCTTATCTATCTTGCTGTGCAGGAATATGAGGTTTCAGAATCTTTCCATTAAAAGAGAAAGTCTCTCATAATTCTCACTATAATGGTCATTGCTGAAAAAAAAAAAACCCAAAAAAACAAACAAACAAACAAAAAAAAAACACCAAACCAAAACAAAACCAAAAAAAAAAACCCAAAACATTCTGGTCCATATATTCCTGTTTGGGTTTTTTTCCAAATATTATTTACTATTCTTATTTATTTTCCCTTCCTCATAATGATTAATAATGTTCTTTAAAGAAAAGATCCATGGAAATTGGTGACTAAATCCTAATATACTTGCTTGAGCTCATCTAGGAAAATTAATGGCAAATCAACATCAGGAAAAATATCAGAATAGTAGTTAATCTTCAGGTTTTCATTTCTTGCAAGCTTTTTGCACAGTCCCTCTCTTTTTTTCAGCAATAAAATTGAAACAGTTCTGTTTTGCAATCTGGGGGTATGATTAGTTCATCTAAGTTCTGACAGCACAAATGCATTTTCAATCTGCAGATCATTTTCGAGGAGAAAAATTAGAATCTGCAGTTTTTACAACTGTACTGATTTAGAAGCAATCTGGGTGTAAAATATATAATATTACTTCTGTTGGGAAAAATACATAAATTCTTATTATTGTAATATTAGCAGTAACCAAAAAAGTTCAAAATTATGCTAAGGACATTTCAGTTGAAGAATTCAAAGTTTCACACTAACCCTGTAATTCCTGTTTCACAGCAGTTTTAATAAACAGTTTTCTTCCTTATACTGTGCTCTTCTGTACCTACTGTGAGAGACAATAGACATCTGGGACTGAAATGAACACTAAGCTGCAGGTCAGCTTGTATATGCTGATTCTTAGGATTATAACAAGAACTATTCCTGAATTTCAGATTGAAATACCCACTGAGATCTCATAAAGAACTATTTAAAGCCTCCACAATAACTTTGCAACAAAAAGGTCAAATAAGAATTGCAAGCAGAGAAGCTGCTGGAGATCCGCAACGAGATTGAAAGTAAGGAAACTGAAACAAGCCAAAGACAACAAGCGTGTTATCAGCCTCCCATCTACTCTGAGAGATTTATAAAAACTTTGAAGGTCCTCTGGCTAGCATGCAACTCTCCCCCTTAATCTCTACAGGCTATATATGTTTAGATGATTCTAGGTTAAAGCAAGTATTCTGCAAAGAAAATACATTTGCTGCTGGTTTTGGTAGTCGAAATTATTATTAATTGATAACACGTCACATTTCATAGCCTCTGCTCACAGAAGCACCCCAAAACCCGGCTAAACACCTACACCTTTTAGGAAGCAAGCAGCCTCCTTACTGCATTCACCTGCCTGCTACTAAGGTGTGATGCAGTGAGCCACACATTCCTGTGCTGTCTCTGTGCAGGTGCTGCACAGTCTCTCTCCAGAGAAGCTGCTGTTTTCATTCAGCGGTAGCTGAGATGTGACACAGATTCAAAGACACGCAAGGCCACACAATAAGGACTAAATGGTCTTTGTAAACTCTGTTCAAAGGAACGTAAGAAGTTACTCTGAGGTATTAGAAAGGTATGTAATGCCATTGTGCCAGGATGAGGCAGCCCTCACTTTTTACAAGCCTGTGATGCAACGATGCACTCATTGCATCATACGAAGATACAAGCTTTCGTTATGAGCAATACAAGCTTTGCTCTAACTAAGGACTAAGTTTTGAACTAAGATCTGCCAGAGCTAGGAAGACTAGAAATCAGACTTACTGAACAAAAGCAAAAAATTAATCCAGACTTCTGAGCTGTTATTGCCATTTTTCATAGTTCATGTTTACATGCAGACAGTGAATTTAGTTTTAGCTAAAACCATGGAGTAGAATTGGATTTTCTTTTAGTAATTTTAATTCCCTTAGTGAACTAATTTAATATGTATTTGTGCGGCTTCCTTCTATCCTGTCCAGAATATTTGTATGTGGATGACCGTACTGCTCTAACTTATTAATATGCAAATCATATGGGGCCATATGGGGCCATAGGGAAACACATAAATCATGATGTTTCTTGAAATAAGCAAAAAAAAAAGGCATTTTCATTTTGATTTTATTCAGGATGTAGTGTGGAGTGTTAGTAGTAGCTTTAATAACTCACTAATTAGGAGATCAAATGTTTTTCTTTGATTTTCCATTAGGAAAACTTGCAAAAGTTTCAAGAAGGGAAAATTTTTCGCAGCTCATGGAAAAGCTTAAACAGTAAAGCCCCTTTCAAAAGCAATTACTGCTAATGCAATTTTACCAGAATCCAGTAGGCTATGCTCATGCTCTGATTTTCCAGCTGAGACACACCTGGTCATCATTCGCTCTCCATGCAAACAGAGGAGTTGCTTTGTTTCACAGATTCAGACAGTTCTGTACAGCTTATTTCCACAATATGAAACATTTGCTTGTTCCAGAGAACACATTTCACGACATTTATTTCTAACACAAATTCCCAACATCCGTTTTTCTAGAAGAAGTGACTGGAAAATACTGTGTCCTAACTGAGTATTATAATAGACATAATTACTGCTGGGATACCAAAAGCAAGCTGGCTTCCTCACTTCCAATTGTCCAAGAAAGCAAAATCTCCCTGGTCAAGGTAATTAAGCTGTCTGTCAGCTTTATCACCTCAGTGACAGGCTCTCCTCATTTCAGCTGGTGTTTGTTAGGTAGGATTTTCAAAGAACAGAAGCCTTGTGAGCCAGCACAGAAAATAATTTATACCTCAGCATCATTTTCTGAATAGATCTTAATCAATTTTACTGTAAGATCACCTATAAATGGGGTCATTCAGGAAAATTAAGATGATTAAGCTAAGGATTCAACTTCCATATGCACGTGCATAAACACTGTAAATATCACGGGGATGGGTTCAAGCGTGAAGCAACCAGAAGCTGGAGTAGTCTAAGGACAGTTTACTCCTGAGTGCATGCATCTTTTCAGCTTTAATACTCTTTAACTGGCTTCACAATGCCAAGCAATTTATGCTAATTTGTCTTATTGTTTCCTTACTTTCCTTACTGTCCTTAATGGTAAGAAGCTCAGACTCATACCCACTAATGGGTGTGTGGAATTTCCTTTGGAACTTTTTTTTCTTCTGCAGTAAGCTTTCAGTTAAGAGGTATCCTAAAGGAAGAATCAATTCTTAAACGCCTCTCTGAAAGAGCATTTGATTGGATTTCTACCTGAAGGTTTTACTGCTTTCAGACGTGGGAAAGAAGTTTGATACTTCATGCTTGCAGACTTTATAAGAAAATATATAGAATAATACAAACATGGCTGTTTTTATGATGGGATAGTGGGCTGAGGTGGTCTTGCAGCCTTACTTTCAACCACTGCTTATTGTCTTATTCAACAATGAAAGGAAATAGAGTAAAGGTTGAAGTCTCCTCCACTCCTTGCAGGACTTCTGCCTTGGAGTAACAATACAAAATACACAAAACGATTTTATAGTGGTTTGATGCAAAATACAAAATTATGCCTGCATTTCTATTGCAGAATTGGTAATGCCAGTGCTGGTTGCCGCCCTGAAGGTCTCTACACAGACAGGTTTGCCTCTGCATGCCACTGCCCTGCACCTCTGCTTTTTGATTCTCAGAGACAGGACAACATGTGTGGTGTCAGAGAATAAGGGATTGAAGATAATCTGTATTTATCCATTCTTTTCCCTCTCTCCTCTCATGTCTCCCCTCCATGAGGTAAGAATAGAGCTTTTGTGTGTATGAGATTAATGACTGAAGGCCAGAAGGGTTGCAGGGGATTTCATATGCTAACAGATGCAGGAGACAGGAGATACAGTGTCACCTTGTCTTTGACACTCACCTCCCAGGCAGCTCCCAGAACTCCTGTACAATTGTGACCACTTGCACAGTAGGGACAAAAAAGTTTAGTGTTACCAAGTTCTGGCATGGGTACTGTGTAGGATTCAAATGGCACTCCCTATCATTAATATCAAAGAAAGGAAATGGGAAGGTTGCACAGTTCCTAACAGCTGCAGGCTAAGGGGAATGGGCAGTGAAGGAGGTGAGGTAAGACAAAGCTGAGTCAGCACCAGGGACGACACCCATCTGGCACTGGTAAAGATTAAGTCATAAAGAGTTTTGTTCAGATTCAAGAAAATCATGAGGAAGAAGAGGATACCCTTCACACATTGGTCTCCTGTCGGGGCAGCAAAGCTAAGTTCTGCAAAAGGGCAAACAAGCAGCGTATGCAGAGTATGCTTTCTCACATCATGAGATGACTGCATAGGTTGCCTTTGAGAATCTTTGAGAATCATTTTTTACTCCTTAAAGGATAGAAAAGAGTTCTGCCAGCATGTGCAGCACTGTTTGCTACCAGATTTAGGCTAAGCTAAACTGTGTTTATATCTCAGAGGGGGACAGATCTTTGACAGGGGGGATAATTCCAACCTGTCTCGCTCCAGGGAGCTGAGACACTCCAAAAACATTACATCACCTCTCTGCGTTGTGGACTGCTAGAAGTACAGTATTGTCTTTGTGATGTATCAGGATGCAGATTTATATTTAATGCATAATTTCAGGGGAAGAACAACGCTAAGCAAATAAAGAATGCTGCACAAACTGAAGCACTCACAGCTGAGCCAGGAGCTGCTTGAAAGGCTTTCAGTATACACCAGTAACATGGCTCAATCAGTACCTTTCCAGGCAATGCTATCTAACCACTGGGTAAAAGGTTTCAATAACAGAGCACTGGCAGAGTATATTGACTGTTTGTCATTGCACCAAGATGTGCACCAAGATGACTTTACAAAAAGCTGTGTTCATATCAGAACAAGCCACAAAATGCCGAGGAAATCAATAGGTCACTTTGCACACCTTCAGAGCCAGTGGTATTATGAGAGTCACACTGAACTGATGGTTATTAACCCTGCAAAATTAAAAACTCACTTGAGTTCACCACTTTTGGTGCACCAAGGGAGGTAAACGTGACCAAAGGACATAAGTTTATAGCAATTTAAGGATTTGTAGCTGTCCTTCTGCTTGTCTGAAGCTGATTCTTCTGAAAGGTAGACAGAGAAAAAGCAGCCTCTTAGAGATTATTGTTAGGTTGTTTATCATGAAAGTTGTAAAAGAACTTTACAATATCCTATCCCTGCTTAATTATATCATATGTCCTAATATTTAGGGACCAGTGAAACCTAAAGGATTCACAGTCAAATAAGGCTACTCTATAGGACTTAAGAAAGAAGATGTTGATGACAAAAATCTTAAAAATCAATACCGTCTGTCAGTTTTACAGAGGGAAATGATATAGATGAGTTCCACAGTGTTGGACTGGAAAAGCTACAAACTCCCTCACTCCTCATTCCATTTAACATACCTGTACAATTTATTTTGAGAATATGCCATACTCAGTAGGTAGAAATGCTAGGGATACATTGTGACATTCAGCTCTGTATAACTTTCTCGTTCGGTAGACTTACTTTCTACTGATTGCCAACCAATAAAACAAATTGCAATAAACTACCTCTCTCTGGCTGGAACCTAAGAGGGGTTAGCACCATGACTGTGAACAGCTGGATGAACTAAACTTGGGCTCAACAAGAGCAAATTGATAGGCATAGGAAAACATTTTGGACAAGTAACCAACACTGTAATAAAATTTTTGCTTGAGGGACAGCTGCTCTCATTTCTTAAGATGGCAGGCAGCCTCATCATGGTTCTGCACTTCTCATTACACCATATGACAATAAACACCATAAAAGTCTTCTTTCATTTATGACCAGCCATGCGATTGGACCTTCTCATAGCAGAATCTGACCTGGCCATGGTTATTAAAATGTCTGTGGCTGGGTTTGCAATTAACTGAATTTGAATGCACTGTGCTGAAATTGGCCTCAGACAGTAGTATTCCCCACAAGCAAAACTCTATATGAAATCATAGGGACCCACAGATTTAAGACCACTCAGTGGCTTCTTTTTTTTTTTTTCCATTAAATTCTTCAAGTGATTTTTCAACCCATCCAACTTTTAGCATCCATAGAATATCTTATGGCAAGGAGTTCCAGAGCTTAAACAAGTAATATTTGAAGCAGTCTTACCCTTATAATTATTTTGAGCCTGCCTTATATTGCTTCTTATGTTCCCATTTTTTGTAGTGTAAGACAATGTTCTGTTGCTCTCTATTCACTTTTTAAATGCTATTCATGATTTTACAGAACTTCATCGGTTCTTCCTCCTGCCTTTTCAGGCTGAACACATGAAGTATGCTTGTTGACCCTTCTTACGAAAAACATTACATAATTTTGATCATCACTGTTTTCTTTTTTTTTCTGTACCTGTTCCAGTTCTACTATATTCTTCTTCCAATGGGAAGACTGGAATTATACCTGTTTTCCAAGATGTGAGCTCCCCGTGGATTTGCAAGGTGTATCAATAATGTTCTCTGCTTTATTGTCTATTTCTTCTCTAACAATTTTCAACACTTGATTTGCTTCTTCACAGCTTCTGAGCACTGAACTGATGTTTTCCTAGAAACATCTGTTCTAACCACAAGGTCTCTTTCGTAAATGATAACGATCAGTGCAGAGCATATCAAAGGAATTTTTTATTTCAGTGAACTAAAGCTTTTATTCCATATCTTTACATGTTGGTAACAGCTGGACTGGTGATACTTATTTTTAAATTCCATTTTTTAAGTGAAAATATCTTATGTTTTGATTTAGTGGAAACAAACAAGATTTACACCGCCCTCTAAAAAACATTAACAATCTTTCATGGTGTAAATGTAAAATAATGAAAGTATGAAAGAGCTGCAAATGCAATTTCTCCTTCATTGAGTGCCTGTATTTCAGAACAGTAAACATAAGGACAGTGAATTTCCAAACAACCACAGAAAAAGCTAAGTGTGTAAGTTGAGTGGGTCATAAGAACTATCCAGACTTTCCATGTCAGCTTGCTGTTCATTGTGAAGTCTCCATTATAAAAAAAGAATTAGAAAAAAAAATAGAATTTTAGTAGACTAATTCTTAACATCTACCAATGACCTGCTCTTTAGAAGTAAAAACCACCATAACTTGAACAGTCTCTAAACAAAACCTCCGATTTCTGCACCACAAAACTTTCTTGAAGGAAGAGAGGCCATCTCATTAACTCATAGAAGTTTTGCTCCTACTTTCAGCACTCTATTCAGAGAAAGTGTCATTAATCAGCTTTCCATTAATATGGGTGGCTGTATCTTGGCAGCAACATTCAAATTACTCAGGGCTCACAATTTAGAAATATCCTCACCACTACATTGAATGGTGATTTATCATTATTGTGAGCAGATGTTAATTAGAGCAGAACTACAGGCCTCACAATTTAATCATATTTTAATGTTTTTTTAAGTCCTATGAAAAATATTTCCAAAAAAATATTTGGTGACAGACTGATGTCATTGAACTGATGCCTTGGTTTTTCAAACTTTGAAGGGTCACCAGTTACGAGCAATGTTTCAAAATCAAATCTCATTTTATAACACTCTGTACCATAACTATGGATGAATAATGGAAATCAATACAAAGGCAGGAACAGAAGCTGTAGAAAATTATTTTGGTTAAATCATTCATTAGTATAATCTGTTATGTAGAATGTAAAGATGACCAACAGCTAGGATTTCTTTTGCCTATATTTTCTTAAAAGAAAAAGAAAATCTTTAATGAAGCTGCAACCAGAAATGTATTTTCATAACTGTGAGCTGAGATACTGTATTTCTTTAAGTACCTATCAATTTCAAACCCAAGTTTGCTCAGCATGAATAAGGCTCTCCTAATAAATCATCCATCCTTTCCACTCATGCATGAAATCAGTGTAACATGCATGACAAAAGATAACAGATTATTACACCAAATCAAAAAAGAATAGCGTATACCTGTATTTTTCAGGAAATATGTTCAAGTAGGATTGTTGTCTCTGATTAACTCTTCTGCTTCACGCTTGACACTGAAAGTTTTATGGAATAAAATTCAGTTTGAGTGAAAGAAAAGACTGAGCTGTGTTAACATGGCATTAGCTCTGACATCATAGCTAGCATAAAGTTCCATGGTTGCCAGGTTGTTTGACTACCAACTTCTGAAAATTAACGAGGGGAAAAAAACCCAAAATACTAAACTGGTTTAAAAGCATTAGAAAGGAAACAGAAACACATTTTAAACTATTTTTGCTAATTACACGGTGGTAGCTGCGTCATTTAATGTATTTGCAAACTGTGGCGCTGCGCTGACACCTAGCGGTATTCGTCGGGCTGCAGTGGGACCCTTGGGGGGACCGCCACGTGCTTGGTTGTGTCCCCAGGAAACCAGCATCATCTTCATCTCTAAGAAATCTGCTTCAAAAACTGCATGAAACACTCTTGGAATGGATGTGTTCACCATCTTCAGCCACATAGCGGCCTGGCTTCATGCAGAATATAAGGGCACATTTTCATATTGAGGAAAACTCAACTGGAAGAGAAAATGGGAAAGCTCACCTGGAGAGGTGCAGCAATGGACTGCAAACCAACAAGGAAGCCCATCAGTAGAACACAAAATGTTCTCTTTCACCTGGCCAATTATTCATGCACATAGAGCAAATAGCCTGAGTTTACCACTGTACAACAAAACCCAGCCTCTCTCTGCAGTCATACACCATAGTCCAAAGTTATGTCTGAAGAAATTAAAGAAACTGTTGACCCAAGTGATGTATATCTCATTTAGCCTGACATCTTCCTCAGATACTTCAGTGTGGCTGATGTAAATAAATCACAGCTCTTCAGTTTTACCAGGCTGCTGTACATTTATACAGTGAAATGTATCCTCAGGTGTAGATCTGGAGGCTTTAGTGATAGGTGCATTATATTCAGCATTTCACTATATTGAAAAGTTTAATAGTACCAGTCTTTACTAAGTTACAAATATTGAAAAAATTATTGTAACTTCTCTAACCTGTTTTCTTCTTTTCGTTAAGCCTTGAATTACTTGGAATTTTCTGACACGACTTACTGGTTGAATAGCATTTGGTGAAATTGATTAAGTATGGATTATGGATGAATAATAATAAAAAATGAGCCCCTGGTGGTCTAGTGGTAAAGGCGCGGCGCTATCACCGCCGAGACCCAGGTTCGATTCCCGGTCAGGGCCACTCCCGGGCAGGTGGAGCTCGTTAGCCCTTAAAGGCAACCCACCTACGTCCTAAGGACCTCGCTGCCACCGTCCAAGCTCGCTTGGCCCCGGCAGATGAACCTTAGGATTAAAGGGTGGGCTCAGTTCCGCGCACACTGTGTCTCACCTAAAAAAAAATCCAATGGGCAGGCTGGAAGGTGTAAAAACCTTCCCCGGATCTTCGCTTGCGAAGACTGGCCATTATATTATTACTATTATTATTTATGGATGAAATCATAAATTCACCCAGTGAATTTGAAGGGTATTTTGCCTTTGAGAGAAAGAGGATCCAACCTTAGCTTTAATTTAGTTACCTGACAAAAGTAATTTAATGATGCTTTTTCAAATATTGTTCAATAAAAATAAAGAGGGCTGATTCGGTTTTCATTAATTATTACATAGTCATCGAATCCCATGGAAGTACTTTATCACATATGCTGGTATAGTTAAAACAGAACAGAACTCTCCTTGATAAGAGCAACCAGAAGACAGACGATCTGTTTAGAAAATTAGGTTTGGAGAAAGTTGTTGACATATCATTATTGTTTGTAGATCTACATCTTTATACAATGAACCCCACAATTACAGTAACATTCCCTATATTATTCAGAAAACTATATAAGCTCATCATGCAGCTCCTGTTCAGACAGGACATTATTAAGCAGACTTCCCTTGCAGCACACATGGAGGTTATTAAGCCTGGGGTACCATTAGGGAGGCTGAGGAAGAAAAAGGGATTTATAGGAGCATTGTACCTTTGAATCAAATCTGTGTGGATATATGTCATCCCTTGTGAGGGCTTCTGAATACATTCAGTAATTTCAGCCATTTTTTAAAAAGGACTGAATTGCCAAAACTATTAATTTCAAATCAGTCTTCTGAAAATCAGAAGATTTTAGGGATTTCTCCTGCCTCTCCCCAAGGGAGATGCTGGCACACTTCTGTCCTTCTGGAGCCTGCCTGGGAAATTACCAGGGCTGACACCATGCAGGTTGGCCTGCAAAATGCTGCCATGAGACAAGCCGGTATGTGAGGAAAGGTGCAGTCAGAGTGGAGAGTCTGAGGAACATGTGAGAGTACAGGTGAAGCAGGTTGGAGTTGGCTGCAGGAAAAGTTCAAAGGCCCCGAGGAAAAGGTCTGTAATGCTTTTTGCTTGTCCCTACAGGTTTCATAAGGCCTGTTCGTTTTTTGAGAAACTCTGTTTGTAACTTCAGATATCAATGGGTTTGATCCACATTGTAAGGTTTGCATGCTAAGAAATGCAAGTGGTGTAATTTTCAGGGCCTAGTGCAGTCAGTTTCTCATGGTTTACTGAAGAAGAAATGACTACTGGATAGACTTGGAGGAGATATCTTGTTCTTATTCTAACTGGAATACCCATAGATCTAAATGTCTTAGGATCATGTATTTCATAGAAAAACTTCAGATGTTGAAATATTTACTACACTATATTAAGTTCAGTGCTCAAATAGCTTATGTAAAACAATAGGTGTTTTACTGAGAAATGGATCATATCAGCATTCACTAAGACAAGGATCTCTGTAACAAGACAGTCTTTTTGGGTTGATCAAATGTACTACATCCTTGATGGCTTAAGGTACTGAGAGTACAGTACTTATAGAAGTACTTTTAAAATACACAATGCCATAAAAAGCTTGGAGGTGGTACATTCTTTAAAAGTGAAGATATACTTTTAGGAGAAAAAGAAAATTCCAGTAATAAATATATTAAAAAATTATTTCTAACTGTTGAAAGGACATAAAAGAAATAACAGGGAGAATGTGTTTTTTAGCTAATCAACAAGCCACACCTTCTTCTATTCTAGTTTGTGCTTGGGACAGATTTACTAAAGCTGAGGTAGGAAAAAAAAAGTGAAGAAAACATTTCTCTTTTGGTTTGTCAATGCTGAAAATGTTTACACCTATGTTTTCAGCAGCTAGAACAATTTTAATAGCATCTGACTGTGAATGAATTTACAGATTTCTAGAACACATTTTTACAACTAAATGACCTGTTTGAGTAATTCTCTGTTTTACAACTGCTGCAGGTAAATTTAGCATTGTTAATAAAAAGTTACAGTTGTCACTTAAACAGAGAAGAGACAATTAAAAATAACTATGTTTTTCTTTGATGATTTCTCTTTTGTTATTGGTGTCTTTAGAAGTGCATGAGGTGACTCACCTTCTCCCACCTTCTCTTGACTAACCTTTGCAATATCTTTTAAAACACCAAAGAAGCAAATGTATGGCTTTGTTCGTGTACAATACCAACTTAACACTCACTGAGATCAGCTGAAAAACTCAGCATTGTATCTACCGAGACAGACTAGCTCACAGATTTTTCTGAGATGTGCAGAAGTGTACAGAGATGATACAAAGATGGATCAAGGTCATTTCTGGAGTAATAACTTTATATACTGTCCTGGGGTATTTTACTACTGAAAGCACTTTCAGATTACAGGCAAAATAGCAGTCCTGAAGACCCTAATATCACTCCGAACACCCTAATACCTTATTTCCTAGCTAAACAAATTTTGTAAATCCATTATTATGCTCTACTAATATACCTCCTCGTGCAAAGTGGGCAAAAACTGCTATAATTTGTTCAGACAAGCAGGCTGAAGGTCAGATCTGGAAGCTGTTCTTCTGCAGACAGGGTACAGCCCAGACTGTTCTGATTTCAACCAAATATACTGGGAATCAGCTGCTGTTGCTCTAAGGTTTGTCCTAAGGTTTTGCATTTGATGGGGTTTTTTGAAGGGGATGTCTGTGGATTTTTTGCATATCAACTTTCCTTTTTGTCCCTTTTTTAACCACTGACTTGGATCTTTGGCTGAAGGTATTGGAGTGAATACATAGACTAGAAATTATACTTATTAATCTGTTAAAATCAAGATTTCTAAGGGCATGGAGATGCCTCATTTTCAATCCATTTTCTTTATGCTACCTGATAAATCCTTTGAATATCTGTCTCAAGCTGTCATTAACCAGTGCTCAGTTAGACTCCTGCTGTGTTCTGTGTATTTTTCTCCCAGCAAAACACTCTGGCCATTGTGCAAGGAGCACTGCCATCCAAATATGTCATATCTCTGAAGATAGTCCATGCCAAAATGAATTTAAGTTATACCTCAACTTAAGAATAAACAGCCTGGATTTTCTTTCAGCAATCTGGTTCCTAAAACTGAAAAGCACTTTCTAAAGCAGCATTTTTTTTTTTTTTTTTTTTTTTTTTTTTTTTGGTGACAACAAGCTGTGGAAACAGTCTCTCATGTTTTTATGAATATCTGAATCTTCAAGTTATTCTTCTTTGACTCTTCTTCTAACATTATGGTGCTCACTCTTCAGCAGTACCCTAGCACGTGGCTTTGCTGGTAACCAAAACAGGTCATTTACAATACACAGTCATAGGAACTGCTAAGTCTGATATATGGAGAGTACTGAAAAACATCTGATGCACTGATTTTCAAAAATAATTGGCTCACATGGTACAAATCAAAGGAAGACAAGTGCTTTCCTTTCACTGAGGTTCCTAACTGATATTAAGAAATATTTAGTATATCTATTAATTCTTGCTCCCAGTATTAAGTGCAGAGAACATTCAAAATCTAGATCACATTTTTTTACATATATCAATGAAAATCATCTCTTTAAGAGTAAGTCAGTTATTTACATTCCTGAATAGTTATTTAGGTTCCCAAGTTCCTTTAAATGTGACAGATTGCAGCCTATGTACTTAAATGGGATGTATTTGGAGAACTATAAAGAACTACTCAGGAATTAAGAGTAAAGACTATTCAGGATATTTGAGTGACTGTTCTATGAGGGAAAATAAAAAGTTTAAAAAGTTCAAATAAAATTCTAGATAAAATTATTGGGCTGGGTCTATGAAAAAGTGAATAGCAGATTGTGACAATGCAGTGATACAATGCTGGGTTTTGCCAGGCTTTTTATACTGATATTTATATTAAATGGACACAAATATTTGTGGTTCTGTGGCTCTAGCAACATTTTTCTCCAGTCTCTTCAGGTTCACTCTGTCTCAGACACATGACTCAGAACTTCTGGCATGTAGAAATCTTCCCAAGTGCCTTCCAGGAGCTTTGGTCTCCTTCCATAGAGTGACTCCACAGGAACGGGTGTTCCTCTCCCCCATCCTTAACCACATTTGAAGACATCTTTACATAACTTCATTCAAAACCTGAAAAAGAAGCTCAGATTGTTCCTGGGCTCCCTGTAGGAGCAAGTTTGACCTTTTCATCTCTATATTTAACTTAAATATTTGTGCAGTGAAAAATAAATCCTGAGTATTTTTACTCTGTTTTCTGGAAATTTAGAATATTAGGTTTACATTTTCCTTAATTTTCTTTTCTTTTTCTTATGACTTGAGGTGGCTGGGACTATTCCATCTGGCTATGCTGCTTGGTTGGAAACAATCAGTTGGCAGCTGGTCCCAAGTGGTTTTCGCCAGGGCTCAGTACTGGGGCCAGTCCTGTTTAATATCTTTATGAATGATCCAGACAAGGGGATCAAGGGCACACTCAGTCAGTTTGCAGATGACACTAGGTTAGGTGGGTATGTTAGGTGGGCAGGAAAGCTCTAAGGAGGGATCTGGACATGCTGGATCGACGGTTTGAGGCCATTTGTGTGAGATCCAATAAGGACAAGTGCCAGGTCCTGCGCTTCAATCACAACAACTCCATGTACTGCCATAGACTGGGGATGGGTGGCCAGGAACCTGCCCATCAGAAAAGGACCTGGGTGTGCTGGTCAACAGCCAGCTGAACATGAGCCAGCAGTCTGCCCAGGTGGCCAAGAAGGCCACTGGCATCCTGGCCTGGATCAGTAGTGTGGCCAGCAGGATCAAGCGCAGTGATCATGCCTTGTACTCAGCACAGGTGAGGTCACACCTCAAATTCTGTGTTCAGTTTTGGACCCCTCACTACAAGAAAGACATGGAGGCACTGGAGCATGTCCAGAGGTCAACGGAGCTGGTGAGAGATCTGGAGCACAGGTCTTATGACAAGCAGTTGAGGGAACTGGGGTTGTTCAATTTGAAGAAAAAGAGGCTCAGGGAAGGTCAGGGAAGGTTTAGATTTGACATTAGGGAAAATTTCTTCGTGGAAACGATTGTCAAGCATTGGAACAGGCTGCCCAGTGAAGTGGTGGAGTCATTGTCCCTGGAAGTATTAAAAAGATGTGTACATGTGGCACTTAGGGACATGGTTTAGCATGGATTTTGTAGCACTGGTTTAATGGTTGGACTTGATGATCTTGGAGGTCTTTTCCAACCAAAACATTTCCATGATTGTATGATTTAAAATATTTTCAGAAAAATGTGAAAACTTGTTGTTGTAACGAGATTCAGGAAAAAAAATAAAATTGGGATGTTTTGGGTTTTTTTCAGGGAATGAAAAAAAAAATGAAAAAACCCCACCAATTTCAATTTTATGGAAATTATGTATTCAGGGTAGCTTTTGAATATTTTAGAGAGAAAATATTTTACCAAAATGCTTTCTTTTTTCATTTTAACCCAGAACAAAATTTGAAAACTGGAAGATTATGTAAAAAACTGAAAATACAGTTTTGACCTAACTCAGGAAGAGATAAAATGAAAGAAGACTAATCACATGCAGTTTTAACGCTTTTTCCTTTTAAGTGTTTTTTTCTTTTTTTTTTACTTATTATTATCCTTGATTAATCATATAATATAATAAGTAAAACTTCTCTATAAAACCAAAAATAATTTCTCTTATTTTCTGCACAGAAAAATCAAGTAGGAAAAATTGAGTACAGAATTTGCATAACGGAGCTCACTAGTGCCGCGTGCTTCATATTTGGGATGCTCTGTGTTCTCTTAAGATCTGTAGTTCTGAGGCCTTTTCAAAAGGTTGACCTGAATTACTAACTCCAACTTTAACAGCAAGGGAGAAATAGTGGGTCTTTTGAAGTTAATAGCCAAACTTTCAAGGTTTTCAAGGGAGCTAGTTTTTCATCACAAATCTATCTAATGTAATAAAATCTAGACCATTTAATCCCTAGTCCTGGAATTTAAGCACTGGACTTCCTTTTTACACTTACCACTGAATAGTTTAGAATTGTAAAGAGAATATTTTTTCCCCTATTGATGTAACATCTCAGGAATTGGCAAATCTAGGTGGTCCTACCACCCCTAAGAGAACTAAAATTTTTTAATGGAAATTGGAGCATAGATGAATGAGCTAACAGCAGGGTTCAATTTTAATGACAGCAACAAGGAATTCTGTAATTAAGCACATTAAGGCAGAACAACCTCTTTGAATTTCAGAACATCTCTAGTTCATGCTCTAACATCCGTTTTTCTTACATTGCTTTAATCCGCATCCTCCCTTCAGGCATCTTACACTAAGGGCTTGACAGACTCCTAGCTGACAGTAGCTGGCATCCTTTTAATTGACAAGGGAGACCACTGTTGAAAGAGATTGGGAAGAGCATTCTCTCTTCCCTCAGGGTCTAAATGCTCTGCTTTTGCAGAACTCCTGCAGGACCTGCGAGCTATAAACTTGACCTGAAAACACAAGTTTTGCAGAATCCAAGAATAGCCCACCTGAGCTTCTCATATGCTTTAGACTCTTTTACTCTGGATTTTGCCCAGTGTCCCAAGGAAAAGAGGTTTGGTATTTTATTCATCATGGGACTGTTATTTCAGCAGAAAGTGAAATAATTCCATTTTCACAAAACAATTAAGCATATATTTATGCCTCACTGAAAGCACATGCAAATTAGGGTTTATCTAAAACTTCTTGTGCATATGGTTATGAGGTGTAAGAACACATCCATATTTTTAGCTGCATCAGGCCCATTGAATGCACCTTTGAGAAACATAAACATGATATAGAAAAGTGTTTGTATTGTTCATAGGCAGTAAGAAAATATTTTATGCCCCATTATACCAAATGTACTCACAAATTTGTCCTGCAGTTTTGCTGGCTTTCTTTGACTAACTTCTACCATATGCATAAAAACTGTTTGGACTGTACACTTCTGGGTTAGGAACTTTACCTTCCTGTTAGTATTCAATGCATCTGGTGCCATGTGAGTAAGAGCAGTGTTTTTAATCACTTGTTCAGCCACTTCCATGATCTCAGTTATTTCACTCAGTTTGCTGTCTATGATTTATCATTCTTGATTGTATTTAGCTTGCTGAATAGCCATTACCTGGTGATCTGCTCAGATTAATAGTATGGATGCTTTCCAAAGCAGACTGTTTGATGTCTGTTGTCAATGTGCTACATTTTTTGTGATCTGTTCTCATAACCAATATTCATGGTTAGGTGCTGCTGACTGAAACATCACACGTGGGGTTCAAGAAAGACTGAACTCCAAGTTGTCAGGGCTATTATAATGATGGTAGAATGATTATGATTAAAGCTAAAATGATATTTCCACTTCTGCAGCCAGTGTTCTTGATTTTATTATTTGAGCCTTCCAAAGAATGAAAATGGATTATCCAGATGATTTTTTTCCCCTTTCTTTTTTCCTAACAAAAATCCCCAACAAACCCAATGCTCTAGTTCCAATAATCTATTCTTTCTTTGCTTCTAAGACAGCTTTCTTTGCTTCTAAAACCACCTTCTGTGGATAAAATTCTAGACAAACTAATGTGGTCAAACAAGCAACTGATAAAGATGTAAGACCCACACTGGGCCTTGTTATTAACAGACTTTTGAAAATAGAAGCCTTGCTGAGATGTCTGAAGCCATTAATGGCACTGATATTTCTCATTATTGGCTTAACTCTGTATCGTATTTGCTAATAATTTTAAATTCCAATACCTCCTTCAATTCAGTGGGGGCATTGAGCTCGTTACAGATTAAAAATGAAAACTAGAGAAACTTCTGAAACAGCAGGAATTATTACTACTCACAATCATTGTCCTTCTTTACTTCCTTGCTGTACCTGTTGGTTTTATTTGCTGAAAATAGAAAAGCAGACCACGTGTTCAAAAAAACTTCACATTTTTCGTCAGAAAGATATGCTCTAGGATACTGTATTCTATGAGGAATTGGAAGCCTTAGGTTTAATACTGGAGAAAAATATACGGAGTGTAGTGACAAGAACAAAATAAATGTTACAAATCACTTTCAAGATGAGATGCACCTATCAAAGAAGAATCTTCTCAAAGGGAAGTGGTCTCCTCTAGCAGCTTATTCCAGGACTCTTAACCTGGACCCTACAGTGTCCAGCACTCGCCTGGCACACTGTCCCCAGCAGAGGACTCCCCAGCACCGACAGACACTCAGCACTGCATTCCCCCCCCACCTACCTGCCGCCAGGACAATATTTGTTTCCTCAACCTGCAGGAAGCTGAATACATAGATAAACCACACTATTTTGCACACCTCTGTTTTGAAGAGCTGTCCAGGATAAGTAATGTCGGCTGGTGTTGTGAGAGTCTCTAATTATTTTTTTGCTCAGAAACCACATGCAAACTAGTTGGCCCTTGCTGTCTCTTGTCATCTGATGTTACAAAGCAATCTACACTGTCTGTGAGCTTCAGAACACATACTGACAAAAGAAGTAGTTTCCCTGGTAACAAGGACCATATGAAAGCTCTCAGAACATATCCTCCCCAGGAGTTAATTTGTTTCAGATGGGAAAGGTGATTACTTATAAGAAAAAAGGGAAAACAGCTGAGCTATTTAAAGATGAAATAGTAAAGAGTAAGCAGTGTTATTTGTTCCACTTCCACTGTTTTCATTCATATGCACATGATATATATGTTTATATATATAGAAATATATACATTTTTGTATGAGCTATCATTGCATAAGTGCTAATACAAGCATGCAATAGACTCAGTAGTAAAGAACTTCTCTGAGGTCTTCATTACAGCACCAAAAGTGAAAAAATAATTTATCAAATGTAAGTTTGAATATTTCACAAATATAGGATACAAAAATACGAAAACACTACAGAACATATGAATACAGGTCTAGCCAAAAGATTAGGATATGCAATACAATGGGATTGTCAAATGTAAAGAAATAAAAAGCAGAATAAATAGTGGCAACAGTCTCAGTAACATTCAAAAACAAAGCTGTGTATGTGAGTATAATGCTCACATGCAGATAACTCTTTCAGGAAACATGCAGATAACTCTTTCCTCTAGCATAACCAGAAGTATTATCGATCTAATGGTCTTCCAAATGTGGAGAGTGGGTTACTAATGATTTATGTCTCACTAGGCTTTTCAAACAAATGCTGTGTGACTGTGATTGAAAGCAAAAATTGCTTGTGCATTTGAGAGCTGGAGGGCAAATGGTGTCCACAACTGGGTATGGTAGAGGCAAGGAATTGTTGCACAAGTAATTTTGTTAAATGTGATCAGTGCAATTAACACTTGGGATGAGCACTGTATCCAGAGTAGGTATTTTTCAACTGCTTATTCATTATATCCACAGAGATCCTTTGTTGTAACATTTCAGTGAATGAGGATTCCTCTATGCTTTATAAAGACCCTTCTCTTGGAAAAAAAAAGTAAAATGAAAGGTCAAGACATTGCTGGGAAGTAGAGCAGCAAATAATTCAAATATCTTTAAGCTGAGAACTATGACTACCTAGACGAGATTATTGAAACCAAAGGGTTTTCTTTGTTGGAATTTCAGAGTTTTTCATCAGCTTGGGTATTTATGTAGGGTTTGTTCTTTTTGATTGTTGTAGTTGTTGTTGTTTGGGGTTTTTTTGTTCGCTTGTTTGTGGGTTTGGGTTTTTTTTGTTTGTTTCCTGGTTGGCTGATATTTTTTTGGTTGTTTTTTACAGACCTGTGGGGAAAAAAGTGCAGAAATTACAGATTTGCCTTGGCCTTCACAGAACACTAAAATTGTTAAAGTTGAAGTAGGTGAAATTATAAAGGTCTTGATCTCTATATGCTTATCAAAACTGTGATTATTTATCTGCTTTTTTTCGAGAGAGTACAGCAGTAGCAATTCCTTCATAAAGTTACATATTTTACTTTTTCTTGTTAGTTCTCAACAGTATTAGTTCTTTCAAGTTTTCATAGACAGTGTAAATTTTTTTTCTGTTTCAGCTAATGAAGGTATGAAAATTAATACCTGCCTGAGAAAGTTATAAAGAAGCAGTTAATAACAATGGATATATTTCAAACCATTTTATTGAGTAAAAAACCTAAAGATGTGACACTGTCTCTTTAACATCTCTGTTCCCGAAACAGAAGACGTGAGTTAACTGTTCCTACAATTTAGCTATATATTTAAAATTTATAGAAAGGAATTCCTATAAATCGTACGTTCTGCAGTGTGCCACACCTCAAATTATCTGGAAACCTGAGCTGAGCTCTGGCAGGAATCTGTGCTTTTCTTGCCGTAGAGTTCTGCTTTCCTGGAGTACGTGTATTCCAGAATTTCCTCATGCTCTCAAAGTGTTTCTGGTTACAAATCAAGACAGTCCTTCTGGTTTTAAAAGATGCGACTGACTTGGAGTAAAACTTTGAGGAATGTCTAGAACGTCTTCTCTCAATTTTAAAAGTGATTTAGGCACACTAGTCTAGAGATATATAGAGTCACCAAAAGATTTCCAACATGCCTGAGAAGCTAAATATTCTTCTGCATGTACCCATACTTGGGATGAACTGTTCTATAATTCAACTCTCCTAGATCCCAATGTGAGTGATGTCATGGTTTAGGAATGGTATTCCCCAATTTAGTGTTTCCACTGAAACACTCCAAACCATGTGCCACTCACTCACTCTCCCCTCACCCTCCTCCCCTCTGCTGTTTCCAGTAAATTAAATAAGAAATAAACCACAACAGCAACAATATTAATAACAGAGCATAGGAGAGAGGCAAATGATTCACTCTCAAGTGCTCACCACACAGAGCTCAGCAATACCTGACTATTCATCACATTCCCCTCCCCGCCCTTCCCTGCCCCTGACGTGAGGTAGTATAGGATAACCTCCGGGTCCTAGCTCTGCCCCTCCTGGCTACTGCAGAAATTAACCCTGTCCTGGCAGGAGCCAGAACTTGAGATGTCTTAAACCTTTCCATCAGCTTTTCTGTCAAACTCTTTCTATCTGCACAGACGCTGGTGATGGATCAACCACCTGGGACTGAGTTTGTTTTCGTATGAACCACTGTAGACACTTTGAAAGTTTAAAATATTTCTTTCTTTTTTCCCCCCTTTTCTTTACAGCACAACCCCTGTAATATCACATAGTAAAAGTATTTAGAAAGTGTATTGGCTAATGTACATGAAATGAGACACCTGATTTCTGTCTCCTTCTCAGAGTCTTTCTTACTACTAAAAGTCCTTGAATTCTCTCAGGCTTGTTTTCTAGGGAAGATAAAATCTCCCACATGTTTATCTTCCCACTTTAGAGTCTTTGCCACTACTAAGAGTCTGTGGATTGAGGAGCCCAATCTCCTTCAAGGAAGATAAAATCATATTGTCATTTTACTGCTGTACTTTCTTTTTCTGAAGGGCTGCCTCCTTATAGAAATGACCTCTCTCTTCTAAAATAATTTGTGACACATTTTTCATTTCTGTTCTTTGCCTGGTAATTTCCATTCCATGGCTGCCTTCTCTCCCTCACCCATTACTTTTGGACAAAGAGTCATTAAAAGTCAATTATGTAATTAGTAGCAACCTCATTGCCCTGCCAGTTATCATGGAGGAACTCCTTCCTGTTGTCTTTGAGGTTTTATTTTGCTGTAAAGTGGAGGTTCTAAAATACAGATGACAATATCATAAAGGAAGATGACAAATTAAAAAAGTAAAAATTAAAAATAAGTGACCGCCACTATTAGTATGGAAATATCTTTTGCTCTCACACTAAATATTAATTATTCTTGTTGCTTTTGAGGATTTTTTTCTGTCCTAAATAGGTGTCTTTGGGGATTTTCATATAGTCCAAAGAGAACTGAGACATACTATTGAATTAAAAAGTTAATTCATACTCTGATATGAAGCAATGAAACCTCATGGCAAAGAAAATCCTCTATGTTAATATATAAGCAGAGCTTTTTGTTCCTCTAAAATCGATTCAAGATGCATTTTATCCAATTTTTCCAAGGGGCAGAACTAGAATATATGCCATTAGAATAGCTGTTGATACCATAAAGCCATCAAATAAAGAACATAATTTCAAACTCAACAGTGGAATCCTGTCACAAACTAAACACTCCATCTGGTGCCATTTAACTGAAATAACTTCTTCAAGGCACCACTCCCATGAAACATACAAACTTCAAACAACATTATTTTACTACAAATGTGGGCTATAAAACTTGATAGAAAAAAAGGAAACCATAAAGTCCTCAAGTTCCCTCTGAGCCTGAGCTAGAATCCAGATCTTCCTGAATTAAGTCACTTTCAACATGTTGCAACAGACTGACGGTCCCAGCAGATTTAGGTTTTATTTTCATAATTCATTCTCAGTTTGGCTGGGAACAAAGTAGCCACCTCCACATTTTTGGCAAGAAAACTTTCTTGACTGGAACAAAGGTTCACCTCTTCAATGGGGTGTTTGGTGAGAGACCAGGAAAAAAATAATATCTGATTTCCCTTACACTTGACTTCCCTTTTTTTTATTTTCAGGCTTTAGTAAAAACTCTCTCTTCCTCCTTCAAATCCTCCAGTCCAGCTATAATTGCTTTGTTAGCTCCTTTTTGATCCACTCACATACCAAATATTTTATGTCTGCTTTACAAATATTGTATTTTTAATGACACCAAAACCTGTGAGGTTTGGAAGTAATTTTTTGTGCCTCAACTTCCCAGTTTACTAGAATCATAAATTCTTTTACTCCCAGGAAGATTATTATGCCAACATCATAAACCTGCATTTTATTTTTCAGCATAACAATGTGTTTTCTTTTCTTTTACAAGACTTAAAAAATTCATCAAAAGACTCTGCTCAGTATATAACTCTTGTCTCTACAATGTCTTTTCCTTGAATATTTTTCTATTCTAATTATGTATCAATGCTGTAGACCCTCTCCTCCCACTAATCAAATTTAACCTCACCACAGCCAGCATGATACTTCTTCCATTGTAGATTCCCACATATTTATTAGTATTATAAAGAACTGGGAAGGGATTGCTACAATAATTCAGCCTTCATAAACTAAATATGACTGCTGTTCCTGCACTAACCTGAAAGAAAGCACAAGAGATTTTTGGTGCTAGTTTATAACTGTAAAAATTATTCTGTGCAAATTTATTTTTACACCAGTCTGAGGAAAAATGAGAAATGCCTAACTACTCAGATAGCAAAACTCACAGCTTAAGGACGCGGGATCTCTGTAGACTTCTACAGAACACCACAAACATACTGCCACCTACAATAAATTTCCCCTGACACAGATCATCTGCCTCATTTCCCTCTGAAATAGAAACTGCACAAAAAAAACTAATGGAAATTCTCTGGCTTAGGAGACTAACTTAGAGAATTAATGGTCTATTTGGAGCTTGAAAGAAGCCACGTTTTACCTGAAAGTCATGAAAAAGAGTGGACTTGAAGAGGAAGAATTTACAGACTGTGCTGGAAAACTACATGCTTTGAACCCAAATGAGAACAAAGAGCTACAGCTTTCACAGTGTACTGTTATCCATGACATTAAAGTTAGGGATGATTAAAAAAAAATGTATCTACTGAATATGGTACAGACCAGTGAAAAAATTCAAGCAAAAACCAACAACAGCAACAAATTAAAAAAAAAAAACTTTTGAGAAAGTTGCAACAAACTGAACAGAGAGTTTTACATTACATTACTGTTCCCAACTTTATCCCACACAACCTATAATAGAGTAAATTTGTTATTAGACAACTCCATGGTGCTACAGGGGAATTACATATCATAAAAAACTAATAGAAATTTTAATAGTGGTGACGTACCAAGGCCAATTTTAAAATGCTTATAACTGTATTTTAAATTCCATAGTACTTGTAAGGATATATCTAAGGCTTTAACAGAATGAGATGCTGAGGGAAGCTCTCAAGGGTTCCTGGGAGCAACTTGTTAAAATTCTGTCACCAAATTGAAGGGAAATTGAGATTAATTTTAAAGCCTCTAATGCAATTCCTACTTTCTCTGGGTAGAAAAAACCATCCCCACTAGAAATGATTGGTCCCCAGTAGTCATGAAAACAACTAACAAAGAGTAATTTATTTTGCTTTTGGAATGCCCAGCACTAGTCCCAATTACATTATCAAAAATGTCTTGGGGATAATATAACCAAGGCACCTACAAGGTCTTTATGTACACCCTTGTTCAATTACATGAGCTGAAGCTTATGCAGTTGTATCACTAGAATGCATATGCTTTTGTTTCCTTGATTGAAGGAAGACTTGTGAGGATTTTTTGTTTATTTTAAAGAGTAAACATATCAATAGATTTTTCTGGTATAGCTTTCTTCTTGAAGCATGAGGATGTAACTTTAACAGAAGCTATATGAGAAAATGTATGTTGGTGCCTGATAGACGTAGAATGAAAAAATTAATGCATTACAGCATTAATTCCTGGATGTATCTTAATACGTATTGTTTTCCAGATGATCTTAAAGACTTTGTGATTGACTTGGAAACAACTTTGTGCTTTCTTTCCATTTTACTCTGTGCACTATTATGCCTTTTACCTATATGGAAGGAGCTCCTGTGTGAAAATTCAGACTCCATGCCTATAAACACAGGCACTTAAGCAGTTGAATAGTCCCATTGCTTTCAGGAGGACCACTGATATATTTGAAGGGAAGTATTCACATCTGCATTTGCAAAAAAGCAGTTTAATGAAAGTGCCATGGTCAATGTGGATTAGCTTTATAAATTAATTTCTGTTCCAGAGAAGAGGCTGCATTCTATCTCTTCCATAGCAGTGGTATGTTTACATGCTCTTTTTTCTCGGCAGCCATACAATCCTAGCTGTGGACAGACCTTATACACCATTCTAAACCTTAGAAATCACCGTGGCTTTTGCAGGTTCTGTCAATATGAAAACACTGGTGGAGGATTCATATTTTTCCAACACAATTTTTTTGTATCTTTTGTTTTGAACTAAGGTAAAGTGTGAACATTGAAAAAAAATTTAAAACATAAGCAAGAACAAATAGTTTAGAGGAATACACTACCAAGGCAAGACCAATAAAATACCTGTAATAGATGATATTCTAAAAAGAAACCCTGATTTCTAAAAAGAAACCCTGATTTCTAAAAAGAAATATTTACTCTTAGTACAAAACTTACAAAGTATACCCTGAAGTTATTCATCAGCCAGTGTTAAGTTGCCCTGCATATTGAGAGAAATTTAAAAGGCCACTATAGCAGAGAAAACTAAGTATTCATCTTGAAAGCCACTGAAACTGTTTTGGTAAAATTAGGTAGCCAAACCCCAAAATGTTTATTCACCAAGGGCATTCTAAAAGTATTTCCTAATGTAGTACTAGTATGCCTCTTTTTAAAGGCAAAGGACACAATTTATTATTTACAACAGAGGCAAGACAATCCGTTTGAATAAATACTTTAACATTAAGCTATGTGTTTTTCTCTGTAAGAAATATATAGATGCGTTTCACATAGAATTTCAGTGGTGGTTTATTCTAATACTCACACATTGCGACAGAGCTCTGTAATTTGATTCAGACAATTTCCATGAAGATGTAGTAAATATTCAGATTTTTCAGCTGTACCCACCTTGAATATCAATAACAATATGGCTTTTGGCTTTAATAGCAGCAAATCAGTGACATGTTACAGCTTATACAAATGAACATACAGTAGCTGAGAAAACAGGAGCTTAGTCTGAATACTCTGTCAGCCTGAACTCTGTCTTCTTACCTCTCTACATTAAAATACATTTTTAAGTACATGAGTGCATAGTACTACTTTTATTAGATAACTAATAAGGCAACAGACAAGACATTTTTTGAGAACTGTTACCTTTAGGTTGAGTGAAAGCATGAACGATTTTAGTTCAAAAGGCAAATTAATGAAAATAATAGAATACTTCTATCAGGGTTATACCTTTGTCGCACCACAGTTAGAGACTTACCACATTTAACTGATCATATAGTGGTACTAGCACTGCCTGATACGTATATAACATATAAGCAATGTAAAATTATTTCATTTTTCCAATTAAATTGAACAACTGTATACAAACCAGGAGTTTCCAAAGCCTGAATCTAAGTTTATGCCCATTAAAATCAATAAGATCTCTGTAAGAATTAGATTTTACTTGAAAAATATTATGCATTTTTGACTATCCCACCTTTAATCCTTCAGATATTTTAATTGCACAGCTGGTGCATTGTATTTCAATCAATCTACATTTGTTAAATACTCTATCCATGCTCCAAAGCACTGGCATAATTCTCTCTGAAATCAATGTGTAGGGGGGAATAAACTTTTATTCAGTTATACAACTGATAACACTGCACCATACATTGCCACAATACATCTCTGTTTCTGCTGGTTTAAAGAAGGTTAAACTATGCTAAAACAGAGTTCAGATGTTCACCATATGTAAAAAAACCCTTCAAAGTAAATGATGTAGGGCAATGGTCAGTCCTAAAGAGAGCACAATCTGTAAACATCACTTGAACAGACCAAGTTTTAATTTTACAGATTAAAGAAGCTGTGACAACAGAAACACAAGACTGGGTTTTGTGCCAGTTCTCCATAGGCTTCAAAATCATCATATGAAACACTATACTCTTGAAGCCATTTTTTTGAATTTCAGAGGGATCTTTGTCATTAGTTTCAGAATGTAAGTCATAAATACAGCTGATGCACGTGATCTGTAATTTGTAATTCCAACTTTCACCAACATCTTTGTATATCTTCACATTTTTTCCAAAACTGGCAAATCCCTCAGTTCTTTAAAGAAAATTGCACATATGCAAACAGTCAAATATCAGACCTATATAGATGGTTTTTAACAGTAGTTAATAAACATTATATATTTGGTACAAGCTACAGATAAGTGCAGCATTTTAACTAGCATTTATGACCAGTGGTCTTAGTTGGCATCTATGATCACATCAAGGAATGTGGTTTATGGCATGAGATGTATGGCATAAGCATCCTGTCTCCAGACACAAAAGTATTGGTGAAATGGTGCCTCAGAGATAATAAATGACAATTAGCAACCTCAAATCTTAATCAGAAAAATGAAAATCAACTAATCAGAGGAAGATCCTACTGCTATCCTGCAGTTTCAAACTCTTTGAAAGCATATGGGTATTTCAAATATGTGCATACATGCATGTATACATCTATGCAAAATACAGAAACTCAGGTTGTGACATTCATAAAGAAATACAGCAAAGCTGTTATAAGTCCTCTGATGTTGCTTAGCCCAGAAAATACACCTGTTTCATCCTAATATAACTGAGATAATTTCTTTAGTCTGAGAATTTACGGCTGTCCTGCAGTTGAAGTTGCCCAAGAACTAGAGAGTAGCCTCTAAAATTGGGGTTGCAAATCCTGTGTACAGATGGAACTGTAGAATTTTAGAATTAATGTCACTCTCCATTACATTTAAAATTTATGTCTTCATTCAACTGACATGTATTTTTATAATTAGTCCTTTGTCAAATCACAGCCCTGACAAAAGAATTAAGAAACCAAAGGTGAGCTGCTATGGACTTGAAATTTGGCAAAGTACTCTTAAAATCACCCTTAGGAAGATGTGAGATGATATTACTCCATGCGGTCCCAAGTGACCACTGAGAGATTTGTTATTTTCACTTTAGGCTATCCCCTTTTTCTCTGCAGACTGAATTTTAAAGATGAAAACAGTATAGTTTAAGGACAAAGGTTCAACCTGAACATCCAGTTTCCCCGTGGGTTTCAGGGAAATAGTATTTGTGATCTTGTGCCTAAAAATGAATTGAATGTAACACAGCAGGCAGTGGGTAACACAATACTGACATTCAAAAACAATTAAAGTGGCCCCAGCTTTATTAATAACAAGGGAATATTCTGTTTTCTAAAACAGATGCTTTAGTTATACCACAGAAATTTAATACAAAGCAGTTGTTATAGAATCAAGGCATATAGTTCATAATGGTGCAAATTATTGATCATTTTCTTGATTTGCTTTATTTGATCATTCACCCATAGTCTTTCAGAGGCTATATTAATTATTTAAGCCTGAGATATGTGATAATAGCTAATTACTCATTAATACAAGTCACAGGAACAGATCTTTTGATGGGAAGAGTAGATTTTATCCCATGTACCAAAGTGAGAAATTAAACTAGATAAAGCCACAACTCTTTAAGGTATTTGGAGGCACATGATTTCACAGACCAATGAAATTTTATGTAATGGAAATTCATAAGAAGAAATAAACAAAATAAGAAAAAATTTCTTCTCATTTTCTTACATATTGCTTAAGCAAGATTGTGGTTGGAAGCTGGAATTTCTGTCATGTTTCCACAGATACATTCTGCAAATATATTCTTACTTCATTAAAAGAACATTTCACCCACTAACATATCCAAATTACATTCTGTCCTGCTGTTATGCTTCTTTAAGATAAGTTGGTATTTTCAAGGGACAATCAAAATATTTTGGTAGGTTTGCTAGCACTTAATTTAAAATGTAGCTTGGTCTATGCAGACCTTTTATTTGCATAAGACCTGTGTCACTCTCCTCAATAATTCTCTTTCTTGGCTTTTTTGTCTTTCACATCAAGCATGAACTGTCCTTGGCCTTCAACTTGTCCTTCTTTGTTATCCCATTGTAGCCTGTCTCAGCCTCTGGACTACTTTCTCATAGCTTCTGTGTACCTGTTTGTCCTGGAATCAACCCCATGTGCTATTTATATTAAATAACATAACTTTTTTAAATTAAATTTTTCTGTCAACTAATGGTAACTAATTTCAACAAAGAAGCTGTCTGCTCAAATGGAAACACAGCAACATTTTGGGGTGGATCTGTCTGATCTACATATTTAGACTGTGAAATCCGCATGGCAGGAGCTATGTCTCCATCTCTTCCTGATTCTGTGAAGCAACACAATGTTGGCACCTAGCAAATTTGTAATAACAATAATAAGCTGTATTTTGCCAGGCATGATCTAATGATATCCTTTCTAGGTTATGTGGCAAGTATCAGAGACAAAAGGTACTT
Organism: Myiozetetes cayanensis; assembly: GCF_022539395.1. NCBI lineage: Eukaryota > Metazoa > Chordata > Aves > Passeriformes > Tyrannidae > Myiozetetes > Myiozetetes cayanensis. Next base: position 29,879,283 of record NW_026086604.1, on the reverse strand, counting down.
TTTTCCTTAAGTGAGGATGGTTTCTCAGAAATATTCACATTTTAAATGGTAAAAAAAAGTAATTTTTTTTTTTCATTTAACCAAACTTATTTTTCAGACTAAAGCTGTTTAAACAATACAGCTGACCAAGCTGACCTGATTCTCACCTCAGATAACTGGCAAAAGAGGCACTTTCAAATCTGGGACTTCAAAGTGTTCCAGAAAATTCTCACAAGGACTGCTGTTCACATTTATAGGTAAATTAGACATTAAAAAGGACACAAATGAGCTCTAAACACAGGGAATTCTGAACTTAAAGTTAAAATAATGATAATTAAATCATTATAATAATAGTAAAACTATTCCTCCTTGATTCTCTGGCTTTGTAACCTTTGACTGCCTTGGACTGTTCAAGATCGTAAAGTTAAGTACATCCATACGTATTTGGAAAACTTAGGCCTAATTTTATGTTTTTTACAGCAAAGAGTTCGGCTTTTTCAGTGTTGAGATATCTTTTTCTTCCCAGAACCCAAACTCCTTATGTGTAAATCAATGTTAAAAAGTATTAATTATTTTCCCTAATTTGGTGTTAATATGTGGTATAATCCAAACCTTTAAAAGTCTGTCCTGAAAAGCTTCCACATATCAATGCTGGAGGCACACAATACCTGAGGAAAGGCTGCTCATCAAGTGTTCTTGCTTTACTTTTGAGAGTGATGCTTTGCTGGTTCCCTCTGTCCCACCACGGCCACTCAGAAATCCGCTACACAGCCTGCCCTGCCAGCTAGAGAATCTACACCATGGGGTGTGTGCTGGGAGAATCTACATGGGTAGGAGAACACTTGATAGAAGAGGTTATAAGGCCGACAGCAAAAGCAGGGAAAAACTGAAATGCCACTTTGTTGGGCCAAGGATTTTGTCAGGTTTCATGTCAATTGCACCACCTTTTGTATTATTTGTAGGGAGTTAATAACAGATGCCATTGGTACATTCATTGGTACACAACACACATAAATTTATTAGGTAAATACTTTAAGAATAAAGACATAGGGACTGTCCTGACAAATAGCAGTTTTACTCTTGCCTTTTAAAAATTGTTAGGTCAGTGAAACAGCATGTTAAAAATCCCTCTCTAAATATTTTATGTTATTGCTTCAGAAGATTGCAATAATCATAGAGAGCCTAGAGCTACCAACCACCATTATCATCTCAGCATTGCAGCAAGTTTCACAGCAACGGATTTAATAAAACCAAATCTGTCAGAAGTATTTTTAAGGAAAGCATTGACCGGGCATATGTTTTCAGGTAACTCTTCCCATCCACATACCAACTGTTCCTTCATCATGAAAGTATTTTTTATACAGCTAGGTATTTGTATACATTTTAGCTTTCATATGTATATATGTATATATGTATATATGTATATATGTATATATGTATATATGTATATATGTATATATGTAGATACTATACATTTTAAACATAAACTGAGAAACATTTCTTTCTATCGAGGAAGGCACATATTTTACATCAGAAGCAGTGAAGTATTAAACAAAACACTTGAATAAGTGAGCCTTGGCTCACTCACAAATATGTGAAGGATGAGCCTGATCTTGGAACTTTTGCAAAGCTTACTGAAGGCAATAAAAAAATCTTCCGTTCATTTTTCAATGTGCTTTTTGCAAGGTTTTTCACCCTTCAAGCATGTTGTCCTTAGACCCATAATGAAATAATTACGGTGCTAAGCATACTTTGTATTTTGTTCTGAATCAACCGATGAGATATGAAGAAGTCAGAAGAGAAAATTATTCAGAATGGTTAACTGAACACTAATAAGCTGTGATGTTTTTGGGTTTTTTTCCTATTTATATCCAGAATTGTATACCCCTTCTTATAAACTCTCCCAATAAATTCCAATGTCAGGATCTGATTATGAATAATAAGTTCATCCAGTGGATTTTGGATTGAGCCCAAAATCCAAATCAATAGTTGGAGCAGTCATAAACATGCAACAGAGCTTTTTTTTAGTTACCAGTGATCTCACACATCAACTGAAATGATGATTAATGACAATTTCTTATACTAATATGTTGAATACCTGCCTATAGAGCATCCACATTACAATGTATTACTTGAGCACTTACCTGGACTTTTAACTGTTTCATAGATAAAGGGGTTGCACATAAGCTAATGACCAACTATCTTCTGACTGAATTCTTCAAGGGTAAATGGAGCAAAAGGAGCCAGTGTTACAACTGGAAAGAACAGCAAGTGTCCATGGTCAGTGTTTATAAAGAAAATAAGCAAGCATGCAAAACTGTAGGGTACTGCTCCCTGCTGCTCCTGGCCCTGGTCACTTGGGCTCTTCTGCAGAAGTCCCTGCAGATCCTTTATGCTGGACAAAAAAATAAATTATGCTGAAATTCCTGAGAATGTCCTTTGTGAAAGTTGTGTTGGCTGGCTTCTCTGGTTCACCAAACCACCAATTAGCCTCTGACAACAACCTCAAGAACCCAAAAGGGGGGCGAGGGGTAAAATTGTTTGGGCTGTTGTGCACAGACTGAACCAATCAGCCTCCTGATCTGTCTGTCCTCAAATTGTATAGACACCTTTAAAACTGAAGTTGTACTATCCTGTGCCTGAACACTTTGTAAAGGCGGCAGTGTTTAAACGGAGAAAAAGACTGAGCTTCCAAATGAAAATATTTAATTTTTGCAAACATTATTAATTTCAATGGGAATCTTATGTAAGTGGACCTAGATCAGGCCTCGAATTAGGCAAATCATATAATGAGAAATGGCAGCAGAAAATGAATGTAGACAACAGAAAGAAAAGCCTACAGGAAAAAATGAGTGGAGAAAGCTATGTTAGAAGAGCACAATTTGAGAAGCAACAGTTTTTTAAAAACTTATATTCATTAAGAACAGATTAAAAATGGATAAAAGACTTAAATGGGAGTTTTGATAAAAGATCTGATGTTGTAGGAGGTTGAGTGACTCCCAAAAGGAAAATGACCTCTCATTAGTAGGAGGCAACACGAGCAGAGGGAAAAAAATGAAAGGGCTAAGGGCTAGACAACAGAACACGAATCACAAAAAAAAAAAAAAAAAAAAAAAAAGGGAGAGTAACAGAAAGGAGGGATGAAGAGATGAAAGCATGACCGTGATGGCTTGAACTCTGGGTATGACAGGGAGCTACTAGGCTGCCTCCCAAGGGGAGAAGCTGGGCATCTAGTGCAGGGAAATTACAGGAAAGTGGTTTGCATAAAAGGTAGAGACAAATACATAGATGAAGACAAAAAGGAAATTTAAGGGAGACTTTATTTAGAAATTTAATGATTCAAAATGCAGCTCAAAATTTTGCACACTCGGATGTTTATATATAAACTAAGTTTATCAAAAAACTAGTTTCTGTCAAAATATTTTCCTCAATATTGCTTAAGTAGAGACTTTTTTCATACTTTAAAATATAAAAATAAAAATGAAGGTTGTCTAAGCAAGAGGAATTTCAGGTATTACAAGATATCTCAAAAATGAAAGATTTTATGAAGACAAAAGTTTATAAAATAATAAATCCAGAAAACAGTAAATATTTTGTAACTTTAAAAATAAATGAAAATTTCTGTAATTACAATGAATTGTTTTTCTAAAGAAAGCCTTCCTTTAAAATAATAATCAAATCAAAGAAACAAGTCTCTCCTTTGTGTCCTTATAAATGTAAGGTAAATATGAATTCCTCATGTTACTAGTTTTAGGAATACTACATGAGCTAATAATCCACCTTATTAATTTGAAATTAATTTTATAATTCAGAAGAGTCAAGTGTTTGTCTGCAATTTTAAAAATAGGAATGTACTTCATCGTAACTGGAATGTAACTTATGAGCACTGAATCAAAACGTTATCACTGTCATGGACTTTCCCCTTCTGTGAAGTATGGGTAGATTATTTTGATGTCATTCCTCCATCTCTGCTACCCAAATTGCAAGTTCCTTGATGAAGGGAGTCTATCTTGCTATTTTTCTATGGAGTGTCAGGCAGAATGAGAATTTAGTCTCACCTGCAGCTTCTAAAATAAAAATTATTGAAAAGAAAACCATGAACATTCTGTTCAAAGCTATCCACAGATGCCATATTCAAAAGAGCTATGAATGGCAAATATTGACTCAGTGTATTCCAGATAAATTAGAATAAACCCATTGTCCTGTGCAACATTAGGATCAAAAAATGTCACAATCTCATAGTAAGACATAAGGATCCATTTTTTCTTCAATCCCATAGTCTGGAATCATTCCTAATCCTAAATTGTAAACTTATTGTTGTCATATCTTTAGATGTTAGCCACCTCAGCACATTTCAACATAATTATGAGTTGTGATATTGGTATTTTAACATGCAGTATATCTGTATAATTGCAATCTATATCTCAGAGCTCACTTTTCAACTCCTAAATTGAACTACAAACCTCTCTGGTACTGTTTATGGAAAATTCCATATGTTTTTAAGACTTTTGACCTAGATTACTTAATATTTTCCAAACAAGAATTTCCCAGGCTTTACCAAGAGACTTGTTTTGGGAAAAAAAACCACAGGAAATAATAATAAAAATACATTTCACTGTGGGTTTTTTGTTTGTTTGTTTTGTTTTGTTTGTTTGTTTGGGGCTTTTTGTTTCTTTTTTTGAAGGTAAATATCTCATAATACAGAAAAAAAATTTTCTGACAAAATATTGCCACTGTACCAGACAGCCATCTCTAAGGTGAGAGTTGCCAGTATCCTTTTTTTTCTAAAAGTAACATATGAACTCAAATAAACAACAATTTATGATGAGGAAGTTATTAATAAATAAGCTAAGCTATATGAATAATTTTATATGGACACGGTAGCAAAGAAGTGCAATGACAAGGAAGACCTAATAGTTTATGGAACTTGTTTTCTTTATCTTTCTGCAATCCTCAAAATTATTTTTCTGTGAAGGACAAATACAAAGATAAAACCAGGGTCATAATATAAGAAATGCATATTAATTTATAATGTACTGCTTAATGGTTTCAGTTGATGGTAACAGCAGGACTTAGAGCCTTGTGAATTATTATCAAAAGAGGTTGGCTTTTCCGCTGAATATGTGCATGAACAAGCAGTGGTACAAAGCTGAAGAAAAATCTGGAAGTGTCTGATCTCAGGTTACTAGAGTTCTTTTCTTTAAAGTCTTACTTGACCTTATGACGGCATGTGAGCAAATTAGATTTAGCTAATGCTGTTCCCAAGAGCTCTAATTATGGCTCATATGTATATTCTGCAAGTCATTAAAAAAATGCATTTTAACAGCCTTACTGTATACTAATTTGCATGCACATCAAAATAGAATCTGTACAACCAGAATCTGTAGAATGGCTTTAATTCTTCTGAAGCATTTAGATGTTTCATAAATACTCGTAACTATTATTCATTGTTGACATGCTTTTCTTGAACTGTCTGAGCAAGGATAATTTACATTTGTTTTTGGAAGTGGCCAGCACAGATAACTGGTCTGCTTAAGAACATCTACTAACATGAAATATAATTCTTCAAAGAAAATAGCTGAACCAATTGCCCTGGGTGTGACATCTATGGAGGACAACGAGAATACAGTAATGAGAATGGCTTATGCTTGCTATTCCTCATTCACTCTGAAAACTTGTCATAAAAATGGATTACCTGCAGTTCTGTACCGTTTGCAATTCTCATTGTGGTAATAAGACATTAGAAATTTAATGTTTAATATATCCCGTGAAATACAAATAGCATATAAAGATGTGAAGATATCAAAATCTTTGCTACCTCAACTTGTTACCTTTTATTGTGTTTATATTCCAGGCTGACAAATCAACATCACTTGTGATGCTGTCTACTGTTTCAGGTTTCTAGGAATAACATTACATGCTTGCAAGAACCATAGACATCTTCCTGGACAAATGCAAAATGCCCTATTGAAGGTGATAAACATCTTGCTTGGCTGACATTCCCCTGACCTGGGGTTACCTAGCTGATGCTGGGGATGTGTTGTTGTAATCATGGCCTAGTTGCACTTCTCTTTTATTAACTCTAGAGGAAATCCTGAAGCTGATGAGTGTTTCTTCTAATGTGATGTCAGTTCTTGGTTTTCAGTGACCACAAGAAGACCCTCAGCAATTTGTCAAGACAACTTTGTATTTGGCTCATTTACTAATGAGAGTTCAGTATTCCAGACTGAACCCAATCAAACCAGGAATTTGAGGATATAGACCAAAAACATTCAAACAGGATGCTGCATATTACATCTCAGCTGCATATTACATCTTAACTTACATGGTATTAGACTTGATTGGCCATACCTTAAATAGATACTCCAAAGCTGATGGAAAGGACCAAATAAATGAGTTGGAAACCCATCTCTCTCTCTCTCTCTCTCTCTTTCTCTCTCTCTCTGTGTACCTTACGAAGGTTTGCAAGTTAGGGTGCTATGACTTCTCTCACCATTAGTGGATTGCCTATGAATGCTCCAGTAAAGACAGTTCTGTTTATGGACTGACCCTGCATTTACTCGAAAGACTGTTGAATTGACATTAGTAGGAGTGGGACAGCCTATAGCCATCAACACCTGTATTTTGTGTGTGTTCAAAAAGCCTTGTAGTTACTGAGTTTTCTGAGCTCCTCAGTTCAAGCATAACTTGCCTGAACAACTTCAAACTTTAAAAGAAAAAAAAAGTAAGATAAGACATAAGAGTAAGGCCAAAAGGAGTCAGACCAAAAGAAGCTTTTCTGTGGCAGCTAAAGAAAAGCATTGTAAATTTATGCTAACATTAAAAAATGTGCCACAACATTATCCAATAGAACCATTTCCCTAATGTAGGAGTGTGTGTAATCCTTCTAAAAATGTCATTAGAAGAGAATTTGTCACTCCAAACTGCAGTTACATTTACAGTAGAATATTTGTATAAGCTGTTTGCTGAAACACGTCTGATTCCTCAGTAAAGAGAGAAAAGGCAAGGAACTGTAGCCTGTATTTACCATGGCACACACTCAAGATAAGCCTTAAAATTACTTTTTTGGTGTCCAAACAGTGGGGTTTCCCCATCAAAAGGTTATTTGTTATAAAAGTGGTTTATTTCGCAAAACATTGAGAACATTCACTTTTTAATTAGAGCAGCAAACTTCTGATGCCAGAGTTATGGCATTTTAAAATGCTTCTTTTCCTGATAAAAATGAAAAAAGTGCGGCACAACCTATTTCATCCCCTGGGAATTCCCTATAGGTCAGTTACATTATGAAAAAATAAACCAGAAATTGTAACACTGAATACACCTTCCTAACGTCACGAGGACTCTTTTAATATGTGTGGAGTTCAGCTCCTAATAGTTTTTCTTTGTTTACTCTCACAGTAATTTAAAACAGAAATTTTAAAAATGTGTTTCATTAATTTCTTTTCCTTATATATTCATATCCTAATTTTTAACTCCATTTTTATTTTTATTTGGAGTATATTTGTATTTAATGTTATTAGTTAAGTGTAAGTGGGTCAAATGTCAGTGTCTTTTTTTTTTCCTTTTTCCTTGAAGGAGTGGGACCTTTGATTTTACTAGATATTTTAATAATTCTTGCAGCTCCCAACAGGATATTCTGCTGAATGATTGCAAGCTAAAACTAATTCAGATCTCTTCAAAATAATGCATGATCAAATGACACAGTTGACATTTTAAAAAAACCTACTAAATTAAACAAGATTTATTGTTTCTCAAAAAAAAATGAGGTGTGACTACCTTCAGTTTTTAGGCACAACCAATCACAATCTACTTGTCATTTCATGTGATAAGACCCAGTAAGCCCATTAATTAAAACAGCCACAGAGCATCTGCAGCACTTTTAAATAAGTGCAAGGTCAAAACAGTCTTTATGGATCAGTATTTTTGTGCGAAGGTCAAGGGACTCATTACCTGCCCTGGAGTCCTCTGTAACTCGAGAGTTTGCTCTCTTAGAGTGGGTTAGATGCGTTGGTTGCTGTCCAGACTGTGTTTATTTTTAGATATTGAGGGTAATGGAAGTTCTGCTTTAAACATCACTATGCCTGATAGTGTAACATTTTCCAAGCCATGTAGGCGATGTTCCTTTGTAATGTTTCAATGTTTGACTGTCTCATCTATCTAAAAACTGCCATAGATCACTGCAGGCTGGGCTGCTAGGGAAGATTTGTTTGCCTGGAAGCAGTATGGCTGAGCTAGAGGGCCTTCATATTGAGGCTAAAGAATTTCTTCTGGAAAAAAATATGGTTAAACTACCAAAAGCCTGTTTTGTTTTGCAGTACGAAAAAAAAGGCCACTGAAGTTTCTTGAAATTCATTTTGGGTAGCATGAAAGAAATTTAAAGACAAAATCCTACAAAAAACCTTTCACAGTAATACTCTAGAATAATTGGAGTGGAAATAAATTTAAAGGAAGTTTTTAACATAACAGGATAGATTGATTATTTCCCATGGAATTATCCATCCTCCCTAAACAGGTTGGATTATGAAACTGAGAATGAGTTTTGGAAGACACATAAAAGCTTCTATTTGTGAAGAGATAATAAAATTAATCAAGGCAGTTTCCAAAGGAATAAAACTAAAACAATAATGCAAAGGGAAAATAAATCTAAGTATTCTTCAGCTGATGAGAGTTTTAAGGTTCTCTTATCAAAAAAGATGTGTAATTGAGTTCTTCATCAAACCTTAAAAATGGAAATATAATAAAGAACATTCGTGTACCACTTTTTAGGTCTGCACTGGACTAACATCTTGAATAGTGTGTTCAGTGTGAACACGTTCCAGCAGTACTTGAAAAACTAGAAAGAAAATATAATCAGAATGATTGACCAGTTGAACAGAAATTATGTAAACTAGGACTCTTCAGCTGGGAAAAGACAGTTGAGGAAGGCTGTGATAGAGGTCCATAAAAATGAATGATGACTAAATCTTTTACAGGCAAAGAGGAAGCAGCATGCAAACAAATTATTTTAAAAACAAAAGGAGATGCTTGCATAAAGAAAATAATTAAACTATGGAACTAAACACCACAAATGCTGAGGAGCTGAAAATTATAAAAGGCTTCAAAAAAAGGACCAGACCACTTTCCCAAAGGATAGGTCCATTAGTAACTAATAAGTGTGATGGCCTATGCCCACCCTCTGTGACAGTTAGTGATATGACAGACAGAAAAGCTAATGTTACAACAAAAAATGCAGAGATCATCCCCTGCAGTATCTTTCCCAGTCCCTTTCTTCAAACCTGTTCTTATGGGGATTACAACATTTTCAGAAATGCTCTGAACAGCCATGACTTTCTGTAAAGTCTCTTTCTTCTCCACAACAGGACTTGCAGTCTTCACCTGAGGCATTTAGCCCATTCCCTCCTGGTGTGCTGACATACTGGCATATTATTCTAGCTCAGTTCTTACTCCTGGTCAACAGAATATATTTCTTTTGCCCTGTGAGAGAGCTTTTTTGCCATTTAATTTGCGTTGACAACAACAGCATTGCTTGTTGGGCATACTTCAGAATAAGTAGGTGGCCCAGGGAAATGTTCAATTGTAGAAGGTTTCCAAGATGTAAAGGATGGAAAAAGTAAATAACTGGGGAGGAAATGGACAGAACTAGTAGGGCAAGAGAGAGTGTGATGCCAGTGCAGTCCTTTTCCTCTAGTGCTCCTCCTACTCTGAAGGATGATTTCATTGTGGCTCAGTTACGGATGTTTTAGCCTGTGAATGACTGATGAGCAAGTTCTGAAACGCTGGAGATCTCCAAGATCTCCAAGGAAGAATGCATGCAGCTGAAGATACAGGGGAAAAAAATAGGTAGAGTTTGTTTATTCTGGTATAAATAGTCTTTAATTTCGCATAATTAATAATTTATAAATATAAATTCAGTAAAAAATAATGAAGTCGGTTTCCACTTACTGCTGAAGGTCATAGGACAAAGGTCTGGGGAGGGTATTTTAAGAAGGAAGTGTTATGAAAAACTAGAGAACATCATGGAGGGATTTAGAGGATAAGACAGGTTTATGATGCAGGGTCTTTTCAGTCCATGGGTCAGTAGGCCATGAGTTTCTCAATCTTGGTCATAGGACCTTTCATGGTACAAAAATTTTCTATGCCATTTTTTAAATCTCTTGGGGGGATGTAAAGGGATTTTGGGTCAAAATCTTCTCAGTAGGTAAGACAGTGGAAATTGTCATTTAAAAACAGCTTTCATGTTCTATGAAGGTCCTGTTAGGAAACTGGCAACTCAGCACTGTCTGGGACAGACAACTCATATGTTAATGTAAAAGAGCTACTTTGACATAACACATTCCTTACAAGCAGTGGAAGAAGGTCTGCATCAGTGTTTTCTGTTACAGAGAGGATACAACATCATGACCTATGCACCCATGACTGAGGATAGCAGTGCTCATATTTCTTACTACAATCTTTTTTCTTAAAGAGAATTATTTGCTCCACAAGCAGCTTCACCTATAATACCACGAATATTTTATAAGGGCCTTGAAAAAAGTATGTTCAAGCACTCCAGTGTGTGTTATTACAGGAGATGGATACTTTCAAAGCTCTCATCCCCATCCCCTTTGTCTCTGACTACTTCTTCCCACACTACATTTCAGTGTGTCATATCAGTTATGCCCACAGGATTGTTCATGAGGCTGCTTTGTGAAGTGGATCAAGAAAATTATTTAGATTAAAAATTGTGCTACAAAATGTCCTCCCTGACAGGAGGGAGACGGAATTTTATTACAAATGTTTGAATAACTGGTAAAGTGCCTATCAATATTCCTTTCCAGCACTGCTTTGTTCCTTATTTTGTATCTTACAAACTTCTTACTAGAAATGTCTAGGTATGAGTTTACATTGATATATGGTTACAGTCTGTTGGACCTTAGTTTGCCATAGACATTGCTAAAAAAGATGGTAATTTTATCTTGAGAAAAGCTGGAATTTCTAGCTTTTAAATGCCTATAGCTGATAAATTCATGACCTCTAAAATACATCAAGATAAACTTCTATATTTTTTAAGCTGAATGCTACAAGAAACAGCAGACCATAAAATAAACTGACTAATTTTAACATTAAATATTAAACCAGGAAATATAATCTGGATGTAGAGATTTTTCCATACTGACATGATAAAATATAACTCTCCACATCAAAGAGAAAAAGGTCTTTTTTATTGAATATGGTATTTTATAGTGTTTGGATGTATAAAAGATGACAGCATCAGTGTTTGTGGTAATTAGCTGGCATCATGCAATTAAAACCAAATAGTAATATGGCCAGCTCTGTCAGGGTACTTCTCTGGGACAACAGTGCACACCATGGTGTATAGATTCAGATGGCTCTTGGACAGTGAAGCCAGAAAATCTTATTTACTTTCAAGATTTTATTGCACACAGTTAATAATCAATAAAGCAGACAGTATAGTAAGGTCTCAGAGATAGTTTGAGACTTAATTTGATAAAGCCTGAGTATTTAACTGGAAAAACAAGTCAAATTATACCTCAAACATTTCAGAATATCAAGGATTACATTAATTTATATGAGAGTTTAGACACACATTAAGCAAAAAGAAGTTTCCTAACCTCTTTACTAATACGATATTTGCCTACCTTCACACAGCAGTGTGGAACTCATACCTTCCTATTTTTTATATGGGAGATATTTGTTTAGTTATATCTCAGTTTTTAGTCTATATCAGCTTTGAATTTTCAGCGGGCATCATCACTAATGAAGTGGTATAATGGTTATTAGAAATACCCATAAAATGTTTTGTGCGTCCGATGATTTTCAGCTATGTGTTTATAACACGGATAATTAATAATAGCAGAATATTTTCTGGAGTTTTTCAGCTAGGATAGGATAATAAATCTGTCACAATGCATCCTGAAGCGGAATACGAAACATATGGTGAGATACTAAAAAAAGTGGGGGGGGGTGGGGGAAAAAAAAAAAAGAGAGAACATGTCAGTGACCACAAAAACATTGATTTCCTGGTGTTTCAGAAATAGATTTCCTGGTGTTTCAGTGGGATTGAAGGCTTTTACTTCAGGACGAGCATATACATAATAGTACCACCAAGCACTATCTGCACCACAGAATAGTGAAACAGGTAAATTCCAAACTCAGAAAATCTGCCTGAGTAATTCCATTTCATAGAATTAAATATGATTGTTCTTACAACCTGTGACCTCCAGGAGGAAATCACCTGCAAGACATTCCAAGTGGAATCAGTGGCTACAATACTGAATTTATGAAACCATCCCACCACAATGTCAATGATTTGAAAAGCCACCATTGTACACAAACCATGAAGATATCGCCCATGATGAAGAAAAAGTATGTCCACAGCTCTCACCAGAATACCTGGTTATTTTGTTCCCAACCAAGGAATATTTTAGGTCAGCACCTGGAAACTGGGCTGTAATTTTACTTTATGTTGTGTGTTGCTCTACACACAACCTATTTATTACAAGGCTCTATTCAACAATTTAATACAAAGGCAGCACCAAAAGCTGGCATTTCTGTGAACTGACACAGTCTGATTACCAAGTAAGCGGAACATGCAGATTGATAAAATTTTAGAATATCAACAAAACACATATTTTGACTCCTATTCCTTCTTAAGCCTTGTGTTAGGCTTCATTTCTTTCCTGTGGATCACCAGAAAGAGGAATCTGATCCAAATAGGAACTTTCTGGTGAAGATGGTAGCAAGACATTGCAAAGGTCAACAACTCTGCAAAGTCAGCATAACCTTCCACCTATCGATTCTGCAAATCAAGAAACTCACAAGCTACTGCAAGTAAATCCAAATCCTATAAATATCAGGAACATGAGGGTTCTAATAAATAATTCCTGTCAAAGTTAAGTCTATAAACAACTTACTAAAACATGTCAAACTGTCAAACACTCTTTATATTTTCAGTCCCATTTTCAGTGTACGAGATAAAACAAGGACTTGCTGATATCACCCTACAAAAGGCTGCTGAACATACTGGTGCCTTTCCAAAGGTCCTTAAAACTTTGGAACCAAAGGAAGGATCTGGTAAATTTCTTTACAAATACTCATCTCTCTGGCAAGCTACCCAAAAAATATACAGTTTGAAATTTATGATCCTGGAAGCAAGTAAGCTCTCAAAGTCATTATATTTGACTGTTTAGTGCCTGTCATAGCTTGTTAGAGGGCTTCCTCCTCAAGCAACATAAACCAATCTTGGAAACAGCTGTCCTAATAGAGCAAATCAGAGATCAGATTTAGTAACAATAGCTCCAGTAAGGTAGTAGCATAGTCCACTTTTGCTGAATACAAGTACTGAAATAAATTCAAGCACAGTTGCACTAGTTATGTTCAACTGTCAGGTTTTGCAAGGAGGAACGTGTGGCAGTTAAGCTTATTTCTATGTTTTCAAACATCCTTAACTTGCACACAACTATTACACTGTTGGACACCATGCCCAGCAGTAGAAAATCTGCATGCTTAATCAAAGTTCTGAATGAAGGACTTCCCCAAGAGCCACTACCTCTCAATCACCAATACTCTACCTAGAGCCTCCTAAAAGTTAAAGTCTGCAAATGACTTTGTACTTGCAGTCGAGTTTGGTGTCTGCTCTGAGATCAGAAGACATTTCACTATGATCCTCAGAGAATGAGAATATATCTATCCTAATAGAAAAATTAGACAAGAGGCATATCAGCCCTGAAGAGAAATAACATTGATCAGCTCACACATCCATGGAAAATTCTCTGCCCCTCCAGGGACAGGGTGGATGCATTTACTCTACCTTTTGGGAATGGCCTATTTCCCAGTAACCACTTATGCAAGCATATCCAGGCATTTATCTGTTATCTGACAGGCAAAGCCCTAGTTGGCAAAAGCTAAACTGTGCCAATGAGTTTACTAAACACTAAATAGCAAGGACAGCTGTGATACAGTGCTCAACCTCATGCTCCTACCCTGTTTAATTCCACAGCATAAATGCAGGCTTCAGGACCAACTTCATAGTTTAGAAAACATAACTTCAGCTTTCTCCCAGACAAGCAGAAAATCATAGACAGTTAAAATAGGTAGGAATTGGTAGGAAGTCATAAAAAACCTCAAAACACCTTTCAGGAAAAGAAATTAAATTCCTGAATCAGAGAATAATTCATGTTGGAAGGGACTTCAGGAGGCCATCTAGGCCATCCTCCTGCTGTAAGCAGGGTCAGCATGGAACAAGAACCAAGTTAGACTTGCCAGCTGAAGTGTGTTGGAATCTGACTGAAAGCTGCTCACAGCTGCCAAATGCATTTTGAGAACAAGCAAAATACAAAAGCCCAGACGTACCCGTTAGAAAGTAATGGGAACTACCTGGGGTAGCACTGTATGTACCCTGAAGATTTTAAAACAAGGATTTGTCCTATCTACAGCAGAGAACTGCTCATCTGTTTGATATAAGAGCCCTCATACATAGTTGATCCTCCCTGAAATAAATAGCTCTTTGAGAGTAATAAGCAGTGCATTAAACTCAAATCCAATTCCTTGGCTTTCAATACTATTGAGCATTCTGCCATCCAAATATTAAACATGAAGCAGCTGCACTATAAGAGTGCCAGAAATTTATGGTCAATAAAGATCTGCCACTCGAGGCTAACGTAAATGAGGAACAAGCAATGTGCCTAAAATCCAGAAAACTGTTTTAAATATGTGTCTCAAATCTTTGGGCAGAACATAAAGATCTCACATCTTAATGGTATTTCATACAGATATCCAGCAGTATCCTAAGTAAGAAATGAATTTTTAATCTCACATAATAACGCCAGAATTTACCTTAGTTTGCCAATAAACATCTATCTAAACTAATTTGCAGCCAGAAAGTCACAAACAGCGCACTCATCTTCTGCATAAGCAAGGATAAACTTTTAAAGACAATTTCAGAGAACTTAATAATTCTCATTACTAAACAATTCTGGATTGTGCAGTGATGTAGGGAATATCAAAGAAATTCAATAGGTTCCATAATCTACAAATGAATAAACCGTGGTGTTGTTTTTTTAATGCCCATTGTAAGAGAGAAAGAGAATGTCAATAAATAACTCTATAGATAGCTTTTATTTTATAATTATTGTGTATTTCCAAATTACGTATAAGGCTTTTTTAGTAATGTCTGCATTTAATTTCAGTGGGCAATGGATCTACTGTTTTCATAAAGATTCTCCCTTACTCTTAAATGAACAAGAAATGTATGCTAGAAAATTTCTATCACTTCTATCAGAGATAATGAAAGCATGGGATGAAAAAAAATAATGTGTAAAAACTTCATTCAACCTGTGAAAGTCAAAGGCCCTGTTAAAAAGTTAAAACCAAAAAGGACTAGTGTTCTAATTTGTTAACGGGAATTTAGGGATCATTTTGTCTTTCCAATGAAAGAATACTGTAATACTTCTACAAAAATGTGAGAATAATCATTTCCATTAAATCCTTTGTAATGATTCAAGTTTTACAAATAAATCTGAAGAAGTTACAATTGGTGAAAAAAAAAAGTACACGTTGCAAAAAGCATAAAGCAAACCTCATCCCAGAGTTATGTGTGAGGATCCTGAACTCTTTTGTTTAAGTTAACTTCTTTTCTCAAAGTTGCCTATGCTTTGGGAAGGCAAATTTTCCATAATATGCAGATCTCCTAGACTGATAGCTATGCAATGCCTCTTAATTTAGGGGTTAGCAATAAATAGATTTGTGAACATTCATCCATACCATGTAGCAATCTTCCTTCATGAAAATAAGCAATGTAACAATACCAGAATGTACCTTGAAATGTTAATTTGGAATTGTTATCAGAGAATTTTCTTTTCTTCATAACGAGATATTTTTTAAAATTATTTTTACTATATCTCATATAGAACACAGTGTGTAGTTATCATGTACACTACACAATTGTGTATTTCTGACCCTGATGCAATCCGTCTAATGTGGGCTAAATTTTCCTGAGAAATTTCTTAATGTGATATTATTTATAGCCATCAAGAACACCACAGGGGCTTTTTCATAATTAAGTTTAACATAGTAAGAAGAAAAAGGCCAGATGGCCATCTAGTGCTCACTGTGAGAAAGGCAAGTGATCAAAACACCCTATTTGACAGTGATTTTGCATATCTCCTTTAACACTGAAAATATTTTCAGTCAGAGTGCACATTATTTCTGCAAAGCTGAAACCTAAAATTCTGGCTTCAACACTGAAACCCATAGTAAACAGGCTCATTTCCCTGCTTTGATTATATCCTTGTGTCTAGACTTTCACAGCATGCTCAGCAGTATGGAACAGCTAGAATTTTCAGGCTCTCTCAGGTGTTGCATGATTACATTGAATTTTAGTAGCTGTCAAGAGCCTAACTCCATTTGGTTATGTAAATAATTCCAGTTGATATGCTGATACCTCAAATTACTATTCATAGCATCTTAGAATGATTTGGGTTGGAAAGTACTTTAAAGACCATGTAGTATGAACCCCACAGCCATGTGCAGGGACACCTTCTGCTAGACCAGCTTCCCTGGGAAACCTCTTCCAGTGCCTCATCACCCTTACAACAGTAAAGAATTTCTTCCTAATATCTTATCTAAACCTATCCTCCCTCAGCCTAAAGACATTTTCACTTTTCCTAACACTGCACGGTCCTGTAAAAAGTCTCTCTCCGGCTTTCTTGTAGGCTCCCTTTAGATACTAGAAAGGCCAGATAAAGATTTCTTGCCTTCTCACATGCACAGGCCTCTGAAGCCTGTTACTCCACCCAGGCTGCTCTGCAGGAGGGTTACGCCGAGCAGCCATGCAGATCTCTGCCACGCAAATGCAACAGACGCACCCTGGAATGTGGGGTCCAAGAATGTGCTGCAAGTCTCAGGTCTGGTCTTGCTCCGAGGACAGATTCATAGCCATAGCAAAACAAGATAAAGGCAGATGTAATAGGATTCTTCAGCTGCAGTATGACCTGGTGCTGAACCAGAGCAAGTATTTACAGATCTGTAAGTCAAAGTTCTATGGCTGTTAGTACGTGTCAGGGTGGAGCTATGACAAACAATTTTTACAGTTATATGGTAATGTTTGCCCAAACATTCTATAATGTATTCAGTGGAAAAAATTCACATTCCACCACAAATAGAAACTGTTTTGTTTCCCTCCAAGGCAAAAGAAATCTTACTATTGACTTTAGCAACATTACATTTCTTATTAACTCATTTGTGCTCATACATATTTATCATACTACTTGCTTTCACAGAAATGCAGAAATTATCATAGACTCATAGAAAACGTTAGGTTGGAAGACACTTCTGGAGGTCATCTCTTCCAACTCCCGCGACCAGGTGAAAAGAAGGGAGAAGCTTCTGACACCAGGGTACTGACAATATCACTCAGAAACTCAGGTTGAATCTCTTTTGCAAAATGACAACATTTTTAATACACTTTCTACTTCAGCGTGTTCTACCTGTCACTGTGTGATTCCACATAGAAAACAATGGTACTGACCAAAATGCTTCAGGAAAACTGACAACTCTTCCTGGGAATAGAAATCTTTCATGAAAGCTATTTCTAAAGCATCTGAAGATGACAGAGCTTAACATCTCATCAGTACATGTTCATTAGGAATGGCCCTTTTGTGCATAGTGAATTTTAATTAACACTACCTTTGTCCCTGCAGGGGGTACTGACAATGACAGCTGAGTTCACTTGCTTGCTGCCACTGGGTAAACACCACGATGTCTGCCACCGACATAGATCTCCTCTGCTCTCACATATGTGGGTTCTTGTCCTACCTCTGCCTCATTTGTTAATTATGGCCACCGAGAATTATGCCATCAAGCTTTATTTGAAGGTACTTCCAGCATAAAGAAGGAAGAAATTAAGTGACATTATAGTTAATGAGGCACCACCTGAGCCCTATAGCAATTTCTACAAGCATAGGGGATCTAGTGGGCTATTCAAGAATGTAGAAGAAATATCTGAGGTGATTTAATTCATTAAACAATTCCCTAGGTTCTCACTAAGTACTACATATACACAGGTCACAGTGTTCTCCTTTTCCTCTTTCTAGTGTACAATTAATGAGATGGCACACTGAGGAGTGGTTGGATTTGAATGTAAGAAAAGATGCCACATATGCAAATGTCCTGAAGGAAGCACAGATGGGCATTCCACAGGAAAAACATCAGTGTAACCTTGCACT
The DNA here is from genome assembly GCF_022539395.1 of Myiozetetes cayanensis. Taxonomy (NCBI): domain Eukaryota; kingdom Metazoa; phylum Chordata; class Aves; order Passeriformes; family Tyrannidae; genus Myiozetetes; species Myiozetetes cayanensis. The sequence goes on along the minus strand of NW_026086604.1, from coordinate 29,861,080 downwards.
ACAGTATTTTCCAATCTAGGTAACTGCATTTATCCCAGATGAGAGAATATTATACTAAGACAAAAGGGAAATCTTTTAAAAACTATCACTATCTCAGGGGCTCGAAACATATCTTCCAACACTATCTACTGAAAGATATAAGTCCCTGCAACATTTTAAAAAGTTCTGTCACACTATCCTCCAAATCTTAACTCCTATCACATTTCAAAAGATCAGATTCAGTCCTAAGACAGCTGGGAAGAACAGTTCACTGTAAAGGAAATGGTAGGACTTGATTATGATAGGAATACCAAAAGGACTTTAACTATGTATAGTATATCCAAAATACCATCTAGTTTTTGTCACTTCAATATCTAGACAAGGGATGGTGTAGAAAGCATAGATAACACTGTGGCCTATTCCAGACTAATCTCTTTGATTTCCTCCCCATAAAGCCATAAGAAAAGAGGTAGGACTATTGATGCCTGTTTTACCTAGACTCCTTAGTAAAGACATAGTCCAAAGGCCTAAACTTGTTCCTGCTAAATACTGCATCAGTTGTACCTTTTCTTCCCGAAAAGACTGACATGAGAGACAAAACACTTCACCTTCCCCATAGAGGACAATGTTCACGATAAGACTCTTTACTGGGGGTAGAAAGCAGAAAATAAGCTCTTTGCTGGTTGCAATTACATCACTGACTAATGGAGGACAAAGGGGAATTTGTTTTGTGCAGTCTGCTATGGTCGTAAGACCTAGGCACATCTCATGTGTATTGGCAGTCAAGCTCATGCCAGTTGCCAGTCCTATGTGTGTCTATACATCTAAACTAAAAAGGCAATACAATGAAGATCTCTGTACCAACACCCCAAAGTAGCCTTGCTGCTGTTGCCAAAACTACCTGCATGTGTAAAGGGCAAAATCCTGATGTTTCTCATGGCCACACTGCAAGTGGGGCACAGAGAATGGTGGCCTGCCAGGACACTGAGAGGAAAGCTGCTTTGAATTTGTCCTCATGGCACTAGCATGTATGTATATGAACCCAAGTTCAGAAGAAGGCAAGTTCTGACCCAAACAAGAAGCTCCTTCAACACACCAGATGGCTACGGTAGATGCAACTCTGGTTCTCCTATACTCCTCCTCTGCACTTTGATGAGAATAGCTCCATGTCAACATAGAAATACAGAAATGCACATATAAAGAGATACAACAGAGACAGGGTCCATTTTCATTGCTCTTCAGATGTTTCACTGTAGCTACATTCAAGGAAAGAAAGATCCTTCAACCATTAAAGGGTGAATCCTGGTATGGTCTTAGCTCCATATCTGACTCCTTTCCTTATTCCTACTGTATCAGAACGGTTCATGATCTCTGTATGTGTGTTTGTACTCTACACACTGCTCTGAGACAGGGAATTATTTGCATATTTTCACAGAATAATAGAATGGTTTTGGTTGGAAGTCACCTTAAAGATCATGGACAGTTTCCACTAGACCGCATTGCTGAAAGCCCCATCTAACCTGGCCTGGAACACTTTCAGGGCATTTTGCTTGTAGACAGGAGGGAGAGAGGCACAGAGACACTTCTCTCTTTGGTTGAGATCCATGGCAGAGTGGATGAGTGAAAATCTTTGCAGTCGCAAGGCCCAGAGTACCAATACCTTTCAGACTTCTGGCAAATACAAACAGACTTGATTAGTACTATGGTATGATGAGAAATTCATAAATTAAAATATGCTTGATAGACTAAGGGAATTATCTTCCACTTACCTGTTTGATGAATTTTCTTCATTTTCCCTAGAAAGCATAAAGCTTTCAAAATCTTACTACAAGCTTTACAGAAGATTATTACATTGGATTTAACTTTTTTAGTTGTTTCAAGGATTTTCTTATGTATTTTGAACATCTATTATATGCCATTTTGCAAATGAAGCAGTGTAGGGGATAGGAGACAGGACCTACACTTGCGTGTCTATGATGGCCATCTACCTTCTGTCAATACTGATTACAGTCACGTGTGGTTGCTCGTTGAAAATGAATTGGAACTCCAGCTCTGCTTGTTAACTGACAGCAACTGCATCAGAAACTACCCTGACAACTGACATCGAAGTTGTGATGCCTCAATGAAATGGGTGAAAGAAGAAGTACCAGACTCCATTCTTATCCTTCTGGGACAGGGTTGTATCACCAGATAATTTGTGGAATTACATACTACCCATAGTCAATGACCAAATAAGGAACTTCACTTTACAGGATTGTCAATCTATCACCTTTCAGGAGTGCTAAGTTCACTTAAAAAAATTACCTTTAGCAGAAAAGGATGTTATTGCTTTTACTGAGGTCACTGAAAGGGTAAGATCCTTCTCAGTGATGCTAATGTGAAGGTACAGGGGTGACATGAGTTAATTGCTCAGTTACCACTCTATTATTGATTTATACTCTCCTGACATTTACAGAGAAATAAAATAGAGTTTACGTTTTACACAGTCACAAAATACAAGCCACATAAACTACTGTAGAGAGCTGGAATTCAAATTGTTAAAACTGTTACATGCAAAGGAATGAAACTGAGAAAAGGTGTAATTTCTCTCTTTTTCCTTCTGTATAGCATTAAAACTATAATTAGGGATTTTGAATTAAAACAGGGAAAGGGAATTTATCTACTGAAAGAGTTTACTCTTCCTATGTGCATACACAAATACGTATAGCCTCTGTGACTAACACAGCTGTTGTAATTAAGGTTCCATAAATGTATTTCAGTTATACATTTTTATATATATTCAAGTGTCAAAAATAAGATGGAACATGAATAGAATTGGTCTAAACTTACCTGCTTGAATGATGGCAATAACTCTACATCATGTAAATCTTTTTTTTTCCCCTTGAAAGAGCTTCTTTTACCAGCCTATTCAGTCTGGTAACTCAGTTTTGTCCCTTTTGTCCAGTTGTAAGTCAGGGTAAGAGACTTTTTGGAAGCAAGATTTGTTATGAAGTTTCATCCGGTATTTTCTTCAGTTCCAGAATCACAGAACATGCTGAGTTGGAAGTGTGAGATACCGGATTTGAATCTCACTGGATTATTTTATCATTGGATCAGAATCAACCAGCTCATGTGTGTGTTGGTGAGGGAGCCAGGTCGGAGTCCATGGTGAGGTCTGCAGCCTCACCGCAGCCTCCTGCAGGTTCGTGGAAGCCACATGGTAGGGCTGCCAAACAACAGGGCTGCCTGATCGCCCGACCACACTACACCACCCCCTGGAGCCTCTGACTGGCTGCACCACCCCAGACTGTGGCCTGGAAGGCATTGAGTGGTCAGTGCCAGATGTCCAGCCTGGTGTCCCAGTTTAAATGAGACAAGGGTCTTTTGCTGAGGATGAATTAGGAGGAAAAGACCCAAACTTCTCTTTCCAATTATAAATCCAAAATTAAGAGGCTCCGATTGAAGGAAAACAAATTATGGAAAAGGGAAAATAACAGCCCTTTATTAAAAGGTATGTGTGTATTAACAGGAACACGGGAAAAATAAAAAAAAAACCCCAAGTGAAATAACTAAGTAATACTCCTATACCCACCAATAATCCCCTTTAAGAACAAAACCGATAAACCGGCAAAAAGAAAATAGTTCAATTTCTTGCACCCTTTGGTGCAGTTCCAACCACAGTCAGCAGGGGGCGCCGTCGGGTCACTGGAGATGCAAAATTTGTAATGTCCTGTACCATTCACCAGGTGGCGCTGTTGGGTCACTGAAGGTGTAAAAAACTTGTAGTGTCCTATTGTAGTCACCAGGTGGCGCTGTTGGATCACGGGAGGAGTAGAACTTGTAATGTCCAGTGCCCGTCACCAGGTGGCGCTGTTGGAGAGGGGTGGCCACGTGGCCAGACCACAAAAATACAGCAGCACGTGGGTTCCATCTTGCCTTTTCTCTGGGGACCTGCCATTGTGTGTGAAGCCCTGGACTTCCATAGGACTCTTCACTGGTAGCTATGGCATTCTTTTATTCTAATCTCATTATTTACTCCTTTGTTTTCCTCTTGATGTCTGTCTTTCTTAATTCTTTTCTTTATTATCTCCTTAATCTCTTCTGGATAACTTTAAGCTGATGGGTTATTGTCCCAGTTTAAATAAGACATAGGTGGTTTGCTGAGGATGAGTTATGAGAAAAAACCCAAACTCCTCCCTCTAAGCAATTATAAATCCGAAATTAAGAGACTCCGATTGAAGGAAAACAAACTATGGAAAAGGAAAAATAACAGCCTTTTATTAAAAGGTGAATGAACGCTGAAGGGGGATAGGGAGGAGAAACCCCAGGCAAGAGGCTTTTCCTTTTACCCCCTGCTCCGGGGGGGAGCGTGCCCTCCCCCTCCTCCACCCCACAAGGTCTCCACAGCTCCGACAGAGACCACAGGAGACGAACTGCTGGCAGGGTGAGCAGGCAGAGAGAGTTTATTGTTTTGGGTAACTCCTTAAATAGCTTTTGGGGGAATTACAAAGTGACCAGTGGGAGTCCAGGAGGTCTTACAAACAACCAATTACAAGAAAGGGTTAACATCCAATAGATGAGCTTCCAGTTATCTCTTAGGCATTACAAAGATACAGGTAAGGGATCTTGGGAAGGAGAAAGGTTCACACCAAGAGTTATACCACCATTTTGGAAGCATGTTCACTTTAACAACATTACAATTTCTACATCCTTTTATATACTGCAACAAAAAGGTATATATATATTGGCAGAAACAACGAAAAAAACCAAGTAAAACAACCAAACAACCAAACGCCTATACCCACAGATAATCCCCTTCAAAACAAACCAATAAACAAGCAAAGGAAAAAAACAGATAAACAGTTCAGTTAGCACCCTTTGGTGCAATTCCAACTACAGTCAACAGGGGGTAGTGTTGGGTCACTGGAGATGCAGAGCTTGTAGTGTCTTGTACCAGTCACCAAGTGGCACTGTTGGATCACTGGAGATTCAGAGCCTGCAATTCTCCATGCTGGCCAGCAGGGGGCGATGTGGGATCACTGGTCTCTGCCACATGGTGGGGGGGAAGGAGGGAAGGCAACACCCTGGGTATACCAGAGAAACAAAAAAAAACTGGGCCTCCCTTCCCTTCCCACACACTGGGAAAGGGGAGAGGGAGAGGGGGAAGGGAAGCAAAAACAAAAAAAAAGAAAGTTCTCCCAATGAAAAAGACAACCCAAACTCAAAACTCACTCTGTTCAGCTGATCTAACTACTCTGCACAGTCCTCTCTCTCTCTCTCCCCGATGTGCACAAGGACCACCACCAGGAGAAAAACCAAAACTGGAACAGAGAAGGGAAAAAAAAAAACACTCCAGCAAAACAGCTCCTCCTGATGAAAAATCTAAGCAGGATCTGTAGCTGGCAAGCAGCTGAGGGCAGAGAGAACTACCAAGCTTCCACTTCAACCTTGTTCCAGCCACAGCCAGCCCACAAAACTCCTCCCCCTGTTTCCCAGGAGATGAGAGAAAAGAGTAAAGAGCAGCCCCTCATCTCCCTCATTTCCTAGGAGACTAAGTTCTGAGCAATTAGCTAGCTGGGCCAGTTCTTTTGTATCTCTTAAGTGCTCACTTGATAGCTCTGCACGCAGTGGGCAAGGGGAAGGGAAAAAATTCCTGCCTAGTTACCAAGAACCAGCTAAACCATGACAGTTGTATTTTACTAAGTTGTAAGTTAGTGTGTACTGCATAATTCAATGAAATACTTTGTCTTGGTTGTATGTTACCCCTTTTAACTTTAGCCAAAATGCCTATTTTCTTACTAAATTAAAAGAAATCTCTTAGGAAATGTATGTAGTGTGTTCTCTCTATGCAACCTCAAGGTATTAAGAACTGAAGGATTTGCAAAAACTAAATTTTGGAGCCTTAAACGTAAGTAAAATGCCTGGGCAGCATGTGGTTTGACCTGGGGTCTTACAGGAGGGAACCCACAAGAATCATCAAGTTCAACTCCTGCCACTGCAGAGGGCTGTCCAGTTATAGGGCTCATTTAAGTTTCAGGTTTCTGAATAACCTGCCCTGTTTCATACAAGACTTTATGATGAATGGTATCAGGAAGAGATACTTCCATAGAGAAGAAAGTCTGAAATTCCCTTCATCCTACACATTTCCAGCCCTGAGGCTCCAACATAATAACAGAAGATGAATCTGGTGTACACCAACAGTTCAGATGCAACACAGGCCCTGGTTCCAGTGCACATGGTTTGTATCAAGCACCTGAAAAATAGGCCTTAGGTCTACTTACACATATGCTCTGTATACTGAATTCCTGTGCTAGACTTGTGTAGTATGCTGCTTAGTCTTTAGGGAGTCTGAGGCCTCTTTCCTTTATTATGAACCTGGCCTTCTCCCCAGAACTTCTATTTCTCCCAACATGAGGAATATCCATTACACCAGGTACATGAACAAATAAATGGAACACAGACAGCCTAGCAATTTGGCAAAATATCACACAGTAAGTCTACTGAGAAAGCAGAGGAAGTAGTACATCTAAACAAACGTGTAAATATGTATACAGATCATCCCTCAATGACAAATCAGCTGTTTTGTGATGATAGTAGTGTAGACAACAGAGAAGTAGCTGTTTCCCAAGGACTTCTTCCTTGGAGAATCCAATGTATTCTACGATGGGGAGAGAATTTAATTTCCATGTACTCTTCTCCAGCATGCTTATTTTGGTTAACATCTTTTGTATTGAAGAGGCAAACCAATAACTCTTAAAACATCTATTTTATAATGAGTTTGATGCATTTCATTTCTTCTAACCAACACATCAGCTCGACTCAAATGGTTTTTTTCTTTCCTTTTCTCAGGGACATAGATACTCTCAAATTCACTCATTTTAGCATGCTATCGAAGTACACATTTAAACTTTCTGGCAAAAAAAATAGTCTAAGTACTTCACTAAAATATCCTACTGCCAGGCTGGCAAAAATTTGCATCAGTCTTACCCATTCCTTGAAAGAAAATGCCTGTTTGTACAATTTGGTATGAGAAAATATACTGAAAGTTAACAGCATTAATTTATGCAGTGTGATACGATTTATGGAGTGTGGTTATTTTTATGGTGACCCCAGTATCTTTCCTGAGATTTGTGACTAAATTTTACAAATTATTTAATAGATAAATATCTTGTCTCTTGGCAACCTTTAGCAATGTTTGATTTTACACTTTCTCTATTAAGTTTTTAGCTTTATGCAAAATATTTGAAAAAATAACAACTTTAAGTTCATCATCTAGAATATAAGAATGCCCATACTGAGATTAGGCTCTAGATTAGATTAAAGGAAGTCAGTATTGTATCACATGAGTCCCACCAAAAATGTAAATGCGGAGTTTTAGATCCATAGTTATGTTAAATAGCAGTGTTAAACTCACTTAAATGCCATTCTTCTCCATTTTTATTACCTTTGAAATAAAAATTGACATATTATTAACATGATTATGAACATGTGTGCTGAATGCTGATGTGCTCTGTACAGAGTATGAAGAATATACATGGATCACAGCTCCACCTGGGATCTTCATAGCTTCTGTAGTTATACAAGCTTATAAAAGTCTGAGAGACATACAAAAGGGCCTGTCCCTTCTGAATCTGGTAACTTCAGAACTTGAAGATAGACAGAGGTTCTCCCTCTTGGGGATGAATAAAGTTATAGAATTGTTTGGGTTGGAATGAACCTTCAAGATCATCTAGTTCTTGTATCTTTAACATGTCCAACACTGTAGTCAATGCAAAATACAGCCACTCACCTTCTGCTGCAAACTGCCAGCCTCCCTTTGCATCGGTATTTTGAACATTATATCCCCCCTCAGATCTCCTATCATAACTGCATGTCTAGTACTGTTAAAATCATCTAACAGGAAACAAGCTGATATTTTTAAGTTAAGCTGGGTCGTTTTGACATGATTGGTGGAAGATCTAAGGAACTGGCAGCTTTCAGCTAGGGGGTGGACAACCTAGGAAGAAGTACTCAGAGTAATGGTGGGACTGGCTGGGCCCTTCAGCACTCCCCTGGCTCTGGCCCTTCAGCCTCAGCTCCCACGGTCAATACTTGGGCCTTTTGAATTAAACACCTGAGCCACTTGTTTTTGAGCCAACTGTGTTGAATCGGTTAAAGTGTAACCAGTTAAACTGAAACTATCCGGGAGGAGCTGGCTGGATCTTCCTAAAGCAGCGCTTTTCTCCTGGTGATCTATGAATCACTGTGGTTCGTGTGGATTGAGGAGGATGTGAGGGGTGACTAAGAAAAGAAAATAAAACTAGGAGTACTGCCATAAGTCTGTAACTCACTGAAGAAAACAGGTGGTGATTTGTAAAGGAAATACGTTAAACCCCCTTCATTTTAAACAATTTAAAACCCAAAATGGGCTCCAAAACTATTCTGGAATTTTTTAATTCAGCGCAAAGTACAATGCATTCGGGAATGTTATAAAATTATCTGGTAAACTGTAAAATTTAAGCAAAGTTGAATTGTCTCATCTCTGCATCTGTGTGAGCATAAAAATAACTCAGAACACTTCATTTTAACCATCATTATTAACCCAGACAAATGGAATTTCTTAAATGGTTCATTAGACTTCTAAGGTGCTTTTTACCTGCATATATGACTGAAAACATAAGTTTTTATCAGTTGATGTCATGAAGATTGAATTATTCCCAACTCTTAGCAGAAGATGATTTCCACACTCCATGTCTACACTGTCAATACCAATGTGTACAAACAGTTTAGTAGTATATGTACTCTGAATCACTCACTTATCAGTAAAAGATCATTTTCTTTTACCTTGCCTACATTTTGAATTCAATCTTCCCTAACTGAAGCAATGAGTTAGAACTACTTCGTGTACAAATTATGTATTAGATGCACACTCATCCTGTTAACCTCTGCTCTAGCCAGTGTCTTTGCTGGGTTCTCATACCAGTATTACTTAGATCTCTTTCAACAGCAATGTTCTATGCTTACCTATACTACAGTTTCAAGGTATGTCCAAATACTTTTATCTTCTAGTAGTCTAAGTCAACCACCATATACAGATAGGTGTGTCAAACACAGATAGAGAAGTCTTCACTTCAGTAAGGATCTCCCAGGCAATCAGCAGCAGGACAAGAGGGCACGGGCTTAAGCTCTGCCAGGGGAGGTTTAGGTTGGATATTAGAATGAAGTTCTTTACAGAGAGAGTGATCAGGCATTGGAATGGCCTGCCCAGAGAGGTGGTGGATTCACCGTCCCTGGAGGTTTTTAAGATGAGGCTGGATGTGGCACTGAGTGCCATGATCTAGTAATCACAGTGGGGTTGGATCAAGGGTTGGACTTGGTGATCTCAGAGGTCTCTTCCAACCCAGTTAATTCTATGATTCTATGATCATTTAAGAATAACCCATATTGCACAGAGCAAGTGTACTGGATGTGGCACCATAGTCTAGGAACCGTGGTGGTAGTGGATCAAGGGTTGGACTTAATGATCTCAGAGGTCCTTTCCAACCCAGCTGATTCTATGATTCTATGACTAGCAGATACATATCCAGAGTGAAACTGTCTGGCATATAAAATATTTTGATCATTTTCATAAATAAGCATAAGGTATATTCTAAATCACATTACAGGCATCAGCTAATGACATAAGAACACACTTCACACACATAGACCAAGAAACAAATCCTTAGAAAGCTAATCTGGCATTAAATATTTTTTCTTTCATCTTTTGTTCATGCATGCATCTCTTGGCTGTATTTTGGGAGGAAAAGAAGCCAATCACGATTTGTATAGAGCATATCATAAACATGACCCAGTTAAGCAACAAGATCAAAACTGTATCTCCAAATATGCAATTGCTGTCTTCATCTGGGGAGTCATTTTCATTATATTTGTTCTCATTACATGAGAGTAGCATTTGTGCTTTCAAGTCTTTATTCCTACTTTAGCCTGGCAGGACTTTTAATCAGAAAAACAAACATAGTGAACATGATTCGTGCTTCCACATATTCACTATGGTTGTGTTAGACAACATCCAAGATCATGTGGGCTTCCCACCCTCTATTTTCAGGACCAGAGCATGTGCTTTTTTCCGGGGAAAGAATTGCTAGAATCACTGACATGAGTGCGATGGAACAAACAGGATGGAGACCCTGCCTCTTACATCCTTATTCAGCAATATTTTTGTGGGGTGAAAGGGTCAAGGGCAGCGCGGGATGGGGGGGGGGAGGGACGTGGGGATGAACGAAGCATTGGGGCAGCGTGAAACCTTCAGGCTGCCGATCCTTTCCTTTCCCCCTGCGGAACGTGGGACGCCTCGCTTGTGACACTTGGGACACGCTGGCAGGATTTCGCTAATTTTCTCGCCTAAAGGCAGGCACCACCGGCTGCGGCCGGGTCCGCAGCTCCTCCCTGTCTGCCGCCGCGGGCACCCCGCGGTTGCGCTGCGCCGAGGCCTGCCCGTGCCCTGTGGCGGCGGCGGCGGGGGCGCCGCTAGGGGGCACGGCTGGGTCTCGCACGGCGCCCGCCGCCCGCTCCACCTGCGGCCCGGCCCGGCCCGGCCCGGCCCGGCCCTGCCCGCCGCCCTCGCAACGCCGTAGCTCCCCGGCCCCGTCAGGCAAAACCCCCCACCCCCGCCTCCCTCCTCGCTCCGCCGCTAATGAGGGGAACGGCCGGGGGAGGGGGGCGCAAATCGTCTTAAAAGAGAGGCAGAAAATGACCGCGGGCAGCCGCCACGAGGCGCGTTTTGTTCGGCCGCTCTGGCGGTAAACTCGTGTAATCTGCAGTCATTAGCATAATCTTCAAAGATCTTTAGGGGGATAATCTTTAAAATGCCTGGGGTGCTCGCTTGTGAGGCTCCTAAATAGGATATCGTCGGAGGACCGGCGATGCCCTTTGAGGTGTCTTTCTTGGGATTCGAGGGGTTCCTCTCCGCCTTCTGCTGCGGCGGACAATAATGTGATCTCAGCCCGGATGGGGGTCAGGAGAGCACTGCGCCGCTGAACCTCAGACCTGCTCTCTGGCGGGCTTTTAATTTACGAGGGAGAAAGGCATGTATTTTCCCTCGAAGTTTACTTTTCGTCAAGGGTAATTATCTCACTTGCATTTGAACTCTTCGGGGGACTAGAATGAGTTTCCAAGCATTCGATTCCTCTGCCTTAAATCTATAGCTCTTTTGTGTGAACATCCTGAGCTCTGGAAATGAACAACCCAACCCGCGGTTTGCAGAAATGTTCATTGCAGTGAAGGGCGTGTTCGGAGAACACAAACAGCACCCACAGATAGTTGCCAAGGGCACCTAATACATCTTTGCATTACGACTTGAACCAGTGTGCCCATATCTCCGAGTTTTTATTGCACGGATCATAAATGATTGTAAAGTCTGCAAATCTTTCATGAAACCCTGGCAATTAATACTTTAGCCAGGGAACCTCTGTTAGAAAACAGAGTCTCTAATGCAGCCCCTGAAATCGGTTCACAGCCGCGTGCTGCCGGCGTAATCTCACGATTCAGAGTTATAAGAGGTTTACAGCTTTTCTTTTCCTTTTGAACAATGCACTTTCTCTCTCACTCTGTTTTTCGAGGCAACAAAACGCAGAAACCTTAGTACCAGAATTTCAGGTGCTCTCTGCTCAGGGCGAGGGGGAACTTGAACACTCGATACCAGAACCTGCAAAATTAGACCGCGTTTCCCATTTATGGTTTCAGGTAACCACATAAAACTATCAGTTTCTTTAAACCGGTTTGGTCCTGATCGTTTCCTGTATTGCGCTTTTAAAGCCAGGAGCACCCCGTGACCCTAAGTGACTGTAGTTCCCGGCAGCCGTTTAGATGGTTTTTGAAGGCACGTTGGGGTCCTTTATCAATTATTCGTGATAACAAAGGACGGGCGCTTGGCTGAAGATGGGAAAGTTTTTCAAGGGAAGCTCCTGCGAGGAGAGAAATGCCCAGTTCCCCATAAATGATTTACGAAGGATGGATCAGTAACAGGGAAAAAGCAGCCCAGGGGAGCGAGAGAGGGCACGCAAACAGTTGCTTCACCCGCGGGTTAATGATCCCGGAATGAAGCGAGCGGAGACCGGGCGGGTTGTCGCGATGGGCGGCCGCCCGTTTCCGACCCCAGCCCCTGCCCCGGCTGCCGCAGAGGCAGCTCCGCCAGCTCCCCTTGTTTTTTCCCCAATAAAATGCCCGGCGAGGGGTTGACAAACGCTGCTGGGAGCAGATCGGGAAGGGCAGACCCTCGCAGATGTTGCCTGCGGGAGCGTGCCGGGCTGCCCGCCCGGGGCGCGGGTCGCCGGCCCCGCTGGGACGAGGGGGCTGAGCCGGCGGCCGCACCCGGCGGGCAGCCACCCAGCAGGTGTCTGCGGCCACAGCCAGAGGCAGCCAAGTGATTAGAGGGGCTTCTCCAAATTGGCACAGAGACTATACTGTCTGGGGCTTCCCCCTTGAGGTCAACGCCTGGAAATAATCGTTATCTCCTCTGGAAAAGGCTACGTAGGTTTACTCCTGTCCGTCTCCCAACACCGTCTCCCAGTCCTGCTCCCCGGGGAGAGAGGTTGTGAGCAAAAGGGGCATCTCCTGCCTCTGATGGCCCAGCTGGTGCCTTCAGGGATCCCGGGCAGAGGGTCCCCGCTACTGCCCTAGTGTCTTGATGCTCCATCCTCAACAAAGGGGGGGATGATTGGAGTCACCTTAGAGGGAAACGGGAAGGGCTCCCGGCCACGGGCGCCGGGGCAGCTTACGGCTACTGCGGCTCTTTGGGCGGTCGCATGGTTTCATCGTGGAGGTGACATGTGAAAATGCTGCTTCAGAGGTAGCACTGGCGCCGAGGTGACCGTCAAGGGACTCTATGCTGCCCCCCACTCTTACTCAAAAACGTTGTTGATAACTAAAAGAGGCAACCACTTCATAAAAAGCATTTAAGGAGACGCTGAAGTCGAAATGAAAACCACTAGTTACATTAAGGTTAAATCAAACGTGGCCTTATGTGATGGGAAATACGCGCGAATATTCCCCTCACAGGAAAAAAATTCCATTTACTCTTCTGCAAGCTATTTGCTTTCGGCACGAAGCAGTACCTTTCCCGCAGAAAGAATAATAATAACGTTTGTATACGCTGAAGGGATTGGAATCAAAATGTCCTGACGCCCCCTCCATCAAAACTACCTGCATCCAGATTCAAGCGTAGAAATACAGTTGCTACAGATGACCACATGGCTTTAAGGTGTTAACTTTATTCGAATTAAAACAGAGAAGAAACTCCAACAGATCCTCGTTATTCATCTAAGAAAACTGGTTATTAGCCCTCGGCACATGGCCGAGATTCCTAGAAGAGACGTAAAAAACAACCCTCCCGTAAGTGACAGTCACTTTTTAAGCCGGTTGTATGTGCCTGCGGATTGCTCCGAGGCGCGCTGGAGCCAGCAGCAGTAACGTTTATTTCATTGTCAGTGCTGCCCTTGCCTGCAGTATTTTATCTGCGGCAGGAGATGGGCAAGAACACCTCAGGAACAAGTCTTCCTCGGCCACTTTTATTGGCCTTTTAAAAACCGCGTCTGAAATTACACCGGAGGGCTTTGGATGTATTTACACCTTCCTTGTGGCTATCTGGGCAATTATTTCCAGTGATTATTAATGTTTCGTAATGGGGGGGGGGGGGAATTGTCAAGGAAAATTCTCCTTGTTCCCTCCAAGGGACAATCGAAAGCCCCTAAAAATGAGATCCAGAGTTTTCACGGGCAAACTCTGGAAATGAGGAATTGACCATCTTAACGAGATCCAACAGCATGGCAAGGTACCACCGGTAAGAAAGTAGAGGAAACCCGCTGATCTCCTCGCTGGGGAAACCAATCAATCACCGGCCGCTTTCAGAGACTGGAGGAAGAGAACATTTTTCATATTTTTTTTCCAACCTCCTTCCTGTGTAGAGCCCGTGCAGTCCCTCTCCTGTGAGAGCGTCGTTAAATCACTGCCACGGGTGTGCGGGTACAGGAGTCAGGCGCGTTCACGCGCCCACAGTGAGGCAGTCCCTTCCTACGGGGACTTTTGTCACTCTTACATGGAAACTTCTGCCAAATATCCTCCCTTCATGCCGCTGAGGAGGCCCCCCCCGGATAATATTTGGAGTGGCAAGACACTGCCTTGAATTATTTCCCTTCTTCCTGATGCCTCCGTGGGTGTGAGCGGGTGGTATCATAGTCAAGACGTTAATTATTGTTTCGAGACAGTGAATGTTTAATGTTTGAAAACAATGGCAATTATTATTTTATAAACACTTCCTTGTGTCACGACCTTCCCGGTGCTAAGAGGCCGGCGAAGTGTCTCTAGTGCAGGGAACGCCGAGTTTGCAGTGGAACCCCCATATTTGGTCCCATTTCTTTACATAACTAGGCACCGAACTGAAGAGGGGGGGCTTATTTTCCCCCGTGACAGTTTCAGTGGAACAAAGAGAGCGACACCGGGAACACCTGATGTCTGGGCGCCCGCAAATCTGTCGCTGCCTGCCAAGCACCGTGGGGCGCTGAGGACTGCGGGTGGGAGGGTGCGTGGACGGCCCTGCGGACGGAGCTTGCCGTTCGCTCGGGCCCTGCGGAGCTCCTGGGCTTGCCTCCCGAGGCAGAGCAGGGCGGCCCGGGGGATACTTTCCCCGCCCTTGGCACAGAGGCGGCGGCACCCTGGCGGGGTACGGCTTGGGGAGCAGGGCACCGGCCGCTCCCCGTCCCGGCGGCCGGGGGCGCTGCCGCGGAGCCAGCCGGGGGCAGCAGGGCCGGAGACCAAGCCCCGCCGCAACTCCCGCCGGGCGCTCCGGTGGGCCGGGCCGGGCCGTGCCGTGCGGGGAGCGCCGGGCCCGCCCGCCGGCGGGGCGCGGGCGGCGCAGGGGCAGTGGCTGGCGGCGGTGGCAGCAGCTTTCAGTTTTCATTGAGGCCGCTGGTTACTGTTTAACGTCCCCACCCACGTTTCAGTTTGTTTAGTAAATCGATCTGATGCTGGGGTTGAGGCTGCTGCCCTGTCGCCATTGAGCAAAGTTAATTCCCCCACACACAAACTCTCTCTCCTCCTTCTTTCCCGCTTCAGCATATGGTGAGGACGGTGTCACCGCATCAAACAAGTCGCGCAGCCCAGCGCCGGGACGCCCGCGGGGAGCCGGGGGGTGCGGGGGAGGCAGGAGGCCCGGGGGATGCCGCCGCCCTGAGCTGCGACCGCGCCGCCGGAGGCCGAGGGACGGGGCGGCCCCGCCGGTAAGTTCCCGGGGGCCGGCGGCCGCCCGGTGACAGCCCCGCGCCGCCCGCCGCGCCGAGGGGCGGACGCGCCCGGCGGGGAGAGCTGGTGGCCAAGCGGACAGCAGCCAGTTCGGGGGGATTTTATTTTATGCATTCCTTTTTATTTATTTTTTTTTTTTTAATTCGCCTGGTCACGTGTCCCTGCTGTCGGCGCCCGGGGCGCTGCGGGGAAAAGCACCGCACTGGGCGCAGCCCGAGCCCCGGGGCGGGGTGTGTGTGCGTGTCTGCGTGTGCATGTCCGTGTGTCGTGTCCATGTGCCGTGTTCGTATCCCGGCCGCCGGGGTCCGGCGCAGCCCAGCGCCGACCCCGCTGCCCCTGCCCCGCCACCAGCCACATGGCTGCTTGGCGCTGTGCTGGCATTTGGGATTCCTCAGTAGCCCAAGTCAACGGCTTTGCGCCGGGTTTAGGAACATCTCTTAAAGGCTTTTTTTGGTTTTGCCTCCCTTACTGATTTCTCTGCCCCCGCCCTCATGGTGCAGCAGATGGGTTTGTTATTGCAGGGCTGTGCTAATAGTAGCACTTGGCCAGAGCTGGACACCTTGGCAGAGAAAACCAAAAGTATTTTAAGGAAAAGTAATTCAAAGAGAAAAATTCACACATGAAACAAGCAAAGCAATACAAGGGTAAGTTTTGGAGGCGGGTCCAGTTTTTACAGTGCTGCAGGTGCACTGTTTGCAGCATACTTACTAGGGCACCTTTAATGAAAGCCAACTTTTAGCTGTTGCACCTGTGAGTTGAACGTCTGTTCCTGTACACTGAAATGGGAGGTATAGTCAAGCATTTTGGAAAGCAGACAGTAGGTTGCAACGATATCAGTATTTTAAAGTAACTTCATATTTTCAACAGTGAATCCTATTCCATAATAAACTATGGCTGTATTAAATTGGACCTTCCTTTGTGTAGGCCTTTTCTTGTACAGTGCTACGCGTGATTTGATATACTGTGATTTTTCATCCCTATTACAAAGATAGTGGAGTAATTTAAAGTATCATCTTTGTTAATTGGTGCTGAGATTGTTAAACTGAGTTAGTGAGTAAGACTTAATATGCTGCACAACTTTCAAAACCCCCGAGTCTCTGGTGCGAGTCTCTTTCTCTGAAAAAAACTATAAAGTGCTATGCCATTTCTCATATTTTTTAAGAAGTTGTTACATCTTATATATGAGACAAACATATATATGCAGGTGGTTTTCCCGTATTCTGAATGCTGTTTTAGGAATTTCATTATTTTCCTGTTTTCTTCTTACAGTCATATGATAAAAGCAAAAGGGACAAAATGTTTAGTGGTAGTTTCAGCCTCTGAAGCATTGTGAGAAAAAAAGAATTTTAAAAGTGTTATTTCCATCATTCAGTACACTGTGCCTTGTCCCTCTCTCTCTTACTGAAGGTCACCAGGCTGCCAAAGTCTCACTTTATATATATGTTTTAAAAAAAACCCAACAACCAGGTGTAGGACAGGATCAGGATGCTGTTATTTTGTTCATGGAGTTACCTTTGGTTTTAGCAGCTAATACATTTGGACTCATTTCCCAGAATACAAACTTTGTGTTTCCTTAACATAAAGAGTAACTTTCTTTGCAGTTTATCTCATACAAGCAGAGGAATAACTCTATTCCAAAATTTTGGTACTTAGTTGCAGTAGCGTAAAACAAGCAGAGGTCCAGTTTGCATTTACAAAATGGCTATTATACATACTCTTAGGCAGTGTATTGGGAAAAGCTTTGGGTGGCATGGAGCTACCACTTCCTTCTATCCTGCCTCCCCAGCATGGAATAATCCGTGAGAAGCAGTGAGAAAAATGGGTTTCCTTTATCCTGGCTGTAGTGACCGGTTCCTTGGATGGCCAAGTGGTGTTTGCTGCTAATTTGTGAATATAATTAAATCATCTCTGGGCCAATTCCCTAACAGAAGTGTTCTAGTATAAATATATCTTTGCTGCTGCTTTTCCTCAAGATATGGCCTAGTAATGCTTGATCAAGTTGAATACCTGAATCAAATCCTGTTTGATTCTGCAGAGTATGCCAAAAACCTACAGTAGTGCAAGAACAGAACTCAGTCCTTGTGCTCAACATTGCTCCTGTTTCAGACTTCATGGCAGTATTTATATCATGGGCATATGGACTCAATACTACACAAGCCCATCTGTTAACCTTTGGCAGAAAAATAGGGTCTGGCATGTCATCAGTATTATCTGCAAGTCTGTGTCATGTACGTTAATTTCCACTGGCTACAAGAAACAAAACATTAAATAATAGTTATTTTTCTTAGTAGGTCATTAATTAAAAGAGGCTTCCTGAAAAAAAATCAAAATTAGTAATGTGGTAACCCATGTGATGGAAAAAAAATCACCTTTTTCTTTGTTAGGTGATTGAGTCTATTATAACAAATTCATGACTGATTTAAGACTGCATCATTGGTATAGGGAGGTTCTGAGCTGAGCATATTGTGCTTTTGCATCTCTGAAGCAGCAGGGGTAATGTGCTTCATATATTAATTGATAAACAGGCTCTTTCAATATGGGGGTCTCTCTGCCTCACTTTTCAGTGATTTCAAAGACCCTTTTCTTGCTTATGAGCTTTGAAATATTCTCTGATTTATTTGGTTTGGGAGTTTTTTTCATTTAATGAAGGTGTGTAGCTCTTCAGAAGTCTTCAATTTCTGTGTTTAAAATTTAATATTAAACCTGAAAATTGCCTATATTGTGTCAGGTAGATAGGAGGTATGTCAGATTAGATTATTCTGGTAATGTAGATTGGTAACGTAGTCTGGTTTAGAATATAAATAAAGGTTTTATTTCTGTAGTAAATAGTTACCTGTTGTATGTGTTAATATATTCTGTAATAAAATTTAATATCTCAATGAAAGTATTGCAACATAAAAGAATATAAGGTTGAGGGAAGGTAAGGCTCTTAGGTTTTAATGGATCTTAATGAATGATGCATTATGTATCCTGATGAGAAAATATGGAAAATGCTTTTCAATGGATTAAGATGTTTGAATGTCTTGCAACAGCTTTGATTGAATCAAATATTTTTCATTTCAAATTCTCAATTTTAAAACAGCACACTCTAAAAATCAGGTCAGAATGCTATGTGTAATGTCAGAACTGAGATCTGTCAAACTGAAGGGCTCCAACAACATTTTCAAACCTTTCTCAATTGTCAATTTAAGTTAATTGAAAATGAAAGGTCTCGCTTTCAGGATTGGGCCATTTAAATAGAAGCCTGCTGCTTTCATTTTGTAGAAGGGCAATCTCCCTCCACATACGTGTTTTTAAAAGGTTCATTCATAATTCTCTCTTCACACTTCTATTGGAAATGACAGAATTCATTATTTTGAGTTCTTGAACTATTTTTCTGCAACTTGGGTGATGAATTGTATGAGATCTAGTTCATAACGTGGCACGGCAACCCACAAGATTTAAAATTCTCAAGGCTCGATTTGTCTCTCTCTGGCACTCGGCTGGCCCAGGCAAGGGAAGCTTCCGTGTGCATCTTCTGCTTCTTATAGAGCAGGAGATTGGGATTTTTTTTTATTTAATACTGATCAAGAAAAAAACTCTCACCCTTGCTTGGTAATTCACTCGAGGTATCCAGGCAACAAGGACATACATTACAGTCAGCAGTATACAAGGTGCTGTGAGAATTTTCCTTGCCTGCTGTTTATCTGGGAATACAACTGCAATAGACCTATACAAACAGCGCTGTTTCCACTGTCTATTCCTAGCATGTAGTTTGCCTGTAGACTTCTGGTTTTTTATTTATATTCAGCTCTCTGATGGAAAAGGATTTCTTGATGTGTATCTATTTATGCCCAAATACAGGAATTCGGCTCAGGTGGGAGAGCAGAACAGAGCCTCCATGAAATGACAAATACGACTCAGCTTGCAGTTGATGGTGCATCTGTGGCCATGCTGCAATGAGAATCCCCTTTTTGAGAGTCATTTTTGTATGAGGTTGCTAGGCTACACCAGCCTGGGTTGTACTTGGCTGAGACAGTAGCGATGTTCACCAGCTACTTGCTAACCAAAAATAGGCCTCACTGGTTACGGTGACTAAATTTCCCTTTTTCATTGTTAAATAAAACATTTTTTCATTAACTGCTGGCGTGTATCAACGCTGGGCACTGAGTGGGACCAGTTCATACTCTCAGAGCTGGTCTAGATGTTTGAAGATTTCTCACTGTAGTGAGCATTTTAGCTCATGTATCTCCTGTGCCTCCCATAGCACTCTCCTTTCTTTCTTTCTCTCTTTCTTTTGTTCATTCTTTCATTCTTTTGTTCTTTTGTTCTTTCTCTCTTTCTTTCGTTCTTTCATTCTTTTGTTCTTTCTTTTTCTTTCTTTCTCTCTCTCTTCCTTCCTTCCTTCTTTCCTTCTTTCTTTCATGGATGGTTATGATGATAAAGATGATTCTTATTGAGACCACCTGTTTCAGACTCACAGCCCAAAGTGTCTTGCAGACAGGGTCTTATGCCCTACAGGATAATAATGTTCATTCCTTTTGCAAGGAAATGCGAGACTGACATTACCTTAGCTGACGAAATTGCCTCAGTAAAGGTCTAGACACTACTCAGAGAAGTGAAATGGGTGACCATGCTGTGATTGCACGGTAATACACACTCACGGGTCCTTTCTCAGCCCCTAATAGGTGTAGGCAGGTGTTAGCTGCTTTAGTTTCAAGGATAGGATTGTGATTTTGGAAATTGGTAGGATTTTTTTCACCAAATTGGTAAATACTTCACCTGATTATTACTGCTTACTCCCAGATACTAGACAAGTTGAAAAGTCTTTTCCGCTGGACTGTTTGGTAGCAATAGTGACCCTATTAGGTGGGATAGAGATCCCATACATTGACTGCATGTGGAGTTTTGTATGGTTTCTGGGCAGTTTCCCTTTGATTCATATTTCTTCTTTTGTCCTCACAAAAATGGAAGTAGGCTTTTTAGTTGTGAAGAAGGAAGCAATGCACCGCTTTTACTGCTGGTTTTGATTTTTGGGGTAGACATTATCTATATAATGGGTATGCATTATTAAATATCATTCTTACCTTTTGTGGGAGCAGTGATAGTCCTGACTTTCATGTCCGGATCCAAAGCATTTCCAAAATATTTACATTTTTAAAGGGGCTATAATGTCTTCCAAGCCTATTGTCTCTCATGCTTGACGCTCATGCTTTAGAGTGTCTTACCCTGTATTATTGTTTATAACTTTCTTTTTTGTCTGTTTATCTGACTCTTTGAGCTTCAGTGACTCGTTTTGTATTAATATTGAACATGCAATTTTAATGCGGGATTTAGAGAAACTTAGAGACAATGCTTTTTAATTTACTTCAGTTTTGAAGAGACAGAATTTGCCTCAACATAAGTTTAAGACAGAACTTTAGATTTGATCGTAGTAACTTATATTGCTATGCCTAATTTCAGAATCTTCTAGATAAATTGTAGGGATACAAACTAGTCCCTTTAAACATTTGTTACTGACACCTAAGCTTGTATGGAAAACCACATTATTATATCAAAGATGAAATACTACCTGCAAAAATAAAAATAAAAGGAAATTTCCGCTGGAAGTTCCCCAAAGAGCAAAACATAGCTTCAGGATTAGCAGAAAGAAGTTTTAGTTGTAAAAATCCAAAATTCCAAAATTCATTGAGCTAATGTCAGGTGTATTAGGCTAAGGTTGTAAGTCAGTTTTTTTTCTTTGTTTGTTGGTTATGGCTTTTTGTCTTTTAAAGTAAGCCAAGATGAAAAGAACTTATCTCAAATAAAAAGTACTTTACAAGTCTGTATCTCTGTAACTACTCATATATTATTGAGAGTAAAACGTAAGAAGGATGAACCAAAGCCTCTGTGCCCAGGAATTCACAGTCTGTACTACATTTAAAAATGTAGGTGCATTCTCTACTTGGAGCCCCTGGTGGTCTAGTGGTAAAGGCGCCGCGCTATCACCGCGGAGACCCGGGTTCGATTCCCGGTCAGGGCCACTCCCGGGCAGGTGGGGCTCGTTAGCCCTTAAAGGCAACCCACCTACGTCCTAAGGACCTCGCTGCCACCGTCCAAGCTCGCTTGGCCCCGGCAGATGAACCTTAGGATTAAAGGGTGGGCTCAGTTCCGCGCACACTGTGTCTCACCTAAAAAATCCAATGCGCAGGCTGGAAGGTGTAAAGACCTTCCCCGGATCTTCGCTCGCGAAGACTGGCCATTATTATATAAAAGCATTCTCTACTTCAGAGATCACAGTCTGGTTTGAGCTTTGGAATTAATGTAAGGTCCATCCTCTCAGCCAGATTTTTCAGGCCTCATTCAGATGCCCTTGTTTGCATGTAAGAGCCGAGAAGATACAGTGCAGGTTCGCAGATGCAGGCTGATGCATTTTGCTTCCATTGTAAGACTCGGCTGAAAAAAATAAGGTAGCATAAAGCATTAGCAACTCTTGCTATTCCACTTAATCTCCCACCTGTCCTAAAGGTCACTGTCCCCATAACAAAGGTGCCAGGATTAATACGTGTGCTTGGCCCCTGTTAAGATAGTTGTTTAAGTGGCCAAATACGGGGATGTGCGCATTGATCGAGTGGATGTTGAACTTCCCTGACTGAGGTCTGCATGTGTGCCTGCCTCTGCTGTCCCTGTTGAAAAGAACAGTCAGCCAACAAAATCAGTAATTTATTTTCTTGCTAAAAAGAGTGAGCTTACTAGTAGGTATTTAATGGTAGGGAGGTATATAATGGTAGGGGTATTTGTTTGCTTAAAAATTTACAGAGGGCAGCTTATTTCTCATATTTAACATCTCGTTGATTAGGGCTAAATAGAAGAAGCAACTCCACTAATGCAATCTTTCCAGTAGCAAGTCCATAGAGATCTTTTAAATAATGGAGTAAAACTTGGAATCTTTCAATTAATGGGCTTATATTTCAAGGGCAAGGAAATGTTAAGGAGTTTGCAGGCTCTGGATGAGACAGGGATTCAAATTTCAACAGAAATTTTACCATGATTTTTGATAGAACTTAATAGTGGAGTTTTTGTCCTATTTTAATCCAGTAGGTCAAGTAATTTATTTCCCAAGATGAATTTAAAGCTGAAATAGGGTAAAAAATGAAAGACTTCTCAATGATAATTCTCAAGATTCTATGGTTCTAGAGAGTAAAGGACTATTCTGAAATTAAATACATGTATGAACTGCAAAAACCTTGGCAGGTAGAAAATGAGCACAGCTTTGAATGGCCTGAAGAAAATATCTGTGTGATTGCAGCAAACTTTGTAACCCTTTATGGTTGGTCTTCTTATCCATCTATTAGCTTTAAATTTTTAAGTCAGATCTCTTGCTTTCTGCAAAAGGATAAAAAGCAGCACTGTGAGAAGTTCAAGCAAACAAAGTGCTTGTTAAACCTCAGCCATATAATGAAGGTCATGAAGGAAAAACTCTCTTGGTACATAAGTATTTTATTAGCTGGACAAAGTAGCATAGTTAAAAAGTTGTAGGGAAGCTGCTGTTTAGAACTTAATGGCTTATCAGACACAGAAAGACAGCATGCTCTCAGAAGTTTCTATGAAAATAGCTTTGTCTGCTTTTTCTGGTAATTCTAGGAGGTCAAAGTAATAGATTAGTTTTTTTTTTTAAGTTTAAGCACTCTGCTCTACCTCAGACCAGTACAACTGGAAGCAGAAACTTAGGGGAACCCTGTCATCAACCCCACTAATGGTTTAGAAACCTGGAACATGGATTGTGTGGTGGAGTTCTCCCCAAAGGATACATCTGTTCACCACAAGTGCAGCTTGTAATCCTGGAAAATCAAAGATACTCAGTTGCTCTTAACTACGTAAAGAATTCAAGATGTCCAAGTCAAGGTATATTTTTTCTGACCCTAGAGTCGGTGTAGTTAAAATAGAATTATAACAGGAGCTTGTGTATGTGCAAGGGTATTTTCTTGCTGGGAGTGCTGGGAGCTACTTATAGTGTACCTCTTTACATTTTTAGATACAGCATTTGGAGAGATATAAATATATATTTTCTATATCGGCATAAACTCTGCAAGTTGCTTGCCTTCTTGCCCTGATAAAAAACATGTAATGCTCTTATTAGTATGTGACATAGTTAGATTCCTGTTGAAAATCAATAATCTTCCCATAAAGCAAGTCTTACATCCTTTCTTAAATTCATTTAGAATCATTTTGTATGCCTCATTAGCCTTGTAATTTAGGAAAGAATAAAAGAAAAAGAAAACCAACCAGCCACCTAATATTAAACAGTGTATGTAATTTAATTTTTCCAACCAAAGGGGATGTTTATGACACTAAATATATCTACTGGTCTATAAATACCTGTGTTTATAGTTGAACAGAGCAGTAGTTCTCAAACCGCTCCATCAGACACTTAATGATAATACACAGTGTGCCGTAGGTAGTATTATGCCACTGCTACCTTTCTTCTTTCATCTGCTATAATGCTGTCATGGAAACTAAATGTACCGCATTGAATGAATTCCTAAAATTCTTAAAATTCTGTTATTAGAAAGTGGATGGTCAATGGGAATAACTACAGAAATTGTTTTAAAGACAGACCCTAGACTTAAACACAGTCGACATTTAAAGCAAAAGGTATTACGTTCCTAAAAGACACCATGTGATACAGAAGAATATTGTGGACTTCTATGGAAAACTTTCAGTGAGCGTATCCGAAGTTCTTTGAGCAGATTGTGGCGCGAGAAAGACTCAGTAGCTTTTATACATAGTTAGATACCTTTAATGACACCAAATCTTTGAAGTTTCTTTGTAATAATCCCTTGGAAATTACACCAAATGAAATAAATGGAATGGGGTTGATGATGACCTACAGAAAAAAAAAAAAAACAACAACAAAGGAATTATTTGAGTTAGAAAATATATTGAATGCGTCGTATGTAATGAATATGTGAAAAAATAACATTCACTGTTTATAAGTACGGCAACATCTACTTTATCGAGTGGTAAAATGTGCAGTAATACCAAAGCAGATGCAACTGCAATAGATATAGTTTTAAGAAGAAAGTGAAAAGCATTTAAAAACTACTTTATTAAACAATTCTTAGTTTTTATAAAGTAGATATACTTCATATATTTATATTTATTTCCAATCTGCAGTCAGTGTTTAGGAATTTTGAATTAAGCAAAATCTTTGCATACTTAAATTTATCTTTTAACAATAGTCACCACCAAAATAAAGGCAGAAGCAATATATTTGTCAGTAGTTTGTAGGAGTTTTTTTAATGTGTTGTTTTTTGGTTGGTTGGTTGGTTTTTTTAATAGATCCTTAAAATAATATTTAAAATAAAATTGGAATAAATGATTGAGTAGTCTAGGTCTTGACCAACACATTTTTTTCAGGTTTTAGGAATTTCACCTGTAACACCTTGGAATGATGTCCAAAGTGAGAACCTTTCTGTAGACTGTTACTTAAATAAAAAATTAAGGTTTAGCAGCTGCATTAAGCAAAAGAATTGACTATAATGAAAGAAAGAATCCCACATATTTTTAAATTTTCTGAGCAATTTCTTCATGCCTGTTGATGCCTGTTGATTGAACCTTTATGCCTGTTCTGTTAATTTCAAATTTCTACCTTTCTCTAAAGAAGAACAACTATGCATACTTTTATTTAAGAAAACTGTAAATTTTTTAACCTCTATGAAGTTAAAGCTTGACTTTTCTCGCCATATATGTTTTCTCCCCTTTTTGGTATAGCTGTGCAATTCCATCAGAATTGTCTCGGTGTAGCTGAATGAAGTGTGTGCAAGTTATTTATAGACATTAGAATTAATAATTAAGAATAGGGTGCAAAGATATTTTTTTCTGAATAAGGTCTGATTATGTATGCCTTGGGTTTTTGTGTGTGTTTGGGAGTTAGTTTGGCTTTTTTTTTTTTCCTTTTGAGTAGCCTACAAGCTTTTGCTAAAGATATAAGGAGAACAGTTGTCAGGGTATTAAATGTAGCCTTGTTGGTGGACAGTCGCAGCATGAAAAAATGTGGCATACCATGTTCTTTTTGTGTTACTGTAGATTTCTTACAAGTAAATTATTTGGAGAGAGAGGGGGTTAGTCTTGGAGGAAATTTATTCTTATTACTGTAGCTTTTTCTTGGGTGAGGAACAGGAACGTCATTCTCTGTGTTATGGGCGTGGATCACAGTCTGTACATCTGTAGTATGGGAGAGCTTGGCTTTAGGGCAGAAACAAATGTAGCTGAGCTGAAAACAGATGAAAGTCAATATGAGGAATTCGGTAAAGATGTGTATGGGATGCATTTCCAAGGGCTTTGTTCTCCCATCTCAGGTTCGGAAGGGATGAAGAAAAGTGACTGGCTTCCAGCACCTGGAGTTGCTATGGCTAGGAAGATCACACGTCAGTCATAGCAACTACTGAAGATGGTTGGACTTTTAGGTGGAAGTATCTTTGAAAAAGGACAAGGTCTGCAAAACTTTCCATTGCTAGGTCTGGAATTCTGAGAAAGCTGGTGTTCACAAAGTATTTGGAGAAAAAGAGCACATTCTAGCTGTGTATCAAGGAAATTTTTATATGCAGAGAATGTTTTGGGAATCAACAGGCTGCTTGCAATTAGATGAGAAATGGGGAGAAAAAACAGATTGATGCTGAAATTATGAAATATGGAAACAGTTGGCAAGGAGCAAAGAGAAGAGGTAAATAATGAAAGAGATGCTTTGTTTTGGCACATCTTAGACTTTGGTGTTTCAAGCCACAAGGAAGCATAGAACTTACTTGAACAGCAGGGGCGAAGGAGAAGGAGGCCTGTTAGTAAGTGTTAAAGTGTCTAAAAATAAGCATCACTGGAACTGCTTTGCTGGTTAAGATTATAGGTGACTGATGACCGCAGGTTCAGTGCTTAGTAAGGTGATGACCTGGGAGAGAAAACAAGAGGGCTCAGAACTGACCCTTGCAGTAGTCCTTAAGGGAAAGATTCTCTGCTTAGACAAAAGCAAGATGTTGAGTTATGAAAAATCAGCATTTTGCAGATAAGGTAGTAGCAATAGATGTAGGTTACAAAGAGAGTTGAGGAATTAAGAGAAATGTGTATGCACTACAAGGTGCGTGTACATATGCATGTTAGAGGTTCCCTTTTAATATATTGCAACTTGTCAAGTTCATTAATGTCTTATTTTATACCCTGTGCACTCTTACGGAATCACACCAGAGTAAACCTGATAAGAAGGAGGTACTACCCTGAAAAGTCACAGAGAACTGCCAGCAGTTTTTCACTGCAGCCTTGCGTTTGAAAAGCTGAAACTGAAGAAGTGAAAAATAGCTTTATTAATAACATTTCCTATTTGAAGATGAATAAAGAATTTTAAATACAACTTTTCAACAAAATTAAACTATTTTAATAGTCACAGAGATTTTAGGACCATTGGCATCAATATGCTAATATTAGTACGATACTGCTGTCATGTGGCATGTGCGAATATGTGCATCAGTTCTGCACACTGTTTTGGATTTCTCTGCTGACTAAACTTCAGCTAATAGTGTTACACCAATTTAAAAATCACTGTGATAGAAGGTAAAATGAATTTCATCATTTTCATTAAACATATTTTCATTGTGAGAAACTAGTTTTTTAATTCAATGCTAACTCCCTTTGCATTTTGTTCCATTGAGGAAATTTTATGGGCTTGCCTGTCTTGTACCTTAGCAATGGAACAGTATGGATACAGACAATTGCTTATTCATGATTGCAAAAATTTCTTACAGCCACTATATGACAAAGTATTTTCTAACTGTAGAGAATCCTAATTTATTCTTTGCTCAGGTCTTTTAACTTTAATGTTAGCTCACAGTTCGTGTATAAATATCTGCTACATAAGTGCTTTATTTTTGGTGTTTTCCAGGTATTTGTTCAAAGGAAAAGCTTCATAATCCAGTCCTATGAGTTACAGCTATTACAGCTTACTTGGGGAAGCTTTAGCGGGTGGTACTCTATACAAAGCTGTTAAATTCATATCAGCAGAAGAAAAATGCATAGAAAGTTGAAGACAGAAATTGCAAAGCTTTTAACAGGTAGTATAAGAAAATGCAATAAATGTCCTAAATTTTGAAACAAAAAGAAATTTGTTCCTCTCTAAGAGTTTTTTCAACTCTGAGATCCTCTGCAACGCAGTGCTTTGTGTGAAGGTATAGCCGAGGTAAACGTAAAGGTTTTTCTTGCCTTCCTGGTCACTCAAGCTGTTAAATGGCTGAGAGAAAACTCAGATGAGCACGAAGGATTTCTCGGTGTTGCTATTACAGAAAATAATTACTATTTACAGTAATCATAGTTTAGCAGCAGTAATTCCACCAGATATGCGACAGTCTGTGTCCCCAGTTATTTGAACGATAAAATTTCAGCTGTTTGTATTTCATCTGAAAATCACTTAAGATCAAGAAATGTATTTCAGCCAAATCAGTGATTAACATTGACACTCCAATGTGCCTGAAAGGAGGTCTTGTTTTTATTAACACTTTCTCATTCGGCAGTGAGAGAGGTGATAGCACCTTCCCGTAGTTCGGGTTTACTTGATGAAGCAAAATAACTCACAGACCTTGTGAGAATGGGACCCATAGGATTGCTTGTGGTCCACTTTCTCATTTGTGATTTTCTCTTTTTCATTTTGTTTGAGATTGAATTTGAGAGAGAGCTTTGTTCCGGACAGTAGTTTATGGCAGTGGGCTGAAGAGATGAGATTTCACTGAATCATAGAACGAATACACAAAGAGAAAATATGTGAAAATTGAAATGACAAGGTAGAGTAGCTTGGTTGTTGAGGTAGATAAAAATAACTAGGTTCTCAGGGAAATGAGGTGGGGATTTTTTTCCTGAACTAGATTTAGTTTGAACAAGAACAGTTGAGATGGAAAACCTAGACACTATAAGAACTGGATAGAAACAACAAAAAAAAAATTAATCCTACTTTTTCTTGTAACTTTGTCTTGGAGTATCTGCAATGGTGTGATTTCAAAGAAAGCAAACCAGAGTCCATCTATTGACAGTATAATGCTAAAAGACTAATAAATAGATTTGATTAGAGTGGATTTCTTTTTCCTTTATTTACTATAAAGAGGAAAATCTGTGTGTTCTGCCTTTTTTTTTTATTTTAATCTATAATAATAGTATATTTATTTTACTTCCTTTGGAATCACTGGGGCAAGTTGTGACTGATCTAAGACGTGAAATACACCTTTGTGAACAGAGGAATAAAGTTGGCTTGATGCAATCATGCTGCAGCATGACAGAGATGTGCGGGTTTGCATTAGAAAAGCCAGGAGTGCTAGCAGGGCTCTCCAATTTTCAAACTGCTACCCCCTCCTTTGTCATGTGGCTGGAAGAGAGAGAACTATTTTTGCCTGTGATTAATAAGGATTTAATTTCAGTAAAGCTTCTTGTAACTGTTTTACAAAGGCTCAGGGACAAAGCAGCCATTGGTAGCCTTGGTGGCACACAGAGGAGTTCGCTGCACCCTAGGGAACGTGGAGCTTTGTCGTGAGCAGAGCAAGCCAGGGCTAAACCCCCCAAACAGGACAGTGTTTCTGACCTTTTTATGTTGTTGCTTTCAGTACCTGAAAAAAAAATACATTACAGTCAAATCTCATTGACTTTGAACTTTAAAGGACTGTAATCAGTTTGTCAGGATTTGCCAGTTTGCTAAGGTTTTCTGGAGAAATGTGGATTTTCATATTTATTTGTTTGCTTTTCAATTTCTATGTTACTTCCACTAGATCCCCGTGTAGTATTGTGCACAACTACCCTAGATAATTTTTTTTCGCTCTACCAAAATTCTTACTCTGGCACAAAATAGCCACATTCTTATCCTAGCACTTTCTGCTACCAATTACTTCATCAGCAAGGAATGCTTAACATAGTGTGACTGCACCGAGCTCTTACTTCTCCTCCGTGAGCAAATGGTGACGCTTTACCCTACAGTTCCACTCTTCTGTTTTGCTACTGCATAAGTCTTACACTTTCAGTTGCCTCAATTTACAAGTTTCTATGGAGCTGTGGAAAAATACATGATGGGAAAGTTTAAAAGCCAGTAGCTTTATTTGCTGATTTCTAGCACCCTTCATCTGTGGTTCAGAACGGACCCCAAACTGATCTGTACCGTTGCTGGTTTTCGTATATTACACTCGTGCTTGTTGGCCTCACGAGGCTGAAAGCCTATTGCTACCATAATAAAAAGGTAGCCTTTGCTCTAGGATCTTTAGCGCTTGCTAAAGTATTATCAGGAAAGTTAATATTTCTACTGTGGACCTAGCTTACACAGCCCCTTCCCTTCTTTGTCTTCCAAAATAAATCAAATTGGACTGATTTTTCACAGGTACAATTTTCCGTCAAAACCGTTATTAGATTTTGAAAAACAGTTTACTCAATCCACTTTTACGCCAGAATGACAATTTGTAAAGGAGGGAGAACTTTTAATTTTTGAAAGTATTTTAATTTGTTGGTGGTGTTGTGTTTTTTGCAACATTCCACACTTTGTGTGTGTCTGTGGGGGGGGTATATGTGTAAGATTAATTAGCTTTGAAAACTTTGAAAGTGCCAGTACCTCTGTTTGGGGAAAGTTGATAGTTAGATGCTTGGACACATTAAGTAGATGTATAAGAGGAGGGTAGTGCACACATTTGACAGACATTAGAATATAATCAAGACCTACGGTATCTGATGTCTCTATAATAAATAGAACAAACATGGAAAAATAGTCCAAAGCCATATTTTTTAATCTGCTGATGAGATTTTACCAGTCTGTCCCCCCACACTTCTTGCTGCTGCCGTTTATACGTGGTTGAAAAGAACTTAGTTGAAAGTGATTTTAAGTCCGCTGGGGACAGCTGGTTATTTGTTAAACAACCAAGTGGGACTGCCAAGTTCTTTCCTTAAAAAACATGAAGTTAATTAGTCTCCACAGTAAGAACAAAAGGGTGATTAGGCATACTTGATATGAGTGAGAAGAATGATTGTCATAAGAGATAGATAAGTTGACTAGGGTAATACTTCCATTAAGTTCACATACTCATTCTTATGCAGTATAAGCAGCATAGTTACAAACAGCTCTAGTACCTTCCCTAAATCTTCCTGTCCTTAGGAGAACACTGCTGCAGTTCAGATTGCACTGAGGAGGCTGAAAGCAGCTGCCATGGTACTTTCAAAGACAGCAGATGGGATCCTTGGGACGTACTGGTGAAGGACCATGATATTCACAGTAAAACTCTTTTTGGTTTCATCCCAGACAGCAGGTAATAAGCTATACCAGAATGGTATTTTCAAGCATCCACCATCACCACAGTTTTGTATCAACTGTTTTTTGATTAAGCACCTCCTGTTTTGTTTGACAGTTAAACCTTGTGAAAGTAGAATGTTACTGTTGGTTCAATTACAAATGTTTCCAATATTTTAACTTAATTTTCTGTGTATATGTATATATACATGTATACATACATAGACATGTATTTTATGGGGTGAATATATATATATGTGTGATATATTACATATTTTAGTAGGATTTTCACATTTCAGTAGAGTTGAAAATGTGTGTGGTGGTCATTGTCCAGTAATGAAGGAAAATGCAGCCCTTGCCCACAAAACATTTGATGAATGTTTTCAACTGACATAAGCAATTGTTTTCTACAGTTAGCTGGTCTTCATTCTTATCAAAACTGTGGGGTTTTCCAATGTCAGGACACTTGGTGGGTGGATACTTCTCAGAAGAATAAAGGACTTATCAGTGTTTGCTTAGGATCTATTACATTCTCAGCCATAAAAGTAGCTATGCTGTCTACAGCACTCATAAATCTTCACCTAGTCAAGGCTACTGTCTTTCGTCATGCAAGTTTGGGTTTTAAAAAACAAGCATAAATGTTCTTCATTCAAAATGATCATCAAGTAATTATAATCTCAAAAAACCTAATTTCTTCATTGCTGGTTTTGAATAGTTCCGTAAATTCAGTTTGCAAAATTGTCCGAATTGCTGATCAGTGCTGCCACTAAAATCTCTTTATCCTTTCAAGGCAAACATATTCTCAGGCAAATTCTCACCAGAGGGCACTGTTACACATGCTCTTACAGATCATTTTTTCTGGTGAAAATAATGTCTGGTCTTGGGGAAAAATGGTGAGTTGATGTTAGATTTTGATGCACACTTTTCATAGGGGAGCTGTTGCTAATAAGGTAGTTCGAACTGTTTTGGTCTCTTTATCTAGTTTTTTAAGCTACATTTTTCCTATTGAGAAGTGGCCATTGCTACCAAAGATGACGTTTCTGTGGACAGTCCATCGTTATGTGTGTGATTAACTACACTATTCCAAACTATTTCAAAAATGTAATTTAGAAAAACTGATTCTAAACAGCCCTGAATCTTTAGATTTCGACTGAAACAGTAGCAGAATGGCAAAGACATTTATCTTGTTCCTGTGGATTTTTGTTGAAGATAATGGAGAGGTAATATGAAGTAATACCGGTAATTTAGCTTTAGATAATTATTATATCTGATGTTTATTAGTTAAAAGCATATACTCAGGCAGTATGGTTACACAAAGAATCTCTGCATCTACACAGTTACACAAATTTGTATTTCTATTTCGTGAATAAAGATAGTTTTGAAAATATCAAAGGAAGTTGAGTTGCCCGTTCTCTTAAGAAAAATCTTATTCCAATGTCTTTTCTCCTTGATGTGTCAGTTTTTTACTTTATATTTTTAATAGGAAAAAGTGTTTCAAGTTCCGTACTATCTGTTTGGGGTTTTGCATGTGGTTTTTTACTTTACTTTACATTGGTGTTTTCCAAACCATCCTTAAACACTAAAATTTAATAATATACACCACATAAAAATAGACCTCTTCAGCAAATGAATGCTGTTGACTGTGCTCTGGCATCTATTATTTGTGAATTTCCATGGCTGTTTGATCACAGAGCAGATTTCTTTGATTTTACCTGAGCCGGTTATCACTGTTCTGTTTGGCAGTGGCTGCAGCGAGTGATCTGCCATCGAGAACCCAAGGTGACTCGGTGACAAGCAGTGGGGTGGTTCCTGTGGTGGCATTGCAGCCATTTTCAGGGTGTCAGGAGATGGGGAACCAGAATTCTTTTTGCTCTACTTAAGATGGTTTTTTGTCTCACCTCTTTAACTTTTCCCCAGTAAGTTCTTGCAGATAGTATTGGTAAAACTGGTGTTATTTTCATGCTATTCACAAGTAGGAAGGTATTTGAAGGTATTTATTATTTCAACTGTCTTGTTACAATTTGTATTTACTACTCTGTCTCACTAGTCTCTGTCTGTCACCCTGTGCCCCTGCATCAAAGAACCATGGAAAATGGTAAATACTATGCCTTTTTTTTTTGTTTGGTTTGGGTTTTTTTGTAGTTTATTTTGTAAAAAGAGTTGCAGATGAAATTTGCAGAACTGTAGTCTGAACTCGATAAAAAAAAGTCTAATAAAAAGAACTTCTGCAGTGAGATGCACACTACATAAACTTCAAGGAATCAGTAGGTACAGGGATAAAGATTTGTTATTGACAGAGATGTGCCTTAGTGGACATCCTTGTGGTGTGTGCTCCCTGTGTCCTGGTCTCTGATTATCTTGTCTTGAGAGAGCAAGCAAATACCACAGCTCCTCTCCTGCCAACAGGGTTAATGAGAAGGAAGCAAGGGTGCCAGTGCCCTGCCAGACCTCATCCCAGTGCAATATGTAGCAAAGCTGGGGTATGTCAGGTTCAGGACCTTTCAGTGCTTTCTGGTTGTGATTTTAGACATTGTCACAGTATAGTTAATGTTCCAAGAAGCCTTTGGCAAATTTCCTCAGAAAAGCATGTGAAGAAGCAAAGCTGTCGTGGGTTATTATGGAAGATTTTTCCTGGATTAATGATTGTTTAATAGAAAACAAAGGACAGGGCTAGGATTAGGTTTAAGTTTAGCTTTGTAATGAAAGGAAATTTCTAAGGAAGTCACACATAGACTTGTCCAGATAAACAGATATTCAAGGGCCTTCTGTTGTTCAATATATCCATCAAGACTTACTGAGAGGAGTTGATTCATGAAGCTGCAAAGTTTGTAGTTACTGCAGACCTGCTGCCACTGGGTACATCTAATGTGTATCCTTATCTTAGGTATTGGATATGGACTTGGTAACCCATTTAAATAGTTGAAAGAGAGCTTGCAAAGGAACCCTTACACCTCATTTTAGTGTCAGTCAAGATGTCAGTCCTGTGATACTGGACAGGTTTCTGTAACTATTTCTTAGCTTTGGGTAAGGAGCAGGGTATTAAGGAGCACTGACGCTTTAGTTCTTCTCTTCACAACTTCTGCACTGGAAATCCTAATAAATCAGATGTGTTAAAAGAGTGAAACAACACTGAGTTCACTGTACTTATAAGAATGTCACTTTCTTTTCTATTGAGTGATTTGTAATTTCTGCTGATTTTTCTTCAAGCCCCTTTGATTATACTTAGTGCAGCCTTGATGCAGCGCACTTAAATTGCTGTATCATGAGATTTGCTAAAGTAAGTCACACATGAATTGTAGGCCATTATCTATCATTAACTCATCTAGAATTTCATGGCGGAGTAAGTGCTATGTATAATGTGTTTTCTCAATTGCTACTGGCTGTGTTGTCTTAGTATATCAAAATATGGCTGGTGGTAGAGTCAGATGCAGTTTAGGTACATGGAAATCAGTTTGGGAGGAAAAATTATTTTTTAAAAAATTAATAGTTGCTAATATTTTAAATTATTTAAGTTATTTCAATTAATTTAGAGGTATTTAAATTAAGATTTATAATGCATTTGTTTTAGAGTTGCGAGTTGCATATGGTGCCCATGAAATTCATATCCATGGAGAAGAAACAAACAGAAAACCAAACTTGGGCTCTTTTTTCAGGATATGCCTACTACAAAAAAGGCATTTTCAGGTTATGTAGTTGATGTTTTTACTTCCCAGTACTTTGTTCTAGAAAAGAGATTTCATTTTCACTTGAAACTCAGCCCTGAGAACTGCCTGCTAGCATTTATGATTACCTTAATCATTTGCAGTCAATTGCCAACAGATGAGCTCCAGACAAAAAAACTCAAACGGTTCTAGTGAATACAAACTCTTATCCTACTACTCTAGGGAACACTTAGAACTGAGCTCAGATTTTTGTGCATCAAAAGGTGCAATTAGATGTCTAGTGAAACACATTCTACCTATCTTACATGATGTCCACCGTGTCATCTTGTCTGCCAACAAAAAGGAAGAGTGATGAAAACCATTATAAAGAGGTGTGGTTGCTAGTTCTCTTTCCTTTTGAGAATGGTGGTACAGTGAATACTGTTAATGTGTGTGTGTGTGTAAGAGAAGTTTGGTTTGGAGAAGTTGCTGCACAAGATACCTACTATTATTCAGCCTCTTCTAAATGCTGGTGATCCTGTTCTTCATTCCCTCTGTTATTCTTTCAGTTGAGAATATTCTTCATCATGCTGGTTCCCGATAGGATGAGGCCAACCCTTATCAAGAACCATGGGTTCTCTAACCATATTTTCATCTTAAGGGACCTGAATACTTCTGGAAAATCTCTGCAGCTCCTTTTAGTGAGGATGTGTGATCTTCTGTTGATTGTGTTTTGTTGATAATTCTTATTTCAGTTTGTCCACTGATAGTTTGTTGAGAAGATGAATTGTAAGCAGGTTTATGATCTCTTTGTTCACCACTTGCAGTGTTTAGAACTGGTGGGAACAGAACATTCTCTGTGAGAAGAACACTGGCAGACTGGTATATCTCATTGTTTCTTCTTGTTTCTGTTTGCTTCATCTCATCTCATCTCATGTCATCTCATTTAATTTCCTGGAGACTAGATCCTGCTTTGCTCAGTGTTTTCTATACATGTCTTCCAATAATTAACAGACTGTTTCCACTAAAATTAATAGAAGCCTATAAACACATTAGTGAATATTTTTGTAGCATAAAACAATTGCAGAGTTTCCATTTTATGGCATAAAACAACTGAAAAAATACTTTCCTGGTTTGACTAAAATTTGATTATCTTTTATCAGACTTCCAATCCAACCATCATCCTCAGACTCAAGTGAGCTTCTGTTTCTAGATCCATGATTATTTCTAGGTTTGAATTTGTCTTTTCTAGTTCTACCTTTTCCTACAAGTTCTAGTTAGCTTTCTTCATTGGCTTGTTTACAAGAAGTATGCTGAATGACATTTTTTAAAGGGGTTGTGTTCTTTATCCCTTAGTACTACCTGGGAGACAGCACATATTGCTATTGTTTGAGATATAGTGCTGCTTTATAATAATTTGTTTGTGGATTTGCTTACCAAGTGGTATACTTTATGACTGCATTCAGTTAAATATTGGAAGTTTATCGTGTGATCATATTTGTTTAACATAATGTTGATATGTTGGAAAATCAAGAACAGTGACTTGATAAAGCACTGACTTACTAATGTTTCTCATAGAATTAATACCACTTGATTTTACATACTTCTGATGAGCAATGGTTTCAGTGATGAACTTGTCTGAGTGAGAGGTGAAAGTCTGTGTTCATTAACTCAGGAAAATAAAAGCCTAATAAGATTGAAAGGGGTAAGGAGAAAGAGGACTGACATGAAAGGGTAACACAATGAAAAATTTCAGGGACTTGAGTGACTTGTAAGGTGAGACATGATTAATCTCACCCAGAGGTTGTAAAAAAGCTGGTTGATCATTCTGCTCCTCACTGGTCACAAGTTCCCAAAGACAAAAAAGATTAATCTTGTTGGCTGACTGGGCAGGTGGAAGGCACTGTACTGCAACTCTGGACCTAAAATTCAGTTGGGTAGAGAAGAAGTAAGGAATTGGCAGAAATAAATGTACATATGAACCTGGGTTCAGTTGCATATAACTGTTGTTAAACGTAGACAAATTTTTAATTTGCTAAAGTTTTAAAGGACTTTAAAACTTTAATTAAGAATTTTTCGTATTTGGATAAACTAACATTGTCTTCATTATGAGAACTTGCTTGTTCCCTTTATTTTTTTTCATTTTTCTGTGTGATTGTTTTATAGATGCTTTTTCAGAAATTTTTTATATATTAATAAAATTTTGGACTTATCCTAGTAGTTATTATTCTTGTCAGATCTCTCTGATAATGTTACTGTAATGACTAAAGAATTAGTATGGTGAACGTTTACAAAGTTCTGAAAGTTTTCTTAAAATTCCATGCTTAAGTCTGCTATATTTGTATAAATGCATATTTTACAACTTTTTAAGTTATCAGCACATTTCCCTAGAAATAATGGGATTACATTTAAACAGGACTCTATCATAAAAATATCCCTAAGCCAAACTGCATAACCTTCTCTTTCTAGCTCTCTATATACACAAAAGCATGCTATATATGTATTGAAAATAAAATTGTAATATAAATCCATAGACATTATTTTTTCTATATATTTTGTTAATTACTCCATTAATCCAGATATATTGGTATTGATTTTCATTCTGGAAACTAAAATTGTAAGTATTAATGTGACTATATTTGCTTATCCAACACCTCAGTGCCAGCTTTTGCTATTAAGATTAGGTAAAGTACATCTTGGCTACATTTTAACTATGAGTTCTTACAATAGTTTAAACTTGTAAGTAAACACATCACAGTGTATATATAGGCAGTGTAATTTTTTTTAAAAGGTCATCTGTGCAAGTCAGATACAAATAACTTTTTTTGTTGCCAGCCATCTTGTTGCTACTATTTATGTTATGAAAGTTCTATTTAAATATATTAAAAATGTTGTCATTTTTTATTGCTGGATAATTCAGACCCCATTAATAACACTGTTTCCTTATTTATTTTTAGCTTCTTTATTCAGAAATGTCTTCTCAGTTTAGGGAGGCATTAAGTTGACAAAAAGCTGCATATGTTTTTCCATCCCTCTTCCAGTTGCCTGACACTTTGTCAAGAGTGTAAAATTATGTATCAGAGACTAAAATATGGATTAAGAAAGACTCAATCATCCTGAAAGGGGCACTGTTTTGTTTTGGTTCTCTCCCATTGTTTTCTTTTTTTTTTTTCTTTCCTCCTCCATGTGTCCATGTTTTGTTCTCCCCTCCTTTTAAGCAAAATGATGTGATTTATCACAGTGCTTTACTTTGGATCCTAGCTCACTGAAATAATTCAACACATAGCTCTTTTTTATTGTGCTTTTATTTCAGCAAGCCATTTTTTTGCACAATAACATACTGTTTGGACGCTTGAAAATTCAAATGAAAAGGGGAATTTTTACTCCAGAGTAGTTTTGGATCAGCTTTTCTGTGTAGATAATGCAATTTATAGAATATTGCCAAGCAGTATATGTTTTCTACATATTGTATATACTTGTTTGTACAAACACAACTTGTTGCATGTTTTGCTTACAATATTAATGCAGCATATTGCATGTTATGTAGGTCTAATCACATTCTGAGTAGTTGTTACTTTATGGCTGGGCTTCCACATTTGTGCAGCTCATTCCAATTTGAAAAATGACAGATTCCCAGAGCTCATAGCAGAAAAACAAACCACTGCTGAAATCTGAAGAGCAATCTGTCTGACAAAAGGCTAACCAAAAGAGTGAATATCTGGAGAAGATGGAGACAGCAAGAGAGGAACAACTTAGGCAACAGGTGTTTCATACAGCAGGGGAAATGCAATTTAACCCCTCCCCCCAATTACTTTAATGAAAAATCCAAGCCTTCTTTTTCAGACTAAGAAGGGAGTGATTCAAAGACCAGTCCTATTCAAATTGTCATAAGAAATGTATAACTGCACTTACAGGCATTTTATAAACTTCTGTTATGAATGTTTTAAAGGAGAAAAAATAAAATTGGTCTTTTGACCATGACTGTAACTGTGACTATTACCAATCACTGGACTGTGATTGGTCCCCATATTTTTTGGGTAGATTATTATTGGCTATTTTTAAATCACAGTGGGTTCTTCTGAAGGACAACTTCGATTTGATTGTTGTTAAGTACTTTAAGGAAAGTCCAATTTGCCATTAGATTTACAAGAATATAGTTAGATTTTAGATACCTTTCTTACCACTAAGCATATATCTACAGTCCAATAACAACAGCCACTGAATATCATTTGATGTTTTCAGCTAATTTGAACAGTAAGGCTAAGGCATGCATTACACATTGTAACACAGCCTCAGTACAGCTGTGCAAATTTTTCATTGCATCTTCCTCACATCCAAGTGGATTTGGGCTGAATTTTCAAAGCTTTCTGTTTTGTTTTGGTTTGGTTTGTGGGACTTTTTCCTGATAAAAGTGATTTCTTTTTTTGCTTGCACAGTTCATGTGAAGCAGGCTTTAAAACATTGGGCATAAGTCTGAGAGTAATGATAACTATGGGTTTGAGGCAGAGGAGAATTAGGAGCACTCCCAGTATCAGTGGGTGCAAAGGTCTGTGTTATTAAGGACCACAACTAAATAAACATGCTGGGATATGATTGCTTTATTGCTTTTTGCTCATTTTATATCATTTTATTGCCATACTAATGACTATAGAATTAGGTGTGTAAGGGAGTTCTGAAAATGTAAATCTAATAGAGGTATATAGAAAAGCGTGTGCTTCCCATAGAGATTCTAACTTCTCCTTATCATGGGTGATGGAGAGACTAATTTACCTTGCATGGATAAGTGAGGGTAGGGAGAAAGGAACAGAGGGACTTAAAGAACAGATCCATTTCTAGGTTTCATCCTCACTTTAGTACCCCTGCTGATTTCTATGTGCTTTTATAGTGGCCCTAGTGGGAGAGGCTGTGTCATTTCATGTAGTGCGTTTTTCTTCCACTGTTTGCCAAATGGTGTATTTCTGATGCAGGGCCTATGCATGAAAATATGCACATGAGAATTAATTTTATATATGCTGAACTATTGTATAAAGTACTCTAATTTCTGATATTGCCAGAATCAATCTGGCATACTGGTGTAACTGTATCATGTATGAGCACAGAAAGTACTGATGGGCTAATAATTTTACTGCTTCCTATTTTGCATGCACTGCAGTTTACAAGATCAATAAAGAATGTAGTACCTCAGCAGACTTACAGTTTAGACTGTAAGAATCTCTGTTCTTGACTAAAGTCCTGTTGTATCTAAATAGAGGGAGTTAGCTTCATCCCTGGTGTTTAGAAGTGATTTTCTGTGTTGTCATTTTCTTTCAAGGGAAGAAACGAAGTATGACCCATAAGGTTTCTCGTAATGTAAAAAGCAAAGCAGAGAATGCTGTCTTAGCTGAAGCAGGTGGATATTTTTGAAATACAAAAACCTAAGAATTACGTGCTTTTCTTTGGATTCTAATAGCATGAAGTTATATTTGGGATGCAGAAAATAAATTGTCTTTCAGAACTTTATGAGTGACTCGTGTATTTTATTTGTGTTTAAGAGTTGCTTTTAAAGGTACAGAATACACATATATAAGAATGTATGGAATTAATAGGTAATTTGAAATAAATATACATAAACCAATAAATAGATAGTGACTGCCTAGCTAAAGCTTAGCATTTTGAAGTGCAGTTCACCCAAGACAAGTAGCAAGGCTGCAAGAGCTATAAAGTTAAAGACCTCAAGGCTACTACAAAATACCCCTTTGTTTCTTTCATGCCTTCATCCTTTTTGAAACTCTCTCTATGTAGTCAAATTAAAATTGTTTTTCTTTCAGGCTTTTCTACTACAAATCCTGTTTTACTATGTGGTTTATTCAGTACCTAAACATTAGTCATCCAAAGAGCAGGGGATTTTTTATTCATATGCTTCTGTGTCAACAGAACTGCAGTTTTAAAAACCATTTTGTCTCCTATTCCATATGTAATCCCTCCAGATAGTATTTCAAAACACTGTATAAATTCTATGCTTTTTTGTTCTACAAGTGGAAGAAAATCTGGCATCAGCATTGTCTGATGACTTAAGCGTTTTCTTTAATCTTCAGAAATACCTTGAGTGAAAACACTGTATTCTCAACCTTTATAATCCAAATAAGAATTTTATTTAGAAGCATAGTTGGTTTGCATTGCAGGTAGCTTAGCATTTATTTTACTGGCTGCAGGTATTACCTAGAGATGAGGATGGGAATACAGCCTAGGAAATCAGCCTTTCCTCATCTATGTATGGAGAACTGAAGCTTCTGTGCTCTGCAGTTTTCTGAGTGTAATTAAAGTTTTGCTACACGCTTCACCGATCTCCTTGCTTGCTAAAGGCTGTATCATTGGCTGTCCTATTTCAATATGCCACTCACTCAGAAGTTGATGACTGTTTGGAGATGCATCAGTTGTAAATATCACGTGCTTCTGAAAGCCATATAAATAACTATGAAATTGGAGAAGCTGGTGATAAGTAGATGGAACCAAAACCCCAAAAATTTTTCCTAAGTGATATTATTTTGTCCACCGAAGACTCTGTGTGCTCCTCATCAGGCAGGTGTTCCCTCATCATATCTTACTACTTTTTCTCCAGTTCAGATTTTCCAATATTCTTCTGGGAAAAGTTGAATAAAAGACCTGTGAACCACTAGTTGTTTCTTTCTTTTTTAAATTGGTATGCTTTAATCAGTTAATTAAGGACTTTGTGACTCCAGCATGTATTGACCTTAAAGACCTTGTCCTTGAAAGGTGATGGTTTTTTCTACTGCTTTCATTACACGTTGAATAGTTGGGTATTCTTCTGTTTTGGACCTTAAACATACATAATTAAAAAAAATATTTTTCCCTTTTCCACTTTCTAAGTGAATTCTACCTTGAGCATTTTCCTGAGTCCCCCAGTGAGCTCCATGATTTTTGTTCCTTTCTACTTGGCAGCAACCCACATGTTTTGAATTCAGTCACGCTTGGTTCATCACAATGACTTTTTTGCACATTTATCATGTTTATTAACACTACTTTTGCTCAATTTGTGCAAACATCCTTTGGACTTGTTACAATTTGATTTTCTGTCAAGAATAGTTCCAAAGAAGAGAAAATGATGGGCAGAGGAAATGATGCTGGTGTATGTCTTATTTGCAATTCTAATAACAGCTTTGTGAATTTGAACACATTAGTAAAGAGCACTTCACTCAAGTGCACATTACTGCAGAACTTACTAAACATGCCTAAGAATAATGCTACTCCAATCTTGGCAAATTAGATGGATAACATAATTTGCAGCAGTTGTTAATTACATATCAGCTGCAATCACAGCATAATTCTGTTAATTGCTTATCACACTGAGGTTAACTTTCTGTCATTTATATTTATTTAATTTGTAATTATAATAATAAACTTGATATTGTCCATTGACCACTTTTAAAAAAATAGTCACGATGTTCAGCAAACATAAGACAAGAAAAGATCTCCTGAGTCACCAACTTGGCTGGCAATGCCAACCTACATAATACCTTTGATAAATTTCTCTCCATGTCTTAAAATCAGTTAGGTTCCCTAGCTATCCAAATGGAAGAGGCTTGTTGCAGTGCCTTAACCCTGACATGTTTAGAAGCTTTCCACTTGCCATCCTCAAATTTATACCTTTGCTCTTGTGGCAACATTGTTTTATTTTCTAAATAATTTTCCCCCCTATGTTGCTTGATTTATTTGTAGAATAAACTCCATCTCCCCCTTCACTTCCCTGAGATGGGCAAACAAACTCCTTTTAGTCTTCTTCAGTAAGATCCACATATTTGTGCCCTGAACGTGGCTGGCAAGCCATTGGTGCTCCTAATTCCAGCTGTAATGGCAGCCTTTAACTCCCCTCCTTGTGCAGATGGAAGCAGAAATGCCATTCACTGTCATATGAATGACAGATAGGAGGAGGTATAGAAGAGTTCTGCTGGCTCTGGGAAATTTGTCCAGAAGTACTAATGGAATTGATTGACTGGCTTCTTATTCTGGCTAAATGAACAGATATGGCAGTGTTTTAATTAAAACTGTTTGAGACAGCTAAGTCAGTCTTTTCAAACCAAGTCCATCACGGTAATTTA
The DNA here is from genome assembly GCF_022539395.1 of Myiozetetes cayanensis. Taxonomy (NCBI): domain Eukaryota; kingdom Metazoa; phylum Chordata; class Aves; order Passeriformes; family Tyrannidae; genus Myiozetetes; species Myiozetetes cayanensis. The sequence goes on along the minus strand of NW_026086604.1, from coordinate 29,818,865 downwards.
ATTTAATTTATGTATACATCTATACCATCTATAACGCTGCTGCTGCTTTTGAGAACACACGCAGGATCACTCTCAAGGAGAAAAGACAACGCAGAAAGAATCGCGTCTCGTCTGTGTCACCTGGGGAGTCTTTCTGCTGTGCCTTCTGCAACCGGACTTGTCTATCTCGCATTGGCCTTTTTAGCCATCAGCGCGCTTGTAGTAAGCGTGGGTAGAGCCCTTCTCAAATCTTCGTTCGCGAAGCCTAGCCGTGATGATACACCTAAAAGATAGGGAATGCTGTAGTAATGTAGCCTGGGCAGACTAGGAAGATGTTGTGATTCTTAGTGAATAAAAATTGGATTGAGAATTTTGGCACTGGGGGACAACTGGAGAACAATCCTGTATTGGGGAGAGAATTAGAGGACTGGCTGAGAAAAAGCTCTGCTGTGAAGAACCAAAGGGTCTTGGTAGAAAGCAAGCAGAGCATGAGCCAGAGGACCAACAGCATTCTGGGCTGTATTAGCAGGACCAAGGGAAATTATTATTTCTTTTTACTCAGCACTTGTTAGATGGCATCTAAAATATTCCATTCAGTTTTGTCCTCTCCCTCTCCACCCTTATGGCAAAGACTGTGTCTTCATGTCTTTTTAGTATTCAATGATTCTGAACACTTTGGAGTTCCAAAGTAATTATTTTCTACCACACTTCCTAGGAATGGTTGGATTTCATGTTTCTTTTTTAGCTGTTCCTTCCAAGATAACAGTAGACAACAGTGCTGTAGTTTTGTTTCTTTTTTTTTTTTCCTCCAAGAGCAGTGAGCAGATCAAATGAGACAAGTCACATCAGTCTTCAACTGGAAAATATTTGTCAGGTTTCTTATCCCTAACATTTATTATGTGTAAAAAAATGTAACAAAGAAGTTTCAGTGTTTGAGTTGTACTTACTCAAAAACCCAGGAAAACCCAAGTTTTACCAAGAGGTCACATCTTTATTAGACCAATCAGGACTTCCACTTCAAACAGCCAACACTGATACTCTCTTTGGTTCAGCTGTTGTGCTGATGCTCAGTAGAGCAGTCAGTCACTACAACTGCTATACTCTGACTCTACACCTAACATCACCTTTGAAAGAAAATCATGTTACCTCCATTTTTCCACTCCACTGCAAATTCTGAAAGTTTTCAAATGACTTATTTGTTCTATGTGTAATAAAACTTTAACATAAGTGGTTGGAATACACCCAGTAGTAACCTTTCCATCACCTAAGTGAAGTCAGTCTTGGTTTCCTTGCACACCATTGCTACTGACTCATCCTTCCTGATTCCTAAACAAATTGTTCTTTCTGATTAGGATATTCTTTTCTACTGCTTCTTTTTGAAGTTGAAAGACTAAATTTTCAGAGAAAGTTACTTTCACCATTCTCACTAATCAGATAGAGATATTTAAATGCTAATGTATTTTAAATGCTGATGTATTTACAGAACTCACTTGCCAAAAGTGGACTGTCACCTTAGATATTTTCTCATGTGTTTAATTAAAGCAGTGTTATCTGGAAAATTAATATTAGGTGTTATCAGGGTATTTAATCAGTAGACAGTACAATTCACAGCTGCTTTTGCTCCATAATCAGATAAAAGTGCATATATTTTTTTTGTAAAAAAAGATTGCATTGTTTTAAAAAAACACCAAAACTTTGGAGTGCTACAACTTTTATGTGTCCTCTGAGATAAATGCAACAGACCTGTTGTGATTTCTCCTTTTTATTAACGTAGAGTGCAGCTTGGATAAGGCAGCTTAGCTTCCAGTGACTGTGTGTACACTGTGCAGTAAGTGCATCACAGTTCTGGCCCAGGAGATGCACTGGAATACTGTCCCAGCAGGGTGGGGAAGTGACCTGTCTCTTCCACATATCCTGTATTTCTGGTTGCCCAGGCCAGAGAAGGTATCAGCTAGGAAATGAGCCCAGGTGCTTGGTGCATCTTCTAAAGGAAATTATAGAGTTCTGTTCTCTGGTCACAGGGATCTTGGGTACACATGCACTAATCAGAGCTGCAGGCAAGACCATGCAGGACAACCATCCCACATTTAAGTATGGTAACTTGTTTTTTCACTGTCTGTTATGAGGAATATTCTTCATCTAGCTTATTTTTGGGTTATGATACATATATCTCCATTTTTATCAGATCTAGAGATACCTGAATCTGATTCTGTTAATCCTCACTTGGCATAGTGTGTTATTTTGTGATTTCACACATGCCCATTTTTTTTAAGTTGACTGACTCTTCTTGGAAGCTCACATCCTCTGAAATGTATTTTAAGTTGGTGAAAACATTCATTATTGATCTAGGGGATTAAAATATTATGAATTTGTTTTAAAATGAGATAAAGGATATTTTTTCTAGTATTTATAAGCTGTAGCAGTTGTTCTAGATGATATATTTTCAGTATGAGAAAGTACTTCAATGGAGAGTGCAGGAGGTGGGTCTCCATCCAGGGTCTCCACCTTCAGCACTCTTCTCAGATTTTGGGAAGTCATTTGCATAAATTCAGCTCACCTAACTCTAGGTGTCTTTTTCTGAGCACTTTGGTTAGACATCCAAAGGGAAGAAATGATAGTTTTGAGATGTGATTCAGTTCAGCCTACTGTTGAAGATAAGTTTGAGGAATCTGGTTAGATGTAACTGTTTCTGATCACTGTGTACAAAGGGAGTTTAGTTTGTATGCAGGTGACTGTATTGCAGACACGTGGATTCAAGTGTCATAAACACTACCATTAGTTGTCCTTTGCCTCATTTCTCTGTTCATTAAAAGGGAAAGATAGTTTATCCCTCTCTCACAGATAGGGAAATAATGTTATTGACTGCAAAGTTCTCAGTCAAAATGATGGAGCCTACCTACCTCAATACATTAAAAACAAGGAATACAGCTGTATGAATATTGTTGATGTCCAGAAAAACAGTCAAGACCCAAGTGTTATCTCTAATATTGAAGGTAGGCTTGATCATGTAACCTACATTATTGCAGTTACACATAATTTTTCAAATTACATTTTGATGATTTGCATTGAGTTTTTACTCAAAACTGCACCTATGTCCATTTATCAAAATTTCCTCTTACTTGCTCTAAAGATAGAGACTAATTACAACCTTGCAGGACACTTCTCTCCTATTTTCTATGCCAGTGAATTTTTCTCTGCTCAACTTGATCAGTGGCTTTGCTAGTTAGAGAGATGTAACCTACCTTCTTTTTCTAATGTTTATCAACAGCTTTTAAAAGGGACTTGTACTGATTTTGAGCTTATTAAATCACTCTTTAAAAACTGTTGGGAGCAGACATATTTGTATTTCTTTGAAGTCACAGTGTGCAATGTTCTGTTCCTACCTGGGAACACACCTAGTGAGTTAGAAGTAGAGACTGGAAGTGGCCAATTGAAGAGCGAATCTGTATATGTACAGCAAAGCACAGACTTACGCTCCTTCTCCAGAGGATTCTGCTTTGTGCTCACTGGATCTGAATTTCCTGTGCTTAGAATGTAGATGCCTCTGCCCTTAAAGATATCAGGTATCTGAGACCTCCCTTGTTCTTCGGACGGCCCCTGTTTGTATTTTCAAGGATATACTGTTGTTAGTTTATGTCTACTGAAGCCAGTAATGACTTTATTCTCTTAAGAAATATCGTGTAATTATTTTAAGGAAAAGAGAAGGCTTCATGGAGACCTTAGAGCAGCCTTCCAGTACTTAAAGGCAGTCTATAAGAAAGATGGAGGGGGATTTTTTTACAAGGGCATGGAGCGATAGGACAAGGGGGAGTGGCTTTAAGCTGAAGGACAATGGGTTTAGGTCAGATGCTAGGAAGAAATTCTTTACTCTGAGAGTGGTGAGGCACTGGAACAGGTTCCTAGAGAAGAAAGTTGTGGATGCCCCATCCCTGGAAGTGTTCAAGGCTAGCCTAGATGAGACTTTGAGCAACTTGGTCTAGTGGAAGGTATCCCTGTCCGTGGCAGAGGAGTTGGAACTAGATGATCCTTGATGTCCTTTCCAACCCAAACCATACTATGAATTTATGAAAATCAGGGTATTTTACACGCTTGCCTTTCCAGGCTGTGAGTTGTTCTAAAAACTTCATATTTATTTGATGCCTAAAATCAAGTTATTTTGGTACTTTAAGGAGCTGACCCAAAATATGGTTGAAACAGATTATATGCATTTATGCTTTCATGTTGTTCTTTTGTTCAGGTAGTATTTTGAATTTTGTGTTCCTTTGTCATACTTTCGGTTTAAACTGGTAGTGTTTAATATGCTGTGAACTTCTCATTAACTGATTTTTGTAACAATAAAAATGAGAGAAGTTGTTAAGCTCAGCATAACCATGCTAGTGTCTTGGAAGAGTTAAGTCAAGTGTGTTGACACAACGTTCTTTCTGTGGGAATGTGATGAGTCAGTTCATGCTCTGGTTAAAAATTTTAATTTTAGACAGAGTAACTGAAAATAATGGCAACTTGTCTGTTATTTAATTAGCCTTTTACGCAGGACCAAGAGTTACATAGTCACTAGCATGGGCAGAAGTGTACTGAGGTTTTTTTTAAACATTATGTAGAATACAAAACTCATTCAGCAGGGGATAGAATATAGAAATTAGAGGGCTTGTTGTGATTAATGAGTCACACAGAAAGGAAAAAGATTCTAGGCATGCTGAAAAAACAGAATCCCGAACAAACCTTGCCTTGATACTGGTTAACCTTTTTTTGAACTCTTTTATTGTGTATGACAAAGGCAAGTGTGTTTATCTCAGGGAAAAAAAAAAATCTCATTACATGGTATTTCTCAAGATAACTCTGGATAAATTGTAAGTCAAATTTATCTAACTGGCTATATAAAGCATTTTTTATGAGCAAGTTTGCATAAAACCTGCCAAGAACGCTTATTAAGAAATTACTAATCACCTGGGGATGACTGAACAGGAGTGCTTAGTCTTGCTTATCAATATCTTGATGGTTTGGTTTTATCTTATACCTGAACTCTTTCCTGTTTACTTCTCATTTCATTCTGCTCTCCAGGACAACTCTCTGATTAACTTTCTTGTGTGTAGCTGAAAAAAATAAGTTACCTGATTTAAGCAAATAATTAACAAGTGTCTCCTTTACCTGTAACTCAGCAAATCTCACCACAAAATTCTATGCTACAGAAATCCTTTAAACCTTCTAAACTGTCAACACTTCATGGCTATTGTGAGTTTTCAAGAATAAAATAGAAATATTAAGTGCTAAATAGTAATTCACATACCTAAGAGCAAACCTGATTTGTTGCTGTGTAAAAAGCAAAAGTATCCTATTTTTTATCCTTCCTCCCCATAAAGATGCACAATTTTCTAATGGTGCCTGCCAACCTCAGATAGGGCTAGCAAATTTACTGTAAATCTGGACACAAAACAAGCACAGGAATGAATTGAACTGGCAAAATACTGATGTACTATTAGCTCCTGGGGAGAATCTGCACATGGACAATACAATGTCAACAATTACTAAGATCCAATATGCAGGAGGAAGAGCTTCCCCCTGTCAATTCAAGAGGCATATCCAGCTGTCACAAAAAAACCTGACAATAAATTCCTGTGTGTACATACTTAGATACATACATATGTGTACATAAAACAAGATTTTAAATCTGCATAATATTTGATATTTACATATGTTTCAGTCTACTGTGGACATCCTCCTGGAATGGCTAGATAAAGAAATATAACTACTCTGTGTACTCAGTATTTACCACCTAACTCTTGTACCTAGCGTACTGTGTTCTGACTGAATAGAAACTTAAAAAACACTAGACTAGACTAGATTAGAATAGTATAGACTGTTTCAGCTGAAAGGGATTTACATTGACCATACCATCTAGTCCAACTGCCTGGCCAATTCATGGCTGATCAAATTAAAGACTTGATGGACATTGTCCAAATGCCTCTTTAACACTTGGCAGGCTTGGGGTATTGACCACCTCTCCAGGAAACCTGTTCCAGTGTTTGACTACACTCTTGGTAAAGGAATGCTTCTTAATGTCCAGTCTAAACCTCCTAAACCCTGACACAGCTTTGAACCATTCCCACTTAGCCTATCCCTGGATATAAGGGAGAAGAGATCAGATGTGCATCTCTCCCTCTCTACTTCCTATTCTCAGAAAGCTGTAGAGAGCAGGGGTCACCCCTCAGCCTTCTTTTTGAATGACTGTTGTCAAGGTTCCACTTCACCATTAGCCATCCCTGTAAATCTTCCCTTAGAAATGTGCTGCTTCAACAGGCACCATTGTGGCCTTGACTCTTCCAGCACCCAGACACAATGTTCTCCATCAGGGCAGTTGTACAGCTGGTTCTTGACATTTAGTGGTGGCCCTTAGGCAGTGGTTCATGTTTGACCTCTTGGCTACAAGATGGCTTTTCTTTGACTATTTCATGCTCTTCAGCAGTGGTATTATTCAGTGAAAGGCTGTCCTATGCTAAGTTGAAGGCTGAGAAATCTCAGAAGAAAGTTACTAGCTGCTGTCATACAATTATAGGTGTAATCCAGCTCACCTTAGTTCAAGAAATTCACTGCAACATGAGAGTAATAAAGAAGTGAAATAATAACAATAGCAAAAATTGTCCTGAATCTGGAAGGTAATCAAGAGCTGGAGAGTGCAGCTGCAGAACAACCAAGCACAGGTACACCATGGGTTTCACTAAACCACTGACAAACAGTAGTGCAGGGCAGCTGCAAAATGAAGAAGATATATGCAGACTGTGGGTGAATACAATATGAGAATCATCCTCAAAACACCTTTCTGTTAAATAGAGAGTACAACTAAGGATTTGTGAACTGGAATGTGTCTTGTACTTTGTGAGATGCTACCCGGGTCACTCACTGTTGTGTGTGTGCATGTGTAAGTGATAAATAAAATCAGATAAACCAGACAGCTTTGTTTACCTTGACCTTAAGTAGTGGATGTAACATCTTCTCTTTGCATATGACACCATTATATTAATGTTACTATCCTAGTAACCTATCCCTTCAATGACATTGTGGTATATAAAGTGAATAAGTAAATCATTTACCCTTTTAGAATAAGATATAGAGAATTATATTTGGAATAGGGAGGGAGAATCTGAAAGTGGGGTGTATCCTCAGTGAGTGTAAATTATCTTCAGAATTATCCTGCCGCCACAATTCTTCAGGCTCAAAATATTTTAGAGCTTTCATAGTCCTTTGATATTTCTCCTCAGGTACTGATAGGACAATGACCAAGGTGCATGCAAGATTAAAATTGCAGCTGATAGAATTTGGAGTATTGGATCTATTACTCAGCTTTGAAACTGTGATGTAGACTACTTATTGACATCTTTGTAACTATTTTGGGATTATTCACGCTTGAAAAATGTGCTTTATGGTGGGTCCATAGTATTTGACAAGTCAGAAGCCAGGCATGTTCTTTGTTGTCTATATTTATTCACATTCATGACTGCTGAAGTTGTAGCCAGTTGTTCTGAATGACAAATCAGTTTTGAAGCCAAAAACATAAAGACAATTCAGACCTCACAATAATTGTCTGTTCCCTGTTATGCCAAAATGAAAAAACCTAAAACTGACCCTCATCCTAACACATTAAAACTATATGTGCTGTATGATAGAGTGGAACTCAACGTAATGAATGACCAATTTAAATTGAAAAAAGAGGCAAATTCAATATGTACAAGAATCTCCATTTATAGAAAGCCTGGGGTGGTCTAAGTGTCTAAAAATGTGTGTAATGAAAACAGGCTTAGCCTAGATTTCCCACAAAGATCTGTACTTAGGTTTCACCTGGCATGATTTGTTGCAGCTAATCAACCCCTTGCCTATAAGTGTCCTGTGAAAACCTGTTCAGTTCTGGTACTGGCTTTGCTTTTCTAGCATTTTATTTAACCACTGTATTTTTTAGGACAAAGTCAAAAAGAAAGATGCAAGATGAAAAGGCACAGAAACATCTAAATGGCATAAATTTACTCATTAAATCTCATAATTGGTTCTGGCTTTGAGAAGTGAGTGTGAGATGATGCCTTTGGTCACTGTAGTGGGAGCAGTTTTGCTATGCATTTGCTCTCATGATTGACAAATTGTTCTGAAAAATCCTTTCACTTTAACCAGCTTAAAAGCAACTTTGTCCTTGTTTGGCTATGAACTTTTTGGAGGGGCGGGGGGAAAGGGGTGTGACAACTTGCTGTAGTATTTTAGAGTTGTTTCCATCATGTTAGTTAGGTCTTCAGCTCAACAAGGCTATTTCTTTTCCAAGCAGCTTGGGAATACACATTTAAACTTGAATACACATTTGTGCTTAATCACTGATTTTTAGATCTGATCCAACTCTAACATTTTTATTTATTTAGAAAAACAAAAATCCGGCAATCTGTACCAAATAAAGCAATACCACAGTATTACAAATCTTTCCATACAAACACGTCATAATTTTATATGTTTTAGAAGACAAGCAAACATTTCCGAGTCATTACTCACTCATGAAATACGTGGGGGTGGATGTCAGCAGAACTGATGGGATGATGACTGGCACTGTTCTGCCTGGCACTGAGGGTGTGTTACAAGAGAGGGAAGCTCAGTCTCTGGTATTACAAGGGTGTGTATCCTTGTAAGCCAAAGATGAGATTGCCCACAGGTGTGCTTAAAATTTGCTCTCTGCTTCTTGGGTAGCAAGCTTTTGGCAAATAAACTCTCTGACGTGGAGATCTTTGTCCGATTTTACAGTAGTAAGGAGGCATTCTGGCTCAACCCGTATGGTTTCATTAGGGTTGGTTAGTACAGACTCCACGCGTACCCTTTCCCATGTGTGCCACCAGACAAGAGGGGAAACAGATCAAAATGTGTGTTTTATCAACATGCTGGAAAAATATGCTAGGTTATTAACAAAAATAGGATGTCTTCCAGGATATGCACCACAACTCACAGTACTTGCAAACCAGGAAATACTGTGAAGATGTGTTCCTTATTCAGAATACATGGGAAATAAAAAAACTTTTAAATTAAGGCTTTATTCTGGGCATCTACATTGTTTAGTAAGCTGGAAAGATAAAAGGATATATTGCTCCTTAAAAAAATGCAAAACACAAAAACCAAAACCAACCAAACAAAAAAACCCAAAAACAGACAATCCCAAAACTGTTTCAGTAGTGATAGTAGTTTGAGATTTATTTGTATTTTCAGGAAGACTTTTATGGAAATAACCTTGATTTTACTAGCTTGTGTTTTATTTTATGCCACAGTCAGAAAGAATGATTACTTTTAAATAGAGAGCTGAACAATTAACAGAGTTAATAGTCTTAAAGATAAGATAGGAATGCTTTCTATATGTGATCCTGAGGTCATCAGATTTAAAGAAAAAAAGCAACATAACCATATGAACAAAACTATTATTGTGTAGCTTTCTCTTTCTTCACAGTTTTTTGCAAAATTTATTTTGAGAAATCATTTCTTACTCAAATTTACATTATCTCAAGGTAGTGTTTCTCAGTTTGACTAATTACAGTTTTAAAACTTTTGCTTACCTTGGGCTGATAACTTCTTGGCTGTCAGTAGTAGGTGAGTTGACTTAGAACATCTCATACTACAAACTGCAGTGTCATTCAGAATTTGAAAAACAGCTCAGGTGTGTCCAGTTTGAAAAGAAATCTGCTGAGTGGGGATCTAAATACTAGTGAACATTGTAAAACTTGGACTGACATAGGACCAAAAGATGTTCATCATTAGTGTCTTTCATCAACTGCTCTGATTCCAGGACTGCATTCTAATCCACCGAAGGCTGAAAGAAAACATATTAATATTTTACTGTAGTGATTTAGTATACATTAATTGTTCATGATGTACTTTATGATGCTAAAAATCCCCCAGAAAGCAGATTTTTATGAGTGCAAGATTTGACTGTAAGAAGTTTCCTTAGCAAAACATGAAAAAAATAGTATAAAGAATGTCTTTCCTACAGCGTACATTTTTCCATATTAAAAAATCAATTGAAATGAGTTTTTATATGACAGAAGTATGAAGGGTCAATTCATTCCCTCTCTTTAGCAGTCACTAAGGGACCTGTTTTGGCAGTACTGAAGAAGTTCTACTAACAGCAGAGGGAATAGCAGGATTTGATCATGTCATATATGATATCTTCCATCTTCCATTCATTCCCTTACTTTAAATTAATTTATATGCCAGACTATTTTCAGGACTGGAGTTTTGAAATAAAAATATGCATTAGATGTGTTTGTAAGCATACCATTTTGGAATTAAAAAGCCAGAGACTACTATAGAAAATCTTATAAAAAGTATGTACTGAGGAATAAAAGATAATTCTAGTTAACATGTAAACCTTTTTATATTTTGTTAAGTGGCATATTAACGCAATGAATATTTTGTTATGTAACCAGTAATTAGCATTGTAACAAATACTGTACAAATACAACAGATTGTAGTAGTAAATGCAACAAATTCTGCTACAGAAGAAACTTTTTAAACTGAGCCTTCAGTTAATATGAAACTATTCCATCTCATGAAGAAACTACAGTGATTTCCTAAACAAATATTGGCTGTCAGCACAACAGCTTTTCATGAATCCTAATTTAATATGCTTCTTTAAGAAAAAGTGTTAGTTGTGGTTAAAAACAGTGAAACCTTGTACACTTCTAGTACTGTGAAATGATACCTTCTGAGTAAATTTTTTTCCATGATTGTAGGCATAAAGTATTCTGACATTTCAATCGTATCCTTAAATATCTTAAAATATTCCCATTTTTTGTATTATTTGTCTTCTGTCATGTATAGAAGTATTTGTAGTCACATTGATTGTTAATAAACATACTATTCTTGTGAAGGCAGAACATTTTAGGTTTACCCTTTTTTAAGCAGTAACTTCTACAGTTTTTTTGATATCTCATTAAATATAATAATGGATGAATGGTTTAAAGGAAAAGGAGCAGCAGCAGGTTGAGAAGGACAGCTCCTGTGGAGACCCTCCAAAATCTGCAGAGAATTTGTGAAAGCAGTAACACAATTGTAAATAGGCTTTGGTTTAGGGATAGCTCTGTGATTTATACAAGAATCTGGTTGTCATATTATGTCACTAGACTCTGCTGGAGTTAGGAGAAGAACTGGCCTGAGACTGTATTTGTGTGTCCACAAGGAGAAAGGATGATTTGTGCCTCTCAGGTTACCGTGGGCACGTGGAAATTAGAAGGATGACTTTTGAAAGGCTTATTTCTAGGTCTTTTCCTGTAAATTTTCCTTTTTCGTTAGTAGCCTGTCATAAATTACCTTTTTTTCATTTTTTTTTTTTTAAATCAAGGAGTTCTTTTATCGTGTCCTTTTACAGCTATTTTTACTGAACAGCAACTGCAGACACTCTTTTCCATTCAAATAAGCATTTCAATGCTGTATGTACAGTTGCTGGCTCTTTTTAATTAGACATAACCTGGGCAGTTTTCCCATATGTGTAATCTTTAACGTAACTGTTTTTCAGCAGTGTAAAGGGTATTTTTCTGTAAAGAATTTATTGAGAAATGATGTTTGAAATTCTGCTATCCAACATTTAAAAGCACCAGATTAGCAAGTGAAATTCAGCTGTTCAGCTCTATATTTGGCACAGATTCAAACAGCTTTACAGGAGGGTTTTTAACTAGGTTTGTACACACCATGTGTACCAACTGATGAGCTGTGGACCTCCCCAGAGATTCTTCTTTACAGAGAAGGTGAATAATATTTTTTTTCCCTTGTGGATCTGGATGGTACTTGAAAACACCCTGCTGCCATCACATCTCATATGAAGAAGGGTTAGAGCAGGAAGCCACTGTCTGAGTGTGCAGGGTCCAGTGCCTAGAGCCATCACAGCAGCACAGTGTGTGATGGAGGGGATTTATGAGCTGGCCTTGCTGCAGACCTTGTGTGGCTTGAGGTCTTGCTTAAGGATGCCTATGCAGTCAACTCATCACTGCTGTGAAAGAATTCTAACAGCTGTAAACGTAGGAGGTTTTACAGCTGTCTGTTAAAATATGAAGTTGGATGATTTGGGTATAGTTCTGAGATATCCCATAATCATATCACATTTCCTTATTCTGAAGAGAGCAAAATGGCGTAGGAACCTACAGTCTCCATGTAGAACAACCAGAGCAGTTTATTTAGAACTGTTTGTTCCACACATTGACAACAAAATATGTAGCAGGGACAGGAAGCTTCCTGCACGTCCTTGGGTTCACGGAAGAACTGGAACCAATACAACTCCTGATAAGGTTATTTCATAAAACATTCCAAGATTATCAGAAGGGTTGCACTGTATCATAAAAGAAAAAAAATACCTAGGTGAAATACAGCATACAGAAGCAGTTTTACAGCTCCTCCCATTGCTGCACGTAAGTGACACAGTTATAGTTAACTTTGGATTATCAATCACTGTGAAACAGAATGGGAAGGCTGTACATTTGAGCAGCTTTTTCACTGGTTTTGCATTCAATGATGAGGCTCTCAGAACCAATACTAGACATGGAAATGGCAAACTACAGTGAAGTTCTAGATCCGACGTACACGGCACTGGAGTTCGAAACTATGCAGATTCTATATAATGGCAATGGTGAGTTCTGCTCTGTAAGGCAAAATCAAGCCAGTTAACAGAAAAAGTGAAGTTTAGTAATGCTGTAAGGTGTTAGTTAAATGTTTCATTAATGGAGCATTTGGGGGTTGTTTTCAAGCTACAAATCTGCTCTTTTACACTTCATCGCTAACTTTAAGTTAGTAACATTATAATTCTTTAAGGAAAATAAAAGAGAAGTTATATGTAATAAAGTAGATGAACTGTACTGTCACCAGTCAGTTAATCAAAGGAAGAAAATGGTGAATTCAGCAGTTGTTTTATTTACTGTACAACAAATTAATAACTAGTACTGACAGTTTGGACATGGAAGTATATTTCATATATCACTTTCAGAAGAAAAGGACAAAATTGTCCAGAGGTTTGTGAAAAAAATTAGCTACTGTTTCTTGATGCTTAGTTTGTAATTGTTAGACTATTATTTTATTTAATTAAGTGTTAATCTAGACTTTCTAGATAAGTGTATATATGAACTAGAGTAATTTAAAAAAAAAATCACATTTGCTTTATAGAGACTAATGTTTAGCTGAGAAAAAGTATTTGCATTTGGCTAGTGTAGCACTTCAACTTCAGGCAGAATTTTTAATTACAGTTTTTGAGAAGTTGTACCAGTAATTTATGCTTGAAATAAGAAGCACACCATTTCATTCTGCCGTCATTGAGTACTGGCCAAAAAAGAACCGATATCTAGTGATTTGCAGTAAAAATATTTAGCACCTGCATTTCCACATATTCCTGCCATATAGAACCTAATTAAGTTCTTATTGTTGGGCTTGAAGTTTTATCTGAATTTCTGATGTTACATTACAGCAAGCTTAGTAAACAGAAAGGTATACTTGGTTATTGATTTAGGAAGGAAAAACAGAACTTTATGGCCTAAGTGATTTTGGAGCTATCAACAATGATTATATAACTTTTAGATGATTTCTCTGTTTTTTGTTGTAATATGCATGATTTCATTGGTCATTTGTGTTTTTGCTGAATAGCACCCTTTTGGATCTGTTAATGTTAAATAAAATGGGAAAGCAGATTAGGGAGGTTGTGCTTGGTTGCATTATGTGTTGGCGATAGAGATGGTTAAATTATTCACTGTAAGTGATTAGCTTGATAGTTATTAATTATTAGGTGTAGCCTTTTTCTGTTTAGAGTTTGTTTTGAGTTTAGCTTAAGTACTTTCTTATAGAATTTGTTAAACCATTGTCTTGTTGTTACAGTGCTAGTCTGGAACTGAAAGCTGCCTCTTATGAACCTTCCTATGTATCTTTTCTAACTGTCTAAATTAATTAGGAACATTCAGAAAAGTTTAACAAGCCACATTCAGGGAGTGCAGTTCTGTTGAAATCAAAGAAGTTTTCAACATCAGGTCAATTTCCCAGATATATTGTTTCAGAATAATACCAAGGTAAATAAGTATGTGCTTTTACATATATATATATATATATGTATATATATATATGTACACACACACAACTTATAGTGCTGTAAAATATTTCATCATTACATTTAAATACTGTATTTTTAATTATTAATTACAGAACTCCAAAAGAACGGTTTTATATTTTTCTAGAGTAATTCTGTAACCTATTTATGAAAATAATTTTCCAGTCATGACAAGCCTAATTTTAAAATAAAATTTTTACAGAACTGAATTCTTACTTTTAAGATTTCATTTTATTTAATTGATTTTTAATATAATTCCTCCCAGTTACAGCTCTGTAAAGCAAATCAATACAAAAAGGTTGTTTCTCTCTTTGTCTGAAAAACTTAGTTTAAATTGTAAACTCTGCAGGACACAATGAAAATTTTATAATATATTTGTGTTACACATTTCAGTTGGATCTATACAATAAGATTAATATTATCTATCAGAATTAAGAGTTTTACTGTTCAACCTGTTTGCTGTTCATGAGCCCATGTACTCGACTTTTGAATCCATGTTTGAATAACTAATTAACGTGTCACGATTTTCTCTCCTGGACAAAACAGCTACAAATGCTTAGGCATATATCAAACAGTTTTCCTTTCATTTAAATCAGAAACAAACCAGAAAAAGATATTTTTCAATTGTTTCAACATGTCTGTTAAACATTGTGACTCAAAAAATTAAATATGTGTTTTGATTTCAGATGAATTTCTTCAGTAGTGTTTACCAGAAGCAGTGACTAATTGTTAATCATGCAGATAATATTCTCTGTGCAACAATATTGTCTGCAATCTTCCTGTCAAAAATATCTTTGAGGAAATAATACTTAGACAGTCCTCTTAGCATGCATTTTTTTTTTAATTAAACATTATGCAAAACCGTTTGTTTGTTTGTTTAATGTCACAAACCTTTGTATGAGTTGCCAGTAATTGCCTGCTCATATGAGAAGTGATACATGAGAGTTATCACTGTTTTGGGCCAAAGTTCCTCTTCACGTTAGTAGGAATGTATATGTAATTGTACATGCAAAATTACAGTTTAATTTTGAATCCTTCCATTGGAAAGAGTTTAGAATAGAATTATTTGTTGCTGTGAACTTCATTAATTCTGTTAACATCTCTGTCGCTTCTAAAGTGTATATATGAGTAAGAGCCAGATGCAATTAGATAGGTCGTGCTATATAAATCGTAAGTGTCAATTAAAAGAGAAAAGACCAGAAAAAGCCTTCATTTAGATACAATTTGTTCACGTTCTGGTTGGTGGAAGTCTTGTCTGTAACTATGTAATACTGTTCTTCCCTCTTGTCAGACAGTTCAGGAGAAGCTGTCAACATGAATGCTGCTGACAATGGGGTCAGCAGTCTCTGTGCAATATGTGGAGACCGAGCGACTGGAAAACATTACGGTGCTTCCAGCTGTGATGGATGCAAGGGATTTTTTAGACGCAGCATAAGGAAAAACCACGTCTACTCGTGCAGGTATTTCAAAAGTTCATCTAGAGGCACTAAATTAATGAAATTAGGCAAAAATTATATTCAGAGTTTTTCAGGACTTTGCCAGGGTATTTCCTGCTTTATCTTAAGGGATACTACTTAATATTACACATTCCAGATACTATATTCCAGATGTTGGTTGATATTGTTTATCTTTTATTTATTATTACAAAGGTAATCTCCTTTGTAAAGGAGATTTTAAAAAGAAAAAAAGACAAATGAAAAGTGCTCATATTTTCATTGCAATATGAAAATTTTACTTCATAACTGTTTTCTAAGAATTCTTTTCTTAGGAAGGTAGCTTCTGAATAGAAAGTCTAAGATTTATGAGTCTTGTTTTAAGCTCTGTGCAAACATATCTTCACATATCCAGATTTGTGCGACACATTGCTCTTTGATCAAACATTTCCTCCCTGTCAGTCTGATCTGCTAATTTCCAAATGGTGGCCTAATTATCACACTGCAGGTCTGTGCACCATGTTTGACCATTACTCTTGTGCATGCACAAGATCATAAACGATGAGTTTTAAGCTGTGCATAGAACAGATGGAAAACTGTGAGTTTAGACAGATCACTGAAGGCACGTATTGGGTTTTCATGGCAAGGTTTTGGTAGCAGGAGGCTACAAGAGCGGATTCTGTGAGAAGCTCTTGGAAGGCATCCCCTGTGTCTGATGAAGCCAATACCAGCTGGCTCCAAGATGGCCAAAGATGAGCCCATCAGCAGTGGTGGTAGTGCCTCTGGGATAACATATTTAAGAAGGAAAAATAATTATTGTGCAGAAGCAACTTGCAGCCAGAGAAGAGCGAAGTGAGAAGGAATGTGAAAGGAATGACTCAGCAGACACCAAGGTCAGTGGAGAAGGAGGGGGAGGAGGCACTCCAGGCACCGAAGCAGAGATTCCCCTGCAGTCTGTGGTGAAGGCCATGATGAGGGAGGATGTCCCTGTGCAGCCCATGGAAGTCCTCAAGGGAACAGATATCCACATGCAGCCCATGGAGAACTCCCTACTAGAGGGTATGGATGCCTGACAGAAAGTTATGACATGTTTGGAAAGACCACGCAGAGCACGTTCCCGTGGCCTAACAAAGAGAGGAGCCCATGGTGGAGCAGGTTTGCTGGCAGGACTTGAGATCCCACGGGGGACCCATGCTGGAGCAGCCTGTTCCTGAAGGAATGCACTCTATGGAAAGTAAAGCATGCTTCCTGCACCCAGGAAACATGCTGGAGCAGTTCATGAAGAACTGCAGCTCATACTGGAGAAGTTCATGGACAACTGTCTCTGTTGGGAGGGACCTTATGCTGGAGCAGGGGAAGAGTGTGAGGAGTCCTCTCCTTGAGGAAGCAGCAGCAACAGAGACAACATATGATGAACTGACCACATCTCCCATTCCCTGTCTCCTTGTGCCACCTCATGGGGCACAAGGAGGAGAAAACTTTTTGTAAAAACAGCTTTTTAGTAGTAGAAACGTTTGTTACAGTCTTCCTTGATTGCATAATACTCTTAAAAGGAAATCTCTCCCTTACAGACATACCATAGTGATATAGCATAGACATACCTCCTAAAGTGGTGTGGCAATAGCTGGCATAAATGATTTCAGGAAGAGCTCTGCAAAAGACGGGTCTGTTTATCTAACAAACACATGCAGATCAAAAAAAAGGCAGACCTAAACGGGGAGAGGGGAAGAGAGCTCATATGCATTCCCTTTAGGCACATCTGTGTGTGTACATGAGAGCCTGAATAAGCCATCCTGCACTGTCATGCTCTGTGTGTTTCCTCATGTCTTTGTTTCATTGTGTTAGTAGAAAATGTTCCTCTCATTTCCTTTTTACGTTACCACTTGTAGATACCACATGTAGTTTGTTTATTGGTATCTCCATAAGACACCAATAAAACGTTGCCAGCCAAGGGCAGTGGTTTTACAGCTAAGGGGCTCCTCAATGCCAGGAACATTTGGCATTTTCCTTGATTGGCCTTTTCATTTATTTTTGTAACTTTTCTTCTTTTCTTTTTCCACTACTGTTTGATGCAGCCAGTTACTGACATATCTTACAAATCAGTTGAGGTGTAAATGATGCATCTAAGTCCAGAATTTTCCACACTTGCCATTCCAATGCATATATGTGTCTAGATGCACACATATATTCCTGGAAATGGATCACCTCTCAAAACTGATAAATAAAAAAAAATTAATCAAAACAACTGAAGATGAAATTCTGGTTGTAGGCATTATTCTGACAGGTCAGGTTAGTTGGTTTTCTTCTTTGTAATCAAAGTGCTGCTGTATTAATGCTACATACATTTCCCTTTTCTGTCTCTGATAGATTCAACCGACAATGTATCGTTGACAAGGACAAAAGGAATCAATGCAGATATTGTCGTTTAAAAAAGTGTTTTCGAGCAGGAATGAAAAAAGAAGGTAATGGAGTAATTTACTATTAGATATACAAAGTAAAAGATTCTGAATGAGTTTTAAAATATAATAAAAATTCTAAAAAACTCCAACAGAATAATTCAATGGAAAGTCTGCTATAATGCCTTCATGATGGAGAAATGCTTTTATATTGAGGTGAAATATACATCTTCTAATTTTCAGGTGGGTAAGCAGTTCTAACACTTTGATCATAAGCAAGTCCAAGGATTTAAAGTGAATTTGCAACTATTTAATCCAGGAATCCTGGCACCAAAATTCATTGATTTCTACGTACTGAGCCATATGCTGGAAAAGTTTGAACTGTGAGATTTTAGTTTTAATTTTTCATAAAATTTCTATCTGGCATTTTTTTTCTACCCTTAGTAATGACAGTGCTAATTTACTGGTTCTTCCATTAAATTTAAATGTAAGAAACATTTAAACCAGAGGAAGAACGTGTCACAGTGATCCTCCTATCAAAGTGGAAGGACTATAGGACCACAGGAGCAGAGTGATAGGGAAAGAAGGGTGGTGGTAATATCAGAAGTATTGTTGTTGGGGCTGTTACTTCACTTACAATTATGATGTAGAAGCAAAAGATGTCCTGATCTGTTTCAAATGCGCACTCAAAAGTGGTTCATCGCAGCTTTGCTACCTTTTTTGTTTGGAGCATGATGTATCTGCCTGAAGGCCAGTCTGAAATGTGAGTGCTCAGTTCTCCTGTACAGTAACAAGGCTATCATTCTTTTACTCTTTACATAGCTTTCCTAAGATAAAGCAAGCTGGTTTTTTAGGCTCTTAAATATCTGTACTGTAGTACTGCTTTGCTAGTCATCAAGTTATTGGTATGAGATAAAATGGATTTTTCTTCTTGAAGCTGGATGGGGATATTCTAACCAGTGTTGCACAGTGTATGAGTGAAATAGGTTTGCTAACTCTTACAGATCTCCTTTAACAAACTTTAGCGTTTGGGAATTTGAGTCATTAAAATCAGTAACGTATATATATTATCAATCTGATGTGAAGAAAGGGGGAGACCTGTGTGTCCACAGCTGCCCTAAAACTTTTGCAAAAAGCAGAGCTTTACAGACTTTCAAAACCTGGAATTAACGAAATTTATCTCAGAAGGGACATCTGGAATTCATCTAGTCCAGATCCCCATTTAAAGCAAGGCTAGCGTCTAGGTTTGGTCAGGTTGCTTGGAACCCTGTCCAGACAGATTTACACAGTCCCTGAGGGAGGAGATTTGACAGTCTCTCTCGGCAAGTTCTTTTAGTTCTTGACCAGCCTCATTGGGAAGAGTTTTTAATTTATAACTAATTGGAATACGTCTTACTGCAATTAGGGTAGTGCCCATTGTTTCTTGTCCTTTCACTATGGATTTGAAAAGAATCTGACTCCATTTTCCATACAGAAATGAAGACCCCCACCTCCATGTTGGTCATCTCTTTTCCACATAGACAAAGGTGCTCTGCATCACCTTGTGCACTTTGTGGATTACATCTCCATAGGCCTCCTCTGGACACTGCCTAGTTTACCAGAATCTTGCATGTGCTGAGGAGTCAAAAGCAGAGACATGGTCATTTCCTTTAAGATGCTAATGCAGTCCAGTGCATGACATGAAACTTCCAACCTAATTTACACTGTTTTGCTCTACTTTGGTCCCACTACCTCTAACACTTTCATTTTTTCATTGCATCCAAGCCATGTTTATTTGAGGCTTCCAAGTGCTAAAATAATTCAAAACACTGAACTGCTTGTGTGTTGTTACATACCTTTTCACATGGTCAGAGCATGTTTCATAGTGTAAGAAGTGTAGCATAGTCTCTATGATTGTTTCTCCTCTTGTTTCTAACAAATATCTTTCTTTTTTGCAAGACAAAGGTAAGAAAGGCTTCAGTTGGTGAAAGCCATACAAGGCCTCTTCAAGCAAATATTCCACCTTCCTCATGGAGTCTCTGTTTAAGGCAATTTTAGCTTGAATTGACAGAAAGGCTTTAGCCAGACAGACAGGCTAGTCTAACAATCCAAAATTATGTATAAGTAGGAGAAAATTGAAGCATCCACCTATGGTTCTCAGTGTGCTCCACCGGTGACTTTCACTACTGATTTTCAGAATATCTTACTATTTTTGCAATCCTAATCAGTGCTGACATTATTTTAAATATCTCTGTAGCACTTTAACTGCTGAAATTCAGTGGATGTTTTGGTATTCTTTTACAAGAGGTTATTGGGGTTTTTTCCTGTCTACATGAACATGTAGCACTTTGTGTTTATCACCACACAAAATTTCTTACTGTGACCTTAATAAAAGACTGATCAGTGAGTGTCCTTGCAAAAAGTTGGTACACCTCTGGAATAAACTATGTGCATTGTTTGGATAAACTCTGAACCCATTCGGTGCATAGAATATTTTTTTTTTTATTGAAGCCTCTCTTACTGCTCCTAAATTCTATAATGCAGATTGTTTCCCATAAAATAGCAAACATATCTTTGGAAATAAAACTGCTGCTCTTAAAAGATGATGAGATTCCTTGTGCAATAAAAAGATTTTGATCAGCATAATTCTTTTTTTTTCCCTTTTCTTTTTTTCCTTGACCTAAGCTTGGACATGATTTAAGTTTTAGAAATATCTGACTGATAGTTTTATTTTTTCTTATTCCTTCAGTTCAAAAGTATGCTCTGTTGCTTCATAATCCTTGTGTGTGCTGAGTAAGGATTCCTTATCCTAAGCCCTTTTAAATGCCTTTCTTTGGACCCTATTAGACAAAACTTACTATCCTGAAACTTTTTAACTGAGTAATTTTTAATATTTAATATTCCATAAACTGGCTAGGAATGTAATGTCACTGAGAAGGAGCATGAGATTTAAGTTTCAAAATTATCTTACTGTTAGATTAAGTTCATGATTTATTCCTCTTTCAGGGTTTCCCACAGCAGAACAGGAGTAGGGCTTTCATACTTCCTCAGACTGAGATATTTTTTCAGTTGTGGTGCTATTCCTCTTGACCTGTTTGACAGTCTGGAGATGTCCATTTCTGCCATTATGATAAAAAATACTTTACTTATTAAATTGGTTGAAATAACAAAATGAGAACGTCTTCAGGTTCAAAGGAAGAAAGAGGTTTTACAGTAATAAAGCCACTGAAAAAAGTGCTGATAATTCACTATCTATCTATAATCAGTTATACATACTTTTTTCAGGCAGGTAATGCACAGATAGAGACCATGAACACGTATCGTCATCCTTCCGCATTACTCAGAGCTAAAAGCAGATCATTCTCTTTGAATGTCATACCTTTCAGTTCTTAGAGTTATCTTCTGAAATACAGTAAACTTCTGAAATTATACTGTGTGTCAGTTTTTACAAGTCAATAAATGAGATGATTATTCTTTTCCAGCTGTACAAAATGAACGGGACAGGATAAGTACAAGAAGAAACACTTTTGATGGCTGCAACATTCCTTCTATTAGCACATTGTCACAAGCTGAGACACTCTCCCGTCAGGTACTGAGATCTACCACAGAATTATTTAGTAACTTTAAGATGGCTTTTACTAAAATTAAATACTTTTCAGTTTTTTATTGTATTGAGTATAATTATTGAGATTACTTTCTTCTACTTCCAAAATGCACCGAGCTTCCTGTTCCCAGTGAAAGAATCAGTAATAGAATACATTCTTGAAGCAAAGTCAATAAAAAAAATTCTACTTTGTCCAGGACAATATGTCTTAGGCACCTTTCTTAATAAAGCTTTATGGTTCTTACTGCTTTTAAATCAGTTGCTGTCTTAGGCAGCTTGTGGCATCTATCTATCCTTGAAGCTGGCTTTCCCATGAAACATTAGCGAAAAAATTGTCCAAAGCCATTACATTCAAAGGGGTGTGGACACTCATTTCCTTAAATTCTTTTGAAAATCCCATTTTTAATATCCTTAGACATTATAAGTAAGGCAAACAGAAATGTTCCAACTACAGAGGCTATCCACATCTTGCTTTTGAATTTTCTTTGTCTCATCTGAACTTCATTTTCTCTTTTCCTTTTTTTTTCTTATCCAATCAATTGCTGCATGGAACAGTCTCCAGTCCTTTTCTGCAGCTCAGATAAATCATGGTCATTGATTCTGCATTCTTGCACCTCTTACTAACTTGCTTAGAATTTAACTGCCACCTTTATGATTTCATGCTGACTGATTTATACATCCCCAAATGTTTTGTAATCTCATCCTTTATCAGCATCTCTCTTAGGTTGGAACTGTCTGTAAAGAATTGATGCTGGAATTACTGGGTGATATGTCTTTGGCACATATTGCATGTCTGGGCAGACTAGATGGACATAATGGACCTTCCTACCTTTCATACCTATACACTATGAAAAATATAGCTATTTTTACCTCCTTAGTAATTTTTTGAAGTTGCTTAGTGTGCTTTTTTGTATTACTCTCTTAATCATTTCCGACTGGTATATGCAATTCAGGAATAAGAACTGTTAAACAGAATCACATCCTCAGCTGTTTATGGCACAAAGTTCTTTTCAAACAGTAGATTCCTGGCCTAAAACATCCCCTTGTGTACACGTGTAGATTTATTTTACATCCTGTTTGGTAGGACAGAATTAGTTCCACTGTGTCGAGCATATATGAAGATACAATCTAGGCCTCAGAGTCCAAAGGACTACATTAACATGGTGGAAAAGTCAAGTAGAAGTACTTGTTTTTCTCTCAATTGAGTAGGCCTGTAAGATGAGTTCAGTCCTGAGGAGAGACTTGGAGGAGGTAGTGTCCCAAATCATTATCCAAGTCCTTCAGCTGTGAAATGAGGAAGAGGGTGGCATTCATCCCTTTTGAAAGTTTTGTATTAAATAGAGCAAATTAATTATTTTGTTCCTGAATATCCCTTACAGGGGGAAATTGTCCAAGTACAATTTTTCTCCTACAGACCCAGGAGAGGCTTCCAGGATTATGTAAATACGAAAGGGGCAGGCTGGACTCTCACAGGCGTAAAGGCATCTGTCCCTGAAGGTTTTCAGGACAATTGGGATATAGTGTTAAATTGTCATGTTCATCAAGTCATTAACAGGTACAAGTTCCACTGGGAAAGTTTTCATCTCAGTATAAGAAAGAAATTTTTTACAGTGAGAATAAGCAATTACTGAAGCAACCTTTTCAGGAATGTGGTGGAGTCCTCATCTCTGAGGACCTAGATAAGTCCATCATCTAGGCTTACTTTCCCACAAGGCAGATGAAATGATCTGTCAAGATCCTTCCTAACCTGCACTAGTCTATGATTGTGTGAAGTCAGTGACTGCCATGTTGCACCCCAAAAATGAGAGGCAGGTTAAATCAATAGAGAAAAAGAAATAGGAAAGTTCATATCTTCATATCCTTGTGAAGAGATGAAATCTTAATAACTCTGTGGGAGTCATCCTATGAGTCCCCAGCAGAAGTTCAGCAAGTAATTTTAGCATGGAGTCTATAGTTTGTAATGTAAGTTGTAATTTATAAAGATGCACAGGTTTGATTAAAAGATATTAAAGAAAGACAATGTATTAACTTAATGAGTCAGTATGTCCAACAGTTAAACAATCTGACTCTTCTTTACCTTCTTGTATTATCTCCTAGTTGGTGCATGGTGGGATCTTTCTCAGGTAGATCACAGTGTGACCTGCTACCAGAAGTGTCTTCTTTATACTTTTGAATAATGATCAAGATCTCTTCTACTCTTCTGAAAAAACAATGAAATGTGTTGAGTTTCTTTACTCTCTTTCTGTACTGAAGGTTTTCTAGACTGAATCACTCTGATAGCTCTCACCTGAATGATATTCAGTATTTTCAACTTCATTTTTGTAGAAGAGATGCCAGAAATGGACTCATGATTGTAGTGTGGATTTCTCAAATGCTCTGTCTACAAAAAACCAATACCTCTAACCATTTTCCTACATGATAGCCTTTGAATTATGTGTCTGAGGAGTTTTTCACCTGCCTAACTGCTCTAATTTCCCTGAAAACAAATGTTCAGCTTGTTAACTGACATTAATATCTAAGCTGTTTTCAGTGTTTTACACTACTCAATTATGTAGGAAGCACTGAGCTTTAGTTCAGAAGTGCAACTCCTTTTGACTACCCCAGGATAATGGGATTTCACTGCAGATCCCACTGTGGGTTTTAACATGGATATATGAATGAAGGGGAACTGAGAGGAAGTCAGCCTAAATAGTTTCCACCATCCTGACGTGTGTACAGGTATGCTATTGGAAGATCAAACAATTATTTTTTTTCCTGAGGAAAATAATCATACTACATCATTTCCTGAGTATGCTTTCAGTAATAAAACATAAAGGGAAAGTCAATTTCATGCAACTTGTACAGCGGTGGGATTTTGATTTCATAGTGGTGGGATATTTTTTATTTCTTTTCTTTTTTCTTTTTTCTTTTTTCTTTTTCTTTTTTCTTTTTCTTTTTCTTTTTCTTTTTCTTTTTCTTTTTCTTTTTCTTTTTCTTTTTCTTTTTCTTTTCCTTTTCTTTTTCTTTTCTTTTCTTTTTCTTTTTCTTTTCTTTTCTTTTTCTTTTTCTTTTCTTTTCTTTTCTTTTTCTTTTTCTTTTTCTTTTCCTTTTCCTTTTCTTTTTTTCCTTCCTTTCCTTTCCTCTTTTTCTTTTTCTCTTTTCTTTCTTTTTCTTTCTTTCCTTTTCCATTTCTTTCTTTTTCTTATCTTTTTTCTTTTTTTCTCTTTTTCTTTCTTTTTCTTATCTTTTTTCCTTTTTTTCTTTTTCTTTCTTTTTCTTTTTTATTTTTTTTCTTCTTTTCCTCTTTCTCTTTTTCCTTCTTTCCTTTTTCTTTCTTTTATGTTTTCTGTTTCCTCTTTTCTTTTTCTTCCCTGGTATGATAGCAGCTATAAACTGACCTTACCTTCTGACCTTACCTTCTCAAGCTTTGCTTTATCTTAAGTTGTCTTTCTTACCTGGCTTAAGAGCAAGCCTGGTTTTGTTCCTTTCCTTGAAAAGTCATTAAGAATTTGAGGTTTTGGCTCAGTGATTATGTAAAAGTGTCCCACTTCAAGCCCAGAAAGATATTGCTCTCTTCCTATTTCACAGAACACTGTTCACTGCAGGTGGTCTAATGCACACTCATATCCTTTACATTTCCTCTAAAGCGTCTCAGGCCTCTGCCTATACTCCTGCTTCATCATTACAAACTGTTCTCCTTCGGGCACTAAAACCCCCCTGTTTTACCTTCTAAAGTTAATGATACTTATCTTTTCACTAGAAGAGTATGCTACCCCTTTATCACTCTCTTTCTCTGCCCTTAATATTACTACATGGCCCTACGAGCTCTCCATTTTTTCTGAAATGAAGTAAATGTCAACCCTTTTAAAAGAAAAAAAAAAAAGAAACCACCTCCCCTCTACAAATGATAAAAGCTCTGGTATATTTAAAAATAGCATTTTGGAATGAGAAGGTATTGTATCATGATATGAATAATTAAATACTGCGATGCACACTGGTAATAATGAGAAATAAAAATTTATAATTTACATGCAGACTAATGGTCCATGTGGTCAAGGAATATCTCAAGACTATCCATGATTACTGCTATGATTTTTTCTTAAATATGCTGTTAACCAGTGAAAATGCAACTATATGAAATTTAACATTGTGAATTTTTTCTCTCATGATGACCAGATCTCAATGTCCAGTCCTGGCTCTAGCACTGATATAAACGTTAAGAAAATTGCTGGTATTAGTGATGTCTGTGAATCTATGAAGCAACAACTTTTGGTCCTCGTGGAATGGGCTAAATATATTCCAGGCTTCTGTGAATTACCACTGGATGACCAGGTATAAGAGGATGCCAAAGAGAAACCTTTAATTACTTGTCTGTTGTCTGTTACTCCTGTGATATTTAAATGTCATGATTTAACATTCATTTTTTTGGTCTGATCAAATAGATCTGCATGCTAGACCCACCATCTTTTTTTTTTTTTTTTTTAAGTTTTGAAATAACACCACCACATAAAAAATATTAACAAAAAGAAGCAGCAAATCAGCATATCTCTTAAGCGTTTTGTTCTTTCTGTAGTCTTTTGGAGGCAGAACTTTTTTCTGACCTTGATAAGTATTTATTTCATGTTCACCTTTCATTATAATATGGTAGCATGTTATTTAATTTGAAGCAGGGCTTCTCTTCTTGAAAAAAGTAAAAACCATTAGAATCTTGAATAAATTCCAAACGTACTGGTATCAATCCCTAGCAAATAATCTTTCATATATTACAATGTACTAAAATTATATTATATATAATGACTTTGGGTAAAAAAAGCATCAAACCTTGAAAATTCACAAGGATTTTTATGACAGAGGTCTGATCTATCATCACATCTGTAATATATCCTAATATATCACTGGCTTTCAGAGTAAGTTGTGTTGGCACACCCAGAACCAGTATCCTCGTGTTGTGGTGAGCAGTTCTCTCACCAGTGGCCTGGGCAGGAGGTTAATTGGTTGCTTGGGATCTCTCAACTCCAGTCCACCAAAATCTGATACATCTTGAAAAGTTCTATGTAACTGGAATAATGTAAATCTTCCTTTTTGTCTCTTCAGTCTCTCAGTTTTTCACAAAATCCTGCAAGAGGAGTTAGATTCATCCTTGGTTTTGATACTCAAACTGAGTCATTCCCTCTTATATTCTTTGTCAGGAATATGAACATATTTCAGGCCACAGGAGACCCCCCAAAATAGGAGTTTAATGATGTCTTTACAGACCCACAGAGTATGATATGTGTGCACAAGCTCAACATACTGGAATAAGTTAAAACTCTGTTCATGTGAAAGAAGGAAAATTTTAAGTGCATTGGTTACACAAGGGCAACAAAAACAGCAAAAAATATTGCTGCTTTTACTGTTAAGATGGCATGAAGGGAAAGGGAAGGTATCAGATGTCATAAAAAAGTTTCTGTCTTCATTTAAAAAAATAAAATATCATCTTAGAAAAACAGGCTGAAAACACTCTTGCAGTGCTTGAAGAGTACATGTTGGGAAAAACTCCTGAACGTTAAGTAGCTTATAAAAGTAGGGACAAAGATACTGAGAGAGAAAGCAAATACAACTTTTTCATTTGTGATAGCAAATTTCTAAGGAGCATTGTGCATTTAGTAATGAAATAAAACATCTGGTTTTGAACAAATTCTTCCTGATCTGGGAGTCAGCCTGATTTACAAACCATAAAGGAGGCCAGAACAGCTAAGTTAACTCACTGAGAACCAAAAATGTCTTAACATACCTAGGTGCTGTTTGCTCATAAAGTATTGGCTTGGATTAGAATTACTTGCCAAGAGATGGGTTCCTTGAGGTATTACAGGCCATCGCTGAAGTTTCAACAAGACATTAAAACCAAAGGAAAGTAAATAGGTGACAAAGAGTAAACAAATAAACACAAGTGCCTTCCCAGTATGAACCAGGATTCTTCTTTGTTGATCGTACTGGCTATTTTAACATATCTGGCTTTGTTGTGGAAAACGCTCTTTTAAGTACCACATAATTTTTGGTTCAAGTTGAGAGAAATGAAACACTGATAGTGCCAAATTCACTGTAGCAGTTCACTCCAGCCCACTGGAGTCTTTAGTGTCAACTTAAAATGACAGAGAAAACTTTGCAAGGCAATACACACTAATAAATAAATGCAGGTAGTGTATTTATTGATAAGTATTTTTCAGAGCCTAATGTTTAAAATCTGGACCGAATGCTAGAAGTGACAGAGAATGACAGTTTAATTATAGAGTGCTGTTTTTATGGTGTTAAGATTTTTACATTAGAATCTTAATTGTCTTAAACGTGTACCTAACACATGGTAATATGCATTCTCTTTTCTTTTGCTCTTATTGGAACTTACTGCTTTATCATTTATTGAGTCTGCTGTTCTTTTCATGAGGTTGCCCTGCTAAGAGCACATGCTGGGGAACACCTGTTGCTTGGTGCAGCAAAACGGTCCATGGCGTATAAGGACATTTTACTTTTAGGTAAATATTGGTTTTGTTTTACTTATTAATGATGATGTACATTAGCAACCATGTAATCACTTCAGTGGAACAACTGTTCTGGCACAATCAAAGCAATGCATTCTCTGAATGTTAAATGGCTATTAATGACATAATGTCACATGCCTGTTACAGCAAAAGCAGGTGGATAGGTGAGCTAATATTGGATACTAGAAACCAAAACTTAAGGGAGTTCCTGGCAATTTTCTCCTTACATTAGCATCCTTTCTGCACCTTTGTTCCTTAAAAAAACCAGAACAAAACAGCAACAAAGAAACCTTGTCATAAACCCCCTTTGTTTAAGAGAGCAGCAGCCAGCCTGTTGCACGTGTACTAAAATTTCAGTTTTCATGAAAACCCATTTATCTGAAGCTTTCTCAAGAGTCCTTTGGACGCAGAGAAGACTCTACTGGCTAGAATATTGGATAGCCTGTTCCCTGCAACTCACTTTCCCAAGAGCCCTCTCACTGCTGCCTTGACAATCACCACATGGCCATCATGTAAACAGCACACCTGCTGTCCCTGACGTGTGGCAGATGGGCGCATCCATGGCACGGTGAGGAGTCACGCCTGCAGAAGCATATTCCTGGTCACTTGAAAGGGCTCCTGCACTGGGTTATATAGAGAGAACATAGAACATTTCCCTAGCTGTTAGGGAAAAAGACATTGTTGCATGGTGGAAGCGTGTCTTACCTTGTGTCATGCAACAAAGAGGCTCAGTTAGCGGACGGGATATGCGCCTGTATGAATAGGGACTCGATGAGGCATTTGTTAGCGCTGTTTGAAACAGTGCTCTGCCACTCTGAAGTGTACTCTGCTGAACATTTAACACGTGCAGCATTTGGGCTGTTTCATGAGAAAGTGTGTAGGTCATCTTGGGCAGGATTTTTGATGTGAGGTAAGACTATATGGAATATGGACTCAAACAAGTCTCTTCACTGGTGGTGTGGAACAAGGACTTTTTTAATACTTGTTTTCCTCGTCTTTGGGCCTGTCTTTTCACAGCTCTAAATCAGCTTGAATTTATTTTTACACCTATTATAACATTAAAAGGACAAGAAGGGCTTGGTCTGGAGGTATTTCACTAGCAATCCTTTCAAGATAAAAGCTATACAAATGGCTTTCTTAACATAGTTCTTTCTCTAGATACTGTTTTACTGACAAACTTAAATAAAAAAGAAATATTTGCAGTTTTATTGGGATTAGTGGTAATAAGGAAAATAATTAAAAAATAATAAGCAGAAAATTATATTCACTGTCATGAGTGTCAGCATATACATCAAAAGAAGAACGATTTGAGACTTCAAGGCTTATTTCTGGTACTTGAGGGCAGGTATCTGTAAAGTTTATGAGTCCTTTTGGCATGAATCCCTTGTGATATAAGCTTTTCTTTCAAAAACTACTTTGGTGGCTTTTGAAAGCTCTGTGACTTTGCCAGTGTTCTCCAGGAGGTGAATTAAGATGCCATGGTGGAGACTTCTCCAAGGGGAAATGTAAAATTAAAGAAACAGGGAAAATTATTTCTTTACTGAAAATTTTATGAAACTGCTAAATTTTATTAGGAGTAACAGAAGCACCTGTTAGAAAAAGAAGCATTCCCCGTGTCTTCTCCTATGTATTGACAAATCCTTCATTCAGCTTGGGATGTATTATTTTAGCTGGGGAAGAAGACATTTTAAGATCAATTCACTATTATAGTTATCTCTTATGTAAAGATAAAGGTCTGCTTGCTCTATACATTTGTACATTCAAACATGAACCTTGGTTCTGTGGACCAATCAGTAACAGTACATGTTGGCATATTTGCATGTACAGATTTTTTACTAGGTGACAGCTATAATTTGCACATATACTCTGTTTGGAAAGATCAGTTTTGTATAATGCAAATGAGGGTTATTACTTAAAAAAATTATTAACTTGAAATGTGCTTTTGAGAATGGGCTTCATCTAGTATGTTACATCAAAATGCTTATATTAATCCACATGTTGGTGTTCTTTCTCTCTAAGGCAACAATTACATAATCCATCGCAACAGTACTGAAGTAGAGATCTGCCGAGTGGCCAATCGCATTCTGGATGAATTAGTTCGACCCTTCCAGGAAATTCAAATAGATGACAATGAGTACGCTTGCTTGAAAGCAATTGTGTTTTTTGATCCAGGTATTTTAACAAAAAAATCTCTCAGGATTTTTTACACATG
Source organism: Myiozetetes cayanensis (assembly GCF_022539395.1). NCBI lineage: Eukaryota > Metazoa > Chordata > Aves > Passeriformes > Tyrannidae > Myiozetetes > Myiozetetes cayanensis. The sequence goes on along the minus strand of NW_026086604.1, from coordinate 29,788,685 downwards.
ATTGTACTGAAAGTGATTTTTGTCAATGTAGAATCTGTTCATGTTATCTAGCTCAATGGAAAAGAATCAAATGAAAAAAAAGTAAGATGCTCCTTCCAAATCATAATCTGCCTTGATTATAAATTTTTATCATTTTTTAAGATGCAAAAGGCCTGAGTAATCCAATGAAGATTAAGAATATGCGGTTCCAAGTCCAAATCAGTTTAGAGGATTATATTAATGACCGTCAGTACGACTCCAGAGGAAGATTTGGAGAACTCCTTCTTCTACTGCCTACACTCCAGAGCATCACTTGGCAAATGATTGAGCAAATACAGTTGGTTAAACTATTTGGAATTGTTAAAATTGACAGTTTACTTCAGGAGATGTTACTAGGAGGTAAGCTAACAATTTTCTAAATTTACTATGTTGTATTATATTGAATTTAACATGCTGGGATGTTGAGGGAATTGTGATGTTATCAACCACTCTGACTCACTGTCTGAGCTTTGGGTCGTGTAATTGTTAGCCAAAGCTTTCTTGTCTTGGCAGTTCATCTTGTTAACTTAGTCCTACGACAGATTGTACCGTGTACTTCTCAGTCACTGCTGGGTTGTCCTACAATTCCCTTCACAGATGAAAGAATCCATACAAATATTTCATGAAATCCACTGTTATTGCAGTCAAAACAGTGAAAATAAACACAGTGCTTAATATGGTTGAAGTCTGGTATAATTGTTTAATGAATACCCGGAGGCAATTATTCAAATTGCCAATCAAAATATTTGCTCTGTGGAAATGTAATTACTGAAGTCGTAGTTGCTGGCAACAACATGCTCTTTTGAATTGATATATGCACATGTTATTTTTGCAGGTACTTCTAATGATGCCAGTCATCTGCATCACCCAATGCATCCTCACTTAGCCCAAGATCCATTAACTGGCCAAACTATCCTCATAAGTTCAATGTCTGCTCCTGTACATACAGAACAGATTTGTAAGTAATTGCGAGTTAGCCTTCTGTCATAAGATTTCACTGTTTCATTTAAAAATATTAATTAGAGTGGTGGCCTGTCAGTGCTCATAGAGTTATTTCATCATCATTCTTAAATTAAAATAATGGTGCATTAAAAATGTATGTATATAAATGGTGTTAAATAAGAGACCTTGACCTGAATTTAATCTAATTTTAAGAATTCAGCACCATTTTGATATATAATTGTTTTTACATGCACAATTTTTAATAAACTAAAAATTAAAATATCCTATTTCCCTAGCATGTCAAATGTAACTGAACTCCCTTTCAGCACAGTAGTATGCATATGCAGAGTAGGCCAGACTATAAAAATATCTAATTCTTTCTGTGCTCTTTTTCAGCAACTCCAGAAACTCCATTACCTTCCCCTCCTCAAGGCTCTGGGCAAGAATACAAAATGTCTGCAAATCAGGCTTCAGTCATTGCACAGCAGTCTATTTTGAAACAAAAACCATTGTGATAATGTTTCTGTCTCTGTCTTATCCTTTCTTCCTTCCTTCCTTACTTCCTTCATCCTTCCTTCATTCCTTTTTATGCACTAGATAAATTGGTAGGACACTTGCACATTTAAAATCTCAGGTTGATAAACAAAATTATTTCCTCAACAGCCACTGCTGTGGGTGTTCCTTTAAACACCTCATGATTTAGAAAGTAATGCTGTTCTGACTGCCACATACAACTGTAAGTGTGGACATTGCAGTCTGAAAAATTTGTATAGAGGTTGATATTATTTTTAGATCTTATAACTGCACAGATTCATGTTTTTATTTCCTGTTTTAGTTGTTGTCTTAATTTTATCGTTTTAGATGTGTATATATATTTTTTTTTTTTTGTGACAGAACTGGTTAGTGCTTGCTTAGCTGTGAATTGTAGAGAAGAAAAAGTGGGTTAATCAGGCAAAAGCCGAGGTTCCACTAATAGTAAAATGGTAGGCTACTAAAAAAGCACAGGAATACAAAAAAGTAAAGCATAGTTAATGGACGGAAGTGCACAACTCATTTTAAAAAATATTGATTTGAAAGGACCATCTCTTCCAAGTAAAATTTCAACAGAAGTATTGAATCCTTCCTGCACATCTGTTTGTATGAGTCAGAGGGCCTGTCGTGGGCGAATATGCTTGCAGGCTTTCTAAAATCTGTATAGACAGTAATGCCTGTATCAGTCAATTGGACAGTGCCAAAGCATTTACATTGCTAAATAGTTAGAACAAGGACTGGTATGCTTTTTGGTCAGGACTAACTGGTACTCTCCCCAAAAATTTATGGGCACACTTTGGGAATTAGACCAGTCTATTGACACTTTTCACCAGGTGCTTTGGATACAGCCCCCCTCTTTAGGGGCACAGAGAGGAATATAGGCAGAGCGTGCCATTTGACCTCAGGACTGGAGTATAGACTTTGTGCTGTTTGTTTAATTGTGTAAGTGTAGCCATTGGGTTTATTTACCTAACTGGCTGGTGAATGCATGTTTCAGCAATCACTAAACTTCACCTACAGAGATGTTGTAGTGTAGCAGCTCTCTGTCTGGAGAGGTGTGGCTAACTCATTGAAGCATTAATGTGCCTGAATTCAGCTGCAGGTGTTCCTGGTTTGAGCCCATGGTATTTCAAGCCAGAAGACAGCCAGCACACAAAGTATTCATTCTCCCAGTTTTTAAGAGTTTTCAGAAGCTTGGGATGAATCAATTTTCTGTGATGAACTTCCTTCTCCTCTTCCTCCCATTACAGTTTGGGAGGATCCAACATTGACTAAGTTTTGTGTCTGGAGTCTATAACTACCCATCTGGATTTGGACCGTCTGTGGATTTGCACAAAGTGGACCTTGTGACAGACACATGCTCACTTGGATATATATATACTCAGTTACAATTTGTGAAAGTAATCCAATATGATATATTAAGTGATACGTTGTTCATACAATACTGACATCATAAGAAAATTACCACTTTGCACATTTTATTTATTCCAGACAGCAGTGATTTTGTTTTAGTATTTTAAAGTAAACTATCTTCCCAGAAGATACGTAAGAGAGAAAGAGACAAAAAAGATAAAGTATTGCACTTTGCTGAACTACTGCAAAGAGAAAACATAGTGGAGTCAGAAATTCTTCAAGGTGAGATTTTGATCATCCTGAACAACACCTTCACTAATCACAACATCCAAAGATGGTGTAGTTACACCTCTGGCTTGTAAAAGTTGCTCAAACAATCTGCAGTGATTCTTCAAATACATTCTTGTAGGCAGGAAATGCGACACAGTAAATGCTGAGCTGACCTGAACATTCAAAAGGCTTTAATGAGAATACACTACTACCACGTAGATGCTGTGTTTCTTTGTTATTTTAAAGTCGTTGCTTTTGTAAAGTCCATGCTGTAGCTCTTAACGTTTACCTTTTGCTTTATAGATGGTTTTTCTTTTTGCTGTTTACTGTTTGTTTTTTTATCAAGGCATTGCTCTTTTTACAAGTTCCTTTTAGCATGAGTTTTTATGACAGAATAAGGTACTGAAGTTTTGCCATTAACTTTAGGGGTATCCAGACTGTGCTATTTTTACAAGTTCGCCACCAACACTTTATGGTGAAACACAGAGGTAAAGCATGTGTGAGAGATACAGAGCAGCCCAAAAGTTTACTGATTGGGCTCACTTTTGTGTACTTGTCATAGAAAGAGTGTTGGACTCAAGGTGGATCTACTTGAATTTAATGGGTCAGATTAATGAAGTTAGTTGCATAAACATGGCAGTATTGATCTGACTAAAAACTTTTAACTGGAAATAAAAAGTAGTCCCCAGGTTGGCTACCCTTGCCTTATATAAGAGATATGCATAATAGCTTAATGGATTTATTTTTCACACTGTACTTTAGATATCAAGTGTACAATAAAATGTTTTCACACACTGCCAAAATGTACTGGAGGAAAAATATACTTTAGCGTTTTGTCTGACAAAAAGTTGTTATCTATTTTGTATGATATATTACATTTTGGAATAAGAACACCACTGTAATTTATTGGGAAAACCTGATTTATTTTATAAATGTAACGTTATTTTTTTAAACTTAATTATGAAAAATCAGAAATGATTAGCTTTGTTAAATATTAAATTATAATGAGGTATAACTTTATATGTTTGAACTCTGATACCAAGTTCTTGTGTTGAGCATTTGGAATTGAAATGGTTGCTGAAAATATTTCAAATGGACTGTTTTTCATCAAAGCTTAATAAAGAAAAACGAATGATCCAAATGACACATTTGCCTTTTGGTAAATTTTTTTGCTATTTACATAAACAGTGTGAATGCTTTATATTGCTTACATTATGAATAATATATAACTAACATACCTTCATCTATACAGTATTCACAGCATCACAGAATGGCTGAGGTTGGAAGGGACCTCTGGTGGACATATAATCCAACCCCCCTGCTCAAGCAGGATATTGAAATCATATGAAAGAATATGATGGCAACATTTTAGTTGATTCTGCTGTAGCATAGCAAAGTATACATAGGTATGGTTTTCAGTTATTAGTTCTGACTGAGAAAAAAACTGAAGCACATGTTTAATTCCATCTATGTTTAAAAAGAACCATATGTTCAACAGCCTTTCTTTTTACTGGACAGGGATACATTAACAAATCACTGCCTTTCGTTGCTTTAGTGTAATATTATTTAGGCAAATCCAGGTGTAGTTATTTATTTTGTAGACAAAGCCTTTGATAACTGTAGAAACAGTTTACAATACATTTTTTCTAGATAACCAGTATCTCCTCAGCCATGGAAATTATGTTTAGTTGCATGTCTCTTTGAGTAGATTTTGAATAGAGTTGTGGTTGGAGGTTGTTTTCAACTGGGTGGTGGTAGTACCCCAGTGATTTGGGCTGCTTGCTTTTGCCCTCATAGGCTCTACTAGGGGTGCAGAGCTGCAGGGCAAAGCTGCCACAGGAGGAAGAGGAGATTCCATTTCTTGAATGCTGGAGGTCTTCAGGTCCCTCCGAGGAACCTGTGTCAGTGGCTGATTACTCTAGATGAAGGAAACTTCTACTCATGAATGCTGGCTGGGGTGTAGGATGTTTATGATTGTATGGAACAGAAGAGATTTTTTTTTTCAGCCTACAATGGAGAAAATATGGAAAAACCCCTACATCCTTAATGCCGTGAAGTGCTGACAGACTCTTCTTCAAGGATTTCCATAAATCAGCTTTACAAGCAGCTCCAATAGGTGGATCAGGAGTGTATATCTTACAGACAGATAAACTAGCTTTCAGTTCTAATCACTGTCCAGAATTTCTCCCAATTAAAGAATTCTGAAAGTGAGCAAAGATTCCTGAGCTCCAGGAATCTTCTGCAACAGAAAATTTAACCTTCTCAGAATGTAAGAAAATCTTTTATAGCTCTTGGTTATATACTTGGCAGGTCTGTTTTTACCTCAAGCATGTCCATCAGTCTGTGGCTTTTTATATGTCTTTCCGCAGACTATTTCTAGTTGTGCACCTCGAACATTTGGGCTACTTATGCTAAAGTATATACTAAGCAAATATTTAGGTCCACATTTTAGGTAAGTCTTTCAGAAATCTTCTGTGTTGGTTTGCAATTCGTTTTTACATTTTTCATATTGGCCCTGATATAGAGCAATTAGCTTTATTCTTTCCCTTTATTCTCCCTGGGAAAAAACAAGAAATGGAAAAAAGATTATTTATCCCCAAATTTAAAGTCCTGATGCACTTGTGCTTCCCTGTCTTCTGTGTTTTTTGTAATATAAAAAAATAGAGAACATCATCAAGGCATCAATCACTGCTTCCTTCTGCTTCCTTATTGTCTTATGGCAAATCCAAATGTTTTCATGAATTGGAAAGTCTAATAAAAAAGCCCTCTATAATGTCAAAAGCTAAATTTGATTGCAGGGAGGATTAAAGGTGCTCAGTTTCAGGAATATGTTTCCAAAAATTCATTTCATAAAAATTGAGTGCCTGATTTTTAAACAAAATGCTAAATATTTCTATTAAAGGGTAATAAACTTTAAGACAATGAAATATAAAGATTTTTATATAAAGACAGTGAAATGGAACTTCCATTTTGTGTCACAAGATACAATAATTTCCTTTTGAATACCAGCATATCTAAACAGTTTCTAAACAGGATGGGTAAAATCTCATCAAGAGAGGGGAGCAAGCATGTTATACCTAAAGTTGTCCTTATGACAATGATCTCTATGCCTTAATGTTGTGGTGGAGCTCTGATTGCTACTGACATTATCTGGTAGTTCATCTGAGTCAAGTGTCAGTCAGAGCTGCCACATCAACTCTAGATTTACTGTTGGTCCGGAAAGGGTTGTCACCCTCCTCACTAACAGCAACACCAAAATCACATCGTGGCAGTACACCCTTGCACCAGCACAGAGCTCTTAATTACCCAAAGATTTTGAGCCTGAGGCCACTTTTTCCCTTTGCAAGGGTGAATGTCACTGATGTCTAACACAAGGTGGTGAACAGCAGCAAGTGTAGAAGATTTTCCTTTAACCAGTCTGATTGAGGAGCAGTTTCATCTAAAGCTTAGTACTGTGCTCTGAGAGAAGAAAGCCTAGACATCTTCAGTTTCAAAATGGCTTTGGCTTTAATCTGAGTAACATTGGCTGTTCTCTTTGAGTCTGCTTGTAGCAAGAGTTGAGCAGTTGAGAACCTCACGTGTCTGATTAGGCTCAGTGGCGTTATGGGGTTTGGCCTCCCATGTAACCTCCTTTGCAAGTTTGTTAGTGGGTTGACCAAACAGAGCAGTTGCTATTTCAATTGTAGAATACTGAATGTCTTCAAGGAAACATAATCATAGAGATGGCATGGGCAGATGTCTCTGGGAGTGTAATTACCTTAAGAAGTTAAAGGAGATAATGATGGGTGAGGGAAAAATATTTTTACCAGTGTACATAATAAGGTGTACTTCAGTCTTCCAAGGGAATTCAGTGAAAGGAGGAAAGAAAAGAAGACACGCAAAATTGGCTAATGCTGTTCATTCCATGAAAGGATTATGAAAACCTCTACATTGGAGGTAGAAGATTAGACGGCTTTGCTCAATATAGTTTGGTTTGTGTTTCAGTATATCACCTGTAGATTGCAAACTTCATACTCAGTTGGAACAGATGATTCATTTACAATTTTTATTAAGCTGTTCATGAAACATATTCCAGCAGTTTAAAACACCCTCAGGTGCGCACTAACAGCTTGTTGGCTCTTGAAGGGCTGCTGTACAGGGAGGCCTGGACACATTCTGCATCACTGCTTTGGGACCCTTCCTCTACGTGTTATTTAAACACATCCTTAATCAAGTGGCAGTAATGCCATGGGAGTGAAACATGTCCTTCATGTAGCCTATGGCAGTGCTTACATTCAATAATCCTGTTTTATCATCATGTCTTGTGTGCGACACAGCTGAACTTGCCAGTCGCATCACCTGCACTAAATGTGCAGGTGTCCTGACCAATTTTTTTGGTAGCAGCTCTGCACCACTCAGGGAACGCTGCAAGACACTTAGCACCCAGATGATGCTTTGATGCCAGCAGAGTCACCTTGCCAAGTGACCATGGTAGCAGCTTCCCATTTTGCTGTGTCATGATCTGTTTCATGCTTCTTATAGGCCAAATGAGATGAGGTAAAACCTTGGTCAAGTTTTAGTTGAGTGCAGAGTCAACATTTCACTTTGATACAAGTTTGGAGGAAAAAAAAGGGTGTTGGATCTGGGGATGTTCTTATCTGTTATCTTCACAACAACCACCTGATATGCAGAGTGTTTGTGTCACCTGTTAAAATGGTCCCTATTTCTTGTCTTCTTCAAATAAAAAAAGTAAAACATTGGGTTACAACTGCTGTCTAGCTAAAAGTATGACAAATTCATTGAAAAACAACTTTGAGATCATATGCAACTTTCTTTTTTAGTCTGTGCATTTTGCTGTTTAAATGGAATGGTGCAGCTTATGTTACATTTTGATCAGCAAGCATTTTTTTTCTCCTGTTTTTTTGACCCCTCTCACAATTGAATGAATTTTCATGAATATGACTGCCCAACAAAGCATCCCGTTTTTCAGATGCCTGCCTTTTGTAATTTAAATAATGCAAGAATATGAACATAGAGATTTTAAATTAAGAGGCAAAGGCAATCTCACCAGAAGAGTTTATTCAATATATTTCCAACATCATCTATTTCAAGATATAATTAAGATTACCATGGCCCAAGTCTAATTTGCTGTGGTTTCCAAAAAGTGGAGCAGATAGCAATTGTAATAGAGGACAAGAATTTTCTATATAAAATTTTTCATTGTCACATTAGATTTTTTAATGAGCATTAGTCTTGATCAGAAATGTAATAAAACAGAACAATACTCTAAAATATGCAGACAGATGTATTATAAAATAACAAACTTTATGTATTTAATTTATGTACTGTGAAGTACACTTTTCTTTTGCAACAAGAACATTAATATCCATTTTTTATCTCAACACCAAAATCACTATTTAACTGTAGCATGATCTGTCCTCTATTTTCATGTGGGCTTTCTAGCAGGTTGATTAAAATTGCATTGTGTGATTAAATACATAGAGGCAGATATTCCATCCCTGTGACACTGTGCCTCTTCAGAGATTGACAGCCTGAGGTGCTGCTCATTAACCAACAAATAATTTGAAAATGAAAAGAGGGATGGAGTCCTTCTGGAGGGCAGGAGAAAAATCCACATCTCCCTAATCATAAGGAAGACACCATAGGAGCTTTCAGCTTTTGACTTGCAGGAGACACCTGCTTAAGGAGAAATTTGCACTTTGAAGATAGGGGTAATAGTGGGAAAAAAAATTCCTTAAAAATGTGGTGCTGTTAGTCTCAAGGGTACCCCGTTACAGAGGATAGATTCAAGAAGGTTTGATGAGCACAGAGGGCAGTCAGCCAAGGAACTAACACAGCACTATTACCTTTTGCAATGGCTCAGCTTCTAGAGGTATATCAATATGTGAAAGTGGATCTTTCTTTTGTCATGGTCAGAGTAAGCTTCAAGGCGCCATAGTTAACAGAGATCCTTCTCAAACAATGGAGCTTATACGCAGAAAAATAAGATGAAATATTATTTTGATTTGGAAATAATTTAGCTTATTGATTTTTTATACTAGTCAATCTTTCTGGTATTATGAGTGCTCTTTTCAGATTTTAAATGCTTGGAATTGACCATGCTATTGTCAGATGTCATCCTCGTGTTCTGCTTAGCAGGGGGGAGTGAGGGCAGTGAATGAAGATATTAAAAAGTCAATAAAAACCCAAACAGTGGGAACTCTCAGATCCAAAAATATACCTTCATCAGCACACTAAATAGACTGATGGGACCTACTTCAACTAAAGCACGTGAATAGAACTATTTGCTCAAATCACTCTCTTCAACCCTAATAATATTGTTTGCTGGTGATAAAGGTTTTTTAGTGTAATAACTATTAATTGCATTGCCCTGTTCTCTCTCTCACCTAAATCTTATCTTTCCCAGAGTAAGAGTCCTTATTTATTTACAGCTTAATTTATATTGAATCCTGTGCCTGAGAATCCTTGAACCCATCAAGCTTACACCACTTGTGTTGTCACACTGCCAGCCCCATTTCATGTGAACTCAGGCTGAATTTCCTGGAGCAACACCACCCCCCTCTCCATCACCACCTACTAGAATATCTAGAAAGGGAAACAGCCGCAGATTTAGAAGGCTGCAGAGCATCTTGTCATTTCTGTTACTTGCTGCTGCTGAACTCACTACCTACTGTGTGTGACCTCTGAGCACGTTAGTGGCTGCACGGTAGTTCGTCACGTCACCGGGAGACATGCAGTGAGATGAAGATCTATGTGCTGCCACTCATTTTCTCTGTGAAAGCCACATCTGGTTTGTTATGGGGAGTGTTTGGAAGGATGCAAGCAGCACAGTTGTTTCATCCCATTCTTTTGTTTAAGAAGCACAAATGTATGAGTCATGCTTTTGCTCTTTGCACTTCCTTTCATTCATAAATACCGATGATGTATTAGTAAAAATACAACATTTAGACGAGATCTTAGCTGGTGCATTTCACTTTCTCTATCACACACCTTATCATTTTTGGCCATATTTATCTTCTAAGACCCCTCAATTTCATTGCAAGGTAGTTTAAGATTTTAATCTAAGTTTATGATGTGACTGTGGGAAAGTAATGAGGTATACTAGTATTTCCTTAAATGAGGCATCATTGCAATCAATGTGTGCTACAATGCTTTAAAGCAACTCATCTCTGAAGTTCTGCAATTTGGGTGCAATGGGTATTGCAGGTTAATCCCCAGTACACACAAGCCAATTCACCAATTTCAACCTTATTATTTCCTGTCACTTTGTTTTAAACTACAGCCAGAGCAGGGCCAAAGCTGTGCCCATTGTCCACTGTCATTCGTTTTATATATGGAGACACTGAGAGTTATTTGTTGACCTTTGAAGTAGAATGTCAAGCTCCTTTAATATTCTTTCATTTCAGATGATGAGGAATACGACTGAGAGTGCTTGGTCAGTCCCACGTGACTCCTGTCCTCCATGGGAATGAGGCTAAGTGGCACAAGTGACCCCAAATGTAAGGGAGCAGCTGAGTGCCTGCCCAGCGTGCCTGTAGGGCTGCATCACCCAGTAACGGAAAAGGAGTTACTTTCTCATTCTTTTTTACTGTGGAATAAAGATAGCTTAGCCTCCACTAAAGCTGCTACTACCTTGGAATGATTCTTATCCACATGCTAGGCATTTTGCTTCACCATATGAAAGATATTGCCGTGCAATATTATTAAGCAATACAGTGTCATTATAGTATTATTGGAAGGAAAATTTTACTAAAGGCCATAGCAAGTATGTAGAAAGATAACACAGAGGTACCTCCAAAATGCCAGGCAGGGGAAGGATTGTAGGAAAATTTATTTCCAAAGTTGAGAACACTAGACTTAAAGAACATTAACCTTCATGGCATTTCAAACACTGGGTCTGGGGAAAGACACACCCCTTGTTCTGCTCAGGGTTTTATCATGCCTGGTACCCCATCTGTGGGGGTCTTCAAAGATGTCTGCAAGGGCTTATGTTTTTCTCATACCAGGGAGAATTTCTCTGGAATGCAGGAGGAGAAAACATATAAAACTGTCTCTGGGAAAGGTACCTCTTCCAGGCAAGAAAGTCTTCCTAAGCAAAATAAGCCCTGATCTCCTTGTAATAAATCTTCTGGATGGTTCTTCTACCCTTACAGCAAGCTTGCCTTAGAGTTTGATCACGCTCTGTTGGTATGAGTAAGCAAACTTGAGGAAAGATAGGAGGGGTCCTATTACCTCTGTTCGTACAGAAATCAGGAGTATCCGGGTATCACTCACTAATATAGTGCGTAAAAGTAAGCATCTCCCTTCAGAAGATAAGGTAGAGCTCTTCAGACTAAGACATTTGAGATACAATTTAAATAACCCACTTAGCACTCTGACCCAATCCAATAGATCACTTAAGGAACGCTTAACTACAGAGTCATGGCTGACTTCATTGGAGCTGCTTATATGCCTAAAGGCTAGAGCACTCTGGCATGCTGTGCTGTGTAGGGACAGGCAGTGTGCCACTGCGTGCCACTCTGTGGAACGGAAAATACTGCAGTGCTGGAGCCCATCATACAAATTATTGCTACTTCAGCCACAATATTTTAAAAAGCTCACCCACTTTCAGCAGAATGGATGTTTTCTCCTATCCACAGGAAACAATGTAAGAAGACAAGTGTAGACGGAGCTGAGTATCCTCTATGAATTGCAAAGGCTCCCACCTCCTCATCATTTGAATACAAAATTAATCACAGATGGAAATTTCTGATTTTTATCCCTGTACACTGGTTTTGAAGGGAGCGTGCAGCTCTTTCCATCCACACCTAGAGGTGTTGGCCAACAGCTGACTACTGACTGAACATGACCCAGCAGTGTGCCCAGGTGGCCAAGAAGGCCAATGGTATCCTGACTTGTGTTAGAAACAATGTGACCAACAGAACTGGGGCAGTGATTGTCCCCATGCACTTGGCAGTAGTGAGGCCGCACCTTGAATCCTGTGTTCAGTTCTAGGTCCATCCCTACAAGAAGGATATTGAGGTGCTGGAGCATGTCCAGAGAAGGGCAACGAAGCTGGCAAAGGGTCTGAAACATAAGTTTTATGAGGAGTGGCTGAAGAAGCTGAGGTTGTTAAGCCTGGAGAAAAGAAGGCTGAGGGGAGATCTTATCCCACTCTACAACTACCTGAAAGGAGGTTGTGGCTATATAGGGGTCAGCCTCTTCACCAGGCAACTGCTGATAGGACAAGTTGGCCTATGGCCTCAAGTTGCTCAAGGTTCAGGTTGGATATTAGGAAAAATTTCTTCACTGGAAGAGTGGTTAAGCATTGGAACGGGCTCCAAGGGAAGTGGTAGAGTCAGCATTCCCAGAAGTGTTCAAAATATGAGTAGACATGGCACTTTGCTATATGGTTTGGTGCATATGGTGGTGTTCTGTCAAAGGTTGGACTTGATGATCTTGGAGGTCTTTTGCTACCTTAATGAGTCTATGATTCCATGATCTGCGTGAGAAGTATTGGAACCTAATGTTCAGCCATCAGCACAGTAGAAGCTTTTGTCTGATCACAAAGCTGTGCTCACAAGTAGAGTTACACTCACATCCGTGCAGCAAGGCTGGAGACTGAATGGACTACAGAGCCTGCATTATGTTCTAACATCTTTAGACACACGCCCCTTCAAAACGGATCTAGCGATGGGAACTTTGTGCCATAACTAATACATGAATCTAAACTTTGGCATCCATCTTCAAAGATATTTTGTCACCTAACTAATACAGAAATCAATGGAAACTGGCTACCTAAATAGTAATTAAGTGTGCATGTATATTTGAGGACCTGTGCCTTTGATCTCAAAATCTGTCAGTCTGGCTCATTACAATCTGTACATTTATTTTAAAAAACATGTGAGTTATGAATTAAGGATAAGATTAATTAATAGTGGCATTAACTGTAGCAAAGCAGAGACAGATTGCCCTGACAGAGAAACTAGAAGGGATAATGGATTTAATGGCATGTGTTTTAATGGAAAAAAATAACCTATTGCATGAGCCTGTCATATCTGAAAAAAATGTGGCTACCATTTGCAGTTCATATAGGGACAAAAAGGTTTATACACTAGCAGTATATAAATCACTGAAAAGAGTAAGTTGAGATCTTTATAGTAGCAGTGATATATTTTCCCTTGTGGAAACCCTAGCCCAATTTTGTATCTACAGAATGTCTCTCTGGCACAAGGGGCTGACCTATCTCAAACACTCAGTGCTGGGGAAGAATGCATCCTGTGTGGAGACACCCAGCCTCTCTGAGCAAACACCCATTGAGAAACAAGCATGAAACCTCTGTCTTCATTTACTACTGGGTAACACAGGGATCTCATAATTTAGCCTACGAGGCTGCCATGGTTATAATTTAAAGTATGTTCCCATGCATGGTAAGGACAGAGGACCTAAATCAAAAATGAGAATTTGTCCAGTGGCCAGTGAGCTGGAAAGTTAAATGTTCCTAGTGCAGATGTGTCTCATGTGGGAATCCACGTGTGCCTACCACTGAGCTGGCAACTAAAAGGCAGAATACGATGTGGCCGTCTTCTTCATCCCTTTTCTTGACCAGGCTGTGGATCTCCATGAGGACACTTGATCGAGTTCAGAGACATTGAGGCTAACATCCCAACTGCACTTGTTCTGCCATTTCAAAAGTTGTGAGGGGAATAAAAGAGAAAAGAAAAGTAAGGGTTTGAAATTATAGTAAAATGAGCAGTCTTGGTTTCATGTTCCCATGCCTTTTGATTTAAGGCTCTGGATAGTGAAAAGGTGGCTAAGGAGCAAAGTGCTGATACATGAGCCAGGTCACCAGATATGATGGCTAAGTGCGTGGTCCAATTTGTGGATGGAGAGAGGGAATGCACAAAAAGAAGAACTCTTACCTAAGCCCTCCCCATGTTCTGGGCTGCTGGGTTCAGGGCCAGCCCTCAGGCAAACATCAGAGCAACCCTTAAGCTACCTTGCTAATAGACATATTCCTCTGCAAGTGCAAGATTACTCCCAAAAGAGTGTTATTGACTGCTTCATTCAATTTGGGTTTAAATGATTCATGTACTAATTGAACTTCTACTACTTTCCAGCTGAAATATCATTTGACCTACCTGTTATGGAACTCAGTCTTATTCCAATGTCCTGACAATTGTCATTGTGTAATTGACCACCAAAAACCAAACTAGTGGCTGCAGAGCAAATTCTGCTGATTGAATTTGCTGTGTGAGAGTGATTGGGTAAATATAGCGCTGCAGTTGATTTTTTCAAGCAACAAAACTGCAGAATGTTTCAAGGCACCAATGCAAATGGGCAGAAACCAGAACCTATGACAAATTGGAAACAATATTCCCCAGTGATTTACTTGTTCAAATGCCCTGCTTCATGATAGTAATAGAAAAATAACAGTATATGATCTTCTTCTGAACAATTTGCTAAACCCCAGAATACTTGAAAGATGAGGTAACAAAGGAACAGGAGGGTGATTTAAATGATCCCTGCCAGAATCACTCCAACAAATATTCAGTTGACTGGTAGGGCTGTATTTCCAGTAGGTATATACTGGCTGAAAGAACATCTTCATTTTACTATATTTGGACACCTCATCTTTACAAGCATTCATTTGTGCCACAAGGTGTTTGCCACAGATCCTTTTCGTTCCAATACTTACTTATCTTTTCCCAGGGTGTTGTGTTGGTGTCCCAAATGGTGATAAAATGTAGAACAACTAAACTAACCTTTAAAATCTCAGAGTGCAGGGACATGACCCCAGTGTCATCTAGTGATTGTCCTGAAGAACTGAGGGGACACTTGTTGAAATAACTAGGCAGAAACCTCAAAGGACTAGAAATGCATTTTCAAAATGTCCTGACATCCTCCTCTATTCTTTCTTCAGAAAGAAAGGTCAGATCTAGATTTGTGCAAGAGTGTATTTGGCCTTATACATTCTGCCAGCTTCAGTGTGAACTTTAGTGTGAGCCTATGGGTTTCAATATGAGACTGAGCTCCAGACCTTGGCCCTTCTCCCACCCAGAGGAAATGTTCATCTGACCCTCCAGGTCAGATGGGAGCTGGACATGTACAGGCCACAGATTGTTTATTCCTCCTCTAGAGGATAGAGGTCAGGAAATTATCTGGCCACAAATGCTTAATGGCTGCACAACTCTAGTTTGCATGTGTTGCTCAGAGAGATGATCAAGGTAAAATAAAGATTACGTTAACTGAAAGATAAACTCATTGAGGTCAATCAGCCTAAAGCACTGGCATTACCAGGAGAATCTGTTGTTCTTTGTATTATGTCTTACACAACTGACAAAGAGATAATATATACCCTTCTTCTGAATAAACCGTATAATATTATATTGAGTTTTATGGGCATATTAATCTTAGCATCCACACCAAAGGAAAAAAAAAACTGAAACACTGCAGAAGTTAAATGAACAATTTTGAGCCAGTTCGATGGTCTCTTCTTTTTATTATAACACACATTCCTTTCATCAAAGAAAATCACATCTTGAAGAACTGACTCAGTAGAATACCCACCTAATTGTGTGTTTCAAAAAGATTTAAACCTGGGATTAAGTGATCTGACAAATTGGAGCTTTATATATCACAGCATTCCTGAGCATGCTAAGAAAACACTGGAAAAGGAAAGTAGAAATATATTTGGTCTTCCAAAAAGACTTTTTTATTCTATTAAGTGAGTCAAAAGTTATAAGGCTGAAAGTAAGAAACAGTTTTGGTTTCTTTTTCTCTCAGTAAAAAGCAAAAAAATAATAGAAATATGAACAAAGGAGAATTTCAGCACAGTTAAGAGGACAAGTAAGAAAACAGTGCTCATATTTCTTGGTGATATGAAAATGGGAGCATAGGAGAGGAAGAAAACTGTAACTATTATATTTGGAAACTAAGTTAGTAAAACTTCAAAAAGTTTACCCTGAGGAAAAAGAGGAACAGCTCATCAGAACGTGTTAATTTTTCTATAAATATATTTGTCTCCCATCTCACCTCCATGTGATGGCCACTTTTCATCTCTGAGACTCATCATGTTTGTTAGATGCCTGCCTTGCTGGCCAGCACTGATGGGGGGGTCCCACAACTGGGAAGGGCTGTGGCAGTGCAGTGGCCATGGAGTGTTGAACCATACTGCAGCCCAACACTCAGTAGAACCCTTGTGTATGGCACAGTCTTTCCTACTTTAACCTTTGTTTAATATATTCTTAAAAATTTTATGCAATTGTAACCATTAGGGAATTCCAGGACCTGAAGGATGCTTACAGCTCCTGCCTCCAGTTCCACAGTATTTTTCTCTGACTTTGTTCATTAACTCAATGCCACTTTTGACAGTTCCTATGTTTCATAATATATTTCTGACCAAAGATAAACCAGAGATTTTTAAATTTGCTACTTTTGATATTTGACTTATTCATGTTAAGATGTCAGATGGATATTAATAATCTAATTTTTTTAGGTTACAACCCAAATGTTTCATAAGAACTTCACAGGCCAGAGATTTGTAGAGGAGATTAATAAGAAATTGAGATGCCATATTTCTAACACATAACCCTCATGCACATCAACACACAAAATAACCCACAGCTCCAATTCACTTTAGTGGGACAAAAGCAATCTAAAAGAGAAGTAAAAACTTCAGCTTTCTAGAAAGAATTGAGCTGTGATGTACATTGATGTTCAGACCCTTCAGAATTATATTTTTTGATAAAAAAGGTTCAGTTGCAAAAGTTTTAGACATTTATTTATTTTAAGTGTGTATATTTGTGAGATTATTTAAATAAAGTATGTGGTAATGTTGCATACACATATGAGTTATATTTGTTTATATTTTTATATTACGTTGATCAACTGCTGTATGCACATAAAGGCTAGCACAAGGTTTTAGGAATTCTTAGCAGATTCAGCTTCTTGGTTTTCTGTCAACTATATAATAAATATTGAATTATTCCAGCTGCTTTATCAGCCTTAGGAAAAAACTGCCTCTTGCAGTATAATTTTACATCTCATGTATACCCAAACTTAGATATCCAAAATAAGATAAATGTGTCTTCCTCCTTCCAAAGTTGTAGAAAGATATACAACAATACTCTTGGTATTCAGGAGGGTATATTAAAATGCAAAAAATCTTGTATTGGTCATTTGATCTTGCACACTACAAATACAGTAGTTACAATATCTGTGAAGATCTAAGCGACCATTTTACACTTAACTTGTACATCTTAATTAAAAAAACAGATACAAACGGTTTTTAAAATTGTAACCAAAAAGCTCACCAAGAATTGCTTTATTTTATCATTGAGCTTCGTGGCCAGTTTCCACAACTTGGACTTTGGGGAAAAATCTGAACATTTAAGGTATAAAGAGAAGAGGGCAGGCGACATCTCACAGAATAAAAAGCTGACACAGCAATAGAGTACAAATATAGCAAGATTCAAAAACGACCTTCAAAAATGTGTCATAGAATAAACTTATAGATTATTAAAACATAAAATCCCAGACAAAACACAAGTTTCTTTAGATTTCTCTCAGTTATTTTTAGCATTGGTTTTTGGTTTGTTTCCTTGTTGTTTTTCCTTAACTTCTGATGTGCTGAGGAACTGGTATCTCTGTTCCTGTCCATCCCAACAAGCAATAGGTGCTCAGAAGGTCTGAAAAACAAAAACCACCTAATTTCAAAAGGGAAACATACATATTGATGCAAGTAGAATATGCTATGCCAGGAATTTGCTGATTTTATAATAAAATAGTAATACAATTACATAACATCACATTAAAACATTGAAGTAAATGATGCTTTAACAGTGAATTTGTAAGAAGGTAGACTTTAAGAAATCAATCTCAGTTCTGTGATAAGCCACTATTTATTATAATAGATGAGGCACAGGTTTATATAGACAGACAATTACTGGTGATATAAAACCAATCCAACAGGCTTTACAGGATGCCCATTTTCTTGGCAGATATTGCAAACCACATGATTCCCAGAATCTCTGTTATGCATTCAGTACCATCGTGTGAACAAAATATTATTCTCTTAAATGACCAGAATCCAGTCTAAATGAAGAAGGTTTTAATACCTTGTTTCCTCTTCTTATGTTGGAAATTAGTCCATGAACTACATTCAAGTCCTCCTGTTGTATTAATTATTCAAAAAATACCATTATTTTTCTGAGAAATCAGGGCATTTTTCCTAGATATAAGCTACAGGGGGTCTCTTTAGGCTGTTTCCTCCCTTACTTCTCAAGTATGTAACACTGAAAGAAGAGTATGTGAAGCAGTCTTGCAGCTCACCAGTGCTACTTCTGGACTGATAGGAAGTGATGAGGTTTTATTTCAGTGATACTCCAAGGACTGGTTAGACAACAACTAAGGAGCCTCACATCTGTGCAGAGCAGTCTGTTGCAGTGAGTCAACCTGTCAAGAAACATTTTCTCTGATTATTGCACTGCCATTTTGTATTCTGTTACTTTCTGCAATCTCAACATGATGAGGGGGAAAAGCTCTGTAGGAACAGTCAAGAAAGTATGGAACTTTTAAAGTCTGAAATTTCCTCTGAAGCTGGACTCCACTGTTTATGTTCATATCTCTGTGAAGTTCTTCCAAAACCAGTATTTCTAGCACCTAAAATAATTCACACAGCTCCTAAAACTGAGGATCTGCTTTTAGTCATCACATTAGAAAGCTGCTGATATACAACCAACCTTAGTTGGAATGCTTTGGGACAGGCTCAGTGAAAGTGAAAAACTGAGAGGTTGTGTTAACCTCACTTGCAAAGACAGAGTCACACAGAAAGGGCCACTATGTGGCCAAACTTTTATGCTCTCCTTCTGTACATTGAAAGAGACTTCCTAGAGATTTTTGGTACTTTAAATGAAGATTGCTAATTTAATTATTTTTTAAAATTTATTTATTATTTAGTCAAAAGCACCAGAAGACATTTTTACTGCTGTCATAATTCTGGAGAACTTTTCTTACAGTTTATATAAATATACTCACATTTAGGTGCAGTTAGTATTATTCTGTGAATTAAGCCATTTACTTGAGCTCTTCTGTCTGTAAAGTGTGATTATTTTCAATTAAAGAATGACCCAAACAGCACTTGAGACTAAACTGAAATGTTTTATAAATTGTGTATATTTATTTTAACACAATGCAATATTTTTTAGATAAAAAGACTCTTTGATCCATATTCAGTGCCCCAAAAACTAACTTTCCTGACTTTGATCATACAAAGACATAGAGAAGATATTGTCAGATATGAATACAAAAGTAAGAAGAGTGGAAAAATGAATGAAGTGACATAACACTGGTTGAACTTTGTTGTCCTTGCTGTATTATACCAGAAAAAACACTTCTTACTATTACAATGGAACAGCTCAACAATTTTCAGGCACGAAGACTACTTGAGGGAAAATTCAATAAGTAAGTTAAGAATACCAAACTGTAATCAGACCTTAGGGAAGAAGCAGTATTGAAACACAACTTTTTTTGACAGTTTTGAGTGTAGCTCTGGTGGTCTGTTGCAAAAACTGTCAAAACGATGATAAGTGGTCTTGGGAGTCTAGTTTTGATTCTTGCACCAAATAATCTGTCTGCCTTCTTGGTATTAGTGCTGTTAGCAATTTAAGAAGTCTGCTTTTTGAAGGAGAAAAGATCCTAAAATGGAAAAATTACTATGCTGAATGTAGAGTAATTACTTTTCAAGACATTCTCATTTAAATCAATAGGATTGACTAATTAAGACATCTAAGCTGAAATCAATCGGATCTGACGGCTAACACCTCCCTGTAGCAATAAGCTAGAATCAACAATTTTGCATCTATACTGATGTGAAAATTAACCAATCCTATTTTTGTTTGTTATTCAGTACTTAAGGTTTTCCTGAACAACTAATCCATTCCATACCTTGTGTATTTCCCATACTCCAAAATAAAAGCTGATTAAATTCTGCCTTGCACACTTGCAGTGCAAGTGCACACTTGCAGCTTGTTACAAAAGAACCTTGATGGACCTGATGTTTGTGTTCTCATTCTTAAGATGACAGTGGATCAAAAAAGGCAACTAAAATGCATGTCATGGCCAGGAACACCAAATATGGAGCCAGAAACCCAGAATGAGATAATTCTTTCATCATGGAGATTTAATGGGAAAGTCTTGGGGTTGATAGTATCCTGACAGTTCTTCCTCTGAGAGTTTTCTCTACCTTCCCTCAAGTTTTCAGTTTTTCTTCAGGATTTCTGATGATCTATGCAAAGTCTGTGCTACATTACTCCTGGAACTATCCTCAGTGCACAGTAGGACAGGGTCGTGGAAATCATGGAACCTTGAGTCTTTCTGGAAATGGAAAGGAGAGAGACATAATGAAAGAATCAAAATATACTGTGTGCTATCAAATAGACATGCAACCTAAGGTTTGTTTCTTCTGCCAGTTAGATTTTGAGTCCTAAGTTCATGTTTTTTCTGAACTTCTAGGCAGAAGTGATAGTCAATGTTTTCCTTCTTTATTTTGCATTTGAGGCTGTGACTGTCCTTCAAACCATGCTGATGAGCATGATAGCCTTCATTAAAGCAAGCACAATCCATTTGACATTACACATAAATGACCTTGAAGACAGATCAGGAAATTCAAGGAGAGCAGAACACATCAGAAATGTCTTCTGAATTATACCATTGTCTCTAGAATTCACTTAATCTCTGTTCATTTCCTGATACTCTTCCTTCCAGTTGTTATTGGGTTTTGGTAAAGTTTATTTTCCTATTCAATTCATGGCCAAATGAATATTTTTGGTTTTAATGTAGTTATGCATAGCAGAGTAGAATCATGTCTTCCCATGACTGTGAAGGTCACATTAAGCAGCCATTTGAAGACATATTAAAAGCTCACTGAGGACCATAGCTATGATTCTCTTTCTCTCAACTACAGGCACATTTATTTGGAGGTCAAGTATCAATTTAAGCATGCTTTCATGTGGCCTTCAATTCATATACTTCAATTCATGAATTTTCAAGATAAATCCCAGAAATTTTTAAGAACCCAATTAGCATCATCCTGTCCCAATTATAAAATAAAAAACAATCCAAAATACATAATAAGTTGCAATCTTTCATATCAAACTATCTCTTCATAATTTCTAAGCCAAAGTACTTTCATAATTTTTTTCCTCCAAAGGATTTTGCAGATGCGTAGATATCAACAAGAAAAAAATTATATAATTCATATTGGAAAAGAATTGAAGACCACATGCCCTAAGCAAGCAGCAAGTCTTAATATTGGACATACTAAAAATTTACTGCAGGCACAAATTTCCTTCCAAGTAATTTCTTAGTAACTGTGTGCAATATTTGATTTGAGAAGAATAAAACAGTTTAAATTTGAGGTGTGTTGAATGTTATATCCTGAACTGCACTGTCAAGAACATCCTTGAGAGTGGCTTTTTTTCTTATTTATATAATGTCTGCCACAGCTTTGTCCAAGTCAATAGATTTTTTCTGTTGGATCAGGGCCCAGAGAGTTTAACCACCTCCACTGATCTCACTTGCAGCAACACGGCTTAGAGGCAGAAGATGGCATTCAGGTTGAAAGTTCCAACCCACTTACAAAACCACACTAAACCCGATGTAATGTCCTCTAAAATGTTATTCTTTGCAAGCACCACCGCAAAACAAACAAAAAAGAAACCGTCACAATGTTATTCAGCAAACTGCAGCATTTTCTTCAAAGCTTTGGCTGCAAAGGAGGCAGAAAGGAGGCAAATGTGAAAAGATTTCAGAGTAGCAAAATTCTGAGGTGGCAGGAGACAAATTGCATTGTAGTTAATGACAAGAAATGCCATAACAGGTTTGGCTTAGTAAAAGAGAGTCTCATACGTGGGCTATGGACACTTAGAAGAAATTTTTTCCAATGTGTGTCTTTGGCAAATGTTTTGGCCCCGGTAGGTCTTATGTTCCTCAAAAAAGGCTTTAAATGGTTCTTAGGTAATATCCTCTCTATCACTGTCCAAGGCCATGTAGGAGGATACAGACAGAGGTGCGTAACTCCTAACACTTGCCCAGAACAGACACATTGTTTAGAATTGGAGCTAATTAAGCACACATCTGAAAAAGATGTTTCTTGAGCAATTTTTTTGACTTGTGTATCCAATACAAGAGTGAATATGTGCTACGGTCACTTCCTTTGGGATGGGAAAAACTGGATTGTGATGCTTTTTCTGCTTTTTTCATGGCAGTGATCTAAGGTAAGGCCATCCATATGATAGATGAATATTGCTTGAATAAAGAAATACTCCCCTTTTTCTTACTAAATCATTTTTAAAGCACAGAGTAACACCAAGAAAATAAATTTACACTTCAAGTCAAGTATTTTGCAATTAAGATACTCACATGGAAACTGGCAGACCTATGCTGAAAATTCTTGGTCTAGCTCCAGCAGCAGCAGAACTTCATTGCAGACCTCTCTGCGAGTGCTTTAGTTTACTCTATGCTCTTTCTTGTAATTTTTTTTGCAAAAGGGCAAACCAAGTTTAGGTTCATGAGTTTCATGGAGGGTTAATGACTGGGGATTTGATAATGTGATGTCTTAAATTTTGCAATAACTCATGCTATTACTTTTAAGGTACCAAACATTAAAGTTTCTCTCTTTCTCTTTCCTCTTGCCCATAGAAAATGTGAGGTGCTCCTCACATCCTACGAGTGTAATTATAACATTGCAGGAACAAGGTTAATGAGACCATGTAAAGGCTCTGCATGGATATCTAATAATGCAATAGCGCATGAAGATAGTGAACCAGTGATTCACAAAGGCTGAAATGAGAAACTAATTAAGAAGAAACACCTCTGGCTTACAGACTCCACTAGGTGCTTCTTTTCTAGACGTTCTAGGTATTCAGTGTAAGATGAGCCATAACAGACGTACTATGGAAAAGCAATTTCTGTATCAGGAGCGGGAAAGGATTTCTGTAACAATTTAGGCCACAGTATGTGAGCTTTGTAATGATAAGGCTATTGTTAATCTTTTCTTCCAACTCTGTGATATCAAGGAAGGAGTTTCATACTTTGAATACAGTATAAATACTATAAATAAGGTAGCAAAAATTTTTACATCTACATCTCATAAAGTATTTTCATCAATTTAGTCAAATAAGAGTCTATAAGCAATGCATTGTATAGACTAAATAACATGGTTCAGATGCCCTGGTTTAAGCCTGCAGAGCTCTGTGATACTTCTCAGGAGAATACCTTCCATTTTAAGTGTATTATATTCATTATTCCTTTCCTCCCCCTCCTTTTTTCCTACATTTTAATTCATTTTGTGGCTTTCTCTTCACCACATGGGCTTTTATTTTCAAAATAAGCCATTTGTGCAGTATCTTTTCAAATGCCTTTGGAAAATTTAAATATATAATGTAGCTACATTTTCTTTATCTGTCATGCTAGCAATATCTTCAAAAAAGTCTAGTGTATTTGTAAAGCAAGTGTAGCTCTCCTAGCATTCTTACTGCATCTTGTTAACTAATCCCCTTGTC
The DNA here is from genome assembly GCF_022539395.1 of Myiozetetes cayanensis. Lineage (NCBI taxonomy): Eukaryota > Metazoa > Chordata > Aves > Passeriformes > Tyrannidae > Myiozetetes > Myiozetetes cayanensis. The sequence goes on along the minus strand of NW_026086604.1, from coordinate 29,765,028 downwards.
ACCACGTTACTTTCACTTTCTTCTGTCACAAATTAATCCATCAACAATCATGTAATTCGAATTATCTGGTTTCCTTCTTTTTCCATGACGTGACATTAACTCATACTTGAGTTGTAAGAAGGGTGCACAGTTCTCACTGAACAAAATATAATCAAATCTTACTACTTTTAAATGCTACTTGAGGGCTTTGCTAGCTACTATTAACTACTATCAAGGATATATAAGAACATAGACAGAAGTAAAACGCAGATTGGTTAAGATGTGGGATCCAGAGCCTGATGGAGTCAGCGTAAAGTTTCCTGTTGACTTGGCACCCAAGGCACTGACACATCCTCCTTTCCTGGGTGGAAGCAACTTCATATTCCAGCATTCTGAGGAGGTGAAAGCAGAGCTCCTTGACTGTCATGTTAAACTGAGAGGGGAGAAATAAGACTGGTATTATCCCATTTAAATAAAAGCAAACCACCAGAAATAAATCTCCCCAGTACAACAGAACTGAATGTGTATTGGTGTTGAAAATAATATGTGAAGGATTGGGGAGTCACCTGTAATTAGGCTTTTAGGTTTTCTGGACTGTTACAAACTGGAATATGCTACTAGCAAGCAGAAACAGTGCAAGTACAAACTAAGGCCATAGGCAAATGCTACTGATTTGTTTCAAACAGGAAATAAAGGACTGTGGAAGCAATAATGAAGAAAAAGTTCCAGTAGGAAATACCATTTTCTAGTCTGACTAGAATAACTTGACTTTTGTCCTTGCTTTTTATATGGTATCCCAAATGAACAAAGGTTTCATGCAACACATACCTTGCTAAGGACTCTTGCAGATAGAGAAAAGGGACTTGTATTGAACTCCATTTAGATGTATACACCAGTGCAAAATAATAGTAGATATTTTCCAGCTCAACTTTATGGAAGGTTATATGCCTCTTGCTTTTTATGATGAAGCACATCTGACAATAAGAGGTAATGGACAACTGAGATTTCACCTAAAATAGCAGTTTAACAACTTTTCCCCAATTGACCTACCCAAAACCTCCAAACAATGTTTGAAACCTTTAATTTCTTAAACCTCTTTCATCACTTCAGGATTTTTGAAATTAGGAACTTCAAATAGTTTCACATAAAAATTACATCTTAAAACTCTGTGGAAGACTTTAACAACATCCTTTGGAAAAGAAGAGATTTATAGTAAGGAAAAAATGACTAACATGAATGCACATAAGACTGGTGAATCTAACTCAGACTAGAACCCTGTATCATCTTTTGTAGGTAATATGGAAGACTCATTAGTGTGAAAATTTAATGCATTATAGGCTTTTTAAAATGCATGCACTCCCCTATCCCACAGATATGAAAAATTAAAAAGTTAAAAATGCTAACGAATTTTTAAAGTTGTGTTTTTGTTTTTGTTTTTGTTTTTAATATGCATTTTGGGAACTAATTTATGTACTGTTCCTCACTTAGGCCAAAATTGAGCTCTTATCAAGAACTACTCGTTTTTCAAGCTCTTTAACATTTAAATTTACAGGACTTTTTTTAATTCCTGTTTATATGTCTTTCTGCTAACACTTGGAAATAGCTGGAAAACTTTTACAGCCTAAATAATTTCATTTTAGGAAGAACCAACACTCAGGTAAATTCAGACTGCAAAATAGGAATGTCAGGAAGCTATAAAGGTCTGAATTTGCTATGATGAACATGAAAAGGTTTGCTATTGATGTTGTATTGTAATGGAGTCTGTACCAACAGTCTCCCATGCTGAGAAGGAAGACTCATGTTTTATACATCTGATTCATACGATGGCAAGAAAGACACACTCTTGAAGACAGAGATGTTTTACAGTCAAGCAGTTGAGTGGGGGGGATGCATAGAAATTTCTCTGAGAGAAAAGAACAGTGTCTGGAGTTAGAAGTTAAAAGATGTAGAGCTAAGTCATGTTTCTAGCTAGAGCTCTCAGGTAGAGACCATGCTATGTGAGGGACTTGTTAAAGGTCACGGCTAACAGTGGGGTTCAACAGGGAAGTCAAATGGTGGGGTCACCCAGGGACGGGTGAGGACACTGAGTTGTAGACAAACATTTTGTGAAACCTCACAGCTTGCAGGGGCAGCCCTTCACCCATGAGAACCAAGGGGCACTGTACCTCCTTACCCAAGACCCACTGTTGCAAGCTATTTTCTATCTTATAGCAAAAAAACCCTTCTACAATCTGCACACCTGGTGACAAGGGATTTGGCTTTTCTTGAGAGGGAGGATTTGAATACAGCCCACTGTTAAGGAGGCTCCAACAGCAGCCTTTCCTCTCTGCTCCTGAGGGAGTTCCATACACAAATTCTGCTTTCTGGATGCCTCAGTTTCCTTGTTGGCAAATGAAGAACTTTTAGTTCATGCCATTTCCACAGCCTTTGAAGACATCTGAAAATAAGCAACTGTGTACTGGAGGTGTCTACTCAACATTAGTGCTGTTAGAAGCAGGTTATAAAAGCTGTGTGGACCAGCTCCAGAAATGTGCTTGGGCAGGGGCAGGGTTTGCAGATGTACAATGGGCACACAGAGAGAAGTTGCACACAGTGGGACCCAACTGTTCATTATTATTTTTCATGTACTTTTTCTGGTTTTATAGCTTTGATGGTTGTTTTGTGTTTTTTTTTTTTTATTTCAAGCACTAATCATTGAATGTAAAGGCAATAATTGTCCCTGCATGAAAGGGACATCTCTTTTATTATGCAATTCAATTCTCATCACTGACCCATATTTATCCTTATGCCTATAGGATATACAGACTTTCCCAGTTCCTGTCTCCATTGCTGTGCTGTATTGATCAAGCAGTTTGCAACCTGTCCTTCCCTTTATGTCATTTCCAAACTTCCATCTATCTAGACTCCTATCTCTCCCAAGCAAATATTTGGTAGATGCAACCTTCTCCAATACAGCATTACTTCTGTATTTAAATGCCACATCATAAATATAAATGGATACATGGTATGCAGAAATTCAAGAAGAATCTTCCTGTAGGTGTTAAGCAAACCCTATTGTTATTATAAAGGAAAGTGAGATAGAAGGATGGCTTAAAAATAGACAAACAAATAAAAATAACAACCAGAAATTTATAGAAGACTGTCCTAATAATTGTCTCTTTCAGCAGTCAGAACAACAACAAAAAAGCCCAACGAAAGAGAATAATCTGCCCCTCTGTAGGAGAACACATGTCGATTACATTTCTCCTGAAAAAGCCTAAATGGTCAAATTCGGATCAGTTTTGTATTGATGTAACAGAAGAAGTTTCAGAAAAATTATTTTCAGCCTGTGGAAGTGATATAAAACCAGATCTGTAAAGCAATGCAGTTGTTTTCAATTTCACTTTAACACAACTGTTCTCTTAAGAAATTTTCTCCATCATATACAAGCTGGATCCTAAGACCAAAGACTTCTGATAAGTGTCTGCTTTTAAGGAGAAAGAATTTTTATGTCACAGGAAGGCAATATACAATCTTTTTGCAAAGTAAAGCGTTTAGTTTGCATTGTAGAGTGTGTTAGACTCTGAAAGAAAAATTACTCCTTAGTCCTTTAAAAAGGATATAGGACTTTGAGAAGAACTTTCTAAAGAAAGTAAATATCTGAAGGCTTGTAAGAGTTTTTCCAACTTTAAGTTTTCTAGAATACATATGTATTCATACATACTTATATAAACAATTTAAAAGTATTTATAACTATTTAATATTTTGTTGTTATTATTTTATGAAGACCTCCTGTTTTAGATATCAAATTAGCATCTGAACTGTTCTTCCTATGCTGTTCAACTTTTCATAGGTCTCTGCATTCCTAAAGTTGCGATGGACTACAAAGAGCTGATCACAGGGTCTCAACTGCAGGATTGGGACCTTGATGTATAGTACATACGAGCTTGCAAAACTCTAGTGTGTTTCCTAGTATTGAATTTAAAGATTCTGCATGAAGCATTGAAATAAAATTTGTTCCTAGCCTTTGATAACAAGTCTTTTCACACAAATTTGCACTTGATATCTCTGTAAGTTTGCACAGTAACCAGAGTACTGAAAATAGGTGAGGAGTAGTTATGTGCTCCCACCTGATTTGGTTCAGATCACTAGAAGGGTGTTCTTATAAACAAAGAGCTGCAGGCCATGTCAGAGCCCCTTTCCTCTGCCTAATCCACAACTCAGTTAAGAAATAATACATTTTTCTTCATTCAGGACATCTTTTATCTTTTCTCCTTCTCATGTGTCTGTGGGGTGTTTTTTTTATTCTCCTCTTTGCTATCGCACTGCTGCAGAATGTTAATGAGGGTACTTAGGCCAATCCTAGAGTGATTTTGTGTTATTGTGTTTTTTTCTTTTTCCTTCAGGTCTGGCAATACCTGATCCCAGCCTTTAAGAATACCATGTGGCTTAGATTGTCTCAATACTGGATATTGTCTTTATGATGACACCTTTCCTCACCTCTCCTGAGGAAAGGAGATGTTTTGGAAGACAAGGCAGAAATGTTTCTCTCATTGAATCTTGCAAAAGAACAAAAAGAACTCTGTGTTCTCTGTCTTGTGAGCAAAAATCACAGGATGGAATCCTATTGGAGAGGAGAGAAAACAAAAGTTCAGTGCCAGTGTTCAGGGTCAGTAGGTTCCAAATGTACACTTACTTTTACATCTGTTGCACTGATTTATATACAAGGTGGAGGTTAACTGTTTTCTGTTTTCCTTTTGCTACAACTTCTTCTGGGTTCAGAGCATATGTTTTCTTGATAGTATTTAAAAGAACCCTTGGGTTAGTTTTTTTGGGGGGGATGGAAATTTGACTAGACCTAGTGAAAAGCCCCATTTTAAAATTGTACTTTCTATGCTTGCTAAAAATGCAAAGAAATCAATTCCACTTTGCACTGTTTTCTAGGATGTAGCTGTATTTTTAGCAGCAATGCTTAACAGAAAAATACATTCCCCAAATCCTTGTTCCCATCGTAGCTGTGGCTGCTAGGGTGCTTGATGGTTGATGATTTTCTGTGTTGGTTGAGCTAGAGAGGTGAAAATATTAAAGCTAGCTCTGTAGAATGAGAGAAAATGAGGTATAGCTTCACAGAAAATTACCAAGAGAAAGTTTGCCTAAACCAAGGGAACTACAGGGAGTCTGGTACCTGGTAGGGTGGAATTCATCTAACATTGGTGCACATACAAGCCCCTGATTCTGCCTTACATTGATGCACTGCTGCCACAGGTAGGGAAGGCATAGGAAAAATAGATGCCTTTCTTTGTATTATCTCAACAGTCCCTGTAGGTTTACATCAACAACAAATCTTTTCATAATTCTGTTGAAGAAAAAAGGTATATGGGAGTGAGACTTCTCCCAAAGCTGTAAGGAAATGTGCTGATAACAGTCAACAGGGCAAAATGTTTACCCAAGGGTTTTGTAGTAGGGCAGATACCCTGATGTAGCTTTATTGGTGGAACAAAAAGTCTATTGTAGACTACTTATGTGCACCCTTAACTGAATGTATGCAAATCCATTGGGCTTAATGGCACTATTCATGTATGCAAAGTTAGACACGTGCTTTGGGCCTCCCAGCCAAGCTATTTTGTTGTTAGTTCAACAAAAAAGCAAAACATTTCCTCCAGTTTTTCCCTTGGTTAAAGTTATGAGAGCACTGGTAGCAAAAATTTGCAATGAAAAATTAGTATTGAATATTTATAATGAAAAACATTCAGGCTTTGTCATCAAAAGTGTTAATAGAAAACAATAATTTCCATGGAATTTATTTTTGGTTAGTTTTTAAGAAGGCTAAACCTTAAAAAAGCCTGCAGTAACTGTGTACAGCAAAAGCTTGCTGCAATTCTGGATTTACATGGCCTTTAAAAAAAAAAGAAAACAACCTCAAAATCAGGGGACCACTTATAGGTTTCAAAGACTTTTGATTAAGTTCAGTCCTCTGAGTAAGATATTGCAAAAATCATGCTTTGTTTGAGCAATGGTGGCTTAGAGAATACAGTTCATACACAGCAAAATACTGGAACCATCTACTAAGTAGGCAGCAACAAACATTTCTCAGTAGAAGTGTGTAAAAATGGAGTGATCTGTTTTGTAATGGATATCTGTGAATGACATAATTCTACCATGTTGCAATTATATGCTTAAAGACATTAATAGCATAAAACATATTTTAAAAGTAATTGGTAAGCCTATTAATTTCTACATCTCCAAGTATTTGTCATTTACCATGAAATACTTAAATGTCTTTAGCATTGTTTTAAAAAAAAGTGTCCATATTGAAATAAAAGCCTCCTGAACTGCCCATGCTACATGTTTCATTTTGTCTGTATGAGAACTGTGAAACTAGGGAATTAATAATTATTTCACTTGGAAAGGTATACAGCAAATTCCATTGCCTTTGTCTGATTAGAATCTTCCCTGCTGGTTTAATTAAAAATGGCCATGTGACAAGCAAAGAAGGCATCTCTCCTTTGGGGTGGATGGGGGTGGAGGGAATGGTATTGTATTTTCCGGTAAACAGTCAATCCTGAAGCTCCAGAGTTGTAAAATTTAAATGCTTAATGCAAATGAAAAATGCAGACTCAGGTCAGCTATAGACAAATGTCACTAGACTGGATGCAAAATGCACTGCAGGCAGAAAAGATGACATTTATCAGTCATCCATACATCAGTAACTAAAACAATTTTAGGGTTGTCTAGACAGGCATCTATTATTCCTTAAATTTAAAAGCTTTAGTAGAAAGACAACAGAAAATGCTCTATTTATATTGAGGGCTTTTTTTTTTTTTAGACAAGATAAGGAAAGGAAAAATGATAGTTTTCAAAATGAAAAGTACAAATTTGCTTTTCTTTCTCTATGATTTTTTTTTTTTTAATTTTTCTTTGCTGTCTGGGTAAAGGAGGATTTCTTGGCATGTTCAGAAGGCAATTTAAGTGAATTATCAGAGTGTGCATCCAATGCTGGCTGTAATTATTACAGTACAGCCCTGTAATATTGAGCTTAATTACTGTGTACAGTGTTTGGCCTTTATGTTTTCTGCTTAATTTACTCTGTATAGTTAACGTGAATTTAGTGAAATCGTTATGCAGTTTTAAGGTTTCTTCTTTGGGAAAAAATATTTATATTCTCAGGACAAACAAACTAGAATAAATACAAATATTGAAGTATATAATTCTGGTGGATGGATCCCTTCCTTGCTTATGTTGCTTTATTGCTTATGTAGAGCCAAGGTTCTGCAAATACATATTGATATGCTGAATTAAGTTCTGTGAACTGTCCCATTACCTGCAACAAGAATACTTGTAAGCTTCAATTTCAACTAAATATTTTCACTATTGTTTTTTCTTTTAATTTTTACTCCATACAGTAACAAGCATTTTTGTAAGAACATGAACAAAATTGTAATTATTCCGTTTACCATGCAAAATGCATACTTATGGTTTTTGAAGTCAATGAAATTATTTGTATGATGACATTATTTATGACAAAATAAATAAAGTTAAATGTGCTTTAAAGTTAATCTCTGTTAATACTGTACTTAAGCAGAAGCAATATAGCCCTGCTCATCTGCGTTCTGTTCTCCACTAACACTTCTTGTAGCTGCAGACCCTGCTTTTATATCACCTCCTGTAGTAGGGGGAAGCAGCTCAGTGTCATGTTACCCCTCTGGCAGCAGGGCTGAAGTGTTGACTAGTCAAGCCCTGGACATTAGTGCCAGTGGTTTAGAGCTCTGAAAATGTAAGGTCATTTCTATCTTTTCCAGGCAGAGCAGAGAAACTGAGTAGCAGAGGAACTTGGTAAAGATGCAGAAGCAAATAAAGCTGCTTGCACAGTGGGCCGTAACAGAGTGTGCTGACTTTTGAAAAAGATGTGTGCTTTTAATGGGTCAAGATGAAACACAAACTGCTTGTGAAATTAGATGTAAGAAAATGCTTAAAAAATGAACAATAAAAATAAATCAAGGGGTTCAGCTGTGAACCTTCCATCACATTCGCTGTCTTTCAGAAAAGGTATAACACCTATGACATTGAAAGGGCTTGGGGGCTTAGATTGGTTTTGTTCTGGTTATTCCTGCTTACAGTTCTCGTACAGTTCTTACCTTCGTGTCTGCCAGGAAGAGGAGATGTATTTGTATGACATCATGCTTCTCATATTTTGTAAACTTAGGAATGTCAGGCAAAGGTAAAGAAATAGACACACTGAGGGATTTTGGTAACCGTGGATTCACTCATGTCTAACCGCATGTACAATACCAACATGTTAATATTTGGAAACAACTTTGAGGCAATTTAATCTATTACAGAAGTGCAAATGAATACTATGGTAAAGGTGTGGACATGGTAAAGCCCCCTTATATTTAAGCTGGCAGAGGTCATAGGACCTCATCACTCATCACCTCATCAATGTGTACAAGTGTATGAAGAGAGGGTGTCAAGAAGATGGAGCCAAGCTCTTCTCATCGGTGCGGAGCAATAGGACAAGAAGCAATAGGCAGAAACGGAGGCACAGGAAGTTCCATTGGAATATGAGGAAGAACTTCTTCACTGTGCGGGTGACAGTACTGTGGAACAGGTTGCCCAGAGAGATTGTGGAGTCTCCCTCACAGGAGGTATTCAAGCACAGTCTGGATGCAATCCTGTGCAATGTGCTCTGGGATGACCCTGCTTGTGCAGAAAGGTTGGACCATGTGACCCACAGTGGTCCCTTCCAACCTGACTCATTCCCTGATTCTGTGAAAATTCTGAATGTATGCGAAAATCTAGACTCCTTTTGATTATAAATATGTATTATTTTGGCAGCTTCATCTCTTGTTTAGGTGGATGAACCCTCCATCATGAGGGGGGTGCTGTTCTCTGAGAGAGCTGCGTCACCTGAGGAATAAACAGACACAGACAACCTCTCAGCTTCGATCCCCAGAACGGAGCGTTTGGTGTGGCTGAAAGGAACCTCTCCACGCACAGGCCCCGCCGAGGGCAGGGGGAGGCTGCAGCGGGGCCGGGGTCGGTGCGGGGCCGGGCAGTGTGCGTGGGGACTGTGCCTGCCCCCGCTGGCCACGAGGTGGAGCTGCAGCAATAGGTTTCCGTCCCTGCACCGAGGAGGCGTGAGCTCCGAGCCGCTCTGAAAGGCGGCGTTCGGTTTAACAATTCAAATGTATTCCTGTTAATTTGTATTTGATAAAGGTTCAGGAGTCTTTTGTTGTGTGTCTAGTTAGCCTGCGTGTTACACGGAGAGCGTTTGCAAATTTTCTGTTTGATTCTGAGCCTTACTGTGAATTTTTATGCGGCTGTATACCTGCGTGTATTTGTTTATACGTGCGTGTGTGTGTGTCTGTCTGCGTTTGAAGGGTGGGTATATAAAAGGCAGGAAGAAAAATCCATGTCTTCGCTGCTGCTGTTCTCATGAATGAAATGGTAAAGCACAGAGGGATGCCTGGTCTCTACACAATGCCAACACATTATTCAGAGACAGGTGGAGATTAAGGATTTGATTGTCTTCTGTGTATAGTTCAGTGAGTCCAAGGCTCAGTACCCAAAACTGAGACAGGACGGTGCTTTCAGAAATCTGTTTTTTCTCTGTGGATTCCTCTTGGACAGTTTATTAAAGTAAGATCTCAGCATCCTCTTGCCAGTCTTTAGCATCTAGTTATCACATCCTCTTTTTAAAGAGTCAAGACCTCCTTATGGCAGATACCTCTAAACACTGAAAGACTGAAAAAAAAACAATGGAAAGTCAGGTGGGGTGTATGTACAAGTGTGCTTACCCTAATGGTTGACAGCAGATTCAGGGCTACCGTTACTTAAACAAAAGTGCCTGTGATTTGGTACTCAGATCCATGACCATGCATCACCTTTTAGATCTTGGCCCTTTGTAGAGGGCAGGATACTTGAACTGGGGAAGAATGTCCTTTCTCTTTCCCCTTAGGCACAGAATTTGCAAAATCTCAATTCAGATATGAGATCTTCAGGCCCTATCTACACCTTTGCTACCTCTAGCTTGCTTGGCTACAATGAGCCACTTTAGAGGTCTCAGTGTTCAGCAAGTAGACATAGAATCACTGAATGTGTAAGGTTAGAAGAGATCACAGTGGGTCATGTGGTAGAACCCTGCACAAGCAGGATCATCCTAGAGCACATTGCACAGGATTGCATCCAGATGGTTCTTGAATATCTCCAGCGAGGGAGACTCCACAGCCTCTCTGGGCATCCTTTTCCATGGTACAGTCACCCACACAGTGAAGAAGTTCTTCCTCATATTCTGATGGAACTTCCTGTGCCTCAGTTTCTGCATATTGTCTCTTGTCCCATTGCTCAGCTCCATCTTCTTGACACCCTCCCTTCATATACTTATGTACATTGACAAGGTCCCCTCTCAGCCATCTCTTCTCAAGGCTGAACAGGCCCAACTCTTTCAGCCTTTCCTCGTAAGAGAAATGCTCCAGTACCTTAATCATCTTTGTTGTTGTCTACTGGACCTGCTCCAAGAGTTTCATGTCTCTCTTGTACTGAGGAGCCCAGAACTGGACACAACATTCCAGATGTGGCCTCACCAGGGCTTCCTCAGCCTGCTGACCATGCTCTTTCCAATACACCCCAGGATATCACTGGCCTTCTTGGTGAGAAGGACATACTGCTGGCTCATGGACAACTTGTTGTCCACCAGGACCCCCTGTTCCTTCTTTGCAGAGTTGCTTTCCAGCAGGTCAGCCCCCAGCATATACTGGTGCATGGGTTGTTCTACCCCAGGTGCCTGACCCTGCATTTGCTTTTGTTGAATTTCAGAATGCATGTGGTTAGTGTGAACAGTGCTGATATTCATTCTTCAGAAATTGCACTGTCTTCCATTTGTTGAGAGATGCACTTCAGATTAATGAAGTTTAGACCCTGTGTGAATTAGATTATTGCTCTTTAGATGCTGGATCTAGCATGAGACTGGAATCTCACCTTCCTAAAAAGAATCTGTGTGACTTTTGACATGTCATTGTAAAAAGTATTTAAATCTTGTGACCTGTTTTAAGAATCCTGCTCAGGTATCAGAGGTTCTTCTGTACTGGAGGTTGTCTCTTCTTTACAGTGTAACAACAACCAAGGGGTTGATGATCCAGGAGCACCTGCTATGTAGTAGCAATAATAATGTGAGTGTGTGGTAAAGGAGTATCTGTGGGTGTCTCCAGATTGCAATACAGCGTGGTCTCAGTCTGAGGTAGTCGCACAGCCTGTTTTGGTTATTTTAGACTTATAAATGCAGAGAGCTATGGAGGGAGATGGGGGAAAATTATGTTTGGCTGATGAAGTGGCTGCCACCTTTTTACACAGGTGTATTTTACTATGAAATTGATGTGCTTCTTAATCATCCTGCATGCTTGTGATTGGTAAAAACTGTGAGATTATTTGGAAATACCTGTCTAATGTATGTCCATCTGATGAATGTGCCATCCCTCCAGCATTGCTCAAGCATGCAAGGGATTCTTTGTAAGCTCTTGTCAGAGTGGCAAATCTTGAACATTTTCTTCTTAAGTCATAGGTAAGAACATAAAGAACATAAACACATCCGAGCACCTTTAATCTAGAAACACAGGGTAAAGTTTCTAGTTAAGTGTTTGTCTTCTGAATTTTTACTGTGACGTATGACAAAAAAAAAAAAAAGAGAGAGATGGAATTTACCATCAGTTTCTATGCTCCAAGAATGCAGAGTGATCCTTTCCAACTTCCATGTTTCTTTCTAGATTTTATTTTAAGCTTCAGGGAAAGTTGCTGAACTGCTGTAGGTCAGACTAAAGTAAGAATGTCTGAAATGACATCCTATCAACAGTAGAGTGCCTGTCTCTCTTCCTTTCTTCTTTTACTTTCAGTTTTCCCCTAAGGTTAAGAAAAGGTAAGAGGGTTTTAGAGCCTTTTGCCTGCAGGATAATGGATGAAAGAACTGCAGAAAATGGAAGAAAAATTTCAGGAAAGTTACCTGAGCCCCAACAAAAATGACCAGTCATGAAGAAATCTATGAAACGGAGACTCTCATGGTGTGACTAAGTACTAGCAAGACTAAGATAGGCCATGTGAGCATTTCAGTTGAGGTTGTCCCTGGTACTGTGAACTTATTCCACAATCCATGTTGATTTTGAATATTAATTTTAGGTAAAGAAGTAGGTACTTTCTGCATGCAAACATAAAAAAGGGTGAAAACTTATCCATGAGATGTACCTCATGGTGAGGTAATGGAGTAAAAATGACAAGATGTTACTACTGTCTGCAGTGGTGATGAACACAGTAAGAAGAGATTAGCTGTAACATAACTTTTTTTCTCTTTCCTTCTTTTTCTTTCTTTCTTTCTTTCTTTCTTTCTTTCTTTCTTTCTTTCTTTCTTTCTTTCTTTCTTTCTTTCTTTCTTTCTTTCTTTCTTTCTTTCTTTCTTTCTTTCTTTCTTTCTTTCTTTCTTTCTTTCTTTCTTTCTTTCTTTCTTTCTTTCTTTCTTTCTTTCTTTCTTTCTTCCTTTCTTTTCCTTCCTTCCTTTCTTTTCCTTCCTTCCTTTCTTTTCCTTCCTTCCTTCCTTCCTTCCTTTCTTTTCCTTCCTTCCTTCCTTCCTTCCTTCCATTCTTTTCCTTCATTCCTTCCTTCCTTTTCCTTCTTTCCTTTCTTTTCCTTCCTTCCTTCCTTTTTTTCCTTCCTTCCTTTTCCTTCCTTCCTTCCTTTCTTTTCCTTCCTTCCTTTCTTTTCCTTCCTTCCTTCCTTTATTTTCCTTCCTTCCTTCCTTCCTTCCTTCCTTCCTTCCTTCCTTCCTTCCTTCCTTCCTTCCTTCTTCCATTCTTTTTCAGTCTGCTATTTGTACTACAGAGCCCTAGGAATGGCATCTGTCCAAATAATGATTGTTATAATGTTTGTATTGTAATTACAGTATGTAATTAAAATGGAACAATCCTTTAGACTGCCTTTCTTAAGACAAGAGTCTAAGCAGTAGCCCCTTCTGATGGTAGGAAGATATCATTCCACCAGGAATACTGCTCAGCAGCAGGAGGCTCCACGCAGCAGTCGACCATCATTATAGCTGTGTATTATAGCTGTGCTTCTGGAATGTATTGGGGAAATCTCCTGCCAGGAAAAAGGTGCATCTGGTAAAGAGTAAACTACGTATTATTTCACTTTAGGTCCTGTAAAAGCTAACCCGCTACTCTTTGAAGATTAGTAACTGTATTTATGTAAGTGGTACAATACAGAGGGACCTGTAGGCAATTAGCCTACATTTGTTGAATAATAAAAGCTCTTGGAGGTTTGCAAACTAGTAAAAAATATTTGTGAGGAAAGCAAGTATCTAAACATTTTTGAGCTATTTAATCTAATTTAGACTGGATCTCGTAACCTAGCTCAACAATTGGACACTACTGCAGCAGCAATTATTTTTGTAAAGGCCACTGTAATGGCCAAAAATGATGTTCCCTCTTTCATACTGATTATCCAAGTTCAGTAATAAAACCAGAAGTTTTAATTGGAATATCAGTTGGTAAAGTCATGTCAAGTCATTTCTGACATTTCAGGTCACAAGCACTGCTAGGACCATCTTTCCTATGTTTGGTCTCTCAGAGAATTTTCAAAATGGATCAGCTGGAGTAGGTGGAATAGACCAGAGGATAATACATTCTGGTATCATTGAAGCCATCACAATTCATGATAGCTGAGAGGTAGAGCTCTTCCATAATTATCTGTACTTACAGAAGGATATTTTGATGCAAGAAGTACATCATCAGCCAAATATGCAGGATGAGGTGAAGCTGAAACAGTGGTATTTTCACACATTGCTTTTCCATCTATAAGCAGCCCTCTTATTCTGACTACTGTGATTACTCACTACATCCATATGATTAGTAAACATAACACCCTTTATTTTTGGTAACAGAAGAAAAAGTAAGTTTCCTAATGCTTGTGAGTACATACAGCCATACTGTCTATTGAAAAATAACCAAAAGACAACCTAGAAGAGAAATGCATATTTATTTCATTTCCCTTCTGCTTGACAGAGTGTGAGGTTATTGTGATAAATTAAGTTCCACCCTGGTGTAAAACTGGAGCAGGCAAGAAGAGGTTCAGACCAAATATGCTGGCATAGTTTAACATAGTGTCAATCTAGAAGGGAAGCTGTTGATCCTCTGATCATTGCTAGAATATAGTGTAATGGTTCCTTTGACACTTTTGTCTTTTATTTCATCAGTATGTAGTACATGACATTTTGTACTTGTGAAAGGTGCTGAACTGACAGGCCTTGAGACTGAAGTCTTCTCTTTGTACACATATCAGACGATACATAGACAAACACAGCATCCCCTCTCTGCTTCTTTCTTTGTCTTTCCTACACTTCAACCGCTTTCTTGCAGTAGCTTTCTCATATGACCACCATTTGAAGTGAAAAGATAGCCTGATCTCTGCTAAAATTCAGCAGTTACTGTTTGCTGTTAATGTTACCAGGAAGGTTGCTTGTCCTGTGTGGGTTTTGTGGGGTTTTTGTGATACAAAAATGTATTTCCATGAATTTAAGTAATTTCAGCTCATTTCATGTGGGTCACAAGCTGACCATTAGGCTGTAATATCTTTAGGTTACCAGTGACCCGAACTAGACTTGATCTGGTAACCTATAGCAGAGGTGAAATGCTCCATATCCTATTTCCATTCCTACTTGTATATGAATTGTTCAGTTTAGGGTAATCATGCATACTAGAGAATATTTTTCTCTCTGAAATACCCAGTAGATCTATGTTTTTGTCCTTTCTGTCTGTTTGGAGCAGACAAAGAGGATTATGAATGGGTTGGGTAAAGTAGAAATTGCAGTGTTAAGAGTACCAGTTAATGCATAGCAAAATTATTATGTCTCATAATATTAGCAAAATTTGTCTCTTTATCCACATTGCTCAGAATTCCCTTTGGGAATATTGGATCCACTATGCAGATCAGAGAGACCAATTTTGCCTGTAGTATGGACTTCTAATGACTTTACCATTCTTGCACTTAGAGGGAAGAGGGGTGTAGGGGAAGGAGTTATTGTCTCCTCTCAGTTTTTAATGCTGTGACCATTTAGTGAAAAAGAAAATTTGAAAGAATCCACATTCAAGATGAACAGCTTAAAAAATATAAGTTCAAAATGTATGGTTAGTTCTGCAGTTGGCATTTTCCCAAAGTATTTCCCAAAGAGTTGTTTTAACTGTGTCTATAATCTACTTAAAAATAAAATAGTGTGAGTACTTAAAAAAAAAAAAAAGTTGCCATAATCAAATAAAAAGACACACACAATAAATTTATAGCTATCAGACAATTTGCATTGAGCAGCATAATATCTTGGGGTGGTGGTGGCTTAGGCAAAAAGTTCAAAATCCCTGGAAAATAGTTTTCTGATAAAAAATTTGGGCAAGATCTCTACTTTTTTTTACATCACTTTGAACCTTTTTGCTGTCTGAAATTGTTTCTTGATATGCAGAACTGTATTCTACTCTTCTGAAAAGGTTTTCTATGTAATTAAGGCTCTAGTTATCTTTCACTAGATGTTGCAAATTACTTTTTTCAAAGAATATGTCAAAAGGATACACCTCGTCTAATTTGTTAGTAGTTCACTAAAATATTGAACAAAATCAGTAATGAAAAAGAAAAAAAATATTTTTTAAAAAAGACACAAAACAACAGGGTTTATTAATAATCTCTGCTTCTATGATGACATAGGATGAGTTTAATATTTTTAGTAGTAGCATCATATTCCTATTCCACAGTACTCATATGAGGAATCATATGAACATAGACTTTAATTAGTTTTGTCAGGACTAGGTTTGCGTTAAGGATCTGTTTAGTGGATAAGGGTAAAAAACTGCCCCCGATCATTTTTCACACTTGCATTTACTTGTACTTTCAGACTTGTCTCAGCTAGATCAACTAAATTTTCCCTGAAAGATTGAGAACATATCCAGCCTCACTCAGTCATAGTCCAGAAGGAATTCAGTTATTTCAAGAAGTCTCATTACACAAGATCCTTCTATTACCTCTTGTTATTTATCTTTCAGTACTATCACCTTTTACTACCCTTTCTTCTTTCTTAATTCAAATTAATAAAGTCCTACAGTGAATGATTCTTCAGTTCCTTTGAAATTTCTTTTGAAAGAGTGAGAAGTCCTCAAAAATCACAATACTCATAAAATGGTTGAGGGGGAAAAAATCCTTTATTCTTTCCTCTAGACTTCAGTGACACTATGAAGTTTCACATAATTTGCAGACTGCATCTCATAAAATACTGGCAAAATTTATTCAATTCAAATTAAATAGATGTAGCACAGAGTAATCTTTCTCTATTAAATATGTCACTTTTTGCAATTGTTTCTTAATATCCCTCACAGCTTCCATCTAAGATTAGCACTTTCTTTGCTGCCACAGTTTCACTAACCTACTGAATTATTCACTGAAGCATAACCTTCAGATATCAGGTTAGAAAGACCTTGATTATGGCAGGAAGTGAACTGTATAAACCATTTTTCTTTAAAAGAAAATTTCTCAGTATAGAAAAGTCTGAAATGAGATAAGTATTAAATGTGTGTAAAAATTAAGTTCATAATTGATAGGAATTTAGTCAACTGTGACATTCCTGTATTTTGTTTATAATAATGTACAATAACATTCCAGATACCATGTAATAGTGTAAAAACTGCATCCATTTTTATGGTGCTTATTTAAACTTAAAGTACAAACCAGGATACCCATGTTGGTTTCAGTTCTAAAGTAGAGCTGTGGAATCTCTTGCTCGGATTTAACATACTGGACAAAGAATATTTACATCCAATTCCTGATTTTGTCCCATTTGTTGAAAATTACTTTTAAGGGTCTCTCAGCTCCGGAAACCATGGTGACAGAGTGGAAGGCTTCCCTACAGCAAACCGCTGTTATTGACCATTACTTTGTGCCAATCCACTGCTGAAAGGTCATTTGAACACCTACCAAGGAGACAACAGCTTCAGGAACGCTTTCTTTGCGAGTGTTGAAATACAGACTCACCACTCACTTGTCTGCTTCTCGTGACCTGTCCGATGGCACCCAGGAGCTGAAACGTAATTGTGAAGTTTAACAGGCTTTTAGAGGAACTATGATAGCAAAATGTCAGGGCAAACAACATTCTACAAATTTTTCTGCTAGTCAAGTATACAAATTTTCATAATGACTTGACCTAGAATAGGAACAAAATGTGTTTTCCTAACGTGGGTGATAACTGCATAATTATGCAACTGATTCTGCTAATATTATCAGCCTTATGTTACTTTCCCAGATGTTAGAGAAACGGTACAGAAGGAGAAAACAGGTGGTAAGATTGTGGGATGTTGCATATTAGTGCAGTTCATAACAGAATTTTCTGTCTAGATTTGTTGACCATAGTTTGAAGAACTATAACATAAAACATGCTGCACAAGGATTTAACGCTTCGTGTGTAGCAGGGGCTTCAGCAAAACAAATTTTGTGCTGTGCTGTGAAGTGTTCAGTTCCTAAGACGTGTTTAAACCTCTTGCTTCCTGATCTCTGTCTCTCTTTCTCCTAGTGATGTTTGTGGTTTACAGGGTTTTGCGAACATGTGAAGGTGCCACTTTTGGGCAGCTAAATTTACACTTAAATGATTATGTGAACTCACAAGTCAGACATCATTTTAAAAGACATACTAGTATTGCAAAGGAAACTATTGGTTTAATGAACTTCTAAAAAAGTTATATATGTATATTGCTCTTCAAGAGCCCTTAGATATCAAGAAGTGTTTAAAAGCAGTATGGAAAAAAAATTGAGTTCATGCTGTGGGTGTAGAGATTATTTTGTTTTTAATGTTTAATATACATTATGCATACGTACATCACAGAGACACATGCCATCATGTATCCTTGTATACATTTAATGTAATAATTCAGCTCTCTATTTATGCTGTGTTTATTAAAGAATTATGTCCTTGACAGAAAGATCTGCAGCTGTGGCATTTGAATTGCAGACCAAAAAAACATATGAAAGACTAAACTTTCTATATGAGAAAGAGGCTAAAATTTTTATTTAGGGAAATTGATCATTTTGGACTTAGAAATATACGTAGGAAATCACTGTGGGCATGACTTAGTGCATACTGTTCATTTCAGTTTAACTGCATCCACTGAAACTGCCTGGCAATTGCATCGAGAGGGTTCACAATTCTTTAATTCCTGCATTTTTGCCTTTTATTAATGTTTACTAGAAATCTTGTCAGGCTTAAAATAATTGGAAGCAACTACAATATCAGCACTGAAAATGGAAGTTGTAAAAGACAGAAAAGATTGTGGTAGTGGTTCCTCCAATAAAATAGACAAAATGAATGCTATTATGTGCCTGCAGATTGCATGATAATCTGAAACCCTGATTAAAAGGAATGCTATTAAATTGATTTTTAACTATTTTTTTTCCCTTTTCCCAATTAATTGATCTGCCATCAGGCTAGAAGAAAAGTTGTGTAATCTGAAGCAAACCATGTTTGTTTGATTTTTACCTTCCCTATGTTTTTGAAGAAGCAGCTGGCTGTTCACATGTAGAAAATTTGCCTTTATTTGAGTGATAGGAGAACCCATAATATGGCAAAACCCATAAATATGCTTGCTCTATTTTTTCTGAAAGGGCTTTATTAATTTCTGGCTCTTCATATGCACTTTTACAGAATGCTTTAGAGTCAGAATCCATAGAAAAAAGTCTGGTGAAAAATGGAAAAGTATCACATCAAAACTTGCTTTTCAAGTCAGGACTTTGTGTAACTGATGGACAAGCGTGGACTTCGAATGTTACACTTTCTTCAGATTTGTAGGCATTTGGAAGGTTAATAGCAGACATATGTTACAGTGGTTGCCAATGGCAATCCCTGTGATTTGGGTTGAGTTCAAACAGCCATTCAACCCCACTTGTCCCCACTCACTAATTCCTAAAGCTAGCCATGCAGATTGTTTTGGGGGATGACATTTTACATGTGCGTCTATCAGTCTCTTCTGTATATATTTATCTAAACATTTATATTTGTTCCATCACCACATTACTCAAGTGTGAATGAGTCTTGGCTGACAAGTTAGCTGTAAGGAATGAAAAAGGGGTATTACCTTTCCCATTTAACAGAGAGAGAGAGAGAAAACTAAGATTCTAAGACTTACAGAAAGTTTCAAAGAAAATTGGTATCACTGCTGGATATTGCTGCTGAAGCGCCTGAGCCTTTACCTCTTTTTCTCATGTCCATGCAAAAACCTGCCTGAGTCTTCTGTGCCAGTGGCTCCTTTGGATTGCTACTAGGGATATACTTGTTCTTGGAAGCAGCTTTGGGATTCATAGCTTTTTATATGACGGAATTCGTACAAAATGAATTCTAGGCATATATGTGTGTGCCTGTATGTGCATGTTTGTGATTCTTGGAATCATTAAATGTTCACTATTATCAGGTATGTATATACAGACATATATGTATACACATACCTGATAATAGCCATGATGATGATGATGATATACAGACATTTTTGGGATAAACTGCATATACTATTTGATGATAGCCAAGCTACCTATGGATCTAGTTGTAGTTACACTGTGGAAGTGGAAGCTGTTCCTACAAACATCTGATTTTTTTTCTCCTTAAACAGCTGATAGATGTATCTTCAGGTCACAGTGGGATTGGAAAAGAACTTGTGAAGCCATACCCCAGGGCAGGTGAACTGCACCAAGGGAGATCTAAAATATTATCCAGATAACATGAAATGAAAATGCTCTTTCAGATACTCCTAGGCAGCTTGGACAAAAAAAAAGAAACCCCTGAACCATGCTTTGAGTCCACACTTAGTCCAGTCGTGGACTTAATATATATAGTGACCCCTTTCCCTCAAGCCTACACTGCTTCTCTAAAGCTTGACTCTGTTTCTATGTTGAGCATCAGAGGGGAAGAAACAAATGTGAGACTTCATGCAAATCTGTTGATGGTAGTTTTAAATCTTCTACTGTGTTCTGTAGGGGACAATGCACAGTCATTGCTAGACTACTTGAAACAGGTACTGTTGTTCTGACTGATGTATTTATCGAGCACACCTTCTTACATTTCCTTTTGATGGCTCATGCTTTTTCTGAGGCACATTACTGAAAGTGCACAGTTAAGCCTGTTGGACAATCACATGCAAAAGCAATTCTTAGATGTAATGAAGAATATAGAAAAATAGTTATAAATACAATCTACTGTGATCTGTCTAGACTTCCTCTCCTTAGTCCCCAGAGATCTGTTTGGTACAAGGATGATAAAATGGCTGAACAGAGATAGAGTCTAGCTGCCCTCTTAAGAGTCCAGTGTGTAGGTGTTCTGGAAAAGGGACTTCTGGTAAGCATCTCTAAATTGTGAAATTGTTTAGAACCAGGTAAAGATAAATTGCAGATATATTGGGGCTTTTGTACAAACAGATTTGGATGTTTCTAATGTAAACTGATGTATTATTATTCTCACTGTAGCTTGAGGAGGTCAGTAAGGACCACAACAGGTTTCACAGCCCTATGTATACCCAAGTGGCACCCATTAAGAGTGTTAGTCTCTCCCTTCTCCTAAACAGCATAAGGTGTGAAGTGAACCCTCTGATGTCAGGCATAGGCTGCTACTAGCATCCATCTCCTGCTTCCTCCCACCCCACACCTATTATGACTAATATACCTGCATTGCAGTTAAGTTCTCCTGTTAACAAGCTAAGAGGACCCAACTTCAGATCAGGCAGCTGCTGTAAATGTTTGGTTGAGGTGTGCTGAAAGAAAACTGGTGAAACTGTGTCTCAGACACATGAGATGGAGATAATCATGAAAGCGTGGTAGAGAAAAAGGTCACAGGAACACTGAGGAGAGCTTAAAAAAAAATGAAAAAAATTGGAATAATAAATGTGGGAATAGATTAATAGATTTAAAGATTGCAAAAAACCCCACAACAGATGGAGGGAGATTCAATATTTACAAGTGGGAGTGAAAAATTAATTTGGAAGGAGAACACAACAAAGGGGCTATGGAGAGGGAACTAGCAGGAAAGGAGGAAGGAGGGGGAGAGCAGGAAAAAGGACTGAGGGAAGAACAAAAGAAAGAACAAAGAAAAGAACAAAACCCTTCTCACTCTGCAGTTATTGTATTTTGGCGATAAATATTTGCAGGTGGTTACAGTAGTTATTTCCCCACTTCTCCTCCCCTTTTCCCTTTTAGAACCAGCTCACAAATCAGTAGAATTTCCAAAACAGATGAAACTCTGAAAAAAGTCAGTTCTGTATCTAAAAGCACAGCAGTCACTCCACAACATCCACATCACTGTAATGATGTTTTCCTCTTTTTCAGAGTGCTGCAAGGCACATGGAACTGACCCGTCCTCGTATTACACTAACCTTAAAGCAGCCTCTCTCTTTTACAAACAAACATAATGAAAACAAGTTTATCTTTGAGCTTCATTGGCAGATCCTGGGCTTGTGCTCTTTGTGTGTTAACGTTTTCAGTTACACTTGACATTTTTTAGCACGCTTGGGCTTTTACTATTTCTGTGCATATTAATAGTAACATACAAGTGTGAGATGTTTCTGGAAACTTGCCCCATTTCGGTCACTGGAGCAACTCTCTGTGCCCACAGGATGGGCCAGCTTCCCTCCTTCTCTGTCTGCTGGGGGCATTGTGGCTGTGAATCTCTTTCACTTTTTGCTGTGCAGCTTCTGAAGGAAATCAGAAAACGTTTGCAGGTGTGTCTCTCACATATTTCTATAATTTCGCTGATAATCTTTACTTTTGCTTGCCCTGCATTGTGTGTATGGTGGTGGCAGTTTCAGCTGCCCACTTTTATGTGTCATTAGTTGTCACTGTGCTATCATGTCTTTACCGAGTGCCGCTTCAGCATCGTGTCTGGGCCTTGTAAATCCTGGCAACAGTGCTACACACACCGCAAAGGCTTTGTGACAAAATAGAGAAATGACAATTAATGATGTCTGAATTTGGGAAAGGGAGGAGAAATGCACTTTGGTTGTGTGGAAAGATGCATTTAGAGGCTTTCGAGCACGAGACAACATTTTACAATTCAGGCTACAGTTTTAAAGCCTGATAGAGAAACCCCTTCGTCTGGCAGAGCTCAAAGCATGCATTAGTATCTACCATTTGCAGAGCCTCCCTACTTCGGCGGGGGCTAATTTTCTTCTGGTGGGAATGTCACTGGATGATTGAGGAATTATCACTTTGAAAAGAACCTTAATCGCGTGATCAGTCTGTAAATTAGATTTTACTCAGTGCAAGCTGGGGTGGTGGGACTGGCCCCCTTGACTTCAGGGGAACCTCTCACTTCAGTAAGGTTTTACATGGTGTGGACTTTGGATTTAAGAACAAATATTTTATTTTCTGCCAAATATACCATAGGAATTAATCGTACTATATTATTCTGAGCTTTGCAAATGCTAAAAATATATGCTCATTTAATGTGCAAGATTTTTGTTTACAATGGGCATTAAACAGAGAGAATGTCAGTGTAAGAAGAGGTGGACTTAATGGGTTAAAAACTGTGTAAATGTTACTCTAGTTAAATTACAGCTTGTTGTTCAGATGAATACTCTCCACTTCTCATATAGCTTTAAATTATGGACAAATGCTTGCAATTGTGAACTACCTACATTGTGGCTGCCTGTTCCCAGGCTTCATCAACCCTAGCTGTCCAATGGGATTACTGTAAGCTTTCACGGCAGTCTGCCAGCCACTGATCAGAAATTCATATCCCTGGATGTTAGATTGCTCTCTTTATTCCATCCTTGTGATGGCTGTGATTGCTGTCATGGTGTTAGGTTAGAAATTAGCATTTTGTGGCCCAAATTTTGCCATCCAGAACATAATCAGAAAAAAGAAAGGGGGGGGGGAAATCAAAGAATAGTAATTTCATCTGTCAAAGAAGGGAAATGCAGTGTTACCATGATACAGATGTCTACGAAACTTAGGTCAGGAAATGTTGTGGTATTTGTGGTCCTATTTGGTGAATGCTTAGGCAGGTGGTGTTTTTCTATTACTACAGACTTCTGTTCATAGATTAATGCTTTTACTCTGATAAAAATAAATAAATCAATAAATAAGTAGATAAAATCCATCGATAAAACTATAGGTGGGCTTCAGAAACTCTTAAATTAAAAAAAAAAAAACCACAAACAAAAACAAGGATCTCTAGCAGATACTTTCAAGGACATGCTGAATTAATCACAAGAGGCTGGTTAGCAGGAGGTCAGAGAAAGACTTCTTAGCATCATTTTGGGTCATATGTCTAGAGGCGATGGCAGTATGTATGTGCTGTATTGTAATATCCCCTTTCTAGTTTTCTTGTCTCAGTCAGAAAAGGCTGAACACATATTGCATAGGGCTCTTGAAAGAAAAGAGGCAATGGCAAAAATCAGTAGTTAAGAGTTTTTTCCTGTTGTTTAAAAGTGAATCATATCTGACTGGCTAATAAAAATATATTATTCGGTTTTTTTTTTCAGATTCATACTACATTCAGCATATTGTATCGTCATATATTGTATTCCTTGCATTTTATTTTCTAAATGTGTTATATCTGGTGATTAAAAGGTGGTGATTAAACAGCCCAGACGTAGTCACTGATAGATTTAATGAACATTTATTATTGCTCTAAACAAAGATTTTTCTCTTAATCTGTTTCAAAACAATTCATAAGGGCCTATTACAGAAAATTATAGAAAACGACTGTTTAAAATTTACTGTAGAGATATTGCTAGGTCCTTAAAGGTAGCTTGTTATTCTTTTTAGGCAACTCACAGACATGCTAATTTTTTCTGTCATTAACACTGAACAAGCTGGAAGGATTCTGACATGCGAGGTGCACAGATTCTGCTAGGAGCCTTGATTTTTATCCACCCAAGCTTATCCGTCATCTTTAATCATGCAAAAAGCAGGATTACTTAATCATTTCATTTTATTGAAAAGAAAAAGAAAGATTTACATTAAAATGATGACATGCAAGAAAAAAATAAATTGAAAATGATTATGAAGAAAATGTAACATAGAGACTAAAGCTCCATTGCTTCTGTGATGCTCATTTAAAGCAATGATCTAGTAAAGTCAAGGTATAAAAGTAATGATGGTGTTAGCTGTTCAAGTATAACCATCTCTGCATTTTAACATACATTCTAACATGAGGTGTGTAGTTTATTATTGCACATAACTAAGGAAGATACTTTTTTCACCTATGTTGTATTTCTTCCTTGCATTAAGTTGTACCTTTGTTTGAAATAAGTATATTTTAGCACACAAATGTTATGAGTCAAGGCATACTAGCATTTTCACAGTCATTTCAGTATACATGTGCCTGTCTGTTTATCTCCCTGTATAGGACAGGGAAAATTATACTGATTTTTAGACTAGCTATGAAAACTACTGGTTTACTGTAAGTGTGAAATTTATGTTGGAGATAAAATTAACAAGTCATTCATGAGTGCCTTCTGTATCTTTTGGATTTTACATAATGCATTGTATGCCCTATCTGTTCTAGGCTTCCTACACTTATCTAATTATATTATTTAATATAATTCTTTTGTTTTGTTTTGTTATTTTTAAGCATATTGAATATTCTTTTAAGTTAATATAATTTTTTCTCATATAACCTTTATGTCTAGCTGTATCAGAATTAAGGTAGTAAAAGAGGTGGGGAAAAATACACCTGCAAACTTTTGATGTCACTAAGCATTTGTTTCTAAGAGAAAGTTAGTTGTAGAAGATAATGAAAACATATTTTTGTATGTGAATATATACAAGCGTTGTATTTCATCAAGGAAAATTTATTAAAAGCACCAGACTTTTAGGGTTTGGTCTGATATTTACATAAAATGGTGCATTAAACAAGTAATTACATTACAAATCAATGCTTACCAATTAGATAATTAACAATTCATTCTACTGTACTAAGTTGAGTGAATTTAAGATTGAATATTCTGCTGCCAAATTGTTTTGAGTACATAAACACTTAATGAAATCTGAAAATTTTCCAACTTTTTCCTTTAATACAGAAATTTCTAGGTGTTGAATATTGGTTTTATTTAAAGGAGTAAAAGAAAAAAAAATAAAACAAAGTACATTTTTTTTCAGTTTTAGACCAGTGCAAAAATCTTGTGTTGCTGTTGTAGTTGAGAGTGTAGAAATAAGAAATAAACCAGAAAAGATAAAAAATAGGTGTACAAATGTCTATTCATATTGTTATTCACTTTCTGACATTGGATACAGCTTGGCTGTGATAGCTGACTGTTTTGAGAGGTAAGGTTCTAGTAGGAGGGAAATGGTTAAAAATGTCATAGTGTAAAATCATATAAGTGGGGAAAATATCAGGAGTCCCTAACTGCAAAACCAAGTTTTGTTTATATGTTGTTTCTGATTTTTGTTTTAGAAAGGACGTAGTTATCTTTACTACAGAAAAAAAAAATAAAATAAGTCCATAAGAAATTTAACCTTCATATAGATTCCTCCTGTTAGTATAAAAACTCCCTGAAACTCTCTCTGCTACCATGGACATTTCAAATATTTGAGATCTAAAATACTGCATTTAGTTAAAAAATCACAACCAACCAAACAACAAAAACAAGCAGAAAAAAACCCCTAACAAAACAACCAACAAAAAACCCCAAATCAACCCACTTTTATTTTTTGAAATATTTTCTATTTTTGCTCTTCTTAAGTACATCCATCTACCTTACAATTTCACAAATGTTAGAAGTACAACTGGACTCATAGTGAGATTTTAATCCAGGGTAAATGTCTTACATTCTGCATAGCGACTCTGAACATTTTTGGGTGCAAGAACAATGGATTTGTAGTTTTTCTTCTAATAATAGAAGAGAATATGAGGGATTTTATACAATATACAGCTACTTCCCAGTAGTGAAGAAGTAAAATCAACTTATTTTACACGTGCAGACTGAGTAATACACTGAGGATAGAAAAGAGGCTTTCAACAATAAATTGTCTTCCAAACTAAGTAATCTTTCCATATTACTGTAAATTAGTCTAGACACTGCTATATAGTTTATATAACAGGTGTTATCTTCTTGATTGATTCATATGACTTTTCTTACTTAGTGTAATTAAATATATTTTTCTCAAATGTTGTCTTAAAAAAGTAGAACTAATTTTCTTTCTTTTGTTTTTTCCACCAAGCTGACAAAGGTTATTTTTATGGTATGATTCTTGTTCTGATGTGGAATTAGCGATCTTTTGATGGTTGTCCTGAAAACAGAACTATTTACTGGAAAGAATTAGGTCTGATCTATTAGTGAATTACTTTCATGCTTCTAGAACCGTGTCCCTAAAAGACCTGCAGATGTATGTTTACAGTTTGAATATTTACCTATCCACTTGAAAAATGTTAGCAAGAATTATGTTACTTTGTATTATATCAGACAACTTTTATTTAACCAATAAATAGGATTTTGCAATATTTGTCATGTTATAGCCTGAAGAATCTTCCTTTTGTTAATTTTCTGGATATATTTTGTATTTGAAAGTATTTTTTTTAGTATTTTCTAGAAACTTAATTTCATCAATATTGAAAGTTTCTTAAGTTTTCGTTAATTCCTGATAAATTATAGACATAGTACTGAAGGCAGATACTTATTATTTGTTATATGAAAGACTACAAAAGTCTCATTCGGTTATTAGAAATAATGAAAGTGTAATAGTCAAAACAAGCAATGACGAGTGACAAAAACCTGCAGCAGATTTTAGTAACTATGGCCTTCAAGCAATAGGTGGCAGTGTTACCTAAATACTCTTTGCTTTGAATTGGGAAAGAATGGGAGTACTTAAGAAGGAACAGGACATTTGTTTTACTTGTACATAATTGCAGATTTGTACAAACGAATTTCACATCATTAAGGATTTTTCGAAAGGTTTTCCTCACAAAATTTAAATTCGGTATCCATTATCACTTAAAAGACCTACATTTTTGTGTTTTGTGATTTATTAGTTAAAATATGATATTGGAATCTAAAATATTCAGCTGTGTCTGAAAAACAAGAACATTTTCCCATGACATCCTCTATTTGAAAATGTCATTCATCTTAACTTCATTACATATTTAAAGTAATAAACACCAAGCACAGTCTTAGAAAATATATTACAGATTATACTTTTCTGGTTTATTACAAATTTAAGACTTAGTTAATAAAGCTCATAGCACATAGTGCTTCTGCAGAGATTATAGAACAAACTTCATGAATTCTTTTAGCATGTAGAGCACAACATCATTGAATAGACCTGCTCTAATCTACAAATACTGTGTCTCTCTTTATGAACAAGTAGGCATTCCTTTCCACACCACCTGAAAAGCCTGCAATAGCAAAACAAACAAAAAAAATGGTGTTGCATAGCAAAATTGATACTTTAATATACATTTCTAAACTGAGTATGCCAATATGCATATTCACTTAGTTACATAATGCTTCACAAAATGCAACATTGCACGTCACAATAAAAACAGTTTAAGCCATTTCGGTCTTCTGAGTGTTACTTATGTATATCTCATCATATAATAATTAAAAAACATACTGACCAATGCAGCAGCCATATTCCATAACATGTGTTCTACCTCTAGGATACAGCTTTCATACAGTAGCAGTTCCAAGAGATGTGTTCATCACTGTGTGATAGAAACACTATGCAGTACTTTTTTGCAGTTTGAAGTGTGGCGGGGCTGGGGGGTTGGTGGGAGAGCAGAGGACTTGTACAGTATGTACTCTTAGTTTGATAATTATACCTTAACGATTTACTATGTTGCATATATCAGTTTTCAATCTAAAATTAGGATGTTGCTTGTAGGAAGGAGAAAGGTAAATGATAATCATGCTAGCGAAAGAAGATAGTGATGGATAGAAGCAATGATGAAATGTGTCTGATAGGGTAGTTTTCTTCTGTACCACCATTTCGTTGCTGCTCTGGGATTACAGCAAAATGGTGGCTACTTATACTTTATGGAAAATGTAAATTTTATGGTAACCTTCCTATAGACTCCAAATTGCTTTTCCCCTCCACCCCTATTATATTGCTTTGTTAGAATGAGTGTGTGGTTTGCCTTCTGAATCTCACAGCACTACAGGAAAGGGAAATACTCGGTTGCAAAATTCTGCATCAACATTATAGAATTTACTTACATATGATTGTACCAAAGTGTAATCAAATGCGAAGACCGTGTTCTTTTATAACTACAGATGAGATACTAAACAGTCATAGGTAAATAAATAAGATTTGGAGTGTATTCTTGTTTTGCACAAAACAGAACTCCTGTAACTGAGGCAAACATTTGTGATGCCTTTTTGGTTTTACCTAAAAAACTTAGTCTGTATTATCAAACAATGCTAATAAGTGGTAGATTTTAAGAAGGAGAAAAGAGATAAAGTCCTAAGGCTTTGCTTTCTAGCCTCACTGTTTTTCTGTTCCCAATAGTTGACATGGAGTGGAGTGGCTAAACTGTCTTGTAAAAGATCCCCTTATCTACCTTCTTGGGCAGAGGTAAGGTACTAAAATATTACCTTACTGAAACAGCTTTTTGTTTTTGTCACTGTTCCCAGAAGGATGTTACTTTTGATAATATGATTTTTCACGAGTATCTTATTCTCATAAATGAAAACAATTAGAAAACATGGCTATAAATATGATTTTTTGTTAACTACATCTGTTAAAATAGAGAGAATGCAGGAAAACAAGAAGCAAAGGGAAGTGAACAGAACCAAATTAAGAAAATGCAGATACAGAGAAATATTACAGTAATGTTTTTCCTTAAATTCTGAGAAGATAATTTATAGAATACTTTCTTTCTTCAATTACTCTATTACAGTTAAATTTTATTATTAAAATATGTGATTTTAAAAAAAAATCTTTCTCCATAGATATTAGATATTTAAAATTAAATTCATACAATATTATCTAAAATTTCCTTGCCCAATTTATGATGTTCTTGTTGTAAGTTAGCTCAGTTATGAAGTTATGAGATTTTAATTAGTAGAAGAATAATAAAATATTTTGAAAAATCACCTTCCAGAGTCTTATTGCACTGTTTGTTTATCCAGTGGATATAAGCGAAGTAATAAAGTATTGAATTTAAAGCATGTTTTAATGGAGTACATGCACTGATACTCCTTATTTTTAAGGAAGCAAGTTGTTCAAGGAATAAATTCTTCCTTTGAATATATCTTCCTCTGAGTATATCTTATTGAGTTTGGCATTGTGATGAAGTGCCAAAATCATTTGGCATTGTATATATGTACATCCATATAAAAACATGCTCTATTTCCAGGCATACTGGTTGTCTATGAGCAGGAGGGATGAATGGTTATTGAAGTTTATTTGGGTTTGCACAAACACACTATTCTTGTTACCATGTCATGGCAGCTAGAGACAAGTGTATCTTTAGCTTCCACTTCACCCTCCACACTTTTTACACACATGAATCACTTGATATCCCTCAGCGTAAGTGGTGAGTCACAGCATTATGTAAAAACAACATTGCTCTGAATCATTTCTGAAAAGTGCATAAATGTAAACCTCAATATTAACTATTTTTTGAATTATTTTGCCCTAAAATGCTCAAACATACTTGAATAGAGATTTTAAATCTAAAATTGATAATGATTTACCCTTTTTTATGATGTAATCATAAGCTTTTAGTTGCAATATGACTATTTGTTTTGTTACTCCAGCTTCTTATTTATAACCCAAAAGCTGGCAACATTGATAGGGAGGATCAGGTAAGGAAGTCTTTATTTTATGCCAAATGAAAAATGTATACGGATCTCAAACTACATGACCTTATTTAAAGTTGGATTGAGTTTTTTTCCCTTGTAATTTGTTTATTTTAGCTGTGTATTTACATGCAAAGCCTAGAGTACTTTGAAGTTCTATACTAAATGAAATAATGCCCAGGAAGCTCTAAGAATCCATTTCCTAATTTTACATGTTTAAAGAGAACTGATGTGCACCATACTTTTATTTTAATAAAAAACCCCATAAATCTAAGCCCTCCCGTCAATCAATGTATTAATCCTTCAGCAATATTAATCACACTATAAAACATAATTTTACATGGTAAAATATACTATTTAAAACTTCTAAATAGTAGCATCAGTATTTGTGTAATGTACTATAAGTATTTCTTTTTTATAGAGGAATTCTGTAGTCATTTGTTTTTAAAGTTCTCTGCTTTATACATATTTTGATTCTTAAAAATAAAGGACAAATATATGATGAGCACAGGTTTTAGTATAAGCACTTGCACTTCTGTAATAAGAAAAAACATGCTCAAACCCCGCCAAATTCGTAATGTGCTCATAGCAAGCTCACACACAGCAAAAGTAAACTGAAACTTGTATAATTCTACGATATCATAGCTGTGCAGGTTAACATTGGTTTGGTCTGAGTTTGTCAGGATTGCTGTTGTGATTTCTGTTTTCACTGTAGATCAGACTGAAATCAGCTGTGTGTCAGCAGATGTGGTTAAAAAAATAACTAGATGTGAGGGTTTATGGTATCTTCTAAATTTGGTATTTGGGGGTAAAGAAAATAAAATATATATTTTAAATCCTGAATGAAGTATACACTGTTCATATATTATAACAATGTTTTAAAAAATTGTTGCAATGCTTTCACATGTAATGATGCTATAATCAAATCTGTTGATTATTTTATTTCTTTGTTTCAAATCATATGATATTAGTAAATATACAGAAACTATTCAGAGGATTTATATTTTCCAGTTACAATCACACATTCAATTAAATTGTTCTATGGACTAATAAGAAAGTTACCTGTTTTATTAATGCAGATATTGAATAACTTTAAGTTTTATGCTATCCAAAAAGACCCAACACCAAGAGAACAATCTCATGGTTTTTACTGAACAGGTATTGCAATTGGTATGGGATAGCTTGATTTATGTCTGCAGACTTGCTATTCTTCTAAGAAGTCAGTGTTTTTCAGTAGCTTTAAAACAATTGCAAAATAATATTAAACCCCACAAATACATTTTTGTTTCCTCAGTTACTTCCCTTGAATAAACACAATCGTTTTATGTAATGTCTTGCAAAACAGAGAGTTCAGAAGGATGTTAATTTTGATTCTGAATTTTCAGAAATTATTGCATTTTGATATGACCGTGAGGTCTCTGTATAAGAGCATTTTGGCTTTTCTGCTTTATTTTACTGTTACAAATGATTGATTAAAAAAATTACAACTTAGGTTATTGTTATGCAGCATTTTTTAGTATAAATAATTTTTTGTTCTCTTGATGTCAGTCAAGGAAC
This sequence comes from Myiozetetes cayanensis, assembly GCF_022539395.1. Lineage (NCBI taxonomy): Eukaryota > Metazoa > Chordata > Aves > Passeriformes > Tyrannidae > Myiozetetes > Myiozetetes cayanensis. Next base: position 29,733,730 of record NW_026086604.1, on the reverse strand, counting down.
AAATTATTACTAGATAACTCAACTATTACTAATCATTCAGACCAACAAAATGAATGTCAAATAAAAGAAAAAAAACACCACAAAACAAAACCCCAACACTTTTACTTCCTTCCCCCCCCCCCATCTTCTGATACTGGCAAAGATAAAAGCTGTGCAATTACATCTCAGCAGCGAGGATGCTGAATTTCACTAGATTTGTCAATCAGAAAGCTCAATTTACTTGCTCACTTTCATAAAATTTAGAAGTGGTGGACAGAATGGTAACCTAGTCTTCTGTCTCTGTGGGTGCAAAAATATTTCCAGCCTGTATATTTACTTGAAAATGTTTTGCCCAGTTATTTTAAAATTGGCTAGCAGTGGACCAGCCCTAGATCTCTGGGGAGATTTTTCTATTGGTTAACTCACAGTCAGGTTTTTCTTTTTCCCCTACTGATATATTCCTTTTATTAATTTTCTCCCATTACTCCTAGTTATACCTCCTTTTACTATGTTAAATAATTCCTTTTATGCTAAATAATTCCTTTTTTCCATTTTTGAATTATCACTGTATAACATTGCTGTTCTCCTTTTTATGGAAACTGTCTCAAATTGGCAAGATCTGAAATATGCTGAGTTAAATCTGCTATAAAAGACTTTATTGACAATTACTATAACTTAAACACAGTCCTGCTTTAATAAGCTCAGCTAAAACTGAAGTTTGAATAATTTTTGTTAGCTGAAGCAAGAAATCTATTAAAAGGAGCCCTCTATTTTGAACTGTTTTGTAGTGATGTAATGGGGCCAAATGATTAGGCATAGCTTAGATAGCCAAAATCCTCTGGGTCAAATTACCCTGTCTGCTGAGAAGCACAACAGGGTTGAAAGAAACGCAGATGCTGGACAAATGTTTCTGGTAAGAGGAGGAAAAATCTTACAAGACTGTCTCCTTTTTCCAGGGTTGAAGCTCTCCTTCCCTCTCTGCATTTTGCTGAAGGCTAGAGACTGCCTAATGCTGAAACCTCTGGATACCCCTTCCCAAAACACTGCCTCCTCCTCATGCCTGAGGTAATCAGGACTTGGTGCTGCAAATTTGGTCTTATTCTGATTCCAGCTAGAGAAGAGCTGAGCAGGTTCATTAACTGCATGTGCCTGTGATGCCACACATTAGTGCTGGTGCAGGACCCCTCTGCACCATCACCCTCATGTCCAGAGTCCTGTAAAGGACTCGACATGACTGAGTCCTTGAGAAGGGAACATTCTTCAAGGCGGGTAGTATCTGAAGACAATTTCTGACATGTTTTGATCAAACTTTGTACACGGGCTGGCCCAGCTAGGGACAGGGGCAGCAATTCCAGGCTGGAAGACACTGTGAGGGGAAATGATGAGGTAGGATGAATGCACAAAAGCTTCTAGATTTTCAAAGGGGGTAACAGGCTACCCTGTAAACCTGCACGTTGGGAAAATTCGGATGGTACACATAGATAAACCATGTCTAATTTTCTAAACTCTCTTCTATCTCAGCTTCCTTTCCCTGGAGAGACCCCTAAATTTAGTTAGAGAGACTTTTACACCAGAAGCCTGACAAGGATTGAAAACCACTGCAATAATGCGCTGATGCATGCTACCACCATGGTTACAGTGAGAAGGTTTGCTGCTCTTTGACACTGTGCATATGACATTAGTAACTCTGTATTTGCATCAGGGCTTTTTTTGCAAAATAGCAAACAGATTCTACCTCCGCTGAAGTTAATAGAAACTGAGGGCTCATTCCCTTTATAAATCAGGCATGTTTTAAGATACCTGTGTATGTTTAAATGGGGACTTTTTTTTTTTTTCCCTTTGGTTGGTTATCTTTGTAAAACTTTGATTTCTGCATCTGAAAGGACTGGGCCCTCCAATGTGTGTTGACAATTTATTCTATTTAACTCTCTAAATATATGTGAATTTGTACAAAGCTTTTAGTGTTGAAGCAATGGCTGTCTTTATTACATTATATTTGCTGGTCAGCATATTGGTTCTGATAAAAATTAAGGTTGCTGAGATGCATCTTATTTTGCAGTTTAGAGTTCATTTTAAAATGTTTTGTCTTGTCTTGCAATATGATAGCTTACTGAGAATACCCAAAAAGTGACAGATAACTGTAGGCAGAAATCCTACAAGTACCTGTAAATATTTTGTTTCACGATAACATGTAAAACCTTCATTTTTTTAATCTTAGTATGATATGTTTTAAACAATTCTGCAATCCCTTGGAGCATGCAGAAGTGCTCCATGTAAACAGGTCCCTCTGCCCTTGTTCTTTAGACTGTAGTGAGGCTGCTGAAAGATTTGAGTGATGGTGCAATGCTTTAAATTAAATATAGATTTGGGGTTCTGAGCCTGCTGAGTTGAGTGCTGTAAACACTGAAGGACCAATCAAAACAAACATAAGTGACACAAGTGATCTTCATTGAATCATTTGGCATTTCTCTTGACTTGTTTAGAGACAAATGCTTTTGTTTCCTTTGGTGCAATATTGTTTCTAGATCTACTCTGAATTTTCATTTACAGAGAGTACATCACAAGATAAATAGCATGCTTTTACCTTGAGCAGCTAGTTAGAAAAATGCAGAGCATAAAGCAAGGCAGCTGTGGCATTTGGAGGCTCTGTTTTCCTGATGAGATGAACTGTGTTTCATTCCTGATCAAATGTTCTCTCTTTTTACAGTATCCTAACTCCATCATGTGCTGTTTGTGAGTAAAATTCCCAACTTGAAGTTGCTATGGCTGAGAAGTAAGAGGTAAAATGTGCACGTGTGCAAGTGCATGTGTGCATATGTGTGTATGTGTTCTTTAGCATTTGAGGTAGCAGGTGCTGAGAGCTCTTTTTGAATCAGTGGAAGGCACTGCGAGATCTTATGCTGCAATTTTTTCTGAGAGCAGTTTAACATTCTTTTTAGAGCTTCACTAGAAGGGGCCCATGCAAGCCAAGGCTCTTCTCCAGTGCTAACAGTTCCAGAATTAGACTTCAGGTTAGACTTGAGTTGGAAGACTAAAATGATTGTGCAAGAATATGTTTTTTTTTACTTCTGTTATTAAAGAGCAGGAAGGCATAGAAGAGCAGCCTGTGGAAGCATTTTTATTTATCCTTTTCTTCCTTCTTGCTCTGTACAAGAACTTGACCTTTCTAGTGGTAAGTTGATCTGGTTGTCCTCATTTTGGTACTTTTAAAAGACTTTTGCATATGCAGTCATAGTCACTATTAAAAATGTGACTAACTATGGAGAATTTTCTCTTTTAACTTTGGCAGAAAAATATACTCTGTTGTCATAAAGGGAGACTGAGGGAGGTAAAACAAAGATTAGGCTATTTCAACACCAATCACTTACTTATGTAGTATAGAACATCATCACTGAGAAACAGGGAAATAATGAACAACCTGTGCAGAGAGAGGAGAGAGCAGAATGAGATGTTAAAAATAAACAAAACAAGTCGCTGATGAGAGCTAAGCTTAATACAAAATGCATCTTTTCCCTTTGAAGGGCAAAATCACACACGTAGAATGTCTCATACTGGCTGAGAAAAGAAAGACTAGTTAGTGGCCAAGAACACCCTGATGTTCTGTGCTACAAATTGAAAGTGAAGGTTACTTTATTGTAGACTTTATCTTAAAGCAGTAAAACGGGTAGCTGCAGCTACAACTGAAAGTATTGATTTTGTAATTTCAGCAAATTAAGAACAAGACAGGAAACCTATTAAACCTTTCCACTGATTGCCAGGGCACTTTTTGGTGATGCTGGTGCTGACATTAAAATTGCATGCGCTGTCTCTTTAAAGCCAAACATATACATTTTACAGAAGATAGTGCCAGCTAACATGCTGAAAAAGGATCTTTATAAATCTGTGTAATTTCACATTTCAGATGAGAAACTTTTGAAGCCTGATGACATGAATGTCAAGCAGCACATCTAAAATTTTCATAAATTATGGTTCATGTTAGATGTGCTTTCATTACATTTTAATAAATTAAAATTTTCACAAAGCCAGAAGATTTTTTATAATAATAGCAAAGATGGTAACGCTAGTAATAGCATTATCTGTCAGAACATTATGAGTAATGATTATGTAAAAATCCATGTAACAAAGGCGAACAGAAGAAATGATCAAATTATATTCTTCTGTATCTTGTATAAAACAAGTTATTTTATTATGGTAGCAAAAAACAACTTCTCTTAAAGCAATATTTAAATTGCTCTTAAAAATCAGTGTAATTAAATTCATGTGAATTACAATAGTTAAGATCACTTGTTTCATAAAGGATTGTTTTAAAGCTTTGCTTTAATATTACTAAGTATAAATTAAAATGTTGTGTCTTTTACAAATGCAATATTTCTAATAGCCCTTAAGAAGAAAATTTTTCATTAAAACAGGGCAGGGCAAGGGAAATTATACCTGAATCCACTTGAGAACCTTATAAAGATGTAAGTTTCCAGTTTATCCAATTCATAAATATTTTGTTTCATCTGAACTGGTCTTTGGCATCATTCCAGTGTGTAAACAAGCATGGGTTTTACACACACAAATCTAATTTACAGGCAAGCCATTATCAACATTTACTGTAGTAGCCAGCAGTTTGTGATGTGCCTGTAACAGAAATTCACAGTGATAGAGGAGGCAGTGGGAATGTTAACTTAAAAAGAGATTGGATTTGTATCAACAAAGGTGTTCTTAAAAAGTGTGGGGGAACGCTGCTGAGAGACTGTGAGGCAAAAGTCTCCACCAGAATGGTCCTCAGGAACTTGTAGAAGGTGTTTACACCTAAACATCTGAATCAGAATGTGCAGCTTATGTTACCAGGAAAGATCACAAAATGATGTATGAAAATAAGGTATCAGGTGTGAGAACGTGTATCTAAAGATATGGGTGAGGAGAGGTAAAGTGGATTTAATAATCAGAAAAATCTGAAATAAGTAGGAGGGAAAATTAAGAGGAGTGTAGAGCTTCAAACAAATGAATTAAGTCTTTTTTCTCTGCTGAAGGAGAAATGCACCTGGAGAATGCTGGAGAACTGTAACCACCCAACCAAAACTAGCAGAAGCTGGGGTGGTAACGGTGACTCTTTGCAGTGCCTCTCTTCAGTTTACCAGGAATGCACACACATGCCTGATTGTATGAAACTATGTCTTTTCCCTTTGGTTTTACAGCAGATATGCCAGGCTATTGATGCCTGCCAAATCAGATAGTGCACACTGCGCATTACAAGTATATTCAGATAACACCTATAGCTTCACAAAAGCATTGGTGCTTTATTGTACTGAAGAGGCAGAAAATGAAAGAGACATCCATCTCCCACATATTCATGATCTGGGGCTTCACTGAATCTGGAGCAGTGACTATGAAAAGGAGAAAGGCACAATAACAGTAACTACAGGTGCACACAGAAGTTATTCACGGTGACGTAAATACTTACAGGTGGCCACCAGAATAAACACTCCCAGATGGTGGTGATTTATAGGGACAGAGGCAAAAGTAAGTTTTTAAGAAGGAATTTAAACAGGTAAAGATCAGTAACTCCTTGAGAGATGACACTTTATTTGGTTTAGGATGGTTTCAATAACCTGAGAAGAAGCTTTAACTTACCTTGCTGGAGTTCCTTCTGGCCATTTGACAACGCTGAGGTTTTATTAAATCTACTGTGAGTTTGAGTCTTCTCCTGAATGTTGGTATTTCACTTGTCCATCGCAGATACTTGCTACGTGCCAATCTCCTGTAGATCTATAATTTTGCCAGAGTTGTGATTGGTGGTATTTCCACATAAATTTTATCACAGGGGTTTCAATTTTTGTAAATTTTTTTCCAGATTCATCGAAACTTTTAACTATATTTAGTTTTTAATGGAATATTCCAGTTCAAAACTGGAACACTGGCATATATATGTTTTACTTATTCATATATGTACTTATGTATACAAATATAAACATGTACCAAAATGTCCCACCTATTGGTTTCAGGAAGATGGAAGAATAAAGAATGACTAGGTGGCAGAAGGTGAAAATAAAATGTTAAAGTCCTTCCTTTACTGGATATATGGTGAAGATTAGAACATCAGTCTTCTACATCCAGTGAGAAGACCTAAAATTTAAACTGAAATAATGCCTAATAATCTTTTTTGTGCAACACAAGAGATGGATGGAGACATAAACAAGAAGAACCAGTAGCCAAAAAGGCACAGCAGTTGCTGGAATATTGTACAAAAACCATAATGTAGAGTTGTATGTACATCTCCCATAATCCTGGAAAGTGCCCTCATTAAAATCTTTTTTATGTATGCTGCAAAACTTGCTTTCCATATGAAACACTTGAAGAATCTGGCTTATGACCCCAGACATAATGGGGAAAAAAACTATTAAGTATCCCAAAATGCTGCAGTGTAGGAGAATTATGTCCTGCACTCCTTTACATTGAGAGTATTAGGAGGGTTTTTGATACATGTGAACCTGTGATCAAGAATGCACAGATGAACACTGGAAAACACTCATCTTTATTAAAGTTTGATTTTTGCCTTGAAGTCTGTCCAGAAGCACAGAAACAGAACTGTCCAAAGGCCACTTGAAATTGAATAAACAAGTGACAAAAAGTTTGGTAGAAAAACATTGATTTTGTGAAAGGTAATTGTGGATACCATGCCTCCATTTCTTAGTGCATTGTAAATAAGAAGAACTAAATTTGTTTGCATGGTCAAGATAAGGTTAGGTACCATAGCTGGAATTGTGAATAGGTTGGAAAATATGTCTACTGATGTTGAGATATTAATATAAAGCTTTCAAGGGCTAATTTTCAGTAGACATACAGCAAAAATAAACTTATATTTGAGGGCTAAGGAAGTCAATATAGATTAAGTAAATAAATCTGATACAGGACTGTGCTAAATGAAATAGTAGGAAACATTGGATAGGTTTGTAATAAATGGCGTCATTTCAAACTTAGGTCTACATGAAGTGTCTACCTGAATTTCACAGAAAAAGTGTAAAAATTGCATAAGAAAATAAATTTCTAACAGTGTATACTGAAGAGATAAATAAAGAATTTAAACCATCTGAAATAAATTGCTGAACTGACTAAATCACCATTCTTGGATAATGTCCCCAAGTAGATGCACACAGATCTTTACAAAATGTGAATAGATTTTGCACTAGAATTAGTGGTATTTTTTGTAGAAATTGAAATAGAATGTAATTACAAATGGTGATGAGGAAAATAGGAAAAGATAAAAAATATTTTCTCATGATTTATTTTCTTCTGTGTACAGTGTACACTATTCACATATAGTAAATACACAAGGTGCATGCTTGTTGGAGTACACACAGGTTTTTTATTGTAGAAGTTCTGATCTTCCTTGGTTTCTTCTTTCACCTAGGTAAGCAAACTGATAGAATACAAGTATTCCTTTACGAAGAATTGACTTTTTCATTGAGAAATCATTGAGTGCTAAATACTCTTTGATGACCTGAAAAAATGTTTCTAAGGATAACAGAAGGGAGAAATCTTTTGTAGTTTAAAGACAATATTTTTTTTCTTCCATTGCTTTCGAACAAGGAGAGGAGGAGAGAAATGGGTGAGAAGAGGGAAAATATGTTTCAGTTTATAGAATTCAGTGGTGTGTGCAATTCATAAAGGAATTTTGTTTTTATTTTCTTTGTTCCTCCAAATTTTCCTTATTGTTTAATCAATGTTTCTACTTGGAAAAATACATTAAAGGAATGATTTTGTCTCATGGTTATGACTCACAAAAATGTGGTTAAAGAGACATGGTAAATTATTCTCTTGAATCAAACTTGGAAATAGTCAAGAAAATATCAGATGTTTTCCAGAAAAAATTAAGTGAAAATCAATAGCTCTGTTTGTCAGTTCCTTACTACTTTTTATTTTTTTAGCTTTTCTCTAAGAAGAAGGAAATGAGTTGAATTTTGGTTTTGGTTAAATCTCAGAATGTTTGTGTGTTTTTCTGAACTTACTGAAATGATTCCCACATTTAGCTTTTTGTTTGTTTGTTTGTTTGTCTTTGGGAGGGGGTTTTAGTGGGTTTTTTTTAGTTTGTTTTGTTTTGTTTTGTTTTTTTTTTTTTAAACAGGGACAACAGTTATGCAGAAAAAAAGGCAAGAGTGGTGTTTCCCAATGGTTTTGCCCATTGTTCTGTACGGTACCATTTGCATCTCTTTTCCTGCCAACTGTGCTTTCCTATACTATACTAGGATTATGTTCACTGTTTTTGCAGCTCTTTCTCTGCCCATGGCCCTCTTTTCTGCTTGTAAAGTGCTATCCAGATTGGGAAATATTGAGTCTATTGGTCACAACACAACTGGGTGTGTACGTTCATCAGGCACAATCAATTTTCCACCTTCTGTTAATTAAGATGACTTCCATCCAAAGCTACCACTCTTCCAACTTCAGTGCCTGCTAGCATCACTTCTGGATCCTCCACTGGTCCTCCACTCCAATTCTAGTTTTCCCAGTAAATGCTTCTCAGAAGATGAGGATCGTCTTTCCCCACAGCTCCCACTTTTTCCATATTGAATGTGAAAGTTTCATCCATCTCTGCCATGTTCCCATTTCCTACTGAAATTAAAATCATCCCATAATTCAGGAAGAAATATATTAGAACATTCTCTGTGCTTACTCTGACACTGACACTGTCCTCACCTTTGAAGTGTCATCTTTTGCAGTGACACTAGATGTGGAGCTATAGAGTAAACTGTACAAATGGAAATGCTTTATACTGAGATAGGGGAAATGGAATTAGTTTTAGAATTCCTTTCTGGTTTTTTGTTTGTTTGTCCTTTTTTTTTCTTTTTTCCTTTTTTCTTTTTTCTTTTCAAAAAGCCCACTTTTCAGCACATTTTGAAAATGTGTTGTGTTGAAACAAATTGTTTGATAACATTCCCCTGAAATGTGATGGAAAAGTGATAATCCTTCTATCTCTTCAGGGCATTTGCAGCTATAATGCATCTACATTTTTGTCCCTGTTTTGCTTAATTAGGTTTTCTTGACTTCTTTGTTTCAGGAGTCACCTAAATGTGCTGATAATTCAATGGAAAAGTGTGGCTTAGACATATTCTTTTTTGAGCTCAACATCATACAGGGAAGAGATTAAGATATTTTTGTATCATGCTTGCTTTGATTTCTTTGTCAGGATGACCAGAAACTGGTTTAGAGTTCCAGCCTCAGCATCTCTGGAGAAAAGATTGTACTTACACCTCTGAATTTGGGGTATGATACCTAACTGCTTTTTCACATGCTAAAAGGATGATGATTAAACTCAGACAAAGGCAATATTTGACAAATATTAAAGCAATCTTTTATAGTAAAGAATAGTTCCTGAAGGGAGGTAATAGAAGCCTGCAGCCTGGGACACCTAAAACTGGTATGTTCATAGTCTCAAGAGGCTTATTCTTGCTATCTACTGTACAGACTAGAGGATAAAGTAAGTCTTGTATGCTTCCTTGAAACCTCTTTTTTTTTTTTTTTCCCCCCAAATCAGGAACAAAACCTTACCTATCTACTAAAGAAGATCATCCAATGAGAGAAGGTGACCAATAGATAGTCAGGTTAACTGATGTGTGGTCCTAGGCTGCCTGTTGAAGTGTGTTCTTTGGGAAAGTCTCTCTCCAAGTGGGAAAACTTTGTTATTAGCAACATGGATGCAATTGGCTTCATCCCTTAGCCAGAGGAACCTGAGCTCAAATATGAACACTGCTGCCAAAGTCAAATCTATAAATACCATATAAATAAATGGTTTGTAATATTTTGTGGCAGGAAAAAGAAGATTTGAAGAGGATTTTATATTTTTTTCATTTTTCTGCCTAAAGTAAATGAGTATTCACACATACACGCAAAATTACGCATTGCAAGTTCTTATTATGTGTCTTATCTTTCACACCACTAAAATACATGGATTTTTAATTTTGGAACATGACTACAAATGTGACAGAAAGAAAATTACTTTTTAAATATAAAACCAGAGTTTCGTATTTTATGGAAGAAGGATATGAAGGTTAGAAACATGTTTTCAACTGTAAATCCATCTATTTCTTCAGGAAATTATTTGGACAAACTGAGAAGAGACCATTTGAAGAATCTATCAGTGAAGGAGGCATTATTTAAGCAGAAAGGGTGTTCTTCTACAAAGAACAAGCAATGTAATCACCTTTCTAATGAATGTAATAACTAAACATTAGAGTAGATTGCTGAGGAAGATCATGGCAACTCCACTGTTGTTTTTAAAGAAAGGAATATTAGAAAAATATCCATCAAGACTGGTTCAGCTAAGGCCTTGATGTGCAGGGTTGGATTGTTGATTTATGAGCATTTTTTTCTGGCTCAATTTCACCTCCTTTGGAAGAACAGTTAGCTTTTTTAAGAGATGGTTCTGAGAGAATGACAAACTTCCATGGTCACCAGTAAGTACTGACAATGACAGAAGCAAGTGAACGTTGTCAGACACCTAAAACAACCAATGAGACTAAAACTGGGGACTGTGGTTTGCAAACCCAACAGTGCTCTGTTGAATGGAAGATGGACATGGACTGACTGTGAGGCTGAAGAAAGACTGGCCTCAGAAGGGTTCTTTCTTGGAGAGGGACATTTTACAAGGGCCTACAGCTATAGGACAGGGAGCAATGGATTTAAGCTGAAAGGGGATAGGTTTTGATTAGATATTAGGAAGAAAGTCTGTACTGTGAGGGTGGTGAGACACTGGAACACGTTACCTAGAGCTGTGGATGCCCCATTCCTGGAAGTCTTTGAGACCAGGTTGAATGGGGCTCTGAACAACCTGATCTAATGGAAGGTGTGCCTGCCCATGGCAGGGGGCTTAGAATAAGATGACCTTTAAGGACCCTTCCAACCCAAACCATTCTATGATTCTTCCATAAATGTCTTCAAAGCCCTTATTTTGCTGCATGGTAGCAGGGAGAACAGGGAACAGAACTGCAGCTTTGCACAGGGTATGTGCCCACTGCCTTTCAGCTACTAGAGTGCTGCTGCTGCCTGAACTCTATGCATGTGCTCTGATCCAACTCCCCTCCACAACTCTCTTGAACCCTGTCCAGGACTTAGGCCTAACAGTTTCACACACCACCAGAGGACAAGAGCAATCATCCTGGTGGTCCCCAGAAGTGACTATCTCCCTCATCAACAGGGAGCAAGATGCAACAGAGTTGAGATTTTTCCTATCCTGGCTCTTCACCACAGACAGGAAAGGTGCGTCCCTTTCCTCACTGAAAACAATTCCAACAGTCTGTGACAGAGACGTGGGTGCAAGCTGTGAGTGGGTCTGCTCAAATTTTGTTTGGTTTCTTTGAATTTAGAGGAATAGCACTTTCAACTAGACTTTAATTTCAGCAAACCTGCTGACTGGGTTTAACAGGAGGAGGGCTTCCTTCTTCGAATAGCTGAGCAAAGATGGTGCTTAGGGAAAAGAGGGGACCACCAGACTGTCAATCTGGAGCTACTCATCACATGCATCTCTTCTGGCTTAGAGGTGCCTCATACTGCATCTATTAAAAAAGCTGACAATCCAGGAAAGACCATTCACAGCCTGTTTGAATGGGATGGAAAGTGTTCTCTACTCTTTTCGTATTTGTTATAGAAGAGACATTGGATTTCTAGTGGTTCAGAGCTGCAACCCTTTAATGAACCACTTAAGGTCCACGAGGATGAATGGTTTCCCTTTGGCCTAGCGAACCAACCTTTCCTGAAGGGTTGGGAGAGACAAGATAATTGGGAGACAAAATGAAGTAGTACTTTGTACCTAAATGCACTGTGTCCTGTGGAATATAGGGCACATTTGCAACATCTTTCCTGAAACTGAAGATGCAAATTTAGCACACTGGATTCACATTTTTGTTCTCTGCACAAACAAATGCGATACTACTGGAATTCTGATTAAGTCTAATGAGGGAAAGTGTAATGTATTCATTCCTTCCACTCTGGCTTCTTGAACAGATTAGCTGCAAAATTTGCCCTTCTTGATGCTCAAAAAACATAAACATAGTTAGAAGGAAATCATAATACTACTTGATGTAAACCCAGTGCTTAATTTTTTAATCTTTAAATAATAAATTTTAATGCATCAATTGCAAATTAGGAAGATGACATCTTTGCCTATTTATATCTGTGGTTAATAATCAGCAGATTAACACTGCTGCATACCAAGAGCAGGTTTATGCGTGGACAGCAGGAGGTGATAACATCCTATTCAACCAAGATGTCTTTGAGTCTACCACAGGATGATGTGACAGTCATAATTCCATTCTTAACGGAATTAGTAGACAGAAATCTTAGTTTAGACAAAATTTTGTACAGAAATGTAGTAAAAAATAAAGAAAAACAAGCATGGGGACATTTTAAGAGAATTTTTTAATTTGTAATTATTTTTGTGTGTATACCTAGTATGATTTTCAAAGTTTATGAATACATACCTTGCATACACTACATCTATACTTGCATAAACATTCAGATAGGTTAGAGATAGCCATTATCACTTGTTAGGATAACTTAATTAAACTTGCTTATTAAAACCCTTTAATTCGTTAGTGATAAAATCTTGATTAGTACATTTTCCTGCTAGGTGACCTTCTAATGTAATAGAAAACGAATTTTTAAATGGAGAAAAATGCCTGTGGCAGAGATTTTGTGCAAGTGAATAGAGTTTGTAATACACATAGGGATATAATTGAGCCTAATTAGTGAGGGTGCAAATGAATTTTTATTTCATACACCAGAAGTGTCATTGATGAACCATGGTTCAGAGTTTGATATGCATTCAGGCTGGCAGTATGGGACTGAAGTCTGTGGGAAAATCACAAGCTAATTCATTGATTGCCCCTTGGAAATTACTGCTGTTAATTGTTAGGTAATTAACATGGAGCTACAATTATACTGGCCTTAGGGGGTGATTAATGTTTCAACATGTCACATTAGCAGCGGCTGGATTTTAAAAGCTTTTCTTTTCACATGGTTTAGAGACAGATGGTATATTGTCTATGGAAAATTGTTTTCTTTTACTAAAGTTTATACCAGAACTAAGTGAATGTTCTTCTTGTGCTACAGCCTATTTTTATGTAGTTGAATTGTAAGCATGTTGGCCTGATGCACCTTAAGAAATAATGTGGCTTTTTTCTAAAAATTCCCCATTATACCAGCTATGAATGAATAAAATATCCATACTGGAATGAAATTATTTGTGTTTTTTATTATGTAGAAAATAAAAAATAGATAATGTAAGATTAGACCACTTCATGGCAGCTCTTATATTATTTAGCACTGATACAGGAAAAAGAATTGCACAATATGATACTTATTACAATCAACATAATTTAAGCAGAAACCAAATAAAACATGTTGAAGAAATGCATTTAGTAACAGTAATAAACAGTATATTAATGTCTCCACACTTCAATATTATGCTTTTCTCTGTGTTTAGATTTTTTTCTCTTCTTACGGTTCCAAGAGTCAGAATAAGACTGGCATGGACTTTTTTAAATCCTTACTGTGTTCTATATTTTAATATACAGAATTAACTCCTTAAAATTTTCCTTCAAAGACATTAATGTCTGTGTTAGTAGGATTGTTAATGTATCCTGGGATGGCTAAGAATATTTCTTTTTTTTTTTTTCTCACTCTGAATGCTGCTTTGCTAGCTAGACATTTTGCAAACTGATGAGTTATTGGTATTCACTGTGAAAATATTTTCTTGGTACTATTTCTAAAACATGGTCCAAAAGACAATGGTAGGTGAAAGGATCAGTTTCTATGACAGCATCTATCTTTCTCTTTTTCTTGTTTCATTTTTTGTCTTCTTGTGATGCTTCAAGTTGCAGACTGTCTTAGTACTCTCATACCATAGTCTTTGTTATGACTCCAGTCACTTGCATTTGTATTGATTGGTCCACTGCAACATATCACAGGAGTATTTATTTTCAGCCATGTCTGCTAATAACTTAATTTCTGTTAAAGCATCTAAATCTGGAGGATAGATTTCTACTTTAGAAATAGTCTTCTTAGAATAAAAACAACCCCACCCAAAAAAACCAAAACAAATGAACAAACAAACAAAAAAAACAAACTCCCAAGAAATGTAGCAGAAGAGACTTGCAAATTTTGTAAATATTCCTTCTGCCTTTGTGATTTTACTTTACTTTGTAATTAGTATTAATTAAAAATTAATATGTGCCTAGGTTTCACTTATACGATTTTTCTCATTTTCTTGGAGGACCCTTGGTGTTATCTAAACATGCAAAGTAGAAGTGACTGAACTGGAAGAGGTGGATTTTATGAAGAACTTAATGGAATGGAATGAATAAGAATAATTATACAGCAGGAGCTCACCAGCATTTGCTTAGTCATACAGGCCTTCACCTGAATGATCAGGAGCCAAAAAATCTTAGTACATGGGTAGGTTTAACTGGAGGTTCTGACCATTGCTTTAAAGATCAGTAGTAGTAAGCTGATACAATGCTTGGTCAGCAGAACCTTAAGCATATGGTTAGCTTTAAGCACATGAGTAGCTCTGTTGACACTAGAATTAAGTCTCTACTTACATGTTTTGTTAGATTAGGGTCATTGCCCTGGAAGGACTCGATAGGGGAAGAACACTCGAATTGGCGGCCTTACGAAATTACTCCTGGCCCCGTGTCTATGGAATAGTACATTCATCTGTCCAAAAACCTCAAATCAAAGTCTCTGTGCTCATGTATCCTAGGACAGATCCTAATGTAAACTAGGGCCATTTTTGACTTTCCTAGTATGTAAGAGATATGCAACTAATATTTATTCTTGCTTTAAGAACTGTCTGCATTGCCAGTCATTAATAAGGGTGAGCATCAGATTCTACATGATTATTTGATCGCTAGTAAAAGTTTGAGGCCATAGCATTCCTCAGAAGTATGTTATACATATTTATGTTAGCTCATTAGATTGTTGTCTTCTGAACTTCCATTTGATTTCTATTTACAGGGGAGGGGGAGTTTTTGCTAGTTTCTATATTTTATGAAAGCAGTGTCCGTACTAGTAGTCTATTTTAAATTTAGGCTTTTATGCTTGTTGGCTGTTACATAAGTGCTAAGACTGTGGTGAAAAAACAGAAGGAAACTGCATAGACTGATTTCTTTTCTTCCTTTTCTAAAGTATCTGTAACCATCCCATCAATAATACTTATTGGGAAATTATTTCAAGTCTCAGGATTTCCAGGTCTGACTCATATATTCTTAAGGCTCTCTAGCCCAGTATGCTTCAGAGGACACAGTAAAGAAGTCGTCTATCCCTTGCTGAGAAAAGATCTCCAAAACAGGCATTGGTAGTTCTGCCATGGTTAACAGAAGGAATTGCCTGAAAAGCTTGAATGTTGTATGGAAAGAATGTATTGTGGTTTAAGAATGGTATTCCCCAATTTAGTGTTTCCACTAAAACACTCCAAATCCTAAGCTGCTCTCTCACAACCTCTTCCACATGTAGGGGAACGGAAAGGGGAATTTGAGGTACAAAAGATAAAGATCACAGGTTGAGATAAGAATAATTTACTGGAAATAGCAGTGAGATAAGAAAATGAACAGTTACAGCAACAATACTAATAATAGAGTGTACAAGAAACAAACAATTTGCATGTCAGTGCTCATTTCTGACAATACCTGGATGTTCCCTCTGTCACCTGGTCTGGAAGGGATCCCTTCCACCCCTAGTCGTCCTAGCAATGATGTGAGGTGGTATAGAATAACCTCTGAGTCCTAGCCATGCCCCTCCTGGCTACTGCAAAAAATAACTCTGTCCTGTCCAGAACCAGGACAGGATGCTTGAGGAGAAAGCCACCAGGAGTATGGAAAACATCCAAGGAATGGGCTTATTTGAAGGTGAAATAGAGGAATTTCCTCTTTGTCAAAATTTAAAGCATTTTATATATTTTGCAGCAAGTTGCTTCCTACCCTGTGTTTTTTGTTCCAGCTGTTTTCTCATACTGAATTAGAAGACAGAATTGGAAGTGGATTTGTATGGGTAAAAAGTGCCATGAAGACCGTTGCACCTCTTGTTACATATGTGTGAATATGCTTCTGGCACAGGATATAATGTTCTAGATGAACGGACGTCCTGACAGGAGCCTTCTGCAAAATATCTGTCCCTTTGAGTGAAGTTTATGGATCCTTTTTGGCTCTTCTGCCATTGACTCTGCCAAGGTTCCATAGAAGGTTCCTTATGTGAACAGACCAACTTTCATTCATTCCCTTGCTGCTCCTCACCATATCACTCGGTGTGTTTGTTTTTCTACCATCTACAAGAGCATATTCACCTCTCTCCCAACAACAATGCAGGCAATTTGTAGATAATATGTATGCATTCATATTTCAAATATTAATAATGATTGGAAAATTACTCTGTCTAATAACATAAAAAAAAGAAAAAGAAAAAAGAAAAAAGTAACAAAACTTCCCTTTATACTTTTTCTCCAGATTTTATATTTATGTAGGAGACACCTGTCTTACAGAAAGCTATACCTGACAGATATGACTGGAAGGTACAGATCTCAACCAGAACACACATTCAAAGATGTATGTTTATTTAGAAGAAAAAAAAAAGTTCAGAAAATACAGAAAAAGTGTACATATGGAAAGTTAAAGACCTGAAAGCCGCTCTCTTTCTGAAATTTCACACCAATCAGCTGCTTAGTTTGTAGAGAAAATATTGGAATATATACTTATTTTAAGCCTATCTGAGAACACAGTCCACTGTTGGAGCCACTACCAAGAACCTCCATATCTGTATGTGCCCGTGCTTGTATGCATAAGAATCAAATTTCAATCCAATTACTTATGGGAGGAAAAATGAGAAGGATTACCAAACCAAAATAACCTTGAAAATGAAAGTACTGTCAAGGTTGGTCAATTTTTAGGAAAAGCAACTTTTAAAATCCTTTATTTGACCTCTTTGCATGTTTTCCCACCGATTTGTTTGCAGTCTTCTCTCCTAAATAAGTCTTTGCTTTTCTGAACAGCCATTCAGAAATTAAATACCCCATCTTGCTTTTACTTTTTAACTATTTCTTCTGATCCTTCACTTCATTTCCTGGGTGTGCAGTTGTCAATATACCTGTATTTCTTACTGTTGTGTTTTGTTGTCTATTCTGGAACCCTCCTTTTTGAAATAAATCCTCTGACCTTCTCTTTCTAATGTCTAATGACCACAACGGGCTCCTCACAGCTTTGCTCGCAATCTTATCTCTTCTGTCACTGTGTAAATCTGTTTCTGTCACAGATGGACTGACTTCAGTCCTGCTCTTTGAAAGCTTGCTCAAAGCTGGCTGGCTTTGCATCATCTTACGGAGTTCCAGTCTAAAATTGCTCACTTTCTGCATTCTCTTGTTTACAGTTCAAATGTCACAGTATCTTGGTCTTATGAGAAAGCAAAACAATTCGTCTCTCTGCTTTTGCAACTGTACCTATTTTGTACTAATTTATTTTTTGTTTAGTTTGGAGTTTTTTTGGTTTGTTTGTTTGGGTTTTTTTCCCATTTTGCTGATGATTGCTAATATTACTCCATGGAGGTGGCTATGTATATATCTTGATTAGGTTATTTTAAGGCTAAGAGATGAGCTGACATGTTGGTTCCTGGTTGAATCCAGAATCCAAAGAGGCTAATTTTCTAGGGGACTACTTCTGAACTATAGGTATTACATTAACTCTTGCCATGTATCTCTGCCTTCTGCATATTCATCTGTCCTCCCGCATGCCCCTTGTATTCTCTTAAATATTGTCATTATCTCTCTGAGTAACTTGAGTTTACTGTATGTAATTTAAGCGTTTAAAGCCATTTGTCCAGGTACATGGCCTCTAAAGAAATCTGTAGAGAGGCTGAGTGCTCCAGATCAGCTGGTCTTCAGCTCTCTGTCTCAGCAGAGTGTTTCTTCTTGTAACTCACACAATGACTGTTCCAGAAAAGTTCTGCTAGCCAAACTAGGCAAAACTCACTTAACTCTTTTCTGTGGCAAGTTTTACACCCAGCATGTGCATAATGACCTAGTTTAAAGTACTGGATACTCAACGTCTTTTTAGGGAGACACACAATTTTTGTATGTCTTTGCTAACATCTACTGCACAGTAAGAGCTCTTCATCAAGCTTTATGTGACAGGATTTGACTCTCTTTTCACGAGCAGTAAGCTTGTATATTCAAATTTGTTTGAGACCCAGGGTCCTCTCACTTTGTTCACTTTTCTGATATTCATTACTGCCAGTCGAACAGTGCCACTGAAAAACCTTGCCAGGCCCTCCTCATAATGGCAAACAATAGAAAAATCCCTGAATTATTTCCAGAAAGTCCTAGGACCTCATGATAGCAGAAGGGTGATGAAATAATGTCAAATTTCTATACAAGCTGAGACAAGATAACAATATATATATTGTATATGCAGTGCAGTAGAGTAGGAAAGTAATCTTTACTCTCTATATATATATTAATCTTCTACAGCCTTCAAAGATTTTAATTTCAGTCCTTCAAACAAATGGCATTAAGCCACACTTGATTTTTAAATGTACCTTTCTGCACTAAGTGTAACATCTGGCATTCCCAAAATCTTTTTCACAATTTCATGTACATTTTAAATGTTATTTTATAATCATTTTGTTTTTAAAAAGGATTTTAATATGGTCTAGTTCTAAAAAAAAATTAAGAATAAATCAAAATATGTAGTAGGGATTAATACAAATGTGTATTAGAAGAGCAAAGAAATCACTGAGACAAGACTAATCATCATTTAGATTATCAGTAGAAGATGATTAAAAAACAAAGGATTGTATGACAAGTTATGTTGATGCCATGTTTGTGTAGCCAAATGTTTCAGCTTTATAAATGAAAAAGCCTAAGCAGCTTACAGTGAGACAAAGTAATCATTCAAATTACAAACTTAAGAATTTCAAATTACATACTTCATCAAGTTGAGTCTATTGTAACTTAAAATACATAGGGAATGATTCACTCTAGTTGAAATACAGCATGTAATATTTCAGCCATTATGAAATTGCTATTTGGTTTTACAAAAGTGTTAATGCCATTAAACCATCTCTTTTTAGGCTGAATGCTCCAAACTCATACTGTTTATAATCCAACAACTAGGAAGAACATTTTCTTGTGTTAAAATGGAGATTTGTTTGGGGTATTTTTTTGGTTTATATAAAAGTAAACAGAGTTGATCTCTCTGGCTATGCACTCCTGCTCTAATAATTAGATATTTTTGATCAAGAGCAAAATCCTCCAAATACTTGGCAGAAAATAAAGTATTTGCTATTCTTATTGCTCTCATTGTCAGTGGGAGTTTTTCTACTGTAAAGACTGAATAGTAATTTTGGGCAGGCTATTTGCCTGACATTAGAACTTGTTTTTCTAGAATATTACTGCAAAAAATAGAGGGGTGTAGATTCCACCTTTGCCATAATTATCTCGTATAAGAACAGGGCTTGGGTTGATAATCACAATTCTTTTCCCATTCTTTCAGTTTGGGAATTTTCACTGAAGCTATTTCAGGTGAATGTAATAGTGGATTTATTCTTACTGAAGGGTTCCTTCAAATGTCTGGCTCATGTCTATCTTCTTCATCAATGGTATTGATGAGAGCATTAATTTGTCCTTAGTTTTAGTATATATTTCTGCTTCTGTCCCTCTGCAAATTTCTTTACTAATTGTGTTGCTTCTCACAGCCAAATATCATGTATTAAAATGTAATACATCTAAGTGTTTTGTTTTTTTCTAGAATGTTGGTAAAACCCAATCGCAGTATTTTAATAGAGCCTTTTCTCACTCCTCTGA
Organism: Myiozetetes cayanensis; assembly: GCF_022539395.1. Lineage (NCBI taxonomy): Eukaryota > Metazoa > Chordata > Aves > Passeriformes > Tyrannidae > Myiozetetes > Myiozetetes cayanensis. The sequence goes on along the minus strand of NW_026086604.1, from coordinate 29,713,926 downwards.
TTTAGTTTTTTAGAGAGGACACTGTGTGTGGTACATGGATATCTGAAATGCTTATATATACCTGTTTTTCTGCTTTGTCTAGCAGTAAATCACAGTATTGATGTTGGTGTGATACCCTGAATGCCTTAACAGTTTTGTTCTATCCTAGTTTAATTATAATAGCACAAACTTTGTTCATTTCAATATTAATTTAAATTAATTATATTGAATATTATATTCCTCATGTGGTCTGCTGTGAATGAATAAGGTTTGAGGAAAATTTAGGGGAGTTTTGTTTTGTTTCCTCTTTTTCATTTTTTTCTTTTTGTTTTGTTTTGTTTTGTTTTTCTTTCAAAAATTCTACTAAAATCAAATCCACATGTCATGTCCAATTAATTAAAGCACATAAAATAGAAAAGTATTAAAACCTGAAACAAATATATACCCTTGTAACTCCTTCTCTCCTCTAGGAGTAACCAAATTAAAAATACAATTCAAAGTCTGACTGACTGGGAAAATCTTAGTGTATGTTTCTATTCTGGGTGTCTCAGGTGATCAGTGGAGGCAAAATTTGTAAGTGTGAATATTCAGCTGAGAACTAATCTGGGGTAAAAATATTAGAACCACACTCTGGTGAAGGTGCAAATTTGAGCTGAAGTAAGAGAAAAAAAGTATGCTTCCCTATTTTAGAAGTAAAATTGTCATGAAACATGGGGTCTGCGCTACATCTTGTGCAGACTTCTGTTATATAATTTCTATCAGAGACAGGCTGGTGTGTTTCCTATCATCTGGAGTTCCTTTGCTCCTTGAGAACACCTTCAGCTAAATCTGTGCCACTTGGATAAAACAAGATTCCTCAGGAGCAACCTTTCCGCTTCCTTATACCTTGCATGCCCACTGGTATGCCAAGTCCTGTGGCAATGAGTGACTTAAAATCCAGTCGAAAGCAACTGTAAGCAATATTACCAGCCAGGCTCTAAGTCTTATCCTATCTTACAGGCAGATGTGTTAGACAACTATGATTTAGTTTTATGATAAAAATTTTCATTCTAGATGACCATACATGAACTAGATCTCAGAACTGCTTTGTGTTGCAATGGCTGAAATCAGATAACCAAACAGTATTATTATTATGTGACCTAGCTGCCTGAAAGAGCTGGAAGAACACAAGAGCTGATAGTCTCTTCCAGGGACACATTTGGTGTTACATATTTCAGCTAAGTGCAGTGTAACTTATCACTGTAGTGTTGCATACATTGTGGTACTCCTATTAAGTGACTTGTCAAGTGCACTGTATCGGTCAGCTCTCTTGGCTTCCCAGTAGATCAGCACCTTTTTCAGTTGTACTTCTCACCTCTTTCCTCTCTTATGTATATACAAGCAAAGCCCTGCATAAGTTACAAACATGGTTTTCTGTCAGAAGTTTTACGGTCCCCTCTTTTTTTTTCTGTCACTAAAGAGGGGACTGCCTCTAAATTTGAAAATACAGTGTAGTTAAAGATTAAAGTGTAGATAAAGATTAAAGAAAAAAACACTTGGTCTAATAGTGCCTTTATCATAATACTGAAGAAAAGCGATGTCACATTAACCATAGAGGACTCATTTGTTATTAAAGAATTATTTTTCTTTAATTAATTGGATTTAATTATCTTTAATTTAAGAAGCTGTAATTTTGTATGATGGAAATGTATGCAGTAACCTGATATATGATCATTAGTCTGATAAACAAAGACTGACTTCTGATTAACTCTTGGGGTTTTTTTCTATTTTAATTTTCTTTTTTTTTCCCCCCCTTTTTTTCCCCCAAATCCAAAACCAACAGCTAAAAGGTGACACTTTTTGCAAATATTTTATCATTAATTGATTATGTGTTTTAAAAATTTTAACAGGAATGCTTAGCCAGAAGGCTGATTTTAATTTATATATTTGTTACGTTATACATGAGTTTGTTTTTAGCATTATTTCTTTTATTTGGAATATCTTTGAAGCTGCAACAATTAAGGGGTTAAAAGTTTTAAAAAAGAGTTTTATGAAGTGCCTAAGACTTCCTCTGCTATTCAATCAATGGATTAATTATTAAACTGCTTGTATAAATGCATCAGATTTGCTGTTGACCCAATATTTCCTCTTCTTTTTCTAATGTTTACCCTACTGCTATACCTGTCACAATATTTTTGCTTGAATGAAAAAAGACGTGCTCTTTTAGTCTGATAATAATTCTAATTATTCTTCTCTGCTCCCATTTGTGTCTGGAAATTTCCTTTTTCTGAATATATCTGACTGAGGACTGACAGGATATTCATATTAGGACAGGAGAGTCTAAGGAGAATATTGTGCCAATGGTAGCAGGCCTTGTTGATTTAGAATAAATTAAGTTACTACCTAAAGCATTGCCTTGTGGAGTGTGTATATACATATCCATTCTGATCTGTCATTATCTAATGAAATTTACTGCTTCCGTTCACTTGTCTTCAGCAGATTTCTCTTTAAGAGTCAGTAAGCAGATCACCATGAGTTCTCTGGAACCTCTGAAATCCAGGTGGAGTCCTCCTGTCCATCCCATTCTTCCTCAGTGATCTCCTGTTTCCTTCAAATGAGGTCTTTCTTCCTTTTTCTGTCAGTATACCTCCAGTTTTGCCTAAAATTATTAGCAAAATATTACCAAAAGTCTTTCCCAACACAGAAAACTGGACAATCCCACATAACAATGTCTAAACTATCCCGTCAAATTGTTATACCTGGTTTGGAAAATGTCTTACTAACAGAAGAAGTCTTCTAAAGCCTATAGGTTAATTTGCAGTTGAACCATACAAACAGTTTTGCTGAAGTCTAGAAGGACATTGGCCTGCTGGAGCATGTCCAGAGACGGTCACAAAAATGATAAGGGGCTGAAGCCCCTCTCGTATGACAACAGGCTGAGATAGTTGGGATTGTTCAGCCTAGAGAAGAGAAGGTTTCAGGGTAACCCAGTTGCAGCCTTCCAGTACCTAATGGGGGCCTGAAGGAAAGCTGGGGCTGGGCTTTTGACAAGGGCATGTTGTGATAGAACAAGGGGCAAGATTTTTAAACTGAAAGGGGGTAGGTTTAGATGAGATATTAGCAAGAAATTCTGTACTGTGAGGGTGGTGAGGCGGTGGTACAGGTAGGCCAGAGAAGCTGTGGATGCTCCATCCCTGGAGGTGTTCAAGGCCAGGTTGGCTGGGGCTCTGAGCAACCTGGTCTGGTGGTAGGTGTCCCTGCCCATGGCAGGAGGCTTGGAACAAGATGATCTGTTAGGTCTCTTCCAACCCAAACCATTCTGTGATTATATGGCAGATTATATCAGCTGCATTTTCCAGAGTTAGTTTATTTAAAAAAAAAAAAAATCCAGTTAATGTGAAGTGATTTACCTTAATTGCACCATTGTTTCATTAAATCTCATTTACTTTACCTATATGATTCTAATTCTATTTTTCCACGTGTTCCCCTAGCTGTACATACAGTTTAAGTTCTATTCCAGGTTTTATAGCTCCAAGATGCCTTTGCTTTCTCCTCACACTAAACACCCCATTTCCTATTACTGGTCAAAGGTGCCGAATGCAATAGATTTATTAAACATTTTTGCTTCTTAAGTTGCAATTTCTTGTGCTAAGTCTTTCAGTATTCTTGGATGGGGATTATCCAGTCCCATAAATATGTGTAGGTCAAGATTTTCCTACTCAGATGGAAGGACATATTCATTTATCTGCATCTTTTCTTATTCCTTATGTTCACCTGTTCTACATTATCACCCAAATTGGAAACAGAGTTAGGTGTTCATTTAGTTGAGGACTCTACTGAGATTATCATTCATGTCTATTCTTTTCTCCTTGTAGAGCAATCCCATTTTTAATTCTCATTCTCTTTGTTATTAATATGACTGCAAAACTTTTTACTTTCTGTTTTAATTTCCTTTGGAATCTTTAATTCATTATTTGAAAATTCTTACTTTTCATCTATAATTTCTGACTTCTAAGAAATATTTGTTACTGCTGGCCAGTCACTTTTTCCTTTTCTCATAGCTTTTTAGTTTTACCCAAGAACAGAAGAAAAATGAAAGTTGTACGTCAAGGAATTTTTTTTCCCACAACTTTCCCAATAAATCTTATCCAAAATATTTGGGTGTTCTACATTATCTTTGCAATATGTGTAAACCTTCACATACACACAAATAAATATATTTGCTACCATTATTTTTAATAAATATTTCCATGAATGTGAATAAAATTATCTGTCATAATACATGAAATGCAGTGATCATATATACATATAACAAATATTATGATGTTAGAAATAATCATCTACTAGATGAAAAACCAGCAATATAAAGCAATTGAGAAAAAAGAAGTATGAAAAGAATACTGAACACAGAAAGTGAGGAACTACCTCACTGCTTAAAAAAGATTTCATGTCTTCTTGCAACATTAGATAAAGAAATCTGAGTGTGTCTTAGGTTGCAAAATGTCTTGCAATCATTATACAAACTCAAATAACACAGCTACAATAAGTACTTGCACTTTTTTATTATCCCATATGTACTGTTGCAGATCATCTTTAAACAAAGTTCTGTGAAGAAATCCTGCAAGAAATTCCCACTAGCCAAAAAATTAAAACAAGTATCTACTTTATCACGGACAACCTTTCCATCTATTAATAATGATAAAAGAATAATATAAGTTTGATTTTTGTAAGTATGGAATAACATGTCCTGGCAAAGAAAGAATGTTTTTGATTTCTAAGTCTGCTGAAAACTGCTCTCTAGACTCCAGCATACTGACCATTTTGATTTGTGGATTGATGGCAGGAATAGTGAGCATTATATTCTGCGAACAACTGAAAGAACTCCTCCTTTTAGGAAGCTTTCTCATGGATGAGATCAAGCATTCATGTCCCTTTCCAAATGACAAATCTAAGTGGACTGCAGCTGAGATTCCATCTGAGGAAAGCCTCCTCGTGCCAGGTGCCTCAACATACATTACAGTTGAGAAGGAGTCAGTGGACTCAGTATAACTGGTAAAGCCTGGAGTGGGAGTGCCCTGAATGGATGCACATACAATTGTTGGAGTGCCTTGTGCCACTGGACCTCTGCAGAGCAGGACGCATACACAGAGCTGACAGATATTTAGTTTCTTCTATGGAGGTTTGGGGTTTGGGGATTTGCTGCTAAAAGCTAGAAAGAATACTGTAGGTGCTAAAAAGCTTTATTAAGGTAAAATGAATTACATCACCAAAGTTAATGTGGCATTGAAGCCTACTTCATGTGAAGGGTAATCCTAACAAATAATATCTTAAAATGTTTAGATATGTTAATACTAGGCTATGCAGTTAATATATTTTTTAAACTAGTTCTGAATGCAGTATTGTTATTACTATTTTTTTTTTTCCTGAACAGGAAAAGATGTCTTCACATTAATGGAAGAAGTAGAATCAATAGAATGTGAAGAACCAAAAGTACTAGAGTCCCTAAGATGTAAAGTGCAGCTTACTGTTACTATGTGACCAAACTTTAGCAGGTGAAAGAATTGGGAAATTGAAGTGGGGCAAAGAAAAGAAAGAGTAGATGTTGATAGTTTTTCCCCTTTTTCATTCATCCAGCTGCCAACCTACATATACAACCCCACCACAACACTGAATATATATCACCTAAATATCTTTCTCTGTAGAGACTTTTCCTAATATATTCATTAGATATATAAATAGGTCAGCTGTATCAATACATTACAGACGTTCAGGCAGCTTGTTGCTTTCATGATATTTTATAATTCAGTATTTAAATTTAGTATTTAAGGGTGTTTGAAATTGGTAACACGACAATTTAAATTTTTTTCTGAAAAAGTCAAGTTATTTTTCCACAATGAACTATTCTTGGTTAGATCAGCTGGAAAAAAAATGCACAAGATTCAAACCACTCTGTTCTTAAGCACTGCTTCATTTCTTTTTAGTGAAATGCACTACCATTACAAATGCTAAGGACAAGCAAATAAGACCCATTGGTAAGGAGAGGTCAGAGTGGCCCTTAAGGTGTAAAGGATCAGTGGAGGGGAATAGAGAGTTGAAAGAGAAAGAATTACAAAAGTTCAAAACCACTGGTGTATAAAAGGCACAAGGATGTCATACTTTCTTGATATACATGGGTAAATCTGCTGGAGTCAGCTCACTGGAACAAAATTAAGATTGTTTAGTGTTTAAAAAAAAAATTCCAAGGCCTAGTCAATTCTATAAATTTATTTTTTCAGACTTTTTCATTCTATTTACTTTCTTGGTGGATATTTTCCTGGTGGTTCAGAGGAAGTGGAATTTAGGAACCTAGGAACAGTTAGGAAATGTGTACTCAGTAGGATTTGGAGTAATTTGAAATGATGAAGTGATTGATTGTAATTTTAAGAAATTGCATATTGCCTCTTCTGGTTTCAGATGAAGTTAGATATATAGAAGAAGAAAAAAGAATGCAACCCCTGCAATGATTTTGTGTCAGTTCATATTTTCAGGATGAATGTGTCAAAGCAGAAATGATGAAAATTTTTATGTAAGAGCTAGAATTCACATTTGTTTAAATCTTTATTGCTGGTCTTTAGGTATCAGAAAGAAAAAACAAATAATTTAATTTTAGGTGTTTTCCAATTTTATGGATGCTTTGAGGAAGAAAGGCAAATATGATATAAAATATTGGAAATATTCACAGGTTTATCTTGGTATTTGTGTTTTAGCATCCCGCCAATTACTTGTGACTACTTTCTGGTGTTAAATCCCTTCTGAAGGAAATCATTGTTTTGGCAAAGGTACCAAGACAAGATTATTGTTATTTCTTGTTCTCTGGTCATTTTTCCATGCTATTTCAGAAAACATATGGAAAAGTAAAGTTGAATTCCTCAGCTGGATGAAGCAGCTGTTTGGTGTTTACTCTTAATCAGTTGGTGAGTAGATTTCTTCTTTCACTGCCCTTGTCAATGTAAACTCCTGAAAGGCATTGGGTTCTTTTTTTTCTTTCAGCTACAAATTTCTAACATATTATAGAAATTCAAAACAAATAAAGATATTAATCGGATTTTTGTAAAGTCTTTAATATTACGGAAGTTAACAATAATAAAAGTATTTACAAATTGATTATTTATCTATGTTATAAAATATATTTTTGTCCTTGACCTTAATAGTGTTTTCTGCCATAAAGGAGTAATTAACAAGGGGTTACATATATATGTATATATATGTATATAATGTATATAATGGTATTTTTAATCTCATCCCTACAGATGCATAAGTGATTGCCTTAATTTCCAACATATACACCAAATGTTAGTTAAATTTACCAAGTTAGTTTATAATTATAATTATATGTGGATTATCTAAATTTTGGACTTATTTACCTCTTCCCATTTTCAGATGTTAAAACGTTACCTTCAAAAAGCTTTTTGTAATACTAACAAAATCTTTCCCCATCTACTTTGAGATTTCTCAGCATCTCATTTATTTTCAGAGTTTGATCAAACTTGATGACTTATTTATAGTAGACCGTTATTGTGCTTAGTGCTGTAAAAACCACGGACTCTATTCCAAAACCCCATACTTTAAATCAGATCCAGGCAGTCCAGTTGAACACACTGTACAATTGCTTCATCAGTTTCCATTGAATGATAAAATTTCTTTCATTATTTTCTCTTTATAACCCAAGAAATGCAAAATGTATGACTGTTTTCTAGTATTCATTCCATATTCTCCTTTCTGAAAATTGATATGAAGATTTGTTTAAACTGATAGCAGTAACTACCTCTTCTGTGAATAAATTACACTTCCCATTTCTGAGAGGTCCTACTCTTTTCCTCCTTGCTGACCTCTTCGTCTCCATGTACTTTAAAAAATTCTGATTTATCTCAAACCCTCATGCAATCTGCTTTTCATTTTCTACCCTTAATTTTCTTATCATTTTTTGCACTCTCTCTTAACTTCATTCTCTAATCTTCTCAGTACTGCTGTGTAGCTGATGTTTTATGCCTCAAATTTCCTTTTTCCTTACTTTTGATTACATTTTGGACTTTCCAGCTCATCCTCAATGACTTTTTACTCCTTGTATATGTATTGCAAGATTGCACATGCAACCTTTGGGTATGCATTCATTTACCTCTTCACATTTTTCTTTTTTTCTTTTTTTTCTTCAGCTCTCAATATTTTTCCTTTAATGTTTTCATCATGTTAATTTTTCATCTGACATGCTACATTTCTCTAAAATGACTAATGCTAAATGTTTTGAATTTCTTAACTAGTACCGGTTTGATTTGTCTTTCTAGTTTTGAAAGCAACTCTGGTATTTTTAATTCTTTCATGAATAGGTTTTTATGCCTCTAGTTAAATTATAACCTCAGAATTTCTTACAATTCCTGTTTTTAAAGTATGAATAAAAAAGATGGAAAACCTCTCTGAGAACAGAAACAGTCTTCATTTTGTATAACAACAATTGCATTGCTAAAGATAAACAAATTAATCCTTTCATACAATAAGGAAGTGCTTTTGCATTTTCTGTGCCAGTTGAGGATTCCACTAAGCCAGAGGAACCTTAGATATCACATTAAGGCAACTCTGCTGCCCATTCCTGTCTGCTGTATATTTTCTAAAGTTAGAGGATGGGTTTGTTCCCATTGAAGGGTCTACATCTGAACTGGTAATAAGATGGTAGTGGTGGCTGTGGCGATCAGTGGCCATGGATCTTATAAAGAAGTGTTTATGATGTATAGGAGTGACAGATACTTGAATCAAGCTCTATTATGAATAATCAAAAAGTAAAGATGTTAGAGAGCTAGGCAGAAATTCTTAAGTGCTATACACAGTTAATAGGTATCTTTGTTTCTATAAAATATTCATTTTCTGCATAGGGCTTTGATATACATATGTGTTTGTGTATGTGCACACGTACATGTATGTATATATATATAATTTATATACATATCATCTTGGCAAGTTGATGTTAATTTGGCAAGGCTGAACATAGCTGGGATTTTTTAGGTGATGTCTTCTCTCATAATGAAAAACCATTAGATTAACAGAAAGTAAAAGTTGCACACTGAATTCATGAATGATTCAAGCTAGTTAAAAAAAGTGGGGTAGCCAGGCCTTTGGTACCCCACTATTCCTTCTGAGGCCGAAGACTTAATTTTCTGCTATTTAAGGAAAAGTAGATGAGAGCAGTGAGTGTGTGGAATAATTGAAGCATCAGGCAATGCAAGGGTCACATTAAGGATTTCTTGTTTAGGCTTCAATCAAATGAAAGATGATCCAAAATCTCCCTCTTGTGTGAGATGCACACTCAGAATAGATTCTATCTCTAAGTATTAGATTTTCAGCAAACCGATTTGAGTTCTGAACTGTACAAAATAAATGAGGTTTAAGATTTCTGGATTAAATTTGTACTTATATTACAGCTGCAAATGGCTTCAGTATATAAAATAATTTTACAAGTGGTTAATCTGTAACATGTACCAAGATTTTATTGCACAAAAATTAAAAATGAGAGACAACAAATGCTGAAACAGATGTCATATCTGATTTGTAGCTAGCTTTAAAAAATAACATGTTGAGCAGATATATTTCTGATTTAACATTGTTTCAGACCTTCATTAACATCAAAAATTATGTAGCCTCAGTACGACTCTCAACATGAGAGAAATACTGAGGAATCAAGAGTTGAACAGTAACTTTACGTGAAAATATATACCTAAACTAAGGTGGCAGCGTGGAAGTTTTTTCTGATACACTGTGCTGGGTGGGGGAAGGGAGAACTGAAAATGAGGAAAGGAACAAACTGGACCCTTAGTGCCAAGCAGCACAAATTGGAGTTAAGATGAATAAGAAGAATCCAAGAGCTATTAATCGAAGCTCAGCACCTCCAGGGATAAATGATTCTTATGCCTGAAATAGATTTAACTCTCCCCAAACAGTAATCTCACTCCTGAACAGGAAATGAAAATAAAAGCGAGTTACCTACCAGGCAAGAGCAGTCTTTACCTTCTGAATATTGCAGTCACTCAAGAGCTGCTAAATGCCTCTCTCTCAGTCCCCTACTATAAAAATTTGTGAATGTGAATGCCTGTGTAATCTTTAATTATAGAGGGATTTTAAAAAGGGACCCTCATATCTGAACCCTCAGTTCTTCCTTGTATCTGTGCTCTGACATTAATATGTTATCTACATGTTGCATCATTTGCACTGTACTTTCATAAACTGTAGTACTTCCTCTGCCAACTCTGCCAACCTGAGAATCATTGCTTCAATTTTGAAATGGAGGGATTCTTAGAAGATATTATTCCAAAGTTCTGATGAATTATTTACTTTTTAAAAGAATGTTAGATATGCTGTTACTAACTTCAGGTTTAGCTTAGTACTATTAGTTTTCAGATACATTTAATTTAGTTCACATGGTTTCCTCCTATTTTCTGATTTAAGCAACACCAAACATATGTTTAAAAGATGCAATACTAAATTTGGATTTTTTTTTAAGACGCTTTTGGCTTAGAAAACAATGGATTGTTTCCAATAGGAGCAGGGTTAGATGAATGCTGTGGCATTCTGCAAGTCTGGCCCTGAAAGACTGTCTTTATTTAGCTGCTGAATAGGGCAGGGAGGAAGTAAGGATCTACTACTGCAATTTTGTTTGATTCCAGAGTTCTTTTCTGGAAAGGCTTCTTCAACCTTTCCTCAAAAGCCTGTAATTCATGTTCGGCTGTAATTCATATTATAGACATCTTTTCCTGATTTGTCTGTTTCCACTGGGATTTCATTGCTTTGGATAAATCTAGCTGCAGTGGAGTCAGTGGCAAATTTTTTTTACTTCATTGGCATGAGGATTTCATCTTCCAGTTCCTGTTCCCTAAGCCAGTTCAGGTGCAGCTACTTTAGTAAAGTTGCTGTAGTACACAGTAGCCTGATTCTTCATTTTTCCTTTTCACTGGATGTGAAAAACTATATTTTTATTCATTTGCTCTTTCATTCATGAGTCAGTATTATACAGAGAGACTCTGATTGACCCTGAGTTGGAATATCCAAGAGTCTCCAATTTTGTGGCTTAGAGTATGTCAGATATATGACAGGAAGGGAAATTTCTCTTATCTCTGTGGGATAGACAAGTTTCTAATGACCTTAGAAGCAGATCTTAATTATTAAATTTTCTAGTTGTGTAAGACTGAAAATCAAGGGCTTCCCAACTTTTAACACTTGCTTTCAATCACACATGTATCTCAATCTCGAGAAAAATTACTTCATATCATCCTCAGTTTTCTTTCTCTGAACTTGTTCTGTACTAGGAGAAAATTCTTGACTTTCTAGACAAAATCCTTAAGTTAGTGCACTCTAGAATATGTACATACAGGTTGTTCAGAATGCAGAAGCACTTCAGAAGTGATGCTTTTTGTTTTAATTCTCTTGCTTTCATAGCAGTTTCTAACATTGTTAGTGCTTTTATTTTTTTTAATACTCTGTCTGATACTTGAAATTATGTTTTGTAGAAATATCTGGTTAAAAGACTTGAGGTTTTGTTCTGCAGCAGTAATCAGATCAGATCTCCTCATTACATGGAAAGTTATGGGGTCTTTTCACATGCTTCACCCATTTAACTGCACTGAATTTCATCTCCTTTGATATTGGAAGGATTCTACATTCTGAAACTATTGCGTTTTTATTTCCTTAAATAGTATCTTAAGCAAATCTTCATCCCCCAGTCTATCCATCCCTATTTCCAGATAATTTCTGAATATATTGAGCTATCTACTCCTCTGCCAAGAAACCTATAGGAATTATTTGACCTTCATTTTCATTTACCATGAAAGTGAATTTTTTTTTTTTTAAAATTTTTTTTAATATTTATTCATGTGAGGACAGACTTTCTTATCCTGTGGCAAACGTGGCTAATTTCGACTTTTCATTGAGGGTCACAGTAAAATGGTTGTTGAATACGAAATGCTTTTTTAAAGTGGATATGCCCTTTCCACAGCCTGTTTACCCATCTCCAAAGGTTTATTTAAGTAATCTGAAATATTTCAGTAGGAATGTGAGTTTCTAATATGCAGTATTAGTGTAGAGGGCTTGTTCCTACAGATCTAGTCTATGGTCTCCACTATGTGAATGCTCCCTTTTTTTTCACTAGCAGATTTTTTTTTTTTTAAGATGTAATATAATAGCTATGCTATGTGCAGTAATCAGGACAGAAAAGTGAGTTGGAGTATATCAGTGTTTGAAGGACTGTGGCAGCAGGACATTACTCAGCACCTACAGGACCAGTCAAAACCAGCTTTCCCTGAGGGACCTGGGACAGTAGTTGAAGTGGTTGCTCCTGGGACAGTGCAGAGGAGAAGGCTTTGGGGAGACTGAACACTGAGCAGAGGGAATGTCAAAGGTTAAAACCTGGCTAGAGGTGTAATGAGAACTAGAAGTTTTGCATTATTAACTTCAGTAAACTCTTCTAGTGAACCCACAAGAAAAAGCCATGAAAATATCCCATAGCAACCAATATTCACTCCTGTCATACTCATTCACCACTTTTCGGTAAAACACCCTCTAAGACAGAGAATCACAGAATCATAGAATCATAGAATCAACTGTGTTGGAAAAGACCTCTGAGATCAACAAGTCTAACCCTTGATCCAACACCATTGGGTTACTAGACCGTGGCCCTCAGTGCCACATCCAGTCTCATCTTAAAAACCTCCAGGGACAGTGAATCCACCATCTCCCTGGGCAGCCCTTTCCAATGGCTGACTACTGTTCTGTAAAAAGTTTCCTCCTAATATCCAACTTAAACCTTCCCTGGCAGAGCTTAAGCCCGTGCCCTCTTGTCCTACTGCTGATTGCCTGGGAAAAGAGATCGACCCCCACTTGGCTACAACCTCCTTTCAGATAGTTGTAGAGAGTGATGAGGTCACCCCTGAGCCTCCTCTTCTCCAGGCTAAACAACCCCAGCTCCCTCAACCTCTCCTCACAGGACTCTGTGCTCGAGTCCCTTCACCAGCCTGGTTGCTCTTCTCTGGACCTGCTCCAGCACCTCAATATCCTTCCTGAACTGAGGGGCCCAGAACTGGACACAGTACTCAAGGTGTGCCTCACCAGCAAATAGATACCTTATTTCCTAAAGAGGGATCATGTTTCAAGGCAGTCTTACTTCTGATAGCAGCAGTCATGCTTTTTGTTAAGATATAATAGCAGAGCAACACATCTCTGATGCTGTGTGGAGATGAAGCTGAAAGTTGTGCTCAAGCATAGTTCAGAAGTGACATGTCCTTTCAGGCTAAGCTGAGCAGTTTTCTGTATCTTGTGAGATTTAAATGCACATGCATGTTTGTTTTTGTATATCACTTATTTTTATAATGAACATGAAATTTGTGCTGAATATCAAGAGATCCTCGTTCCTTTTAGGTCTACCCATTGACTATCTCCAACAATATACTTAGAAGAATTTAAATGTATGTTTAACTCATTCCTATGTAATGCTTTAAGAAGTGCTGGATTATTATTTTAGGTTAAGAAGTCCAGAAAAAAAGATTAAATCTGTGTAAAACACATTGCTTCTTAATCTCAATATGGTGTAAGGACTGCAAGCATCTACTTCTATTAATAAATTAATATCTTATTTTTTTCAACATTAAGTCAAAAGTAAACGTGAATTTTAATTTAAATGGAAGTGAAACCCTTTTGGAACCAGTAAAGAGAGAAAATTAAATGGCAAAGGCTCCTGGAGAGTGTGCAGCAAGCTCTTCAAGTGTGTATTAGGAGGCCAACATCTTCCCAGACTGTTTATGTTAGAAGGAGTAGCGTGCTTACTACAATTAGTATCCTGAACAACTCCAAGATGATCATAGACACAGCTGTTGTTGTTTAAGGTAGCAGACACATCAATGGCAAGACAGTAGGTATTGATTTGTTCAGTGACATCCTTCTAACTATGTCATCTGAGTGAAAGAAGCCCCCAGATTAACCAATAATAAAGTGTTAGAAGATGTAGTAGTTGCCTCTTGGGACTTGTTCTGGTTAAGGATAGATACCTCTCCTCTTCCCACAGCCATCAATCCTCTTTGAAGGATTGCACACAGGTCTTCACTGGTCAAAAACAAAATGTGAAGTCCAAAAGGACAAAGTAGGAAATTGGTAGATTTTATATATATTGAAAATTTCCTCATGCAATAATGAAACTCTATCTAACTCTTAACATGCAATTTTAAAAATGTTACAAACTGTGAATAAATTTTCCTCTTTAGTATTTGAATGCATATGATTGAAATGTATAGTCCCATTTCCATCAAAATCAGATGTCAAAAGTTGTTAGTTATATCAACTTGATTTTCTTACTGTTCTGATTGTACAGTCCATTTTTATCATGGGCCACTGGCTATATAGTACATCAGCTGACTGTATGTAATAAAGGGTAACAGGCCTGGACATTGTTGATGTTAGAGCAGTAAAAAGCAGTGACCATAAATACTTAATCAACAGGAACATCAATGAGAAAATCTGTATGTAAGTAATAATCATATGACATATAAAATGTTAATCAAAGAACTTGAGCTCTAATTTGGACTTCAGCTGTCCCATACTATAGCGAGATTTCTGTTTATTTAGAAATATAAAACCTGCTTGTAATCAAACTTTTTACAGTTCTTGAATTACCTTTTTATAAAGGTTATATATTAAACATTATATGACTGAATTCGTTCTCTTGCTGTTTTCAAGAAGATGGGCAAAAAATTCTGTTGATATATAAACTAAGCTTTAGTGAAGCAAGTGTTCAATTAAATTTGAAAAAGTGGATTTATATTACTGATTTTGAGATCCGGATTCAATTATAGACCAAGTTTCAATTTAAAAACTGAAAGTATCTTTTTATATATGAATTACATTACAACTCCATATGGATTCATATTTCCAAAAACTCATAACTGCAAGTATGGCTGAGGTAAAACAAATATTTGACAGTATATATTGTCTTAAAAACAATGAGATAGTTGTTTGCATTAGTTATTTTCTATAAGTATTCACTCCACAAAAGTTTACTTTTTCTCCTTCTTTTTTTTTCTTGGATCTAGAGAAAAAATTAGTATCTAAACCATAGCTCTCAACATCATGAACAAATAAGCCTGAACAGGAGAAAGAGTTAAAAAAAGTCTTCTACAATTATTAAAAAAAAAAATACAAAGCTCTTCCAACATGTAGAGAGGTATGTAATCTTATACTTGCCTCTAATTCTGCTGCAATCAAGGTATTCTCTGAGTAAAACCATGTTTTAAGTCTTAAGGATTTTAGAAAATGCAACTGGTCCCTATTAACACAATATAACAATTTTAAAGAATTGCAACTGCCAAACATGATCATTTTTTTGCTTGCACAGTACTCATTTCTAAACTATGGGAGAATGCCAAGGGAGACTTCCTTTACCTTTCATTTTCTGTACATTTTTTTTCTTAATAAATGTTTATACCAGCTCTTTAAAGGCTGCTGTTGTAAAACTGAGAGGAAGTCATAAAGAGGTTCGGAAATTTCAGATTTAAAATCTTATTGGTATCTTCATTGTGTTAAAAGACTTTGAATATGATGGTTAATTATATACATTTGATATTCCTCTTACAATTAAACATTGAAATTAGTTTCCCAGTTTTTTTCTTATACAGCAAGGATTTTATGCAGTTATATCAAAAGAGAAATTCCTTGGATGAGAATTGAAATACATGTTTATCCTACTAGGGTCTATTTTAGAAAAAGTAAATAGTATTTCACTATGCCTAAGGTAGTTTTGGTTTTGTGTTGCAGGGGGGGTGGTGGGTGACGGGTGAGGGTAAGGCTTTTGTTAGAGTTTTGTTCTTGTCTCATGTTCCATAGTATGAATCTTTGGTCAACTTTGTAATTATTAAAAATTTATATCTGTTATACAAACCCAGTGTTTGACTCAGTGTCTTGTAGCAGCATATACAGAAAATCAGAAATTTTTATCTCAAATCAAGTTCTCTAAGTTCTCAGAGCCTTGTTCATTTTTTATGAGGTCCTTCTAACCTCTGCAATGCTCATTAGGAGGTAACACAGCACATCAGCCATCTTACTGGTACAGTTTATAATGGCAGGAACCATACTCTATAGGAGTTACTATTGATGCTGAATAATCAGAAATGTTTAAATTCATTTGTGTGTATGGCATCACTTGGTCGTCTTTTAGGTGCAGTTGTGGTTTTGAAACCAGGACATGGAGTAGGCTAGGATTGGGCAACTGATGCTCACAGGTTAACTTAGAAGATAACTGAGCTCAGTGTAGCTTTGCAGCAGATTACTTGGGTTTCTGATAGCTGCAACACGATGATGAAAGTGCAAACATGGATGGTGCTGGTGCTGTTAACAGAAAGCCACTGCAATTGAGGGGAAAGAATAGCTACTTTAGTCTTGTCTATCTTGCATAAAAATACCCCAGAACATTTTTGGTAGAACGATAGTTGAGAAATTTGAGCTTTTAGCTTTCAAGTGTTGGGGTTTTGTTTTGTTTTTTCTGCAAATAAGATTTTTTTCAATTTCTTGTGATGTCCTACTTATTTTTGTGATTCAGGGCTGTAGTCTTTTTATGTAGGGTGTAAACATCAACACATAGTGCTAATATTAGGTAAAAGCATATAAAAAGCGCAGATATGACCACACTTGAGTCTTGTCTAATTTGTTAATCATAGTAGGATCTCTATCTTGAAAATTATTTTTTATAGTAAAGTAGATATTTGATTTTATGTGGAATAAAAATTAGCCTGTACTCCCTTTTTAAATTTGTTGCTGTTTTCACTCCATACCCTGTTGCATGCAGAAAGCAAAATCCACAGGCCTGTAGTGGGGGAAGCTAATATTGTCTGTGTCTTTCACTGCTGGCTGTTACAAAAATCAATACGAAAAACTTATGAGCATTCTCGGTACCCAATTCAATAGAAAATATGTCCCATTTCTGCAGCTTTTGCAGCATTGTTTGAGCTTCCAGGGCATGGAGGTCTGGACATACATTTTATTGAATCAGATCCTCAGTAATGTCTTCATATATATTTAAAGAAAACTCAGAAGCTACACAGTGAAATAAACAGTGAGAATCATACAAGTTGGTGGTTACACCAGAAAGCTTGAATCAGGATATGAAGACTGAAATCTCTTTGGCTAGCAGCAGTTTCTCCTACAAAAATATTTCATTTCTAACATAAGGTCTACTATATCTGGTTGTATCAACTTCAAAGAACACAAACATAGTGCCTTTGGCACTGCCTAATTTTAAAAATATATACCCACCATAAACCAGTAAGAGATACTTTAATAGAAGTCATCATGGTTAGAAGTTGTATCATGCCAAATTTACCAGAACATGTTCCTCCTTCCTTGTTTTCTTTCCCCCTTTCTGTTTGATGCATTCCTTAAATATTTAAAAATATATTTTAAAGTATTCTTATTTCTAAAAGTCTGATTTGTGTCAGTTCCATAAGTATATGGAAGTGCCTGGAAGATATATATGCAGTCTGAGAGAAAGTATTTGGCTCATGATAAACATAAGATGAAAGTGATGCTTCTAGGCAGAGATTCAAGGAAACTTCTGGAAGGCCATCCTCCCTGTCAGCCGAAGACATCAAAACATTCAGCTGGGAAGGAAGTTCTTATTTTTCATTGTCTTTATACACACTTAATGTATTCAGCAGCAGTATTTTGTGGAAAATTGTCTTCTGCATCCTTGTCTGCATGGACTGAGGCAAAAATTTGTAACACTTTTAATGTCTGAGTAGGAATAATGACTTCAAAGATGTCCTCATTGGCAAACATTGGGAAATTGATACCAAGTCCAGTCATAACCATAACTGATGTGAGAGATATACTGCTGTGATTTGTTGACATAAAGTCTGGTGACTAAATTAAAAAACCTGTAAATTTGTCTTGCCTTCACAGTAGCCACGTGCAGGTACTGAAGAAGCAGACACTGTAACTTCAGACAAACTGAGAATCCCAATTCTATCACCACTACGTCACGGATCTTCATTTTCTGGATGCTTCATTAGATCATATTGCTGATGTATAAAAAAGTACAGTTTAGCTTCAAGAACTAAAGTAATTTGTTGACACTTTCTAGATTTATTTCAGCAGTATTACCAATACTGTCAATAATTATGTGTATTTGAAGTGAACTTCCCAAGAGAGATCTATTTGACAGTATTAAAAAAAAAATCATAGAATGTAAATGTTTTAGAGCTAGTAAGGTCCCCTTTCTAAAGGCTAATAAAACATTCAGGCATGCAGTAGTGAAGTTAAAATTTGTTATTTTTTGTTATGTTGTTCAACATATTTAAGTAATTTGAAAAACATATACATTGTTTACAGGTGTGTTTTTGTGTGTGTGGATTATTTTTATTTCTTAGTGTGCTATTTTTGCTTTTGTCCTGTTGAAATACTTGATCACTAATGCAAAGGCAACATTCCACTGAGTCGTAGAATATGTTGAGTTGGAAGGGACCCAAAGGATCTTTGAGTCCAACTCTCAACCTTGCACAGGACCATCCCCAAGAGTCATACCATGTGCCCAAGAGTATCATCTAAATGCTTCTTGAACTTTATCAGGTTTGATGCTGTGGTAGAGCTCTTCCCTGGAGAGCCTCTTCCAGTGCCCAGCCACTCTCTGAGTGAAGAATCTCTTTCTTATATCCAACCTAAACCTCCCCTGACACAACTTCAGGCCATGCCCTTGGGTCCTGTCACTGATTACCACAGAGAAGACATCAGTGCCTGCCCCTCTTCTTCCCCCCATGAGGAAGTTGTAAACTACAATGAGGTCTGCCCTCAGCCTCCTCTTCTTCAGGCTGAACAGACCAAGTGATAGCTGCTCCTCATACAGCTTCCCCTCAAGGCCTTTCACCATCTTCATTGCCCTCCTTTGGACACTGTCTAACAGCTTAATATCTTTCTTATATTGCAGTGCCCAAAACTGCCACAATATTCAAGGTGAGGCCACACCAGTGCAGAGCAGAGCGGGACGATCCCCTCTCTTGACAGGCTGGCAATGCTGTGCCTGATGCCCCCTGGTCAGCAGCAGGGTGGTCAAACAGCCAAACAGGACTCTGCAGAGAAGTTGTTGAGTCTCCTCCTGACTGGAGAGAGTCCTGGACAATCTGCTATCACCGAGATTTTGTGAGTAGAGGGATTGGCACTAGGTAATCTCCAGAGAGCCCTTCCAACTTCCACCATTTTATCATTTTTCTACTCAGTAATTACAAAGGTCCAAACATAATTCATGCTAAAATTTATCAGATATTTAGTAATTGTGATTTAAGGAGAGTGCATGTCAAGATGTCATATCATCTGGTCTGTATGTTTTGGAAGTAAGCTAAATAGGAATTTTTTTGTGTTCTACATAAAATGACCTCTGATTACTTTGCCTGCAGCTAATGAAGAAAGACAGGTTGCCATTTCTTTAAACAATCTCAGTGTCCATCTGGAATTTCTGAAGAAGTATACAAATAGTTAACTTCATACACATGAAAAATTTTTCCGATGAAGTTTTCATCTGCAAAATTACATGACTTAACCCAGACAATTAGCAAAAGTATCATTTTATCAAAAGTATCAAAGTATTATACCTACTTATTCCAGTAGATATAATATAGTTGAGACATCTTTCTCTGGAGAACTCATTCATTCTTCCTGGATCTGGGTCCTTAGATGCACAAACTGTTTCTTTAGAAATAGTTGGAATCACACAAATAGAAATGATCTCTTTAAAAACCATTACTGTTTTTTTGCCTATTACCACTGCCGCCAATCATTCTCTATTATTCTTTCTCAGGGCTATCATTTCCAGAGCTTTTCTTGTCCCTGGCAATCCCTGTGTTTTATTTTCTCAGTTCAGCATAATGTCACAGAATTTCATGTTCTCTCTAGTCAGCCCCCAGAATATCTTTGCGAATGCTCTAAGACTGACATATGTCTGTCTTCTGGGTGGTGGTTGTTATTGTTGTGCCAGTTCTCAATAAA
The DNA here is from genome assembly GCF_022539395.1 of Myiozetetes cayanensis. Classification (NCBI taxonomy): domain Eukaryota; kingdom Metazoa; phylum Chordata; class Aves; order Passeriformes; family Tyrannidae; genus Myiozetetes; species Myiozetetes cayanensis. The sequence goes on along the minus strand of NW_026086604.1, from coordinate 29,693,937 downwards.
ATGGAAAGTAATTGTCTCATTGAAGTTGTTCATTTGTGTCCACTCTAAGAAACCTGTCGTGTCTAATGACATCACAAAAAATATGAATGTATATAATACAGGAATATTTCTTATTCATAGTATGTTTATAATGTAATATATTTCAAATGTACTAGGTGAAATAATCTGTAATAAATTTAGCCTTCTTTTGTTATGTGATGTTTGTTTTAGAGTTACTCAACCAAATTTTATGCGACTATATTGCTACCACAGGATTGTTTGTGATCTGATTGTGGGGATTATCATATCGTAAATATAGGAAACTTGAGCTATTTTGATTGGTTATGTATGCCATAGCTTTTGTTTCCATTAATAGACCACATAAACAACACTTGTAGAAACTTGAAATTATTTTGATTTCAAGCACTCTTTATAATAATTTTAAATACTATATTCAAAGACAAACATTATGAATATAGTTTTGAAAATATTAACTTTGAATTTTTACAGTAGACTTTTGAAAAAAATTTCAGTTTGGGCTTTAATAGAAATTGTTCAGTAAGTAAACTGTAACATTTTATGTAAACATATATATTTTGATTTTTCCATACAGACAAATTTTTTTTATTTGTATTCTATACAAGAACTTAAAAGAAGTAATTATTATTGGGTTTATTATTATTATTGTTCAGCCAGCAGTGTTTTCACAGCTGAAACGGTGCATCAATTTATACAGACATTAATTCTAAAAAGCAAATTTTAGTAGTCAAAAAGTCTTTTTTTTCTAAAACAAGCAATCTAATAAGGAAAAGAATAGCTGAAAATACTTATCTGTGTGAATTATGCTATTTATTCTTCATACAGACACGGTGTGAATTCATTGTTTCTCATAACTGTATGATGTGCATTATCTGCAATAGAAAATAGGTGAAAAAAACTAGCTAAACATTTATACATTTCAGAAGCTATCTAAATATGCTACACTTTGCATTTTACTTGTACATTATTTATACATTTATGAGAGTCTTGTTCATGTTGTAGTTGTGTTTTGGACAGATATTTCCCCCTTCTGGTAATAATATGATACCATTTCCAATAGTAAAAAATAGAAAAAAAAAATCCAGGCACATCTGAAGCTTGCCTGATAGATGTGTATGTCCTGTACCTGTGGGAGTGCAAACATTGGAGTAACACTTTATGAAACCACACTGCAGAGGGGAGCCTGAAAAATCAAATTTTGTGGTGTGCCGGAAGAGGAAAGTGTGAACAAACTGACTAATGTATCTCCTCTTTAGCAGTTTAGAAGTCTGCTCCTAAGAGACTTTTTTGTTTTGAACTATTTATTTGCACCTTCTATGGCAAACTATTGTTTTTGCTGTGATTGATGATTCTTTTGTTTTAGCACCCTTTTGGTTTTACACCTTATCACTTATTACTGTGTCTTTCCACTTGTAGTTAATGTAAAATTAAGATGGCTAAGGTGCCTCTAACATTGAAAATAATACTAAATACCAAAAGGTAGTAGCAACTTTCATATGATCTTCTGCATTAATCCCCAATTTTTGTCAAAGAAAAACAGCATGTTTTTTAAAGAATAATTTTCAAGAACAAACTATGCAGTCAAGTTACCTAATTGATTGGAGAATTTTTCATTTCAGTTATGCCCTTGAAGTCACTGATGCTTGGAATGCCCCTCAGACCATGTCATGGGTGCTCTAGTAAAGATCTATCGTTAGATCAATTACTAAAAGCAATGGAACATCTGATCCTACCCTTGAAATTAACCAGGAAAAGTAGGTCAGCACACCTTCAGCTGACACAATGAAGTATTATGCTCTCAATGACCCAGGAAGGAAAGCACTAATGATTGATGGGAAGAGATATTTAAATGAGAAAGTTGAAGCACACTAGAATTAAGCACGTCAGAATGATCAAGCAACTCTAGACAGCCAAGTGCCTTCAGATAACAGCAATTTTGGCCAAATCTTATGTGAGCTTATTCCCCTTAAAACAGCAGTCATATTTATAAAGAAATTAAAAAGGATTTAGGCTTCAAAGATCCAACAGTCTTTCCAGATGGTAGCCTTTTCTTTCCTTATTGTTCTATGTTTTCTAATAACACTATTTGCCTTTCATTAGTTATCATAATCTCCATATGTGATAGAAAGCCTGTTACCATCTCTTCTGAGCAGTTAAAACCACTAAAAAAAGGTGTCAAAAGAATTATGCAGGCTATGGCTGACATAAGATTTAAGAAAACCTTTATGAGTAGGCTTCAGAGGTATTCTTTGAGTAACAAAAAAAATTACAAAAATTAATGAAATAGTTGTGGTAATACAAGACTATCAGAATGATATGCAAATAACTTTAAATTATTCCATGGTCAAGAGCTCAGCACGTATTTATAAACCACTTAGAACAACTTATTTGGTTGTGTGTAGGCAGCAGTGCAACCTAACAGTACTCTTGAAAAGGCATCATAGATGAGCTATATAGTTTCTTTCTTTCATTTCCATTGTAAATTAAAATGGACCATACTCGCAAGAAATAGACTTTGGGGGAAGACACTACACATGTTCAAACGTGTGGTTCAAATGTGAGTTGAGGCCAGTCAGTCTCACCTCAATCCCTGGAAAGGCGATGGGGTGCCTCACTCTGCCCCATGGGAGGCCATCTCTGTCAATGTGGATGACAAGAAGGTGATGAGGAGTAGTCACCATGGATGCACTAAAGGTTGACCAAACTGATTTCCTTCTTTGATGAACCAACTACCTGAATAGATGAGGGGAGAGCAGTGGATATTGACTATTTCAACTGCAGCAAGACTTTCGACATGGTCTCTCACAACATCTTTATAGGCAAACTCAGCAAGTGTGGACTGGATGAGTGGACAGTGAGGTGGATTGAGAACTGAGTGAATGGTAGGTCCCAGAGGGTTCTAATCAGTGACACAAGGTCTAGCTGGAGTTCTGTCAGTAGTGGTGTCCTCCAAGGTTCAATATTGGGCCCATTATTGTTTAGCTTATTTATGAAGTTGGGAGGGAATGTTGATCTCCTGGAAGGCAGGAGGGCTCTTAAGGGGGACCTGGACAAGCTGGATAGATGATCTGATTCTAGTAGGATGAGGTGCAACAAGGCCAAGTCCTGGGTCCAGCACTTTGACCACAACAACTCCATGCAGCTCTACAGGCTGGGGACAGAATGGCTGGAGAGCAGCCAGGCATAAAGGGACCTGGGAGTTTGGGTTGACAAGAAGCTGAACATGAGCCAGCAGAGTGCCCAGGTGGGCCAAGAAGGCCAATGGCATCCTGGCCTGGATCAGGAACAGTGTGGCCCTCAGGAGCAGGGAAGTGATTCTTCCCCCTGTACTCATCATTGCTGAGGTCACACCTTGAGTATTGTGTTCAGTTCTGGGCCCCTCAGTTCAGAAAGGATATTGAGGCAAGAAGAGCAAAGAGGCTGGTGAAGGGACTCGAGCACAAGTGCTGTGAGATGAGGCTGAGGGAGTTGGGGTTGTTTAGTCTGGAGAAGAGGAGGCTCAGGGGAGACCTCATCACTACAACTACCTGAGAGGACGTCATAGCCACTTAGAGGTTGGTCTCTTCTCCCAGGCAATCAGCAGTAGGACAAGAGGGCACAGTCTTAAGCTTTGTCAGCGGTGGTTTAGGTTGGATATTAGGAAGAAGTTTTTTACAGAGAGTTATCAGCCATTGGAAAGGGCTGCCCAGGGAGATGGTGGATTCACTGCCCCTGGAGGTTTTTAAGATGAGACTGGATGTAGCACTTAGTGCCATGGTCTAGTAACCTGATGATGTTGGATCAAGGGTTATCCTGGGGCATATTGGGAAGATCATGGCCAGCAGGTCGAGGGAGGTGATCATGCCCCTCTGCTTAGCCCTGGTGAGGCCACATCTGGGCCTCACATAAGGTCCAACTGTTTCCTGTTTTGGCCTTCTCAGTAGAAGGGATACACAGGGCTCCTGGAGCAGCAGAGGGAAAAGAAGTTGATCATAGGACTCTTACAAGGAAAGGCTAGAGAGTTGAATCTTCTTGACCTTGAGAAGAGATTGACTGAGAGAGAACCTCATCAATGTCGATGAGTGTCTGAAGGGAGTGTGTCAAGAAGATGGATCCAGGCTCTTCTCAGTGGTACCAAGCAATAAGAGGCAATGGGACGAAGCTGAGGCACAGGATGTTTCACCCAATATAAGAAAGAACTTACTGTGAAAGTGGCTGTACAGTGGAACAGGTTGCCCAGAGAGGTTGTGGAGTCTCCCTTACTGGAGATATTCAAGCACAGCCTGGATGCAATCCTGTGCAATGTGCTCTAGGATGAACCTGGTTGAGCAGGGAGGTTGGACCAAATGACCCACTGTAGTTCCTTCCAACACGATCCGTTCTGTGATGCTGTGAAATTATTATTTAAAGCTGTGAGAAACCTTTATCTGTGAAGATAGAAGGATTTCACGATTGCTTTCTAGATCAGTAGTGAGATAAAAGATGTTACAGATTATGGAATGCCTTTCGTAAGGTTTCTGGGATAAACAGCTTAAAAAAAGGAAAGATGAAGGATCTTGTCAGTCTCTTAACAGACAGACAGATTTCTTTTTGCCGAATCTGAAAAGGAGACTATACTTGCACTTGCTTTTCTGTAATTCATTCAAAGACTCAGAAAACAGTACCTTGAGTAGCCAGGGATTTTAGGTAGTTAATGTTGAATTTGCAAATTTGGGGCTCAATTCTTTTCAGTTAAAGTGACCTAGTTTTTGTATTCAGCAATTAAAGGCACACCTGTCACAGGATATTTATAATTTAGAACTAGAAGTTTATTTACTGCATCAACTTTTTCTTGGACTACTAGAAAGAGAATTTACAATGTGCTGCTTTTCTAAATAATCTTCTATTGAGGGAAACATTGCTTCCTTCACTGAACATTTCAAATGGGTATATAAGAAATATGAAACACCTGTATAGAAGATTAAACTGAACGTCCTAGAGCTTGAATGACTCTTGGAGCTGAATGTACTTTTGTTTTTTTAATGAAAATGTGTAACTTTAATGCCAGTCATTACAAGAATCTGCTGTGAAATTGTTCAAGTTTATGGTGTTACATCAACTTGGGGGTTGAACAAGGAGTCCAGAGCACAAGCTGTGAGAGTGCTTCAGTGTACTTCAGTGTTCAGCGTAGATGAAAGTGGTTGGGAGCGTAACTCCCCCGTTCTTTAATGCATTTTTATCTATGCTTTAAGTATTATCTAAGGGCAAATCTTCAGTTTGGGAAATAGCTAGGGCAACTGATTTACTTTCTCTGTCAAGCCCTATTAACTGCAACCTGAAGAATAATTGTTTTCCTAGACTATGATTTGAGTTCTGCCAGGTATAACTGGAAAAATTTTGCATTAGGGTGTTTCCACCATTTTACTTCTCCTTAGGTCCTTGGCCCTTAATAAGAGAAATCATATGTTAGTGGACTTTCTGTTTCCAGAAAAGATGTCAAAACTTGGAAAATAATTCCAATTCATAATGGCAAGAATTCTGAAATCTCTTATAAAAATATTTTCTTTCATGTCTGATGTATTATGATTTAATTTCTCTTTTACTAGACTTCTATGCTCACATACTTTCCATTTCCTCACATACTGATGAAAACTATCAAAGCTTTCTGTACCTGGACTTAAATATGCAACAAAAAATCCCAGTGGTGCTGCTGCAAGTATGTGAACGTACTGTAGTGATAAGCTTGATCTCACTCAGTTATTTTACATAGGTCACATGGAACTCATTGTTCTATTTGAACAACACCCTGTGAAATTATCTTTACTTGGCATGCTTAAAATATTCAGTGTCAGACTATTAATTTATATCACTAAATAAAACACATTAGAGTGATCAAGGTAACAACTCTACCTGCTCATCACTGAGGTAAGCAGGAATATCCCTGTATTAAAACAGGTTTAAGCCTCTCATCTGAAAGGAAATTTGCCTATTTAAGGTGTGAAAAGCTCTTAGCTTTCACAGTTGGTATCTTCTTAAAAAGCACAAGAAACTGTTGTTTTAAGATAAGTATTTAGGCAACCTCAGTCTGTAATATAATTAATAAGGGGGAGAAATGGACTTCAAAAATAGCATGCAGAAAACGAGTCTTCCTGAAAGAAGGTATATTTTGGGATTAGAAAGGAGTGTTTCTGGATCATTTGGTTTTTTGTTTTGTTTGGGTTTTTTTTAAAGAAATTTCAAGCAAAACATATTCTTCTAGTGGAATTTTTATGTTCTGATTATTTACCTGAATGCTTTGTGGAACACTTTCATTATGTATCATATATGATACCACAAAATTGTCATCTGGAAATTATTATTTTGTTTGAGGTTTGTCAGGTCGTGTTTAAGAACATCAACAAAAGGTGTAAGAAGCACTACAAAGATAAGTTTGTAATTAGGAATGGTGTGCTTGGAGTGCTGATTAATTTCAGGCAATGATTTCTGAGTACATTGGATATAGCAGAGTTTTCTAGTATAATTAGATTTTGAATGCCAAGGCTGTGATCAATAAGAATTAAAAGATCATTTGCTAAAGCTATATTTATACAATTTATACAATCACTTTTTCTTTCCTTTAAATATCTAAAAGCCTAAGGCATAAAAAATTGTCAGGATTCTCTGCTAGTACCATGATATACTCTACTTTTCTGCTTGTTTTATATAACAGTTACTTAATCTTTCTAATTTTCCATGTAAAATAAAGTTTGTTGGTATTTAGTTCATTTGTATTTAGTTTAGCAGGTGTCAGTTTAATTAATAATCATCCAAATGACATTCTAGATTTGCTTTGGATAGCAGTTCAATGCATTCTATTGATTTTTGTATTATTGGACTCAATGTTGTCATCATTATTACTGTGTACCATGTTTCAGGCAGGATTTGAATTAACCAGCAGTATTTCAGGATAGGGAGTTTTTGTCTTTCAACATGGAAATTGTATTACTGTTCAGCAATAAACTATTTTCTATATCCTTTTGTGGGTATTTTGTAGTTTTTTAAAAAAATTATGTATTAAAAGTATTCAAAATAAAATGCTTCCAAATGTTTTGGCTTATTTAGGTACCAGGATGTGTTTGGTGTTTGTTTTTTTCTTTTTTTTTTTTTTTAAAGCTCCACTTCATTTTTTTCAGAATATAATACTTTAATATAATTTCCTAGTGTTTTTACATGAGGACTGAGGTTGGACAGTTGTTATGTGGGCTAAACTTTATTTTTTCTCTACAGTAAAAGCAGCACACTATTCACAGTTAGGTCAGTCAAAGGAAGATATGCTGCACCAGTGAGCCAAGGGAACTGCTCTGGAAGGAAACCAGTCTTGATATGGACACAGATGACAATGGAGGAATCTTCAAGTATGTTCAAAACTTCTATAATTCCAAGAAATTGGACATATTGTATGATATTTTACCTATGTGGGAGAGAGTCCTTTCTTGCAGGAGAGAGAGAATTTGAGAATAGTGTAGATTTCTCTCTCTGCTTTCTATCCTGAAGGATTCACTTCTGGTGAAACTAGAACCTCTTATGAATTTAGGAAATTTTGTAAGGACTGCTGCAGCCTTAAACCTGTATAACTACTAGTCAAAATGAAAGGCCACAGATACTCAGGTCTGAACAGTGGTCTGTTCCATATCCAGTCTGACTATTCTTATAACTAATGAAGTATTGGGAATATGGAAGGGACGTATCAGCTACATCTGTTTTTGCAATGGGGTTCAGATTGGAATCAGCTCTTTCAATTTTTTACAAAGGTCTTAGAAAACAGATGGGAACTCAAAGCTAATGCTAGAATTTTTCACAGAATTATGGAATTGTTGAGGTTGGAGGTGACCTCTGGCAGTCATCTTGTCTAATGCCCTGCTCAAAAAGGTCACTTACAGCACTATTCTAGAAGTGTTAGTCATTAGAAGATTTTTGAGACACCCGGGAAAAAAAAAGATTAAAAAACTACTGTGCGTATGCAACAAAAAAGATGAGAAATTGTGGAGAGAAAAGGACTTTCCTTTCCCATACTTTGGATAATATGTTTTGGATAATATGTTTACTTTGAGAGGATATTCTCTGGCCAGGTGTCCATGCAAATGTAAACTACAGTTCAAAAATTTGTGGCTAAATTAAGGGAAGACATTTCAAATGCAAGTCCAAAGAGGTACTAATATAGAAAGACCTGCTTTTCGAAATGGAGTAAAATATGTAATTAAAGTAATAACATGTAGTCCCTTTTGAGGACTTTTGCCAAACTTTGCTTAATTTGAATTTCACAAACTTGACATCTTGTTTTGACAATTCATCTGATTATATCAATATGTCACATTATGCAATAATAGTGAAACATGATGTATTTCAGCACAATGAGTCATCCTGATGGCATGTCAGATCCAACATATTCCAAATCAAAGTTCCTTATATCATGATGATTGAAATCTCTATCAAAAAGAGCTTTCCCTTCTCAGATTATTTGTGTTTTCTATTGCTTCTGTTAAGTTAAACTGGGTCTTTTACAGTCTGCCTTTCTTGACTCAGTTTTCTTTCACTTTAAGCCAAACTTAACACAAGAGAAAACAGAGATGTGCAAAATCTCAGAGGCAAAATGAATAACAAACCTTTTTTTACTTGTACCTTTGGCCATGTTTGAAAATACACATCCTGAGGCTTAAAGTACATTTCATTCCAACAGTAATCGCATTCCTACACCTCTCTTAATAATCAATATATCCTACTCTTAAAAGCAGGGGCCAGAAAAAGGAAGTTGGATACGTTTAATGAGTGAATATTCTAGTGCAAACTTTGGACAAAAATCTCATTAATGAATCATGTCAAGAATTCCTGGAATAAAGTCTCATTTTCTCTTTCTCCAAGAAGGCAGAGCTAAAGAGAAAACATATTTCTACTGCTGCATAGTATGAAAGAGCAATACATTTTTTTTTTTTAAGAAAGAAGTTGTATTCTCTTTCCAGTTTTGTTACCTGAAGAAAAATTCCTGAGCTTTTTGTGATTTTTTTCCATGCCAGAATATTTGGATATCAATTTAGTAAAAGAATTACTTGATATCATTTTCTGCTTGTTCATGTGAGGGTTCATATGAATTGTTTTATTCCTTCTTTACAAGCCACTATTGTTAAAAAATGCAGGAGACATGCTGTTTATGGGAGATGATAAATTTTCTCAGATACAAGAGTTCTGTTGAAGTCTGGATAGTTCATTCAGTTTGTTGATTAGTCTTTTTGCTGAAGTAGCTTAGGAGCGTCTCTGTTTGATGTCAGTGGCTTCCCTTGCTTCTTTGAGAAGGAAATTCTGACCTAGTTGTGGAAAAGTTTAGAAAAAAGGTGCTTGGAGGGTAACATACCTTATTAGCTGCTTTTCCACTGCTGAACATTACTACCCTTAATCCTAATAGAAGTTATATACACACCTTAGTAGACAAGTGGGTCACCCTGCTGAGTGGATTTCAGGCTCCTCAGAAAGCGATACAACAGCAGAACCATTGCATTAACCAAATATCTGCCAATGATCATAATAGCTCCTGGCACTGGGCGGAAAGGGCAGGAATCCTGGCAACATCTCTGTTTTCTCTGCTTCTTCAGCAGATAGTCTGTCTTTTTCCAAGACACTGCTTTACAGTGAGAGGAACCTCCTGTCCACAGCCAGACTTCAACTAAATATTAATTGGGAACTTAATGAAAAATACAACACTGAGTCTGTGAACCCTCTAATTTAAAATCCTACAGCATGTGTGCAGAAGGTGGAAGATAAAGGCAAGTATAAAGGAGGACAATGAATGTTGAATGTGAGATTATTTTTTCCAAAATAGGTTTCTGAGTGTGTATGGGAACCAGTTGAAATACAAGCTGACAAACACTGCTGAAATTCCTACTATGGGGTGTCATTTTTTGTATAGGTTATGAACGTAAATAAGGCAACACATACAGAAGCCTCACTTTCCCATATATAGGTGGATAAACCTGGTAGCTATTATCTTTATCGCCAATATTTTGTGCATAATCAGTTAAAATCCAAGCCCTTCCAGAATAGCAAACCATCTACAAAACTTCAATAGATAAAAATACTTCTATTTTTACTTTTTTTCAGTAAACAATTGTATTGTTGAGTAGAACTGCTGGCAGAAATAAATCATATTTTTCATTATCATCCATTGTATAAGTGACAATATTCCTGTCTGATTTTATTATATGAAAAAATAACCCAGAAAAAATCCAGAGAGCACAGATTGAAGTGAGACGTGTTTAAGTACCTTATACATTGACAAGATGATCAAATAGTATTCATTGGAGATATTCACAAAATATACCTGTAAAGGCTATTAGACATATGAATAATTATAACTCTCCTGGAAACAATGCAGGATTTGATTTATTGTATCTTCTGTATATTTCAATATGTTAGCTGTTTCTGTACATGTAGTTTGTGACTGAAATTTTCAGCAGGTCTTTTCTCCTTTGCTTGCAACTGATTTTTCAGGATATGTTTTCCTTTTCATTGTACTTCTTGAGTTTTGATTTTTGTGGGGGGCATAAGTATGTTCTCTGATTTATTTTTTAATATTATCTTATATTTTTACATGGCTATATTTGCTAGCCAACAGCTATATTTCAGTTTATCACCAGAATTCCTTGCAAATGGAAGCACTTTATAAAACAAGTGAAATCACAATACCCAATCATTCAGAAATATTGGGCTACTTCAAATTTTTATAAGCTCTTAAATTTTGAGGTGATCAGGGTTCTGAGCTTGCATTGCACAGAATAATTTAAAATTATTGGAGCACTTCACATATTTTTAAAACCACTTCAGCTAGGAAATGACGGGGTTCCAGAAATATGTGGCCTATAAGGGTGTAAAATTATCAGAGAGCTTAAGTGCTTCATTGTGAAAGTGATCAAGGTTCCTTGCTTGCACATCGCAAAGCAATTGAAAATTACTGGAGTGCTTCAAGTGGTTCATGTTTTTAGAAGAGTTTTAGTCTCTCCCGCTCAAATACTCTTTGCAATTGTGAATATCTACAACAATTTCAAATGCTGAGTATGCACCTGTTATCCTGATTTTCCTTATTTTGGGTTGTTGGGATTTTTTAGGTCCAAATATTTGCCTTTCAGAGGTCTCAGAGTTAACCAAGTCTTGAAATCCTTTAGTTTCAGATGCATAGGAGCGTTGAGGAACTTAATTGTACATCAGCTATTGCTTGTGAAGAAAACAATTTAAGGAATAATTGTAATAATATCGGTACTGACAGTTGACACCTGAAGTCATGCCTAATAGAATACTTTCCATAGGCAGCTTATTTAATTTAAAATTTTATATAAGGTATACACTTTTTGGTTTGGACTTTATTAATTTAAAATTATTTAATGTTGCTTCTAATACTATTGTGTCTTTAAAAATAACCTTTAAATACTGCGTTTTTTTCTTTGTTTGTCCTTCTTTCTCTTCCACTCCTTTCTGTCTTCCATTCACACACTGCACGAACCACTGGTATATCATAATTCATTCTCTCACAGCTCATTCTCAGCACTATGTTTTGGTAGAACCCACAGTGGGTAGAATTTTGAGCTGGATTTATCATCCACACAAGAGAATCATAATAGTTCTATATTTTAAAAAGGGAAGAAAAAAGCCCTATAAAGTGCATCATTCTGCAATGCATTGTTTCTGTACATTGAATTTATGACTGTAAGAAGGAAATCACTTGTGGTATACAGGTATTCTATTGTGTGCGTTTAAAAATTTAATTCAGTCCCTACTGTGCTATTCATTTTACTTAACTGTTTTCAGGAACTTTGCTTATTTCAGGTCTATATTTCCTTACCTTATCTGTATTATGAACTGTTCACTTCAACCATTTGCCTCTTTCAAAAGTGTAAAGGAAAAAAATCTATGCACTCTGTTGTGTTTTTTTTCCCTCCACTTTTTTTTCAGTCTAAGTATAGCTGGGTGGCAAATTATTTAAACTAAAAATTATGTGTTCATTTTTATCTTCACTCTGCACATATGAGCTATATTATTAATAACTACTGTTTTCTGAAAAATGAAATACTTTCTTTAGAGAGGATTTAAAAATGTTTGTGCAACAGGATGACATTTTCTTTAACCAGAATAGTACAGTCATAGCCTTAAGATGAAGCAACTAGAAAATACTTGAAATCAAGAGATCAGGTTTTTTGACAATCAAAATGGAAATACTACATTGTTTCACATAATACTGCATTCATTTTCATCTTACTCTTTTCACTTTTAAGATATCTAGATCAGCATAATACCTAGGAACTGATGTTGCATGCTTATTTGAATTGGCAGTTTTTAAACTTTATTTATAATGCTTTGTATCATTCCTTTGTGAGAATTTTAAATTCTGATCTTCCAAAAAGTGCTTACAATGTAAGAAAGATTTGGAATTAAAAAATCATCATCTTTTATATGTTATATGCTTTCTGTCACGAATAGTGCCCTTCCAACCTTTGTATGAGCTATGGAAAATTAAAATAAATTATCTTTTTCTTAAAAAATCACAGTAAGATTGGTTACAGATATATCCTTGTCAATAGCCACTATTAAAGCAACGTTTTTGCAATTTTTGAAAATGAAATTACTATTACAGTTACAATTGTTGGAATAAACAAGATAGATATCTATAGGGATTGAAAAGACTGAAGTCTGTAAACATTAATATAGAAATTGTTTTCAGTGTTAACATTTATCACAGACTGAATTTTCTGTGTGTTGCAATAAATCATGTCTTATTGGGCAAGTGCCTGGCCTCTATTTTTCAAGTTGGTATTTTCAAGTATTAAATGTGATCACAAGGAAAACGATGTTTTTACCTGTAGTTTATTTTAATCAAACTGATTTTAAAAAAACAATACGGGAAGCCTTAAGCAGGCAAAAAACCCTCTTCCCTGACATTCCTCTCACAGTTTTTGGTAAAAGTAGGGAAGAATTTCTACAAGTTTTGGGAGAGATTTTCAGGGAAAACACTGCCTAAAAATGGATACCAACATCCTACCTTTCTAGGTACTGTACTACTATTGTCTTTTCATAGCAGATATATATTGATACACGAAACTGCTGTTTGAAGGAAAAAAATGTTTGGGTTCATTTGGACTGTGTCCTGTGTAACTGCAGTGTTAATACTACCCCATGGGTGACAGAGCTCAAAGGAATGCAGTGGCTACCAAAGGGGTTCAAAATGGCTGCCCGAGTAATGCAGAAGAAATCCACCAGTACTGTTGAGTTCAGATTGGCTAAATTCTCATTGTAGAAGCTGGGAAATAGCTTTGTCTTGCTCCTCTTTTTTTTTTTTTTTTTTTTTTTTTTTTTTTTTTTTTTTTTTTTTTGTTTTTAAACTCCATGTAAGTATTTACTGCTATCTACCATCAAAGTAAGGATACTTCTCAAGGTAGGCTTTTGATCTTGGTGAGGATGACCACTTTCAGGCAGTACTAACCAGCAAAATGAATAGTGCATAACATAGACCTAAGGCTGTTCCTTAGAAATTACTAATAATTTTAGACATTTCATATATTTACCGTTAAAAACAATCTCCATTTCACACATGTAGGCATGTATTTATTTAATTTTCATATGCATGTCTAAGTGTTTAGATAGTGTGGCCTAATTATCTGTTGCACTTTTGCTGTCCTTCTCTTTCACTGATAATTTTAGAACTGCTTGCAGGGTCTGAAACAGTATTTCTAGGAAGAAAAAAGGAATTATTTATTAAACACAGACCACATTACCTATTTTTTGGAAAGGGGGATAAATACCTTTTCACCCAACTGGTACATATGCTTACCATAGCTCATTTGTACATTGGTTCCTGAGAATTTTGTGTACAAATCCTCATAAATTCTTCTGGTAGGGGTACCATATGTATGTTGAGGTTTTCCATTTGTGTAGTTTAGATTTTGGGTTATTTCTTTCTTATTTTTAATTTAGAAAATGGTGATGGGTCTGATTTTTTTTTCCCTGAGGTACTTTTATTATGGTCATTCCTCCATATTGTAACTGAGGAGCTTTGAACAAGGGGATCAAACTATTTTAGCATTTCACCTTGAGGATGATGAACAGCTATGTATAGAGACAGCCTCCTAGAGAAGAGGAATAAAAAGACGTCATCTTGCCACAATGAAAATATTGTTTCCCTTACCTTCTGTTGCAAATTCAATTATTTGCCAACTAGACACTATAACGAAAAACCAAGGAGTGAGAAATAGATGTGTCTGTTAGAAGGAGAGCTTATGACAAAATTAGAGGGTTCAGAAATGTTGATAGCTTTCCCAAAGTTTACTGAAATCCTAAAGCATTTAATTTATGCTTAATCACAGATGTCTTCTGCAGCCCTCCCTAGAATGCTAGGCAGTGTTATATTGACATTATACCTGTGAAATAGTAAAAAAAAGAAAAACCTAACAAAACACAGTGGGTTGGGAATATATTTCCTATTGTGTTTGATTTTGGATACTGAAGTTAGAGGCTCTTTTTCCACAAATTATTGGGTTTGTTTACTTTAACATAATATATGAGGGAGCAGATGCATTTCCAAAAATATGTTACTATACACAGCTTCCCAAAGGCTGAATACTGGCTAGTTGTGGTTGTTCAAAAGCAGCCATTCCGACTCCCTGATTAGACAGAAAAATTCACAAAAATTCTCAAAATCTTAATTTTCTCTGAGAAATAAATAGCTACAATATGTTAACATTGTCAATCTGAGAGAGAACATGTATTCAAGTGGGCTAAACTAGTAACTTACAAAATTCCCAAAGGATGGGGAAGCAAATATATAGGCAAAGTTAGAGTCTGTAGGCTGAGTAATAATAAACTTGGTAAAAACTGGATCTGTAGCTTCTGAAAATTATGTTGTCTGGTAAGTATGATTGGCTGTTGGGTGCTCTTTCTGACTGGTAGATAAAATGTTGTAGAGATGGAATTTTTTAATAAAAATTTTCCTTAGAAATACTGAAAGCTGTAGTAACACAGGTCCAATATTCAAAATTCTCTATAAATTTTAGTGTTATTTACTTAATTGTGATTTTTTCATTCTTTTATATTTTCCAACACATAGTTATTATTATAGCATATTCAAGGCAGTGTTGTATGAAACAAACAAACCAGGAATTGGTCAAGCAATACATATACAATTTTTTCAAATGCCACAACACAGCTGTACCATGATAAGTTTCTATGGACATTGTGAGGATGCCCACCAAAGTGGTGGGGCCATGCTCCATGTTAGTCCTGTTGTGTTTTTTTTTTTTGCTTTTTTCCTGTAATCAATTAATTAATTAAGAAAAGTTATACTTAATATCCATGTGGCTTTTAATGGTTTCCTAGTCCATATGAATGGACAGCAGGGGTTTGCGGCTCTGCTGTGGGAGAGACATTAGTCACCTCATAAATTGGCTGGCTGGGAGGAAACCCATTGTTGTTCATATTGAAGTAAACAGGGAGAAGGATGTTTTCCTGGTGTCAAACTCAGGTGAGGTTAATGGCTACTGGAAAGGTCCGAAGCAACTCGGCCAAATACCTTCCTGTAAGCCCATGTTTTAAAGGACTTTGCTTTAGAGAAAGGAATTTTGACTCTCTTATTTCCAGACTGGTTCTGAGGTCTGCTTTCAGTTTTTCAGTCAGCTCAGAGGAAATTTGAACAGCCTGGGTCTGGAGGTGCCAGATCCTGCCTGCTGCCATGTGGGAGGAAGGACAGATGACATGTCAGTTCCCCAATTGCTTGGGCCCCTGTCCTGAGAAACAGCAGGGTCAGTGGTCAGGCTCGCAACTGTCTGTTTCAAAAGGGCAGCTTTCAAGCTTAACCTTGAAAAGGAGTCTTCTGGGATTTGCATTTGCTCTTTAAAGCCTATGGAATCCCAATTCCACCTTCCAAAAGATGATCCCTCCTGGCTCAGGAGCCAGTACCTCCAATATGAAGTATCGCAGGGCCCTACTAATCAGAAACTTCAGTTATTTATTTGTAACTTTTCTATTTACTGCTGAGTGGCTTCTTAGTTTTATTTGAAAAGGAAATTGACTTCTCTCTCTCTTTGTCATTGCCTTGTTAACAAGGAGGAGGAAAAGCTGCCTAATCTCGACATTATGAGAGTTGTTAGAATTGATCCCAAGTGAACTCTGGAGAGCAGAAAGTCAGATCACCTCTTTGTTTTGTTCCAGGGGGTTACCAAAAGGGAATGACAGCCTTCAAGGGACCTATTTTCCACTAGCTGAAAGACTGCATTAAGCAAGCATGTTTAGTGAAGGGTAAAGAGAGTACCAGTGGGAACGAATGCATGCACCACCATAGCAGGCACGGGGCTCAGAGCAGAGGAGGCAGATGTCTGCTGTGCAGAGCTCTCTAAAGAGGCCACGTGGGCCTTTCTGCGTAATTCAGTAATTCAGCATTGCAGACTGAATCCTCTGTGGTATCCTCTGGAGTTCTTGGTAGAGAACAGCTACAGGCAGCCTCTTCTAGCCTCTCCTTGAGGCAGAAGAAGTGCTACTTGATAATCCTGCTTGCTCAACACAGGAGGTCTTGGGGAAGGGAGATTTCTGTTGTGGTGATTAGGTTTCTCCATCCAAGCTTGTGTGGAAAATGGAATCTGAAAAATTTTGGCATACTGTTTTTTTGAGTGAGTTTTTAACATTTCATTGCCGTTCGTTTAAGTATGGCTAATAAAAATATTCCTTCCAGTATCGGTATATTTGTCAGTACCACAGGAAAACATTTATTGATCTTTAAGCTATCTTTTTCCTTTCTGAGATTTGTCCCATGTATATAAGCAAAGAATCTTGTGAGAGGATGCCACATTTCTATGCCAATGAGAATTTAGCATGCAGGGCTAGAGGAGCAGATGCTCCTCTGTAAGATGCAAAACAGTAATATCAGACTTTCACAGACAGAAAAAGAACTGCAATAAGGCTAATTTGGGTCAGTGCTATAGACTAAAAAATAATTGAAGCTCCTATATTTGTTCCAGAGCAATATGTAATATATTTGTTTCAATAGAGTAGTTACAGAGTGTACTCTCACTAGGCAGAGAAATTTCTTTCAAGACTGTGAAAGCTGATCTCATACATTTGGGCTCACAGAAAATTAAAAAAAAAGGCAAGTGTTTCCTATGAGATTTAGTATCCTGATGACATGTGCCACCAGTGAACCTTGTGCCCTACCTTATTTACCTGCACCCTTGCCAGGTGGACCTGGAGGGGAGGACCCTGCCTGCAACGAGACATCTACGACTCCCAGGAGCCACTGTAGCCTGGATGAACTTTACTTCTTAAGCCAGACAAGGAAAAACTACTTTTTTTTTTTTTAAACTCAGTGCCTGAAATTCTAAGGGCAATCAGAAACAAGTGCTATTGGTATTTTGCCTTTACCAGACAATATGCCAGTCATGCTTACAAATGTAGAGCATGTGCTTGGCTCTTCAGCCCTACTACCAGCCACGTAGGGAGAGCTTTTCTAGGAGAGGATTGTAAGACATACAGTCTTTCCCCCTTGTTCTTAGAAATATATTGAGCAGGCCTTTGGCATAGTGTTCTCTGACATCTAGAGGAACAGGTGATGTGGAAATACAAAGAGAAAGGTGAAGGAAGTGAAGGCAGTTATTTCTTCAGTGCAATATTTTGGGACTGCTCCAAAACTTGTTGGTCAATCTGATTTCTGGTTTATTCCGTTTGTTGCATCTTCAAATGGAAACAAAGAGTACTGAGGTTTTTATTCCAAAAGTTTTTCATATGACTGCTGAGAGATTGAAGTCTGACCCATCTTTCACTGATTTAGCTCCTTTTTGGTCTCTCCTTACTTATCAGAGAAATAGTTAAGGGGATGATGCATGAAGCAGGTTTCTGTCTGGTAGAACAAGAGTGTCTGATGTTGAGAAAAAAAAATTTTTATATAAGGTTATTTTCAACCATCTCCAATTTTAGTCCTCACTTTTTTCCTATTTTCTTTTTTGTTTGTTTATTTGTTTTGTTTTGTTTTCTTCCATTTCTCTTTCTTTTTTTTTTTTTTTTTTTTTCCTATTTCAGGTATGATCCAAAATACTTCAGACAGGGTAATAGTATGCACTTGGGTTTAATGGCTTTCAGAACTTGTAACAAGAAAGGCAGGTAGTTTACCCTATTCAAGGAAATGTCATGGGAAAGCTACAGAAAGCAGCAGGAAAGAGTTGATAAGATGGTGATTATTAAAAAAAAAAAAAAGTATAAAGTTTTTTAAATTCTAATAATTTGTTACTATTATGATTGTTTATAACTGTTGTTCTTAAGCATCAGCAACTGCTTAACCCTTAAGCTGTAGCCAAATTTTCTGCCAAACGGTTTAGAATAATTATGTAGCTGCCTAAATAGTTAAAAACTTTTTTTAAAGCAACTAGTAGTGCCTTTTCCAGGTACAGCTTGTATCTACAACAAAGAGAATACCATGAAGGGGAACTTATTCTAAGACAGGATTTTTATCATGTTGGGACATTTCTTACCAGCATTATTTAAAAGCTTTTTAAAAAACTGCTCTCTCACAGCTTTGTTCTTTCTGTGCCAGGAAATGTTGCTACATATTTAATACCATATTTTAAATGTTTCATATGTTTATGACATGAAATACATGTACAATATAATCAAGGCTTTTCAAATTCTGCTATACTTATATCACTCCACACAGCAGCCTAAGAGTTTCTGTGAGGAAATGGTTCTGACCACAAATGCTGTAAATTGAGAAATACATTTTATAACTATTTTTTTATTAGTTTTCATTTCATTCCATTACAAGACAGAGTCACAATGTGGGTCTGCTGGGAAGAACGTTGCTTCTTTTATTCTCTCTCCTAAATTTATTCTGTTTATTCTGAGGGTTTTGGACCTAACTCTTAGTAAATTTGCTTGAATTTGAGGAAACTATTAAAATGGGATATAGTGAGGTTCATTCATCATGATAAACTGGATCAATACCATCGCCTATTTCTCAAAGAAGCCACCAAATAACACCAATGGTGATAACTTCACGCCACTGAGACAAGACATGGACAAGAACTCATGACTGAAAGGCTCCTCATTTCTCAAACAGGATTAAGTTTTTAATTTTACTTTCAGGGATCTGGCATGTACGTCTAGATACAGAATTTTTAGTAATCTAGTTCCTGCAGATGATATAGATTAGAATTTTCTTTTCTCTCAAGATATTTGGGCATGGGTATTAGCAAAACAATGATTTATATTTTTTGTTGCACTGTTTATTTGATAATGAGGATAAAAAGAAAATTACCTTATGGAACACTTGATCTGCTTTATGACTTCTAAATTAAAACATTGCAGGTAGTCTTCCCTCATAAAGAGTGATCTGTCCAAAAGCATTTTTTGTTGTTTATTTTTTGTTTATTTATTTGGGTTTGGCTTGTTTTGTTTTGTTTTGTTTTGTTTTTCCATTAAGAAAAAAACTTGGTTTTAATTTGTTCTGACATTTCTCTAGATCATTCATGGGATAATCTAGAGTGTCAATTATTGATCACCGGCTTTACACAGATCTCCTGACCTCTGCTGGTAATGGGTCAACTATTCTGCACTCTAAATAAGTGAATCATAGAACTTAAAACACTCAGGCCTGATGTGAGACAAAGTGACTTTGAACAAAACCTAAAACTTTTACTGCGATCTGTAGAGTAGAATGAGGAAAGAATTAAGTTTTTAACAGGGTTTTTGAGTCTGGTTTGTTTTTCATTAGATGATGCTGTAATTACTAATACTTCAGCTTGTGGTTTTCACCATAGTAGCAGGAACAGATTCTTTTAAATCTTCATAAAATAATGTAGCATACTTTACAACACTGAACACTAACTAACTCTTCTTATAAGTGTCAGTGTACTGTGTGGTATAATATAAAGGCTGACTAATGTTTCAATTTCCATCCTGTTCTCTTTCCATTGTTGCTTGTTTACTTGGGTTTCATCATATAAATATTTGTGTGCATACTGGTTTATCGTGTTGCTCCAAACACATGTGAATCCAATTACCAATGTGTTTAATTTGAATGTAGTGTTACATGGTTTTTAATCATGTTCCAAGTCACTTTTAATGGTTACAAGAAAAGTATTTCTGGAACACATACTTCCCAGACTATAAGGATGTACTGTTCCCAGAAATAGTTGAGATTATTTAATTTATTAGCAAATGAATGTTGTGCAAATACTTTTGGATTGGATCCCAATGTTAATTAACAGAAAGAAAAGTCAAGAGGTTAAAAATTAAACTTGAATTTTATTAGGTTTTGTGGATTTTTTTAATATGTCTTAGCAAGTCATACATCTTCCCCTCTTCAAAAGCACACCCTTAGTATGTATATTGTAAACTTTATTTTGAGATGCATGGAAATTATATTTTGTGCATATTGATTTCTTAGAACCAGTCTGTCAGTAATAGTGTTTTGGTTTAGTTTTTCAAAAACTTATAAAGATTGGAAAAGTGCCAGTGATGGAGTTACAGAAATGCAATGACTTCTAGCCTTTGTTGCATCAGAGATAACGACAGTAAAATTTTCCCATACTACTTTTTCAGTCTCTTTTGTATTTGCTGTTGAAGGACTGAAAAATGGTCATCTAATTTATACATTTTTTGATATCTTTACTGTATTTCAGTTAAGATGTAGAATATTTTGGTGCTTCCAGTAGTGAGAATTCTTGAACTGATAATTTTATCCAGGGCATTCTTGTGGGTCCCTTCCAACTCAGAATATTCTGTGAAATCTCTGTGAAACCACCATTGATTTATGTGATACTGAAAGAAGGTAGCATCTGTGAAAAAAATAAGACCCTTAGATGCACAAATAGAGATTTATGTGTGAAATATATTCTGATTAGTGTTTTGTGGGTTTTGTAGTTTGTACTGAAACAGATGTTGAACAACCAGTTATGTATTTATAATTGCTAATTATTTTGCTTCCACCTGAAAGCCAGGAAGAGACATAAGAAGCTACTTCTTTCCTCTAAAATATTTTTAAATTTATTAAAACATTCTAATATTGTCATCAATTGAAGGAATTTTACTAGAACAATGAGAAAGTGTGAGTCAGTGAATCAAAGAAGAAAAGATTAATATCCAGAATAATTGCAGCTAGTAGCAAATGTAAAACTAATTTTGGTTTGTGATATTACTAGTTTCTTACATGTGATTCCATTGTATGTCACTTCCATCACAGTGCTCTTATAGTGTGATTCAACATTGTTATCATTCAGTGTCTCATTGTTTGTTGTGTGGAATTTATTTAGCTGTTCATGCTGCTGTCTGATTTTCTATGTTTCCTTTCAAGTCATTGCTTCCCTTTTCTTACATGAGGTGGATTTGCAAGTCATTCTTTACCTGTGTAGGCTACAACTCGGCTGAAATGCTTGATGTTGACATCTTCTTTTTTTCTCTGTCAGCTTCCTCTTGTTTCTGCTGGAGCGATATCCAGGAGCTGAAGTTAAATTTGAACGTGTAAGTAGGTAAATATGTATTCCACAAATTCACTGTGGAAGACAAGCACGTTCTTCTAAGATATTCATCCCATACATTATTTTCATGCTAATTTTTACAATTAGTGTTTGTATATGCTTGCCATTTTGCAAAACATTATAATCACTGACTTCTGCTGGAGTCTCAGAACAGTTCCTCTGTGCCAGTTTCCCATCTGACAGGGCTGGTAGCAAATACTTCACAAGTAGAAGGGAGATGATGAGTATGGAGGTGGTTCCTTTCTAGTTCCAGCAGGAGTCCCCCAGGGACCTCCTGGGTCAGCCTTTGAATCCTATCCAGTGTTTATACTTTTGGACAGTCACCTTTTCTATAAATTAGTACTTTTTTAGGTCATTTATTACATCTGCCTTAAAAATATTCTGAGGAAGTGATACTGCCCTTTAAAGACACATTGCATTAAAAAAAAAAGTTGTCTGTTTTATATCTCATTTCTTGTAGTTTCTCATCGTCTTAGAGTTAATTGCTCCCTATATACTTTCTCTAAGCAGGCTTTTTTCATATTTTACCTCAGATTTGTTTTCCTAAATTAAGTTTACTTATATAAAGGATGTTCCTTGATTTTGAGAGTTCTTATTCTCTCTCTCCCTTTTCTATTTCTACTTCTACTTTCTCCTCTACAAGATTAAATTATAAATATTATTCAATCAATAAGAAACAAAGGGATTTGATGGCAGATTTTATAAAGATGTTGTAAATATGCTTTTGGAGTTTTCTGTTGTGGAAAATTTATCTCTGATGTAATGTCATTTCTAGCTTAAACTGAACACTATATCCTTCTTTAGTGAATATCTCTGGTCATTACCACGTTCTTTCTCCATAGACTGCTTGTCAGGTCACACATCAAACTCCCTCCAAGATACCTATGCACACAGAACACCTCTGAAATACTTATTTTATAGGTGATCTTCTTCCAGTTTCATTTACATCTACTCTTCAGGGTAGGCAACAGGTCTGATTCTTTTCTCATTCAGTACATGTGAATCTTGAACTGGTGATGACGAATGCTATACTTTAGTTCTTCTGTAAAAAAGTATTAGTAACAACTTTGTAAACATTGATGGTCAACATTGGTTTCTAGATTTGTTGTTAGGGATATCCAACCTTTTGCTTGTGAGTTTGATGCAGAACTTGGTATCTGAAGGAAGAGAGCTGTGTTTCAATGTCTAAAATTTACTGAAAGCTGTGATTTACAGCATCTAAACATCTGGCCTGAAACATGAGTTTGGAGTTTTCTGTAAATAAAAGACATATTGATGAGAGCACAACGGGGTTTTTGCCTCCCTTAATTGTCATAAATATTGATTTTAAATGCATTCACTCTAATGTACTTTTGTGTTACTATTGACACGGAACTGTTACCTGTGATACATTTATTTTTCCATATCAGAAACCAGAGTGAGAACAGTGTTATCTCTACACTATTGAAAATAATACTAAAGCTTTTAAAAAAATATACTTCAAATATACAACTTTAAATGCTAGAGCAGGATGTAGTGTTTTTACAGAGCTGTTCAGAAACAAGAGTGGCTGTTTGTAATTGTTCACACCAAGGCATTTGGCCTTGCAATATCATTGCTTACCACTGTCGTAGAAAACATTAGATATGATTAGCTGCAGGTATCCATGCCAGATGATATCCTGGTAAAGTCCTTTATATATTTCATCTTATAATTGTATTTGCAAGTTAATGTTTGAAGTGTCAGTCTTTGTAAAATTAGCTCATCTTGTTATGATTTAGAGCTTTGATGTGAGTGAAAGGCTTCAATTGCAATGCACAGTCACATCTGAGAGTAAACTACATAGACAAAGAGCCTTACAAGACTAGTAAATCAAATACTCTGAACTGTCTATGTGGATTATGAGGTACTATTTGCATAACTTTGAAGTATTTATACTGATGAAATTACAATAATTAAAATCATTGCTGTGTCAATTGCTAGATGCCACAAGGCATAGCAATTACTAGCATGCAAATCAGACTTTGTGTAAGCATTTTAAAGAATAATTACCTTATTTGATTCAGATGTGCCTGAAAGGCATTAAGAATCATTTGAGCTATTTTGCCTTCAACAATTTTTAGGTCTCAGATAATATTGTTTTTATTATTGTTGTTGACGATAATACCTTTGTGTGGGCACATTTCTTTATGTTTCTGGTTTAGATTTAAAATGAAACCTAGTGGTAAAACTTGCTGAAGCAGTTGGGAAGGATTTATTCTATATTAACTTATTCTCAGTCTCTGTCTACAAATTATTTTATTTTGCATAAGAACCAATACAAGCATGCAGACTCTTAGGTTTTACGTTACAGCTTGTTAAATCCTGTATTATGGGAGAAATATATAAATTATTTCTTAGATAAAAACAAATTTTTTTTTCTTTAGATTTCTATCAGACAACTTGATTTTCCTCAACACGATTTTGAAAAACATAATCTGGAGAAAAAAGACTGTAAAGGGCTGCTCATTCACATCACTGCAGATATATAATGTATAGGAAAAATGTAAGTGACAAAATTAATTCAAGTTTACCTGAATTTCAGAGACATTTTTTCTCACAGATGTGCTCTGCTGTGAACAGTAGTGAACGTTTGACAGATTTCACGTGGCAGAGAGTGAAATAGGGTCTCCTTCTGAGAAAAGGGCCATAGCTGCAGTGCAAAGTCACTCAAGAAACATTACCAAATCATTCAGGCCTTGGACTAAATCAATACCATGAGTTTCTCTAGAAAATGTCCTGCCTGATAGTGCATATGTGCAAATACAGGATACTCTCTGTTATATAAAGTTTTGAATATGAAAATCAGGAAGGAAGAATGTAGTCCCCTCTCCTGGCATTGTTTTGCAAGTAACTCCATTTCCCATGTACAGTGCAGTACTTGCTGCTAAAACCTCCAATTGCTTAGGTAACAGCAGCTAAGAATTTGTAACATGTGCAGATGCACAGGAGAGGATGGACTGTTGTTTTATCACTTTCATCCTGAATTTTGTAAGGATTAGGTGGACCAAACATTTCAAGGAATTTAATGTATGGGTAAGAATAAGGGGAAAGGTCAACAAGGCAAACATCCTGGTGGGATTCTGGTATAGGTCACCCAAACAGGATGAAGAGGTGGATGAATTATTCTATAAGCAGCTGGCAGATGTTTCAAGATCACCAACCATTGTTCTTATGGGAGACTTTAACCTTCCAGATGTCTGCTGGGAACTCAACACAGCAAAGAAGAGGCAGTCCAGGAGGTTCTTGGAGTGTATGGAGGATGGCTTCTGGTCACAGCTATTGAGTGAGCCTACAAGGATGGGGCTCTGCTGGACCTGCTGTTTACAAACAGAGAAGTGACAGTGGGAGATGTGGTGGTCGGAGGCCATCTGGGGTCCAGCAACCATGAAATGATGGAGTTTTCAATATTCAGTGAAGCAAAGAGTGGCACCAACAAAACCCTCTTCCAGAGGGTAGATGTCAGCCTATTCAGGATGCTGATTTGGAGAGTACCTTGGAAAACAGCCCTAAAAAACAAAGGAGTCCGGGAAGAACGGACATACTTAAGAAAGAAATCTTGAAGGCACAGGAGCAGATTGTCCCTATGTGCTGAAAGAACAGCAAGTGAGGAAGATAACTAGCCTGGCTGGTCAAGGAGCTTTTGCCAGAACTCAGGGAAAAAAAGAGGGTTTATTACCTTTGGAAAAAGGGGCAGACAACTCAAGAACTGTTTAAGGATGTCATTAGTTCATGCAAAAAGAAAATTAGAAAGGCAAAAGCACAATCTGAACTTAATCTTGTCGCTTCTATAGAGGATAATAAAAAGTGTTTTTATAGAGACATCAATAGCAAAAGGAAGAGCAAGGAAAACCTCAGTTCTTTATTGGACAAGGGGGAAATATAATTACCAAAGATGAGGAAGAGTCTGAGGTACTTAACACCTTCTTTACCTCAGTTTTGAAGAATAAGACAGGGGTTATCCTGGGACAACTGGCCTCCTGAGCTGGTAGACAGGGATGTAGAGCTGAATAACCCCCCTATAATCCAGGAGGAAGAAGTTAGTGACCTGCTGAGCCACTTAGATGCTCACAGGTATATGAGACCAGATGGAATCCATCCTAGGGAGAGGAGGAAGCTGGCAGAAGAGCTCTCCCTCATTTACCATCATTCCTGGCTCTCCAGGGAGATCCCATATGACTGTAAGTTTGTCAGTGTGATGCCCAGCCACAGAAAGGACCGGAAGCAGCATCTGGGAAACTACAGGCCTGTCAGTCTGACCTCAGTGCCTGGCAAGGTTATGGAGCAGATCATCTTCAGTGCAACCACATGGCACCTACAGGGCAGACAGGGGATCAGACCCAGCCAGCATGGATTTAGGATGGGCAGGTCTTGGCTAACCAACTTGATCTCCTTTTATGACCAGGTGACCTGTCTGGAGGATGAGGGGAAGGCTGGAGAGCAGCCAGGCAGAAAGGGATCTGGGAGTTCTGATTGACAGCAGAGTGCCCAGGTGATCAAGAAGGCCAATAACACCCTGGCCTATATCACGAATAGTGTGGCCAGCAGGACCAGGGAAGTGATCCTTCCCCTGTACTCAGCACAGGTGAGAGCACACCTGGAGTACTGTGTCCAGTTCTGGCCCCCTCAGGTTAGGAAGGATGTTGAGGTGCTGAAGTGTCTCCAGAGAAGGGCAATGAGACTGGTGATGGGTCTGGAGCACAAGTCCTGTGAGGAACAGCTGAGGGAGCTGGGGATGTTTAGCCTGGAGAGGTGGATGCTCAAGGGAGACCTCATCACTCCCTACAACTACCTGAAAGGAGGTTATAGCCAGGTGGGCTTTGGTTTCCCCTCCCAGGCAACCAGCAGTAGGACAAGTGGGCACAGTCCTAATCTTCACCAGGGGAGGTTTAGGTTAGACATTAGGAAGAACTTCACAGATAGAGTTATCAAGCATTGGAATGGGCTGCCCAAGGAGGTGATAGTCTCCCTGGGATGTGGAACTCAGTGCTATGGTCTGGTTGACAAGGTGTTGTTAGGTCATAGGTCGGACTTGAAGATCTTAACGGTCTTTTCCAACCCAATTGATTCTGTGATTCTGTGAAATCCTCTGTATGAGGAAACACCTACACAAACACAGCATCATATTTGTTAACAAAATCATCTATAAAACGTCTAACCTTTTATTCCCTGAAACAAAGACACAAATAATTAGGGAATGTGGGAAAGGTAAATCAGTATGAAATAGTCTCAACACATGACACCATTACAGTGGAGCACTGAGGAACACTGAATGCCATAAAGAATCTTCCTTGGCTGCTTCACCTCTGTCTTTGTGTGGCAGTTTATTTGTTTATTTTTCCCCTTCCTTGTCTTGTAAAGTTTCAAGTGTGCTCCTCATCACTTTGTTGCCAGTAAAATATGCACTGTCCTCTCACTTGAGAAGATGTTTTTGACCGCTATGAACCTCCAGAACCACGTCAACTTTTCAGAGGCACTAACTTCAGAGCTCAGCTTTTTTAGTGACAGAAGATAAGCCTCTGCATTCTGATGGTCCTCCTCACCTCTGTAAATGCAAATGAAGGTCCTGACCTTCTGCAGGACTTGTTCCTGCAGACCTTTTACCTTCTTATCTGGAATGCAAAGGGCAGGTTGGGAGATTATGTGTTCTATTGGTAGCAGCCTGACTCTATGGCTTGTCTGACTGACAATAAAAGCATCTATCAATGGAAGAGGACACATCTTGTACCTGATACTCCACAACTCTCCAGTAGGGTTGTGACACTCCAGGCTATGTCACAGCTGGATCTTTTTCTTGCAACTCTTTTCAGTATTAAGATAGGATCATTCTTTTTTCTAGGGTCCTTAGGAAGAAAGAACCCTTATTTTTTTTTTCTTAAATTATTCCTCACTAATACTGCTGTGCAGGTAAAATCCATATACAGCCTGTAACCTGAAGGATATGAAAAGGAACAATTATTTTATGAATATTTTTTTATTGTGCTTATGTTCATTAAGTTCCTTCAAGCTCCAGGGACACAATCAAATACCAACATGTATTTTAGTTTGTAAACAAAAAATAAAATACTGTTAAAAATACTCTATTTTCCCTATTTTTCCTGCATTACTTTTTATACATACCTATATTATATCATCCTCTGAATTGAAAGCAAAACTTGTGTAGTTAAAACTTATTAATTCAAATAGTCTTATGCTTTTTTCCACTTGTTTGCCACAAATTTGTTGTTATTACAACCTTTGTGAAGTGGTTGGTTCTCATTTTTGGATCTACTCCCTGCTAAAATACGTTTCATTTAGTATTTCCTCACTTTTGTTCACTTTTTTTATTTTTAATTCTGAAATTATATGTTTTGGTTTGAGGACTTTTTCTGCTTTATATTTAAACTCCTTTGACTGGTTTTGGAGGCATCTTTTAATTGTGGTGGTTTTTCAAATGTTTATACCTGAATATACCCAGATATACCCATACATGAGGTACTCTCTTTGTTTTTTACAAAGGCAATTCTTTCACCTTCTAGCTCCAGTTCCCTCCCATATGAGTCTAGTGCCATCATCATCCATCATGTTCCCATAATGGGTTGGAAGAAGAGGTGTACTTGCTCTCCTTAAATGAACTGCTACTGTTATTACAGAGGTGTGATTGCTGCTGATATAATGTATTGTAACCATCCAATGTGAAATGCATTTTGTGATGGCTAATAAGTACATTAACAGCCTTTATGTTTGCATTATTAGGATTTAGTTGGAAACCTACTACTTTCGAAAGAGACAGTCACCTCAGCCAACTCACTTCCAGTTTGACCCTTATGTGCAAGGGCACGAGTATAACTCATCTTAGTTTTTCTCTATCAGGATCATAAATGGTCATGCTTTAGCTGTCATTAACATAGTCTGAACTGGCTACTGAAAGTGGACGGTATTGGCAGCAGTTGTCGCATCACAGCTCTACTTTTTTTTCAGGATTTTGAATTCTGGTTGCTGTTCATCTGAGACACCACTGCATCCATGAAGATCACTGTAGTCAGCATCCCTTTCCAGTTCACTTCTTTTTTGATCTTGCTGGAGATTCAAACAACTAAAAAAAAAAAAAATCTCTGCAACTTTTTCATGGACATTTGGAATTCTTCTCCTTCATTCTTACTCCTTTGTTTATGGTCTGTTTTGGCCACTTTGGAAAATTTCAGTGAATGCATTGAATCCTCATAAACATCTGGGTGTTTCATTTGTTTGGCTTATCAGAAGAGACATTCTTTAGGAAATTCAAGCTCTTTATCATACCTAAAAATAAGCTATTCTGTGAAGATTTGGAAATTTTATTCCTTATTCATTATTAAATTTTAGGAAAAGTACATTACTGCTTAATTGTTTTTTTAAACAATTAATGATTTTATTTTGTTTTTTTCAAAGAAAAAACAGTAGTTCTTTATGCATTAGGGGTGAACATTATCTATGGTCCCTCTGTTACTGAGACTTCTAATCTATCCAGAGAAAACAAATTAATAGGAAACCTGAAAAACAGAAGAGGTCAAATTCTTATACAGACAATATTCTTATTTTTCATTTTTTAATGCATTGGTATGCAGCATTTGGTCCCACCTAAAAGGAGAATATAAGGCTGGGTGATCTAGTACAGTCATGAAGTCTTGAAGTAGGAAAATACTGTACGTGATTGTTCATTGGTCCAGATGTCCCAGTAAAGACCTGTATAGGGTCTTGCATTGCACTGGTCAGTGCTACATGTCATGCACAGAGGTAAATCTTGAAGTCTGAGGGGAAGAATCCTTTTGTCTTATTAGTATGTTATTAAATCACATTGTGGTGGAGGAAAAAGAGAGGAGAGAGAGAACAAGCATAATGGTTGTCTGACAGTATGCCTTGAGGAGTGCCTTCCTCAAAATTAAAAATATGTGAAAACACTTAGGATCTCAAATTTAGTTGTATGTTTACTTTGATGAAATATATCTCAAGTAGAACTAATGGTGAGATTTGATCAACCTCACAGCTAAAATGAGTTGCAAGTGCTGTATAAAGTTAGTAAGTCTGGCAGGTGTCTCTGCATTAAATCTTTCACATTTTGCTCTCCAAACAATAAAAAAAAGACTGGACAAAGTGTGGTTATGGGTTGATCCAACTTCAGACAGACAAACCTTTGGCATATGTTATGAAATGTGTTGAGCTTGGGGGTTGCTTTTGAAACTGACAAAATCTGTGATTACTCTCTCTGATTGGATGGAACTTTTGAATGTCTTCTTTATTCTTAAAGTTCAGTATCAGGAATTTTGTTGTAAAAAGAATGCAAAAAATACAGGTCAAGAGGGATTGCTTAACATACAACAATCTCAAAAATCCTGTGTTGTGCAGTTTCCACACTGCTTCTGTCATGGCAAGAGTGGGGTTTTTTTGTATTTATTGATGTTTCTCTTTTAATTCTGGGAGTACACTACCTAATATTTTTTTCTGTTAAATTCACTGTGTATTCTCTTTGAAATATTAATACTACCAGTTCAGTTTTGCTGAATTTGGAGAAAGAGAAGAAGCTTTTAATTAGTATCTTAGGTTTCACTAGAGCTGAAGAAAGACATTCATGTTAGCATAAATTAAACTTCATTAAAAAAATTAAGAAGGTTATTCATTGGAGATTTTGGAATGATTCTAGGTGGTCAGGGGGAAAAGCTTTCATTGCTCTTCTGTTTTTTTTTCCCCAACTCTGTTTTCAGATTTTAGTTACAAAGCCCTCCCTGACTTAAGCTATGTTAAGTAAATGAATACATTGTGGTGAACTATTCTTAAGTTCTGGGACCTAACCAAAGTCAGTGGGGCCCTGCTATTTCCCTCAGATCAGAAGAGAAAGATATGTTGTCATCTTTCAATGTAACTGAGCTAAAGGGAGGTAGAAATTGTATTTATGTCATAGCCAGGGTTATTTCACTTATTATTGTTAGTAATATTTTTTTACATGAAAGAGCTTCCCATTGTCATAAGAATTACTGACTTACTGGTGGAGATTTTATTTTTGGTTTATACTTCTTATTTTTAAAACTTTCTTAAATAAAGATTATACACAGAGGAAACTTCTGCAAGCTCGGAGTGCAAAGAGTAAAAGTCCCACTACTTCTCATTACATTTAAATGGAAAAATGGCTCAAATCCAGCTGTTTCACCACTGGATTGCTGAAGGTTTCTGTAGTTCATACAGTTGATTGTTGTATTTGGCCCCTCTGCAAATACACTGAGTTTCATAAGTGGCTAAAACTGGCTCTACTCCCTTATGTAGCACGCACAGTAGCTGGAGGGATAGTTCTCGGAAAATTGTGAGTGTTGGCTCTAACCCCTTTTTAAAAATATGTGGAACAGAAGGATTTACACCTCTTAATTAGAACTTTTCTCCCTTTAAGCTAAAAAATCTACATTCCTTCTGGGTGTGCTGGGTTTTAAAATGGGATATCCAGGAACCACATAAAAATCGACATACAGCAGAAGAGGAGGTGATGAATACAAGTCGAGATAAGCACAAGACTTTATGCTGTGACTAGAAGTACTCCTTTAAAACTATGCATCAGATGAAAAAGTTGAGAGCTGGCAGGTACAGTATAGTGGAAAGCTGTATTTATTCATTTACTAGACCTACAGCATAGAGTACTAGCCTGAGGTGACCACTTATTCTGGAAACTTAAGAACCAGATCTGAATTAACAATGTAGCTACAGCTCATAAAATTAAGCAAATATTTCCTCAAACAGAAACATTTCCAGCTCATGTGTGGAATGGACGTTTTCCATTGTCCATCCTGTGTATGGGGAAAAAAAATGTTTAGGTCACTGTAGCTTGTATATAATACTGCCTAAAGCACTCCTGTGGTGCAGTATTCAAGAATAATTTCAGAAAAATCTCAGCAAAAAAAATTTATTTTGAGAATAAATTTTTAGAAAAGCAATATATACATTTCCTTCCTTCCCCCCCTCCCCCTCCCATATCATGCTATTGCAAGTTCCACATTTATCCTGTCTCCTAACAGCCAAATTGCTCAGGAGAGTGTCTCTGAAGTATATATTCTGAATGTATCCATGTGGGTTTTTTTCTGTGGGTAGAGACTTCCTTCATCATAACATGATGCTTAAATAACTTTACTTATGCATTACTTCAAATATAAAGTGTCTATTGTATTAAACACTGGAACTTAAACCTCTATCCACAAAAATGGAAGAACATAGGAAGACAGGAAATCTCAAATCTCTTCTACTTTTTGTGTAACTAAAATAATACAGTTTTTCTGGAACTTTGTTGGAATTTTCTCTTAAATGTCTCAGTGAATAGTAGAGCATATGAAGAAATTCACTTTCCATGACATGTGAGAAAGAAATGTGGAAAAAGACCTTCACTGACAGCTCAGTCCATCATCCAGTCTTTCCTGTCCTCCCTTGGCAGACAAAAGAGAAGACATGAGAAAGACCGTCCTGGTTATAGCATGGAGATTAAACCCATGTGGTTTCCCCTCTACATAGATCTGGCTTAAAGGAAAGATATTGGTGTGGTATCATCTCCAACAAAAAAGGGAAAATACATGTAAGGAATAAACTTTGGCTATGAATAAGTTATTCTCTTATAGTGAGGTCTCTAGAAGCACTAGGTTTTGATTTGAGGGAATTGAAAGAGTAATTAGTATATAATATGTTGTAATACATTACTGTTAATATGTTAAAGTACTATGTGAAGATGAAAACACTGGGGGAAAACCTGATTACGAGATATGTATCCTGAAAGAAAGAACTCTGCTGCCAAAATCTTCCTGCAAGAAGAAAGAGGAGCTGGAGGCCTTGAGGACAGATTGACTAAATTTTACAGGAGGGTTGAAGGTGGTATGGAAAAAGCAAAGAATTTAAGTGTAATGAGTCAGTTTAAAGGATGCAGTGAATCTATTATTTGTATTTCTCAGGAGCTTGATTTTAGTAAATATTTTGATTTATATCATCAAAAAACTGTGCTGGGGAAATTTGTGGGTTGTTGAATGTTGATTGGCCATGCCAATGGAAAAGCATAGCATGTCATGGAGACCTGCATGATATTAGCACTGCAAGTGGTAGAAGTAGTATAAAATTTATTAAGTACCAAGTACAAAATTATGCACATAAAGATGAAAGCAAAATAATAAAATAAATTATGAAGAAATGAGAATTTCAGACAGAGAAACTCGTTAT
This sequence comes from Myiozetetes cayanensis, assembly GCF_022539395.1. Lineage (NCBI taxonomy): Eukaryota > Metazoa > Chordata > Aves > Passeriformes > Tyrannidae > Myiozetetes > Myiozetetes cayanensis. The sequence continues at coordinate 29,661,223 of NW_026086604.1, read as the reverse complement.
GAATGTTGAACACCAGATGATGGAAACCTTCAAAATTTTGAAAAAGGCACATAAAATGACTCAGGTGCTTCATTTATAGAAAAGAAAAACTAATATTTCCAAAATAATAAAAAGAAGGAACAAATGTGGCTTTAGTAAGGGAATAGTCTTCAGAGAAATAAACATGTACATGTATGCTGCTATCATGGTGGCCCAAAGCTTTACTGTGTTCTGAATGGTATATTTGTGTTAAGCAAAAACGAGAGGGCTTAAAGTGTGCTGTGGAACCTCCTCCACCAATTCACTGATGTCAGTATCACTTCTGGGTTTATTAGTTATGTTTGCATGTTAGTTCGATTTACTGACTTTCATACAAACCTACAGGATTGCATCACAGAGCATAATTTGGCCCAGAATGTATATAATTGCAAATTTAACTTTTTATTTAAATAGATAAACAAATTTTTTTTGGTTAAATATTCAGAGATTTTTCTATTGTCTTTTACTGACAATATGTGAGATTTGCAATTTATTAATTCTATCCACTTTGCTCAGTAGTTATTCATGATTAAATGTCCAATCTCTTTATTCTAAGAAAGTCTCTTTCTCTTCTTCCATTTCCAGTCTCTATTCCTCTGTGTGTATATATATATATATACACACACATATCCTTTCTCAGAAGATAATGCTTACGGAAAGTCAGAATTAATAAAATTAAAATTATATTTACCAAAAATGGTATAAAAAGAGAAGAGAGAGTTTGTATGGCATGACATGTACTATGGGGATAACTTGTGTGTCTGTAGAAATTTATAGTATGGGTTAGATTTTCTTTCTCAAATGTGGGCATGCAGTAATCTGAACATTACTCTTGGGAGGAAGAAATCAGGAAGAGAAAGCTAATTCCTAAGAAGAGAAGAAACATCAAATATATGTAACATGAATCCCTCTAGGAGAAATGGAAATGGAAAATTTACTTTATTCATTTACTTTTTGTAATTTTAATTTTATTTGCTTGCTTAGTATAGATTGAGGGCAGCTAGAAAGACCAAAGGCTGTATCAGCAAAGAGAATGTCATTCTTCAAACTCTAGGAGTGAGAATTACAAATTTTGTTGGAAAAGATTGTGATTTTCTTTGGCAAGTGTTTTGATGAACGGTTTGCATAATGTACCTGGTACTCTTTGACCATATAGTGATACTATTTTTCTTGCTTTACAAGTTAGATTGTATCTATTGATTGAATATTGAAAGCCTTTAAGCATTTTAGTCTTTTATAAAGGAAGAGCAGAGGTATTTGATTTTACTCCGCTGAACTGATGAAGACAAACTTAAAAGACAATTTTACAATTCACAGCTTAGTCTGGATCCCTTCTAGCTAGATAATTGCCCTGTGGGTATGTATGTAAATAGCTACTGGTTAAAATGTCCACAGTTGTGGATAAAGAATCTATAATGCAATTCCTTCCTATTTAGAGTACTGGTAAGTACCACAGGTGGGTTTCTTGGCAGTGCATAACAGTAAAGGTCCATCAAAACCAAATCTGGAGCTGTAAAGCAATAAAAATGAGAGCTGAAAATCAAAAGAAAGGAATAGTAGCCTTATAAATAAGCTTAGCTCTGCCACGAAGTGAAACTTTATGATAAAGCTCTTCACTGCTACTGTTTAACAGCTTTAAACCATACCATACAAGTAGAAAACCACTGAAGTATCTTGAGAAATGAGGTTCAGCCACTCTTCCAGTTGGAGTCAGTTAAGCCTACTTGTAAAGTGTAATACTCGAAGATCTCAGCACTTGATGAAGACAAATCCTCAAACTTGTAACTGTATGGTAACAGACTGCTACAACTTGGTGATTAACAGGAGGAAAGGGTATTCTTCTTTCAACTTTTTTTTTTCCCATCTCCAGATAGAGAGTTTTAATTAAAATAACCTGAACTTTTTTATATAGGAGTAATATTATTCTTGCTTCTGATACAGAGTCGAAAGAACTGGATCGTAAGTAACATAAATGAAGTTTTGTCATAAACAAAACCTTGAAACCACTACAGGTGTTGGACTGAATCTCATCATCTGAGGAGGGAGCAGGGCCTGTTCCTTGTATAGCAAATGAGTAGTATAGCCTGTATAGTGAAATGCTGGGAATGTTGATAGTGTGTGATGGGAATATAATATCACAGGTATAACTTTGCTGCTAATGACTGTAACATAGAGAATGATTTATAGATTAAGGGTTATGTTGAGAATAGCACAGCACCATGCTTAATGCAAGGTGGGAAGTGCCTTCATTGTGACCTCCTGCTTTCAAGCATTTTCGCAACTGCTAAATAGTGACCAGAATATTTATTATTATTATTATTATTTTAGCTATGCTTTCACATCATAGAATCTTAGAATGGTTTGGTTTGGAAGGGACCTTGAAGATCACCTAGTTCCAACCCACCCTTGCCATGGGTAGGGTCCCCTCCACTATACTGGGTTTCTCAGGTCTCCATCAAACCTGTCCTTGAGCACTGGGGAATGTGGCATCCACAGCTTCTCTAGGCAACCTGTTCCAGTGCCTCACCACTCTTTGAGTAAAGAATTTCTTCTTAATATCTAATTTAAACTTACCCTCATTCAGTTTAAATCCATTTCCCCTTGTCCTATACCTACATGCCCTTATAAAACTGTATTTTATGCCAGGACTGTCTGCAGGACCCCCTGGGCCTGCTTTGATCTGAGGATTCTTTATGTTTGGTCCCCAGTTTGTTCTCCCACAACTTTTAACTTAATGGTCACTTTACTATCCAGCTACTGGGTATAATGTGATATAACTTGCCTACTTCATGGGAAGTTGGATATTTCTGCTTTGTATATGAATTCAGTTTTTACATGACGAAAAATTTTCCTTCCAAAAATCACTAGAAAAGTTCTGGGTTTTTTTTACCCTTGTTTGGACATGAGGGCTTGAAGCCAGATTTGACTTCTTTGATTTCTGGAGGAATTCATAGACATCTCAGCTTAGTCCCTGCTGTTGCTAACAGCCTCTGACAACTGTGTTACACTTTCTAAAGCTCAATTAATAAACCTCAGGTTTTTTCATATGGAAAGACTTAAATTAAATACATCATTCCAGAAAAAAAGTGTTCAAATTGAAAAATCTGTATTTTGATAAGAGGGAAATAAGCCTAATCTTCACAGATATAATTCTTGTGTTGAAAATTTCTGAAAGAAAATTCAGAAAAACAATGGTCCATAATGACACAGTTGCTTTAGTAAGAATGATCAAAGCTACAAAAGTTTTTAAACTTCACCTCACTCTGTTTAACTAAAGCATTAGTATATCACATACAGAAACTGAGTAGTTGTGGTTTTTTTTTGAAACAAGTTAGGTTTTAGCTTGCTTGTGTCATTGTGTTGAAAAAAGATTTTCCAACAGTCTCCTTCTCTTATTTAAATGTGTGTGTGTGTGTGCACATATATGTGGTGTCATGTTTGATGCTGAGGATTAATGATTGAATGCAGGAGATTTAGGCTTAAATTTCCATCCAGAAAATCACTGGTTACTGTACACTGTGGGAGCCTTTTAAGTATTATGTTTTTCATTAGCCTGAAAACCCCTACCAAAGATTTTGGCACTGGTTTCCCAGTACCTGTACTGGATCTGGAGAACTCTGTCAGCATTTGAGCATTGCAGTCTATCTCTTCTCAACAAGAGTTTATGATCTAAAGTACTAATCTGAATATTACCTTGAAGATATCATGTGCACAACATTGTTGATCATGATCTGTCCTTAGCACAACAGTATTGATCACCATCTTTTTGGCTTATTAAATAATATTAAAAACTGCTGTTGAAACCCTTAATCTGGGAAAGTATAACTGTGCAACTTTTGTCAGGTAATTCCCTATAATAATAATAATAATAATAATAATAATAATAACAATTCCCTATATATTATGCTTAAAAAGACCCCTTCTTCAGCTTCAGCTGAACTGATCCAAATTAGGAGGGCCTGTGGGCTTCATCAAAGATATTAAGTCTTACGTACATGAAGGATTCTGTACTGCAGTTAGGATATGACAAAGACAGCATGGGCATGTGAGAGGAAATAATTTCTCTGTGGTTTTTCTACTCATGTGTGAAAAGTTAAGACAATAAATCCAAAAATGCTAATCTTCCTGAGTGAAAAATGGTGTTTGTGTTATATATGCAGAAAAGCAGAGGATTTTAAAGCCATTTGCAGATCTAGGAAAACTCCTGATTACACTTGAGTCTAATTTATTGTAAATTTGATTAATCATTATACCTTTAAAACTGTAGGCAAATATTGTATATATATGTAATGCTTTTAGTGTTAACAAAACCTGTCCAATATCATACACTGCATAATTAGTTTTATTTTTTCAGACCAGATTGCATTTTCCTGTATCAAAGAATAAGTTCTTAATCTTTTAACTGAAATATTTATGACTACATAGTTATATTTGCTTGCTATGATCAGTTTTGTATTTACGTTTAAACTTATAGCAACCTCTAGACTATTTTCAGTATGACCTGAGTATTCAATTAACTTCAAAAGGCTACCATAGAAGAAATACCTGAAGAAATGTTGTTTAAATATATATGGTGTGTTTTTCTGTTACAGAAAGTAGAACAACTTCACAAGAAGTTTCTGAGATTTCATTTAAAGTTTTAGGCTTTTCAAGTATACAAAATAGATTTTTGAGAGTTCATGTTAGCAGTGATGGTGGAAGGGCTCCACTTATTAAATTGATGGAACCAGCATCATTAGTGCAACATGAGCATGTGCTCTTTGTCTAGCCTTTGGAATCACTGGTGTCACACACGATGAATTTGTAGAAAGTTATTTGTCCTGGCTGCTGTCTGCAGAGGAAAAACACAGCCAAGAATAAAACTTGGTGTGGTTTCAGACACAGAAATATTTGAGGCAGTCTACCTTTTCATGGGCCAGCTTCTAAGATGTTATTGTTTGTCCTACATTTAACCTTCTTTGACAAAACAAAATTTAAGTCACACAAACAAAATCATATTGTTGAGGTCAAATTTACTTGCCTTGTATGAAAAGTACACTTCTTAAATGTATTGTACCTATTTGCAAGCTCATGGGAAAGATAAGTTCTATCCATTTATAGTTATTTTTTATATTCTCCTGTGATTAGGTCAGTTGTTTTATTTCCAGAATCCCTTTCTCCTTTTGTGATAATTTTTACAGTGATTTTAAATATGTACAGCTATTAAGGATTAACAGTTAACTAGTTAACAACTTTAATGTCTTAAATCTTTTTTTTTCTCTTTAGCAGTGTTGGTGGTATTTTCCATGGTACTTTCCATGCAAACTAGATGCATGTAGTATTTTATTGTCAAAATAATGTTTCAAGTAGTAAAATGGCAAGGGAATACTGACTGAGCTATTAATAAAACACACCAGCTTTTAGCTGGCAAAGCAGCCTTCTTTCCATCAAATATGTCTCAGCCTTTAATAAAGAAACTCAAGTGGTGTAGGTGAAAAATTACTTTTCTCACCCGGTCATCTGTCTGTCATGTATTATTCAGGTCACCAATGTTTGTCCTGAACTGTATCATTCTGTAGTTGTGTCAGGTATGAAATATGTTCAGTGTAATTCCATCAGACTTCACGAAGTTGATTAGAACAGATCACCTTTCGGCATGGGCACAAGTTATCTCAGCAGATTGAGTGAAAAAGACTTATTTATCTTTGCCTGATAATAAAGAAAGAGATGAGCAAATTTATCCATTAACTTGAAAAGAGTCTCATATTTTGTGTGAAAACAAACTGAAGGCAGTAATTCTATTGAAAATACTTTAATACATGAATGTTTCTTTGAAAATATATCTGAGTTTGAAACTAGAAAATATAAACCTTGATCCACATGCACTATATAACAAGTTTTTAAATTATTTTTTTCCCTGTGAGCACAATCCTTAGAAACAATGAAATTAGTGTTGGTTTATTTTTGATGATTTGTTAAGGTTGTAATGATGCTTATTTCCTTAAAATTTAAATGTTGGTGAAGGCCTAACTATAATGGTGTGTAATACATGTTTTGTTCGAATTAGTAAGGATAAAAAAAGCTATGAAATACTTGTGAGAAATATCTATTAAAGTAGGTGACTCTTTTTTTCTCAAGAATAATGCCTGAACCTCTGCAATAATTTGGTGAAGCAATTTATTTAATTATTTTTTAGCATTGTGTATTTCCTTTTACGCAGAAAAATTCTGTGTAGCTATTGAGAGGGCATTAATGGTCTAAGCAACCTTTTTTAATCTGTGATAATTCAACACAACTACCCTTTCTAATCAAAAATATTCATACCTGGTGTACAGCTCCTGTAGATGTTCAGTGCAATTGTTGTGTCCTAAAACACTGCATCTCAGCAAAAGAAAATTCAGGATAGATTGTCATAGAGACCAGGACTAGCCTGTTTTCCTGTGAACTTTTATACTGCTTGAAATGTAGATCTTCACCTGTGGAACATGCAAATTCATGATATTTATTTAATTCTTCATTAATGGAAATGTAGTATAACAGAGATAGAAAACCAAGCTGGCTGGGATTTAAAACCCAGCAACTCCTGGAGGGTCACTGAGTCTTCACTGCAGGTTCACCTTTTTCCTGGCAGGGAGCGGACATGGTCCTCACTGCTGAATTGCTTATCCTGCCTGAACACTCTCCTAGTGTAGCAGTGGGCACTGAAGCAAAGCTCAGCCTCAGTGCTTTCTGCTCCATCTCCCATTGGTGAGAAAATGTAGCCTTACATGCCTGCCTCTGGAAAAGTGTGGGGGACATTGAACCCTGAGAGGGCAGATCTTAAGATGTAAACCCAAACTCTGAGTTTGGGTACTGAGATTACTGGGTTTTGTGCTTTCCCTTTTTGGTTATTCAGTGGGATGAACAGGGTCTAGTTTTTTAGGTCAGGACTGAAGTAATCCACAGCGTCATAATATGAACATACAAGCTAATTTATTGGTCCAAGTGTTACTGGTTTAAGGTCTTGACCCAGGAAGGGGTGAGACGGAACTTTTTGAAGCATTTTCCCTCATGACTCAGGAAGGATCAAACCGTCTAACTTCAGTCCTCAAAAGTGCACATCTGAGGTTTAAACAGTTTATCTGAATGTCCCTCTTGAACACTTTCAGAATTTTCAGACTGGGTTCATGACAATAACTAGTTCTCTAGATTTTACAGTGCTAAGTGTTTCAGAAGACTAAAGTATATAAAACATGCTGTTATTCTCTTAATGTTTTATTAGGGCAATCTCCTTGCAAGAAACTGCTCAAAACTATCCCATATTGTACTGAATATAACTCAGACTTATTTCTGTGAGAAATCTGTATCTGTTAAGTTACCTATTTTTTTGTCAAAACCTGGTGTTAAAGTTTAAGATATTTTTATTATATATGAAACAATTAAACTCATATTTGAAATTTAATTTTGAATTCTTACGAGGTTCAATAACTTGGTTTAAATTTCACTTTGTATAAATAGAACCAAATCTATCAAGACTATATGATCAACCTCAACTAAATGATCTTTAAAGTCCATTCCAACCCAAGCCATCCTGAAACAAAACCTTATATTTTGTCAAAAAAAAAAAAAAAAAATCCCTAACCTCATTGAAATTTTCCCTCTGAGTTAAAATAAAAGAAAGGTAATTTTAATAATATTATAATAGTAATAAAATAAAACCATTATTCTTGTATTTCAAAGTGTTGGTAATGAGAAGTACTTTAATAACCTTTCAAATATTTGAGCATTTTTCTGCATTTTTTTCAAGCTGTTGTGTTCAGCCTCTCAGCTCCTCAGCAACCTTTAAGAACCCTGTTTTTTTCACTCTTTCATTCTCTGTCCATTAATCTGTGTCCTTCCTCCCCCTGTTGATAAAGAGCTGTACAGACTCAGGTCGATTAATGGATGCAGTGGGTCACATTCTGCCCTCAGATACAAATCTGAGATCAGCTCCCATTGAATCTACTAAGACTGCAACCAATGAAAGTTTTGGTTGTGAATTTCAAGGTGCAATTTGGCCTAGCTCGTTTAAGGAGGTCATGTAATTCATTAATGGTTTGTGCTATGGAAAAGAACACTAAAGCTGAGTATAAATACTCAGGACAACGTGCTTACCACTGTGAAGGTGCAGGCAGAATATACAGTGTGTGGACAATTGGTTTAAAGACCAAGGTTGCAAATTCTGTTGAAAAAAGAATAGCTTAAATTGCAATGTTACTTGACAGATAATAGTCTCTGCAGACGTAAGTAACCATAAAACCCCAGGGCACCAATCACGTGCTTCAGATCCCATGAAGATGTGATCTCCAAGCTGCACCAATACCAGGGAGGAATATAAATTCTCAAGGGTGCCAGTGAGTGCTGTGACATTTTGTGGTTTGTTAAAGTCAGATGCTGCAGTAAAGAGGCCAAATGAGTAATTTTCCTTTTCCCTTTTTTTTTTTTTTTTTTTTGGGGGGGGGTGGGGGAAAAAGTTGCTTCGATGTTTGTTGAGAAAATGTGTTTTACATATAAACATTCAACAATACAAAGATTCAATCAAGACATGAAGTGAAGGATCCTGTTATTTTTATTTAAACTTTGAATAAATTTTCTTGGGTTTTTTGCAGTCATTACGCTTAGGGATAGCCATACTGATATAAGAAAGACTTTATTAGGCAGGTGACCCAAAGACATGCAATTGAAAAGTTCCTAGGGACTTCATTGTGTGTTAGTGTGATTAGAGTTTCTCTGCTTCCCAAACAGTATTTCACATGGATTTGGGAACAGGTTATATGATATTATATGGCAATAGGGTATGGTAGCAATTTCTGCCTCATAGCTTTCATGCCAGACAAATATCAACTAAATATAAACCGTGCCTTGTAATAAAAACCTATTTAATGAAATACAGAGACTATACTGTTTGGGGGCTCTATAACCAGATTGATTCCCTGTGTACTGTGATAGATTTTCCTGCAATTTTTTACATCTGTAGTGGAATTCAAACACAGATTAAGACATGTAAATTCAAGTGTTTAAGTGTGAAATATTCTTAAAGAAGGGTGAAAAGGAAGAACTGAGGAACCATGGGCTAGTCTCCCTCATCTCAGTCTCTGGGAACGTGATAGAACAACTAATCCTTGAAACCATCTGCAAACACACAAAGGACGTGAAGATAATTGGTCATAGCACAGATTTACAAAGGGGAAATCCTGTTTAACCAACATTTTACAATTAATTGATTAACTTGGAGGACAACAGGAGAGCAGTAGGTATTCTTTACGTTGATTTTGGTAAAGTCTTTGACCCTGTCTCCAATAACATCCTTATAGACAAGAAGAAAAATCACAGGTTAGATAGGTGAACAGTGACATAGATTGAAAACTGGTTTAACAGCTGAGTCGAGAAGGTTATGATAAGAGGCATGAAGTCCAGTAAAAGGCAAATAACTTGTAGTGTACTCCAGGGGTTGGTAGGGAGGCCAGTATTGTTTGACATCTACATTAATGACCTGAACAGTGGGACAGAATGAACACCAAACAAGTTCACAGATGATAAAAAACTGTGAGAAGTGGTTGATACACCAAATGTAGTAGGTCCTGTGGCCACTTTGAGGGATCTTGACAGGATGAAGAATTGACCTGATGGGAATCTCATGATGTTCAAAAAGCGGAAATGCAAAGTCCTGCACCTAGAGTGTAATAATCCCAGGCACCCATAGAAGACCAACTGGAAATTAGCTCCTCAGAGAAAAATCTTGAAGTCCTAGTTAACAGCAAGCTGAACAAAAGACAGTGGTGTACCTTTGCAGCACAGAAGGCTGATGGTGTACTAGGCTGCATTTTGAAGAATATTTCCCACAGGTCAAGGAAGGGGAACCTTCTCTATTCAGCAGTTGTGACTACGTCTTGAGTGCTGTGTTCAGTTCTGGGCTCTTCAGTACAAGAGGGATTAACAGACTGAAGTTTCTTTCACATGAGAGAACTGGGATTATGCAGCCTGGGAAAGAGATGTCTCAGGAGGATCTTATTGATACATACAGGTACCGGATATGAGAGAATGAAGAAGAGACAGCCAAATCCTTGTTAGTAGACAGGACAAGAGGCAATGGCCACAACTGAGAATACAGAAAATTTCACTTCAATGTCATAAAAAGCTTTCTACTCTGTGGGTTGTCAAACACTAGACAGGTTGTGAAATTTACATTTGTGGAGATATTCAAAAGCAACCTGGATATGATTCTGGCCAGCCTGCTGTAGATCACCTTGCTTGACCAGAATGGTTGGATAAACAGATCTCACAAGGCACCTTCTAACCTCAACAATTTTGTAATTCTGTGATATTCTTTATTTTTTGAGCTATTTAGGCCACAGCAAAGCAGATACTGAAATCTGAAAAGCTGAATTGCTATTTGAACTCAATTGAAGTTGGTTAGGTTTCCCACATGGTTCTAATTTACATGTATGACAGTATTTCTGATATACAGGGCTGACAAATATGACAAAGGATATAGGCAAATCTTCCACTATTATGGAGCTCTATCTGGAGTCTTCTTGTGTAACTTTAGGGCACATTTGGTAACCAAATTAACCACTATAACTAAGTATTGACTAGATCTCTATTGACCATAACATAAGCTTGGATACCTCATTCAATGCAGACCTCTAAACTTAGGTGTATCAGATTGTGATGGCTCGGACAATCCCTGTTTTGAAAGCAAGAGCAGAATTTATGTTCATTAGATATATATTTATTATTTTTAATCACTGTAACTCTCTATTTACACTGAGATTTTCAAGAAATTGCTTCCCACTCAGTTGAAGGTCTTCCAGTTGAAAAATTAACTGTATAAAAATCTATCCTTCTTCCTCAGCAGGAAGCACATCGGATAGTCCCTTCTTTAGCTGAACTAAACCAAAATTATATGAATAAACTGGCACACATTTTTCAATGACAAACTGGGAATTAACCGGTGTTGATAACTGCTTTTGTTGAATTTCCATTTCTATCCTTCCAAAACTACTTAAAAATTACTTAAAATAAACTAAGGAGGATTTGATCATGATCTTTGTGTGTTATGGGCCTAGAAATAATGATACTATAGATGTCTTTAATCAAGATTTCCCAACATATGTCTCTCTTGCAATGGTGCAGCCTTCTGTGTCTTGAGCAAGTTAGATTCTAGTTTTCAAAATAAGACTCAGAGACTATTTTTCAAAATCATGTTATGATAGACATTCTATCATATTTTGATGGGGTTTTTAATGTAAAGAGGAGCTAAAGTGATTCTTGTACAAGAGAAATTGTAGAAATATTTGTCACAATTTTTTAAAATTTTTTTGCTAGTGTAGCTCAAAGTAACTTGTTGTCAGTGCTTTAGGTATAAGTGTGTTAAAACCATTATTGAGAAAATATCAGTTTCTGTGGTAGTAGCTGTTTTCACAATGGAATGAACAGCTCAAAACCAACCAAACAAAAAAAATCTAACTCTATTAATTGTAATGAGCTAAGATGATGATTAAATATAGTTGGTTAAATAAAATTGATCACACCATGAAGAAATCCTTAAGCCGAGAATGTTGCTAAATTCAGACCTTATGAGCACGAGTGAGTCAAGTGGTTAGTTTACTCTTGTTAAATTTCCACTCCTTTGATGAGAACATATTTATATTAAGTGCAGACAGCATCTTACTAGTGATCTTGCAAACATTTAAAAATGCTGATCTTTCCATTTAAACATGCCTGCTCAATGAGAATTCCATCTGCATTCATGTGACTCTGCCAGATATGTCAGTAGGCTGTTCAAGGGAAGACATCTTTAAAAAGAGTCAGCTTTGAAAAAAACATGAATCAACATTTAGCTTCAAACAGAATTAGAGTGGAGTTAAACTGATATCAAAGAAGTTAGGAAGTTTGCCTTGTCATGATGTGAAAGATAGTCATACAGTTCGTTTCAGCAAGCAAGTTTGCAGGTAGCGTTTTAAAAATCAATGCACTTATTAAACTGTGTGTGGATTTTTCTGGTGCTTACATAATAATAATTAATTGCTTTTATTTGACATTCACATATTTAAAATACAACTTTTACCTTGATGTTTGTCAATGCCTTATGTTTATATTGCTGTATACGTCACCTTTCATAAACACTGCTTTCATTCTTAAGAGACAAAGCTTGGTAGGCATTCTCTCTTTCTAGCTTTTTCTTCATTAATAATTCTATCACTAGCTACAAATTAAATTTGATATGAACAGATTTTTTTTTAGCCAATAAATAATTATTGTTTACGATATTTGGAAATTATTTGTTATAGGTAGGATGTTGTACTTAATTTAAATGGTTACTTTGGACAAAAAAAATACAAGCCTTGTGTCCTGCTCCCATTCTTTGCATCTGTGAGCATTGATTTGTAGACTTAAGGTGATCTAGACAGAATTCAAGTTAATATGGTAGAACTTGGCAAAATAAGTCTCAATCAAATGTCATATATTGTTAGGCTGCTTTGAAGTTGTACCAAGTCCAAAAACTATACAAGATTTCATATCACACAAACTCTGAAAGTCACACAGAGATACTAAATCAGGAAAGTATTTACCCTCGGTTACTTTTAGTCATGTTTTTTAAGAGTTTGCTCTAATAAGTATCTGGTTTTGTGGGAAAAAAAAAAGAAACCTTGAATGTTTCTCAACAAAACAGTTGTTGGCACACATTTTGAAAGTTTGAAGAAAAGGACATGGACTGGTTCAGTGAGAATGTGCAGCTCATAATTTTACAGAAATAACACTGCACAAATCATTACGCTGTCACGTTTAATACATGAGAAACACCATGCGGAGAATATACTTTGTTACTTTATAATGGAATACTTCTATCTGTGAGAGTTCAAATTTGTGTGTTTGCTAATGGTCAGAACATAACATATTGTCTGGAACATTCTTCATTAGAGGTCTTATCCACCAAGAATTTTCAGCCCCCACTGAGATCAAAGAATTCCAAATTTGCTTAATTCTTTTCAAGCTGTTCCCTTGAGTTCAACACATTAAGCTGACCTTTAGTGTACTAAAGGATGACTTCCTTGTTTGTTTGGGTTTTTTAAGGAAGTTGTTTCTTCAAGCTTTTCCTGAACAAATCTGTGGGGACCCAGTTTAATTTTCTTTAAGGAATGTCAGTGACTAGTTTTTTATATTTACTTGGTGTTGCTAAAATTTCACTGTGGTGAAATGCATAATACAAAATGAATTTCAAGGATGTAAAACCTAATGCCATCTGGGTTTTTGTAGCACCCCATGGAACTTACAAAATAATTATTTTGTCCCATGTGGCTACAATATTTTAAGTAGTAATGTTGCAGATGAGTTTTTTTTCTGAGCATATTTAGAAGCAGGATTTTTCTTTCAGGAATTTATTCTTGTCATCTTTTTACTGGATAAAGTTCTGCCTTTTGAATTACATTAATAAAAGAAACTTCAGAACGGTGTGAGGAGAAAATAGATTTCTCCTTTTATTTTGAATGATGCAACATTTCATCAGGAGACAGGTCAAATCTAGAAGTCATCAGGTCTATAATACAATTTTAAAATCTCTTTTATGAGACTTTTCTGAGTAGTTGAGCTGCTTTGTATAATTTCATACTTCTTATTAAATGAACAAATAAGCAATACTCTTTCCATATTACTTCATTTTGTGCAATTTTCCATCTTCACTGGGTTTTAGTTTAACTATTATTCTGTCATTTTACATATATAACAGTATTGTATAATAATATTGATGAAGTGTTACGTACTAAGACTGTGGTGTTTACTTATTGAAAAAAACAATGTCTCTAATACTACCCACTGTATCAAATTTACTTTGAAGAAGTATTTCGAAGCTGATTTCACAAGCTTTTATTTCTATCCTGGACACTGCATACCATGATTCAGTGTATGTATATTTTCAGAACTGATACTGGTTGATTGTAGTTATAGTAATGTTAAACTGAAATAAGATATGCACGTAGTACAGTTATGAAAATACCTGTCTAGTAAATAGTCCGCTTATTAAGTCCCTAAATGTGTGTATGGTTTTCAGTGTTATGGTTGTATAAGATAGCTTGAGCGTGTCCCATTTTCACCCCATAAATTAAAGCTGGCCAGGGTCAACTGTAAGTTATGTTTATTTTTTTCTCATTGAAAGTATTTGCTCTTTACATTTGTTTAACCTTTTTCTTTTTTTTTTTATGTATTTCTCCCTTTCTTTGAAAGATGTACACCCTCTGTCACGTAACTGGAACCGTTCCTGCAATGCAGGCAATTTCATATGCGTATGTTACCACAGTCCACATTCTTTTAAAATAACCACGTCTCAAATTAAGTAAACTTTTGATATCTCAGGCAGCACTGGAGCGTGTGCATGTCACCGCAGATATGTGTGCCACCACAAGCCAGGAGTGGGTTGTTTATCAGTAGGCAGAAAAGAGGGAGAGAGGACATATCCCAGGTGGACAAAATTTTCTGGGACTGGCACTGCACAAAAAGATCTCTCTTAACCTTACAGAAAAAAAACGTAATTGTGTGCTCTTTAGTTTATAAGCAAATAGAAATTGAGGTGCAGCTGAAAAAAACCAAACCAAGCTAAAGCAAAACAGAATTGATTTCAATAAAAAAATTAATTATTTCTTCATCTAGTGGTATTGAAACCTATCATCTGTGTCTTGCTTCTGGGGATTTTTAGAGTCATTTGTAATAGAAAAGTATCTTTTCACTTGTTTAAGGGTCTAAACTTTGTTAGAAATTAAATCCAACTATGAAAAAATTGAGCATAATGAAGTTTCGTGATATTTATTTGAAGTCTGTTAAAATTCAATGTTGTGATAAAAGTAAGACACAACTTTGCTGTATTTTTGTTTTAAATATTTTGCTCTGAAGAGACTGGAATTCTCTTTTCCAAAACTTGACTTTTTAGCATGTGCATGCTTCCTTTGCAAAGCAGCTGTTGGAAGCACTGACAGACTTCTCTTCTAACAATTAATCTGAGAAAAAGATACTATAGCTTCACCCCATTTCTCATCCTATGTAATGAAGACTCTGAAATACCACTAGCCTCTCTACAACCAGTGTTACTCTAAAATTTTCCTATTCAGTCATTATCATCATGCAGAGTCAAAAAATATGTTGTGCCTTCCACACAATAGTAGCCTTAATGGAAACAGAGATTTTAGATCATGGGCTGTGGAACTGCTACACTGCCTATGATCTTTATCTTATATTCACAATACAGACAGCAAGAAAAAAATTTCTTTTGTTAGGACTGAATCCAAAATTCATAGAAGTGAGAAGAAGTATGGAGAATTGAAATAGATGCATTTCAGTGGTACTGCAAAATACTGCAGATTACCACTTGCAGCACTTTTAAATATAATACAGTGCATACCCAGGATTATTTGCTACCAGATCTGCATATGTCACAGGACAGTATCTGAAAACTGGGGGTGCTAGGACGAGGTGGGAAAAAGAAGAAAAAAAAGGAATGACTATGAATTTTCTATGAAATTACATACTCTTGTTTATTTTTGCCCCAGCAAATAAATGTTTATGTTATGTGCCAATTATTGGTCTTGTAGAATTCTGTTTTAGTGAATTTTCATGAGGTAGAAAAAAAAAGATGCAATGCAGAGGGAAATAAAAGTGTCTACAAAAGCAGTTGATATTCATAAATAAATTAAGCAGTTTGGCATACAATGACTATACTCAGGAAGAATACATACTAGCAATTCTCTATTGTATTGATCCTTCAAACTAAGTCACGTGTGCCACAGTTAAACACTTTTGTGTATTTTAAAGCTGTCATTTGTAAGTTTGACCAAAGTACAATAGTCCTTAAGGGAAGCTGCCTAACAGACAAACTTGCAGCCAGAGTTCAGTGTATTTTCTTCATCTTTAATTCAGTAGGAAGCCTTTCTAGGTAGGAAATGAGGGTCCTATTCCTCATTGCCACTGGAGAGCTACAGTTCATAGAGTGGTCTTCGTTGTCTGAACCAGCCATGCACAGTAGGATTGTTGCTATGAAGCTGTTTTTCCTGAGTATTGGCTGAATCACTGTCAGATGAGAGGAAGTCCAAGTTGATATAGGATCTTGACAATCTGATTTTGCCTGTTGTGATCTATTAAACTCTATTTCACAGCATCTGGTCCATAAATATTTCCTGTCCATGTTTCCTTATTTCATATTGTCCAGAATGCACAAATTTGTTTCATGGTTACTTTCTGTGTGAAAGACACATGTGTGGGCATGTACATGTCTGCATGGATTCAAGATTTATTTGTTTCTTGACTCTTTGAAGGAGTCTTTACTAAAGGCAACTGACTATGATTACATTATCAAGGATGTTAGCAAGAAAAAAGGTGTGTATAAATAAAAAATTTAAGAGAATGCAGAAAAAATGTGGCTGTTATAAGATTATTCTGTTGTTTTTTGGTGCAGTATTGAAAACAAAACTGAAGAACACCCTGCAAAAAATATACCATACAACATCATGTGAGATTTAATGGAAATTCATAGACTCATAAAAAGATTTTGGTTGTAAAGGAATTTTCAAAATCATCTAACTCCCACCTCACTCCAGTCCCTGACATGGGCAGGGACATATTTTGCTAGATCAGATGTCTTAAAGCCTTTTCTCACCTGACCTTTGCCACCTTCAAGTAAGTGGCATCCACAGCTTCTATGGGAAACATGTTCTGGTGGCTCACCACCCTCAGTGTGTAAAATTTCTTCCTTATACCTAATCTAAATTGTCTCTCTGTTTAAAAAATATCTACCAATATTCCCAATTCCTTCTCTGTAAGACCTCTTTCAATCCATTTGTTACCCAATATATACATTAGCTTGCCTTTACTCATGTGCAGACCTTGCACTTGGCCTTGCTGAACTTCTTAAAGTTCACACAGGCCCAATCCTCAAGCCTGTCAAGGTCCCTTGGGATGGCATCCCTTGCCTCAATTGTATCAATTTACCACTCAGCTTGGTGTCATCTGGACACTTGTTGTGGTTGCTCAATCCCAGTCTTTGTCATTAACAGAGATACTGAACACTAACAGGCCAAATGTGGATGGACCCCTGTGGAACAACACTTGTTACTGATCTTCATTTGGAGATTAAGCCATTGACTGAAATGCTTTGGATGCATCCATCCAGCCCATTCCTTATCTATTGAATAGCCCATCCATCAATCCCATATATCATCAATTTAGCTATGTTATGTAGGACTGTGTCAAATCCCTTACAGAAGAAAAGACAAGGCATCAGTTACTCTTCCCTTACCCACCAAAATGGTCACTCCATTGTAGAAGGCCACCAGATTATTTGGGCAGAATTTTTATTTCATGAAGCCACATGGGTGTCTCTATTCACTTCCTTGTCATTCACATGTCTTGATACAGCTTCCAGGAGGATTTGTTCCATGATTGCACTGGGCACAGAGGCTGACTGGTCAGTAGATCCCAGGGTCTTCAATTTTACCCTTTTTAAAAATGGGTGTAATGTTTCCCTTTTAGTAGTCCCTGGGGACTTCACCCGACCAATTCTTAGGTTCCTCAGGAAACTAAACAGAACAAACCAGTTACTTTTATATATAAAAATGGTTAAATTAAAATAAAGCATGGTGGGGAATTAGGACAAAATTTATTGAGATTCACTACAAATATCTCACTCTAATCAGGGGAATACACTGTCAGGTTTGGTATGTGATAATGATGTTACTTTGGAAAATGTAGTTATATATTGGTGTTTGAGAGGAAAAAGATGTCTTGCAGAACACAATTTGTGTTGAGTAAAAAAATTGTATGTATCATATCAGGTAATTACCTTGCTGCTGCTTTGCTGTCTTCAGCTAAGGAAAATAATTGCTGATTAAACAACTTGTTTATCCATAGACTTGATTTCATGGTATTTCTATGTAGAATTTTGCTTACATGCAACTCAGAGCACTGCTGTAGAGGGAATGATTATATCATTTGAAAAGTATTTTACATATCTTTTTCATTATTTCAGAAATCATTTTAGTGTTTGTTTGGGTTTTTTTTATGCTGTGGTATGTCTGCACGTGCCTTGTGATGAGCTTTACAGTAGATTTCTTTACTTTTCTGTGTTATAGTATGCAGGTTATTATTACAATGCAGCAGACTAATTTTTAATTGACACCCCAACTGGTAACTGAAATTTGCTACCTCTGTGGAGGCCTCTATGGAGGCCTTGATTATTATAAACATATAGGAATAGAAAAATTTAATCATTTTACTTCAAAAATAATAATGAAAGTACCCCACAGTAGATGTCGTTAAAGCTTCTATTTAAATAAAACCATATAATTGTTGTGGTTTAACCTTGGTAGACAGCTCAGCACTATACCATTGATCACTCAATCCCTTCTCAGTGGAATGTAGGAGAGGATCAGAGGGCTAAAAGTGAGAATAGTCATGGGTTGAGATAAAGGCAGTTTAATAAGTAAAGCAAAAGCTTCACACACAAGCAAAACAAAATAAAGAATTAATTAACTACTTCCCAGATGTTTGGCATTTCAAGGAAAGCAGGACTTCATCATATGTAATGGTTCCTCTGGAATAAAAATGCTCTTTCCCAGATGGCTCTCTCTTCCTCCTTCTTCCCTTGGCTTTTACAGCTGAGCACAATGATATTCCACACAATTCACATAGTGCGGAATATCCCTTTAGTCAGTTGAGGTCAGCTTTTTCCAGCTATGTTCACTCCCAAGGTGTTGTGCACTCCCAGCCTACTTGCTGGTGGGGTGAAATGAGCTGCAAAAAAGACCTTGATGCTGTGCAATCTCAGCGATAGCTAAAACATCTCTGCCTTATTGAGCTTGTTTTGGCTGGGATAGACTTAATTTTCTGCACAGTATCTAGTGTGGGGTTCTGTTTTGAATTTGTGCTGGAAACAGTGTTGATAATTAAGGGAGGTTTTCATTTTGTTTTTGACTCCAACTGACCAAAGGGATATTCCACACCATGTGGTGCCATGCTCAGCATATAAAACAAGGTGAAGAAGGAGGAAGCAGGGGATGTTCAGACTGATACTGTCTTCCCAAGTCTCTGCTATGCATGATGGAGTCCTGATTTCCTGGAAGTGGCTGAACACCTGCCTGCTCATGGGAAGTGGTGAATGAATTCCTTGTTCTGGTTTGCTTGTGCACACGGCTTTTACTTTCCCTATTCAACTCTTCTTATCTCAACCCTTGAGTTTTCTTCCTTTTGCTCTTTCAGTTATTTCCCCTGCCCCATTGGGGGAAGTGAGTGAGTGACTGTATGGTACTTAGTTGCCAGCTTGGGTTAAACCATGACAGTTATCAACATTGTTTTGGTCACAAATCCAAAATCTAGCACCCTACAAGGTGCTGTGAAGAAAATTAACTCAGTTCCAGCTAAAACTGGTACAATTATGGAGGTAATTTATGCAGCAGATAAAATAGAAAGGAAGCACCATTAAGTAACTTCCTGAACACAAAACACAGGTCTACTGCTAGGGTTTGTAATCCAGCAGAGAGCCTGAGCACAATTAACTTCATGGTAACTAGGTACACCTTTAAAATCAAAAGACCAGAAATTCAGGGCAGAGATAGTCTGGCTGCCATTAACAGCAAGGCTTCCAAGGCAACTTACCCTACTGCTCCTTATGGGTTACTTCACACAGACAAAATAATAAACTACAAGCAGGAACTCTAGGTGCTAAATCCAATTCGGGGATCAGAGTACTGCAAAAGAAATTTGAGAAAAGCTGAAGACTTCTCAAATTAGAATTTGTAGCTAGCTATTGACAGTTACCAGTTCCCTTTCTGGTAAGCTCTCTAAAACCTGCCATGATAGAATATTAGGACCTCCATCCATGATTATTTTTGTTTTCGTGCTCTTGTAATGAGTGCACTGGAAAGGACTCCTAAACAATAATATGATATATTGTTTAGGTGATAGTTTTTACTTCTACTACATTTAAAAAAACTCTTTTTTAAATCCAGTTTTTCTTTGTTTATATAAGGGTGATAAGGTCTTTTAGTTTTTTAGTTTCTGATTTTTTTTTCTGTCTCCAGAAAGAAAAGCAATGTGAAAGTATTTCTACAGTTTCAGTGTGTTTGGTTTTTTATTGTGCCTCCAGGCAGAATTTTCCTAAGATTGTAAGTCCAGGCTATTCAAGTGGCTGATTGACTGCAATGCACAGAGGTGGAGGGTAAAAACTCATTACTTTTTGACATACCCCACTGTCTTTAGAAATCATGACTGTCTCTTATCAGTGAAAATAAACAAATATACTTTTATAAGTGAGGATCTTCAAAACACATATGGGATCTAGGAAGGCCAAGTAAGACTATTGGCAAAAATATTAGCTTTTAAAAAGTAAACAAGACAATTTCTAAGTCAAAGTTTCTTCAAGGACTTCTTTGTGGAGTTAATTTCAACCACTGAATATTATTACTGAATTATCAGTTTGTGCTATTATATTTTAGATATACTCCATATACATATATATTCCATTTACACAATGATTTTTGAGGCATGCAAAATATTACTAAGGTAACATTCTTGGCATGCATGGTATTTTGCATTTGTTAATTTTATAGTAAATAAAATGTCAATATTGGAAATACTTTCTGTCACTGCAAGCCTTAAACCATCTATTGATACTCTTAGAAGGTAAGAACCTTGCCGTTCTGGTCCAAGCAAAGGTATCATGGATATTGGTCTGTAGCACATGCTCACAAAAAACCAAGATGAATACAGAGATATGTTTTTCCTGGTAGAGCCTCATCACTTCCAGTGACCATGCATTTAGTGGTGGAATTTTCAGAGCTGTAGATTTAACTGCAATGTTTCATTTACTCTTCATCCATGTACCCATCTCCATGACTTTGTAAAAGATTTGACTGTATCTAATTATATTGATTTCTTCAAGTCTCAGTGATAAGGCTTTCCACTACTTATTTATGGACAATATGAAAATGTATTAATTTTGGCTGATTTTAGGTCCCATGACCTAATTCTATTTTCTCTATGTGATATTTGATAATAGTTAGTACCTTTCAGTCAGGAATTATGAAACACAAAAGAAAAGGTGTTTTCTCTGCTTTTGCACTTGCCAGTCAGGCATAAAATGAGAGATATTAAGTCATCTCTTTGGGAGATACAACCAATGAACTGGAACCAGTAGTTATTCTGCAAATGTTATTATTTGGAATTTGTGACAGGAAAACCAGTGGATGTCAGGGGGCAGATGATAACCTTTTTTAAAAATGTCAATTAGTTTATGCACAGAAATTTGGAAACAAAAGATAACTTCCCAATGTGATTCACCATTTCCTAAATTCAAAAAAAGGCTGAAGAGTACTGAGATATGTTTCCATTCATAGGCAGATTTAGGGTATGTTGTGAGGGAGTGAAAGGGTCTCTTTGGGAGAATCAGAATCTCCCACATCTCAATTACATCAATATTTAGAGTACTTCATTGGTTATCAATGGGTATTAGAAGAGAGGAAAGATGACTAAAAGCCACTTCTATCTTCTTAAGCTGCTGAAAGAGCAGAACATTTCATACAGAAATATTGAAATTTGTTATTTCACCCTTTTCCTGTGTAACAGATAATAACACTTTTTATTTAGGAAAGATTTTGCAGGAAAGGATCACAGATTTCAACTTTCTATAAATTTATTTCTATAAATTGGTCACTGTCAATATGAAATGGTCTGATACAAATATGTTAAATTTAAACATGTATAAAGAGAAGGTGTTACAGTTTATCCTATATCCTCTATGATAGCAACTGTCCAAATCAACTGTTATTTTGTAAAATGCCAAAATATTAGGCACTAAAAAACCCTGAAAATAAAATTAAAGTTTAAAGACAAAGTATGGTACATCACACTTTTTTAATTTCTTAATTTGCAAAGGGTAAAGTCTGTATGATTAAAAAAATAAAAAAAAACCCCTTTTTTTACAGAAATGTAAATAATACTACTCTCTGCAATTTTGAGGGACAGAAAGCATCACAAAGTATTGATACAGCTGAGAAACTAAGTTTAAACATAGTGAGATTCATTAGATTCAATAGAAATGTTTGGACAGGGCTCTCAGATGTGGTGTGATTTTGGGTGTTTGGTGCAGAACAAAGTTTTGGATTTGATGATTCTTGTGGGTCCCTTTCAATTCAGGATATTCTATGATTCTATGATAGCAGTATGTGCCAAGCTTTTGGCTCAAAGACCACAGAAATGGTATAAGTGACAGAATGCCTTCAAAGGCTCTTCAGTACCACTACATAAAAATTCCATTTCTTATCTTTCCACATTTTTATTTTTATTTTTATTTTTATTTTTATTTTTATTTTTATTTTTATTTTTATTTATTTTTATTTTTATTTTTATTTTATTTATTTTTAATATACATAAATTTGAAAGGAAATCTTGAGTGTGATAGCCTTCAGTGCATGTCCTGGTATTTGACTCTACTGAATGGAAGTTTAATCATGAAACCAAAAGAGTGGCTTTAGTACATTAATGATTTTGGACTCGTCTCTGTTTCTTAAGAGATTCTGAAAAAAGTATAGAAGTAATTTTTAGTCGTGGATGATATTTTTAGTCCTCTCTGTGGAACCTGAAATAATTAAAAGGATGCTTATTATGAAAATATATATCCTTGGTCTTTGGGAAGAAATGCATTCAATAAATGACTGGACATGTGGAGTTTCCGGAGAGATCAGTTCCAAGTATAATCACAGCAACTTAGTTAATGCAAGTTGAGATTTAAAGATTTAATGAAGGTTTAGAAATCCCATAATTGGGGATTATATTCCTTTTCTGTCAGTGCATTTATCCTGTCCATTGATTATTTTCCTATTTCTGTTGTGCTTATGGAAGTTTGTCAAAATAAGTATTTACTTGCATAGTAGTTTTTCAATGTATTTTATTTTCAGATTAAAGCTTTTTATTGTAAGAATTGAACACAATGTGCACTAAGTCAAGCTCTGTCATTATCAACTTATTTAAATAAATTCTCAAATATTAAATTACACCTTACAAAATGGCATATGATCTTAAGTTGCTGCATTCTCTCTCACACATTTATCAGCTCTGTTATGCAGTCATTAGTCTTTGCAACACTCCCATTACTTTCCATGGGACTACTCAAATAAGCAAGGATTATTCATATCATAGAGTTAATGGGATTTTTCAAACTGTTGCAAAACCTTTCAGCCATTCTGAAGTTTCTAAGAAGCGTTTTGACTGCTGTTTGTATATTTTAATATATATAAAGCCAACCATGTCCACACTGTTGTACTGCAAAATCTGACTAATTGTACTTCTGTAAAGTATAATTTAAAATATTTCAGCTTTCAGACATGCCTGAATATAAACAAGATCAGAATCTGGCACTTCTTTTTTTTTTTTTTTTCTGTATAACCAGTGTCTGGTGCTTTTAGGGAGTGGTTGATGTGTTTTCGAAGAGAATAGGAGCGATTTAATCTGTAGTTTATGCTGTAGAAAGTTCTCAGACTCCCAAGAATGCTGTCACACATCCACATACCTACAGCTAGGCTGTCTGAATTGTTTTACTGCTTCATCAGCTATGCCAGTTGAAATGTTTTATGACTTCTTCCTAATCCATTTTGCACCAAATTTGATGGGCAAGCACAGAGTCACTATTTAAACTCTCTGAACTAAACCACGTTATTTTAATTGAAAGGGTTCAGGAAGAAATCACGTGCACAGCTCAGCTAGCAGACATCAGACTGTGGTAATCTCCAGAGGGAGGATATGGTACCAAAGTATCAAGGGAAGAGCAAGGTATCAGGAACTTTCTCATGTGACTTAGCTGTTATCAGAAGAGGACACATCTACGTATCATGTGTATTTAGGATGAGTATAATAACAAAGAATAAGAAAGTATAACTAATTTAGATTGTTGTATAAATTGCAGTTAACTCAAAATTAGAATGTTTCCTAAGAACATTTATCCTTAAAGATAAATAAATATTTATATTATATATTTTATATAAATATTTATAAATATATAAAAATAAATATTGATTACAGTAAAGTAATCAATAGTACCTTTCTGCCCCATTTAAAGAAAACATAGTTATGTTAAAGAACAAACATATCATAGTACTTACTCTACTGATCAAGGTAGGCAAAAATAAAGAATTCTGGGAGGATTTTACCTTTAGTGTGGGATGAGAACTTTCTTGTTATTTAGTACTGATAAGTATCAAGTAGGTGTGGTAGATGAGCCACATTTAAAATAACATTTTCTAGGTCATATAAAAATTAAAAGTGAGGTTGGCCAGTGGAGTCAAAGAACTGGTTTTGTCTCCACCTGTCTCCATAAAGTTCATGGATCTATAAGGGCCTCAAGTTTACACTAATACTGGCATCCTTTATCTCTTTGTCGTTTAAAGGTACTTGATTGAGTTGAATATCCCTGCCCAACAATTTCAAATGTTTTTCAAAGAAACTGATCCACTTAACCCACTACAGGAATTATAAGTGTCACATACTTTATTTCATATTTAGAACTGTGAACAAAATTGTTGATGGTTGCAAGTTGTTTTGGAATTGGAGGGCCTTGGGGTGTTTGGGATGGGAATCCATAAACCAAAACCAGAAGGAATAAGAACATCTATTTTCTGGGTGATATTTATCAGCTTGGTTAAAATAATTTTAAGTATTTTTCTTTCCAATTTTCTTATTTCTTCTGTTCACACAGTAACACTTTTCCAGATGGTGGTTAGGGAGATGACTTTTGTTTACAGTATAACATAAATATGTATAAATGCAACTCAAGCACAGAGCTAGCCTTGAGACTGTTTCTGTATTCTTTCTATTTTGTTTCTTACATTGTAATATAACAGATGATGCATTCTGTCTCAAT
The DNA here is from genome assembly GCF_022539395.1 of Myiozetetes cayanensis. NCBI lineage: Eukaryota > Metazoa > Chordata > Aves > Passeriformes > Tyrannidae > Myiozetetes > Myiozetetes cayanensis. The sequence goes on along the minus strand of NW_026086604.1, from coordinate 29,636,316 downwards.
ATTAAACTCTGTGGCTTTAGAAATAATATTTAGTAATATAGGCTACAAGGTCTCATCAACTCTTTTAGGCAAAGACTGGCAGCAAATACAACAACCACAGCAAAAGAAACATTTTTTATAATTTTTTTCTGTATATTTTTAATTAGTTGTAGTTGTTGAAATTTGATTTGTATCCTATAGTGTTTAGAATCCTATAACATTTATTCAGTGCAAATTAAATCTCCTGGCCTTATAAAGTACCTGAAGACTGGAAGATAATGATCAGTCATAGAATTTTGGTTTGTTCTAATTCTGAATATTCTAATCTAGCCCAGTAATTTGAATTCTCCTTTTGTGTCATACTTCTGTTTAATAGATATGTACCGATATGTTTACAAATTGCTAAACTAAGAAAATAATTTCCCTCTAAAATTAAGTCAACTAGCCCTGTAAAAGATAAAAATTTCTGTTCACTATTTGATTTTGATTTGGGGGATAGTTTTTGTTGTTGTTTTGTTTCCTGTTAACTTGCTGTTAGAAAGAAAAACGGAATATTGTAAATATTGTTGATTGTTGTGAAAACTGACCCTTACAAAAAGAGATTTATAATATGCATGAGCATTTCAGAAAATAACAATGAATGTCCACAGCCCAGGGACCTGGTGACAGCCCGTACAGCAGATTGACCTTTACCCAAGGTGTGACATTGAAGTATTGTCATTATGGACTATAAAGTTACTATACAGAAGTTCTTATTAAACGTTTCTTAATGTTTTTAAATTGTAGTATTTTTTGATGGATCCTTTCTTTAAAAAGTTATAGTCTTTTCTGTGAGGATAGTTTTATGGAGCTAAGAATTTAATGCTGAGAATTTACCTCTAATTTCTTGCATTACTTTATAAGTGTTTTTATTTAATTTGGTAAGGATGAAGGTCTGAGTTCCTGGCTTCTCCATCACACCTGTTACTTAATTAAGTAAAAGATTTTAGCTACTGATTTCCTTGGGACATTTGGTGCAGAGAAGTGGCTAGTTGATCAGTGGTACTCAACATTTTTACTAGACCTGCACAACACACTGCGGAGGAAGAGAAAAATGGTTGCATGATTCCACCCCCACCCAGATTCTCCCTCTCACCCACAACAGGAAGCAGCCAATTAATGCATTTTTAAATGCCCCAAGTAAGTGCAGTGCTTGTCAGATTTTGAACTGTTGCTGTTGCCAATTTAAGTAGCAGCTGATTTATATTTATGAACTGTACTTCGAAGAAACACTGACTAAGGGCAGTGGTAAGGTTGCTTCTGAGCCCCTGGCCTAGAAATGTTCCAAAGGTTCTGAAAAAGCAGTGATCTTCAGCCAGCTGCTCAGTGCCCCATGAACTATTCTTGGCAGTATTCCTGCTGGCTCATAAGTCTATAATGCTTGCCTTCACAGCTTATTTCACCTTTATTGGATCATGGATAACAAAGCTGTTCTCATTCTTGATCTTTTATTTTGAACCTTCATCTATTATACTACTCTATTGGGGCATGGATGTCACAGTATTAGGAATTACTTTTTCTCCTACTGATGTCTCAGATACACTTTTAAATTCACAATTACAGTACAATTGTGAGTGATATTAAAAGTGCTTTTCAACTTCTATGTTTATAAATTGTGTTTATTGTTAGAAAAAATACTCAGACTTAGAGGTAGAAAATGAGAAGTATTCGATAAAATCAAACTGAATTAGGAAATATAAATAATATTTAAAAGCAATTATGAACAGAACCCTCAGAAAGTTGTTTTTCAATTATGTCAGGTAGCATAGTTTACACAACTAATGAGTGTATAGTAAAAAATAAAAGAGATATTAAAAAAATATAAATTCTTCTCTGAGGGTTATAATTTCCCTAATCAAAGTATTGTCTTACTGCAGAGACCTTACTTAAATATTTATGTGGAAGTGTTTAAACTATTCATTTTATACTTTTTTCAGGCAGCTTTACTGCCTTCTGGTTCACTTCAAAGTCTCCATTGTACTAGACCCATTAAATGAAGTTAGAAAGCAGATAGTCTTTATTCTAGAAGTCTAATATATTCTACAGAGAAAGTGCATGAGGACAGCAATAGAGTTGCAGTGGAGATTCAGACTGAAATCCTTGGGTTCTTTTTCTGGGGTTACTTTTTATATTTATTTGTTTTGACAAATCTTACATTTTTTTCAAATAAATTTTATCATATAATGTATAGTCCTAGCTATATTTACAGAGTTTACTGTGGCACCTTAGCTGTATTATGGAATCAACATTGCATTGGGAATCGTCACAAAACTTGATCTAATTGCTATGCTGCATAACCAATTGATTATGCATTTTCCTACTGATTCCAAACTCAACTAGCACCAGAAAAATATGCACTGGAATGCAAGTTCCTTAAAGAACAGCATAGATTCCTTTCTAAGAAATATGGACATGAGAAAATTGCTCCTTCTTAAACATAAAAGGAGTTTTACATAGGTCTTATGAGGGATTTGTGCAGTTTCCTTATGTTCAAACAGATAATGTGGTCACATTTCTCAAGTCAAAATCTAATTTAATTCAGAAAGAAACTGAAAGGAGAAGATCTTTCATAGCTTGGCATCTGGACCCTGTGATTACCTTCCAAAGATGAGGAGGAAGCGGAATGAAGTCATGTGTAAATTGAACTCTGCTTCAAAAAAAAGTATAAGCCATATTTTTTCAAATAGAAATAAAACATTCTTAAAAGGAATTTTTGGGCCTGTCTTGGTGTTTTGTGAGTCCCTTTTCATGGTAACAGTCTCAAAAAAAAAAAAAAAGCAAAGTTATTTTTTGTTATATGTTCTACCAAGCAGAAAGTAATGGAATATGAAATGTGGAATATAACCATTTTGTATGCTTACCTTTATAATGGCTTGCAGTGATGACTTGTACTGTTCATCACATACTCCTTTGTAATGTCAGGTTGAATTTTAGAAGATTTATAAATTTGGGTTTAATAATCAGAATTGGAGAATAATGATATTCAAATTTAATTGTTTGACTAGTTCTAACTCAGAAGAAAGCAGGAGGTAGAAACTGTGGAAAGCTGTTTTGGAAAGGATTGTTCAAATTTACTGGGGCATGACCATATAGCTTTTTGATTACATGCACTTATACATGTACACGTGAGGAATCCAGCCAGCACAAAAAAATTGCACACATTATTTGTGTTATCCGTTATTGGGTGCATATGTATTCTGTTAGTACCTGCACATTTATCCTACTGATCTAAAGTACAGTAAGTCCAATGAGTTACCATTCATTGATGGGTTTGTCCACAGAAGCAGTCTCTTGCTTTTTTCTGAAATTGCTGTCCTTGTTCCTTCTTTTGCTCTCTGTTGCCTAATGCTAAAAAAGAAATGTTCAGATCCAACTAATCTGATGTGATTGATGATTTTTAAAGTCAGATTTCCAAGGTTTGAAATTCTTCCAGAAACTTATCTCTTTTATTATTATTATTATTATTTAGTCATGTCCTATGTACAACTCAGTGTCTATTTGCAAAGTAAACTCGCTGCTCAAAAAAAGGCAAATTTTATTTATAATGGCAAGTTTTTGTGAAGGTGTCCCATCTGGTTCAGAACTGATCTAGATGAGGAAGGTTCCCACCTCTGTACATAAATATCAAGTTTACAAAAGATGTCACTGCAGGTTCTCAAAGGCTGAAAAAACTATATTTATCATTTAATCCTCACATGTCTGAGTGGAAGGGAACAGGTAACGTCCTTTTGCAGAATAGTCTAACTTTTAACTAACTTTTCATATGTCCTACTTCACTGAGGCATTCTTTGAAAAGATAATGAGTAAACAGAGTATGAATGCTCCTTCATGTTTTATAATGGAGCTACAAATACTCTATCTTATATTCTTATACTCCAAATGCAACTAGATTTAGCATTTTAAACCACATTTTAAGAATATTCTTTCCAGAACAGTGTCTGTTGTGATTAAAGTTGTTAGTAGTTATATTTCAAGTGTATCTTCTAGACTGAAGAACAAATGGTGGTTTGCAGATGATCTTAATAGTGCATGGCTTACTGGGAAATGAACAGCCTCTTCACATTTCTTCTCTGATGCATCTGATTTACAGATGCTAAATAAAAGCTCCTAAAATAAGGTTTACAAATTTTATCTTGAAAAATTTGAAACCTAAGTCATTAACTAGCAACTCATATTTTAACCAATAAATGCTTCCTTTTTCTTCTTAATTTTTTTAAATAATCTATCAGTTTTCTTGCATCTGTTTGCTTGGGTTATTCTGATCAAGCCACGGAAAGGCATAAAAGATGAAAATGTAATGAAACTTGCGTCATTCTATGTCTTTCCTTAGACTGTCTTTATTTGGTCCATTTCTTTGGTAAGAAATAAAGTCCTTTGCTCTGCTTCCTTCATTCCAACATGCAAAATATCAAGAGGTGTCTAACAGCTATTTGTTGTGTAAGGGAGATAGACAGGAGGAGAGACCAGAGGAGGAAGGATATAAAAGTATTTTACTCGGGAGAATGTTTCATCCCAAAGGTCTGGAAAATGGCAGTTGTGTTTCTGTGCTCCTGCCAGAGAAGTACAAATGTTGGGAATCCATAATGCGATTCTCAGCTATAATTTGCATAATTCTCTTGGCACTAGTAGAAAGATTTCTGTTTGTCTGTTGTTTCACCTGTGCAGGACAGAGCCTTTCCAGAACACCATCTTCACACTAATCTTGAAATGGGAGATAAGGCTTCACTTGATCCATCAGTTAGCATATACTTGAATATACTTTAGTATAGCTTTGATTCTCTAAATGTACACAATGAGTTGGTCTGCTGTACACAGCAGTACTTGGTAGTTCTGGTAAGGTCATTGTTGTGCATCTGTATATGGTGGAGTGACTGAATTTGAATACAGCAGTGAATGCTGCTATCTGTAACCACAACAGTAAGTTGCAGCTCACTTTTTAGGTAACTACTGCTGGAAAACTGGGATATTGTTTAAAATCATGAATGCGATCACGTCAGACCTCATTCAGTATAAATTTAATGAAAATCTAGTGATTAATTATGACAATAGGTGAAAAGATCAAATGGTTTTCCAATATTTAGTGTGAAGATGATTCATAATATTCTCTGGAATCCCTGTGGAAATGCATGTGTAGCTATTCTTTTCTGTTACACAGTAGTGTCTTTGTATTAGGTGTTCAATACTGGTATTCACAGTAAGGAGTGTTATCCCATATATCTACTGCATGTTTCCCTGGGTAGTAGATTTCAGTAATGTTCGTCATTATGCACCAATTTTATATGTTACCTTAATGGTCAAGGCTGCTTAAACTTGGGTGCTCTCTTTTTTGCCACTTCTACCCAGGAAAATGAGGACTGATTCTTTGCTGTGTGCTCCAGAATTGAAACCCTCATTGGGTTAACAGGGTTACTGATCCCAACCCAACTGTCAATCTCAGTCCCTTGGAACATCAGGTTTCACAGGTCAACCCATAGCTTGTTAAGCCATTTCAACCACCCTGAAGTAGTAGATGTTTAGTTAAAATCTTTAAAATCTTTATGCTGTGAAACTTTCATTTCATTTTATCTGTTTCCCTACATTCCTTCTTAATATCACTGCCCTCTAACAGAATACATTGCTCTAAGAATGATTAGAAATACCCTTTACTCTCCCCACTGCAACCAATTGACCTCCAAACAGCAACAAGAGAGATCTGGAAAATAACCTCTCTCAAATTTAAACTCTTATTGTAAGTCTGAGTTCTTCCTGGAGCTAGGAGTCACAGTAAAAGGTCAGTGCATTGATACAGGGTATATTAGTGAACTGTACCTCATGTTAGCCCAAACCTGTAGTGCTTGAGGTAAAAGGAGTGATAAAACAGCTATGAAAACTTTCCTATCAGTATACTCGTTATGTGGGAAGGATGCTTTTGTGATGATACAGGGAATCAAAGTAGTTATTCACAGATTCATTTTTGGTCTAACAATCAATTAATGACCCCAGGTCACAGAACTCTATTTTTTAATACCTCCTTATCTCTAAGCAGCTTAGGATAGTGATGGCCTCTTGCTCTTTTTTCTACCTTTTTTTTTTTTTTTTTTTTTTTAAGATGTCAAATGTCAAGAAAATTTATATTTGGGATTTGAAAAAGCTCTCATTTTCTACAGGAAGAGGAATACTCTGATTAATTTTTATATGTTTTCACTGATGACAGTATAAAAATTATTTTTTATAATAACATGTCTAAAATGCTTTCAGCAGCTTGGTAACTGGGCAAGTAACTTACCACACAGATATTACTCAGAGGTGAAGTCCTTCAGAAGGTGTCAGCCAAAAAAAACTTTGGGTTTACATCAGGTGTGAAATTTGGTTTTGGTTTGGCATTGGGCATTTATGCACTTGCAAAATGCTACCAACAATATCTGCTGATATTTCCCTTCCAAGGACACTTATGTTTGTTGAATTCTGAAGATATACAGGTGATTAATGATGATAACAGATAAATGAAAGGTTTGGTTTGGCTAACAAGAAATCCAGCAAGATCCCAAATTCAAACTCACTCTGCTTGGTTGTCCAGGATAAGTAAAACACATTAAATGAATGAGCAAATATCTTTATTAAGTAATTTTCACTTTTAGATTTCCGTTGGTCTTGATAAGATGCTTGCAAAATCTTATCCATAGATTCCCAGTGTGCTATTTACTACCTAAATTTACAGTTATGTATCCATTTGCAATTTTAAGGGTTAGCTTTGATGTTCTGAGGTTTTTTGGATCAGATTTTCTTAGTGGGTTTTTTGTGACTATGCTTTCATTTTTCCTGAGGTAAATGTGGGATGTCATCCTCTAGATGCCTTGTAAGGGACAGCCAGGTAAAGATTTCTCCTTCTCTATAGGTTTTCTTTTGGAGATCATTGTGGAAATATTTCTCTTTCTCTGAATGGGTAAAATTAATTACTTCCAAGGGCTTTAGTTGAGAAGCTTCCTCTTAACATAGCTGTCATATTCAGATTCATAAAGTTGCAAACAATACCCCTAAATACTTATACTGTGATTAAAATTAATTCCTGAAAGAAGGTACAATCTCCAGTTTTAGTATAAATTGTTTGTATGTTTTATGGAATTATTTGTATTGTCTTTGCTCCTAGTACTACCAATTGATATATTAAAGTTCAAATCAGAACCCATATGACCAAACAAGAATTTTTACTGGATTTTGCAGTTCTTGTTCTTCCAACTTACATTTGACACAACTTACACTTGATACAACTTATTTGAATATGACCTATAATGTATCAATTGCAGTGGCTGAATCTGACTTTATCTGACAGAATCAGCTAATTATCTCTGTGTAGTGTCATTTTATCTGATAAAAGCTTTGTTGGTTAGAATTTTAAAAGCCTTATCTTAAGAAGTGAACAACAGCTGAGAAAATCATTGCTTTGAATGATATATAAATGCTTTCAATTGCAATTTTATGTTCCTCTTTTCTAACTTTGTATGTTGCCATCTCACAAGGATCTAGATTACTTTATTCGTTTGTTGCCGGACTTCTACTGGGTCAAAATACTTCTACTACACTGACTAGCCCTTAAAGTTCATGTACAAGATGGTATCCAGGATAGGTAAAAAGTCACTAAATATTTCTAGTATATAGTTCACAGTTCCCTTTCAAAAGTAGAAAGCATTAATTTTTACCAGTTTTCATCTGAACTTAGACATTCTAAAAAAAACACCATAGGCGTTTCCAGACACTGCGTGCCAACTCTGTCTGTAGCAATGACTGGTCAAAAGAAGGGCCAAAACAAGGCTCTTGCTACATTTAAATTGTTCTGCAGCTGTACAGAGTCAGTTGCTCCTATCTCATGAAAATGTCTATATTCCCCTTCTTCTATAACTTAAAGCAATATTCTCAAGGATTACAAAAAATGTTATTATATCTACTTCTTTAGATTTGTCATATCTACTGAGTATCATTTCTCCAGGAATTCTTTCAGCTTCAATTTTTTTCCTTTCAAAATATTTCTTATTTACATTGCTGACTATGAGTAGCAGTAGTCTCTAGCTCCACGATTCTTGTTGCTGACATATTTTAATTTGGTGAATAAAACTTGTGAGTTGTGATATGGATGGAGTTCTGGAAGAAGAAGTCAAATAGACAGGCCTAAGACCTTTGAAAATGAGAACCAGACTATGAACTGAGGCTGATATTTCATGGGATACTTGTACACTAAGTAAAGGACAGATGTCTCTTATCCCACCTTGTTTAGCTTTGAAGATACACAGCCAGCCAAATGATTTCACAGTCAATTAACACTGCCTCTTAATTGACTGTATCTCTACTGCATACTTGGTGTAGGATAGATAGCTATATATATTTGATCTGATGTGTCACTGTTGTTTCAGTGGCACTGAGGATCAACTTGCACAATGACAGTTGCTGATAGGTGATACAGTCCTTTAAATATAAAGGTATCTTTGACTGTAATTCTAAATTTAAAGCAATAGGATTTACGTTTATAAAGTGAGAGGAACATCACATTGATAATTTTTTTTATTAACTTCTTTATGATCATTCTTTTTTTCTCTGTTCCCTTGAGTAATGCCTGCTCAATCCTACATCCATTGAGGCTCTTCACCCTGCAGGCAACTGTCACAGAGAAGACAGACACATAACAGTTACATGTGAAATGACTGGATATATCCTTTTCAGGAAAAAAAAATCTGCCAATGCAAATTGTGTTGTGGATAATAAGATGAAATGTTTTTCTCTTCCCTCATGATTTTTTGAATTCAGGGAAAAGTTTTTAGAAGGACTTAGCCTAGTGTTTTTAACCTTTTAATGTGGAAATTCTTTTATATAATGAATGACTAAATAAAAATTTCATCTTTATGTGCATATTGCAGCTTCTGTATATAGGCTGATTATTTAGAACCCTAAACAACATTTCATGATTAAAAAAGACACTAAATGTACAGTTGCTATAAAAATACCAAAGTACTCACAGGAAATGTATTATAAAAAGACAGGCCTATCTAAAATCCATTCAAAGTACTAAAAAGTATTAATCGGTAAAATATATTAAAAGTTCAGACTTACTGATACGGTTCATTTAAATTCCTCACTTTGTTGCCTAATAAAATGCAGGATGTCAGCTATCTAGCATATCTGACATGTGACTGATGATATATAGAATATATTTCTTGGAACATTATCATAACAAAGCTTTCAGATGCTTTTCTAATTTCTAAATAAGGTGTATTTATTATATAATTACATATTATATCTATACATCTATTTATTTTTTAAAAATTCTGAAAACTTCTCCAGCTGCTTAGAAGCTCTGAATGTCAACTACTGAAATTACAACTTACTTTGAATCTTCGCCATATATATATATAAAAAAAACTAGTAGGAAATTTCAAAGAGGTAAATATTTTAATATTTTTTTAAAAAATCTGGTAGTATTTCATTTTACTGTTATAGCTCACAAATCCCTGGTAAGACTACTTATGTTGGAAACAACGCTCCATTACTTATGTGTATGTCACTTCAAACCATTTAGGGTCATAATTAGAGATCAGTAGAAAGTAAAAACAAGTGAAAAGGACTTTTGGGAATTCTTATTAAAGGTTTCAATATTTTAGGACATCTGAACAACACAGACTTTATTAAGATAGGGAACAGAAAAAGAGAACTGTAGCAAATTATTTGCCTTTAGACCATATAATTTTCATTTATATGAAAATTATACCATGAATGAATTATCTTGTAGGAAATGAGTACATATTTCAAAATACATGATGAGGTCCCTTTTGTCTCATCCTCATAATTTATAAACACCAAAGAAAGTGTTCCATCATATTACTATGGGACAGCCTGTCTCTTTCAGTCTACTTTGAGCTTTGAGCCATATTTAAATAACAAATTTGAACTTGCTTGACATGTAATTCTACCTTAAATAGGATATAATATTTTAAACACATTTTCCAAAAGTCTTTGTTACATATCATTGTAGCTCAAATATCATGCCTGAAAAGAGTTATGGAAACTTTGACATTGTCATATGACCAACCAAACCATGTTTGAAATTGTTATCACTACTGCATTTGTAAGCGAGCTCAAAGCTCAGTGCAGACAACCTGACAGGCAGCTTCTTGGAAGTATTGTGTCTTAGTAACCTTAAACATGGCTTTTCCTTTTGAACACTTTAGTAGTTGAGATAAAGTGGAAGTGTTTTGGCAGCCCTACAGCCTTTGATCCAGTCTGTGGGGAAAAATAGTGCTGAAATGCCCCAAGTCCTGAAGTATATAAACCATGCTAGGATGATAGTTATCTGTCCTTTCCCCCTTTCCCCCTTCCACAGTTACCACAACAATTCTATTTAAAATGAAAACTTCATGAGGCAAAGAAAAGCATTAATTTAGATGTCTTTAAAAATCTGAAAGTGCTACATAGGCTACCATAGAGATAAAAGAATAATCCATTTTGTCTTAGACTTCCTACAATTACTACAGCTTACTCATCTATCACCTCAGTAGGAACATGAAAAGAAATTAAAAGAAACCTAAGATGCAAAATACTTATCATAGAATCAGAGGGGTTAGAAAGGATCTCTGAGAACATCAACCCTTGATCAACTACCACCACATTTACTAAACTATAGCACTAAGTGCCACATCAAGTCTCTTCATAAACACCTCCAGGGACAGAGAATCCACCACCTTCCTGGGCAGCCTATTCCAATGCCTGATTACCCTCTCTGTAAAGAATTTCTTCCTAATATCTAACCTAAACCTCCCCTGGCAGAGTTTGAGAACATGCCTTCTTGTCTTGCTGATAGCTGCCTGGGAAAAGAGACCAATCCCCACCTGGCTACAGCCTCCTTTCAGGTAGTTGTAGAGAGTGATGAGGTCACCCCTGAGCCTTCTCTTCTCCAGGCTAAACAACCCCAGCTCCCTCAGCCTCTCCTCACAGGACTTGTATTCAGGTCCCTTCACTAACCTGGTTGCTCTTCTCTGGACCCGCTCCAGAACCTCAATGTCTTTCCTGAACTGAGGGGCCCAGAGCTGAACACAATACTCAAGGTGTGGCCTCACCAGCACTGAGTACAGGAGAAGAAACACTTCCTTGGCCCTGCTGGCCACACTGTTCCTGACAAAGGCCAGGATGCCATTGACCTTCTTGGCCACCTGGGCACACTGCTGGCTCATGTTCAGCTTCCTGTCAATCCAAACTCACAGGTCCCTTTCCACCTGGCTGCTCTCCAGCTACTCTGTGCCCAGCCTGTAGCGCTGCAGGGGGTTGTTGTGACCTAAGTGCAGGACCCGGCACTTGGCCTTGTTGAACCTCATCCCATCGGAATCAACCCAACTGTCCAGTCTGTCCAGGTCTCTTTGCAACTTGGTAACTGTGGCTTCATTAAAAGTTTTTAATGCACTCTTGCCATAGAAATTGACTGGCTTTATTGATGATGAACTCAAATTCCATGGGACAGCAAGTTGAATGTGAGTTAGCAGAATGCACTCTCAGCAAAGACAAACCATACCCTGGGCTTCAAGGGGTGTGATTATTCCACTGTACTTAGCACTTCTTAGGATCCATGCAATATTATGTCTAGTTCTGGTTTGTCCATGCTTTAAAAGAAACTGGTAAAATGTAAAGGGTCCGCTAGAGAGCCACCAAGGTGGTTATACTATTGGATGACTTGAGACATGAGGAAAGAATGAAGTATCTGGAAATGTTCAGAAGGCTCAGGGAAAATCAGTCTGACAATAGCTCAAAGTTGAAGTAGAGAGGAGATGAGGTTCTCTTTTCACAAGGATACGTGGGATATAAGGCAATGAACACAGATGGCATCACTCTTAATAAAATTCTAAAAATCCCAAGCATATTCTCAACAAAGTAATTAGGACTGAGGCTGATTAATCCATAAACTAGATAACCTATTATGGATAGCTGAAAGCTCACGTTTCTTGAAGAAGGACTAATCTTTTTCTGGAAATATTAATAAGATTCCCATCAGGCACATGTATCTAGGTTGATATGGATGAACTGGCAGTAGCTGCTAGCATGTGAACAGACCTGTGTTCTGATTACAGGACGTGCAAGGACTGCTGACCAAGAAGGCTCTGCGGTGTGAATAGATGATTGTCATGTGACCACAGCCTTCTCTCCCTTAAGCCCAAGTAGAAAATATGCAAATAAAAACTGTGGCTTCAACTGAAGGTAAAAGGCCAGACATTTGATAGAAACAGAGGTGAGAAATCCAGCCAAGGAATCTTAGTCAGTGGAGAAAACTGACATCCAGCTGAGTGCTTTTTTCTCCCAGGCAACAGAGGGGAATCCCTTATTATTAATCCCAGACAGGAACAGCCTAAAAGGTTAGGAAACCATTATATATTTATGCTTGTCTTTATAACATATTCTTGATTTTCAGGTTTATTGTTTTTAATTACGATGTAAATTATAACATTTAAAAATATATTAGTGTATCTCAACAACATCCCCAAATTACATTTTATTTATTATAAGGAAAGAACTGTAAGAATAAATTATCCCCACTATAGCAATCTATGGTGTAGATCTTTAAACTCTTAATTTTTCTATCCATTTTACCGGCTAGTAGCCTGAAATATCTGATTTGCACAATCAAGAGGAAACAACTCTCCCTTGTGTTATATATTTGCTTAATGCTTGCCATTAAAACTATGCAAAAAAAAAAAAAATAGATATGCTGAGTCTTCATCTGTAAAAACAAGGCTAAAAGAGAAGTACCGCTTCAATTTATGGCTAGACTGGACTGGTACAATACCTGAATTTTTAAGGTTTTTGGCCATAATAGATTTCATGTATGGAGTTGATTCAATGAAAACTCTGCTATCATGAATAATGATCTTATGGAAGTCTAGTCATCCAAAAGTTCATTTAAAAACAACTTTAGAAAGGTATTTGAACTAACAGTGCCTGAGATCACAGCACTAAGTTGCTTTCCAATGAATATTGTGTTAAATTCAAAGCTTCCATGCTTTGTGAGACTGACTGAAATTTCCTGAGAGACTGCTTCTCCCTACGTGGTCATAAGCATTTGTACAGCTGCTAAAGGTTTTTGGCAGCTGCCCACAACTGTGGAACCACATCTGGAGTAGATCTAAGTGGCCATAAATTTCAATACCTTCAGAACAAAGCAGTGAAGCCTACTTCTCTCACCTACCAGTACCAAAGCCAGAAAATAAGCCAATCAATTCCTGCTGTCAGGAGGGATGGAAAGAGAAAAACAGATAACTTTTTGTTTTCTCTTTAGCAGACATGTAAGATGCTTTAATAATCTGATAAAGGGACAGAATATCAATTTAGATAGCTAAAGCCAAATCTGGGAAATATGAGCCAAACCCAAAGGAGTTAATACCATTTCAGGGATTCAGAAAATAAAATCTTATTTGCTTTAATTCTTAAGGGCAAAATTTGAAATTAGAGTCTTCTTTTAAAGATTTTCTTTATTCACAAAGGACAGCATGCTTTCTTAAGCAGAATACTGTCTCTCAAAAACAGTACTAGATGATCACATTTTTAATTCCCTAGATAAATTAACTCAGTAAACAATAGTATGGTTTGCTGTGCAGTTTGCTGTTGAATAACTCAAAATTTGGGAGATAATTAAAATTTAAACTTCTAAAGAGAATTTGAATCCTGTATCTATGAAATATATAATTTTATATATTTCATGAGACTTTCTTGATTAGGTTGACATTATACTATTGTTTGAAATGGGCCTTATAAGGTGAAATTGAGATGTTGAGAATGAGAGCAAATATATAATTTATAAACTCTACTTAATAAAGCATATGTTAAGTACAGCTCTGTGTGGATAAGTCCTTTAAGGTTATTTATAGTTTGATTTATTATATTAGAGTTCTTCTTAATAATAGAGTTATCTTACCATTGTAATTGAGCCTATTCATCAAGATTACAGAGGACATTTTACATATCTGAAGGAAGATGGCAAGGCAGAGCTATGAATCTACAGCAAGTACCAAAGTCAGGAAGGAAACCTTTCTGTTGAAACACAGTATTATCTTTGAAACACAGTATTATCTTAACTGAAATTTTCCAAATAATTTGAGTCTGAAGATATGTTTTATATTTGTCTAAATCAGAATTTCTGGTTAGATTGCAGTGAGTAGCAACCTCTGTTGCTTGGAGGTTTTAATACAGATTTCACAATCAAGCTATTGAGTCACCCAAGAGAAGATGACAGAAAGAACCCTCTTCTCACGGACAGCTACATATAGAGAACAGGAATATAAAGAAAAACTTTCTGCATAAATGATCTCTGTGTTATTCAGACTGAAGGAAAGAATGAGGTCATATGACCTGCTGATCTGTAGGAAAAGTGTTTTCAGCCAGGCCCTGAGATAGCCTCTCTTAGCTCCCAACAAGGTTACTGTAGATGCCTTGCTTCAGGTTCTATTTCTTTGTCAAAATTTTGGATCCTTACAGAGTAGTACCATCTCTTCCCTATTTCAGCTTCTGCAGGAAACATTTTAGAGTTAGGAAGTTGAGGTGAACTTAAAAATCAGATTTTCAAAGTATTTAGTCACTAACTCTCTTTTAATCTGTAGAAATCAGACTTAAATGTCTTCATATGTATATGTAAGTATTCCTTCAAAATTACATTTAAAGTTTCTAGCAGGTCAAACTTCATGTTGTTATGTAAGCATTTTACTCAGTTATGAGTAAATATTTCCTCACTAGTAAAATGAAAAAAAAAAAAAAGGTGTAAAATAATTAAGGAGGGGTGTAATAGAGAGAAAAGAGACAAGTAAACTTGCTGTCAAAGAAAGAAGTAAACAAGGCATATGTATTTCTCACTTCACTGTCTGTTCTAAAGCGATATAATAACTTATAAAATATTGGATCGAAAAGAAAGTGAGGTGATGGGATGTGAAAAGTAGTCCACAACTTTGTTCAGATTTTGGAGAGCATACAAGAAGAACTGCAGTTTGCAGGAAATCCACTTCAAGTTTCCCTCTTCCAGTTCTTTTGCTTTGAAGTAAATGTCACACCATGTCATTTCGGGAGGTGGAGCATGCTGTAGGAACAACAGGAAAGCTGAAGGCAGAATATTCTTTTTGATTGATTCATTGATTACATAAGAAAAGAGAGGGTTTGGGAGATTTGATTTTTTTTTTTTTGATGTGGAGGGTTTTTCAGGGTTTACTTATGAAATTAATTATTATCCAGCAGGAATAACTATAGGGAAATCTGAGTGTTGTCTTCATTGGTTTGTCAACTGTAAAGAAAAATTCCATTTTATGTGAATGAATCATATAATCTGAATTTATATTTATTAATCAGAATAATTTTTCTTCTGAATTGCTTTCATTTAGTTAGGGTATTTAGGGCTAGTCTGTATTTACAATTTTCCCAGGGTCATTAACATTACACCATCTTCATTACCCTCCTTCATATTTGTTTTGTGTTTTGTTTTGTGGGTTTTTTTCTCTTTGACTAGACATCAGTACTGCTTCTGGAATTAAAGTCAGGAATATATATTTATGCAGAAGACTTTAGGATGTATGAAAGATCCTTCTGGACTAGGACTTAGCAATCCAAAATTAGTTAAAGACCCATTTTTTTTATAACTTGTCTTTAAGAAACTTTTCCTTATGGAATCAGTACTTTTTAGCTTTTACAGTCTTCCAGTCTTTAATTCCTCTAATGTTGGGTTGTCTAGATACACCTGCATTATCTTATTAATATCTTCAATGTCGTATACATGGATACACAGATAGATAGATACATACATACATACATACATAAATAATAATTCCATGGTGGTCTTGTCTACATCTTACCCCCACCTCACAAAAGTTGGAAATCAAGCTCCAGGCCAGCACCTATAGTTAAAGCTCTCAGATACTGTTTGCAGTATTAATACTGTTAGTTGAATATAACATTCAGAAAATTTTCATTTTGTGGTGCATTCAATAACCATTCTCAGTGTTGTTTAATCAATTCAATAGGTAAAATTATTCAGTATGCATCAGAAGTGAATTAAAAAAAAACTATGGGCCATATACAGATATTAGTTTCTGAAGTCACTGAAAAATCAATACACATATTTTGATGCTTTCTTTCCCAGCAATAAACTCCTCTTGCACTAGTCCCCGTACTCCTAGCTAACAATATTTTCTATTCTGCAAAACTGTGTTTTGCCTACTTAACCTCTTCTTCAGTTTTAATTGAATGAAATGTCAAATTGTGTGTAATACTTCTGTAAGTAACTAAAGCATTACTATTTTTTAACCCTAGTACTGAAATAATTTCAGATAAATGTTTGCAATGATTTTTATTAAAAAACAGTTTCATGTAGAGATGTTATCTCATGAATCAGTAGTAGAAGTAATTTAAAATTTGTGAGAAAAAAATATATTATTAGTGACACTTTGGATTATATTTTTACTCCAGGTTACAGGATCACTCATTCTTTTGCTTTTTGCAATTTACTGACTTCCCTTAACAACACTACTACTTAATACTGAATACATGATTTAAATGAACTATTTGGGAAGTGAGTTAAGACTTCTCATATCTTATCTAAATCTTATTGAAATTGAAAAGCTATGAAAAAGACTTATGTGAAAAAGATTTGTGGAAGTCAATGTCAAATTTTTCATTTTTCTTCTTGAGGCTGGCACAAATTAATTGCATTAGAAAGGGTTTTTTAGATTTTCTGTAAGATGCATTGCAATCCTTTTAACACTTTGAAATTGTTAGCAGAGAGTTTAAATTGTATGCTTCTATAAATAACTGTCTACAGGTAGAATGAAAAAAAAATTCCTCTTTTTACTTAATTCTGTAAAAATGCATCGTGTTTTTAATGTGTAGCTATTTAGAGGAGTTTTTTGAAATAGCACACAAGGTTCATTTACTCGGCTTCATGTATACATTATGGCATCAATTTTTCATAGGTCCATGTAGTTCCATTAAAATAAATGAATAGTTGATTCCTGACTGGAAATTTAGATGTATTGGACAGACTTAGCTGAACATATTCAACCTCTGGCAGTGAAGAGGTTAGCTGTATTTGTATTTACTGTAGGTGCAATTAAGCTTCAAAGTTAACACTTTAAAGTTAACACTTCAAAGTTAACGCTTCATTAATATCAGTGGGCAAAATTTACACCTCTCTTCTAATTTTGCATTGGTTTTGCCTACTGATTCATTTAATGAATGATATACATTGGGGAGTTTACTTTAAAACATGAGGAACTAGAAATGGAAAATAACAGCTTGAAATCAATGAGCAAACTCTTGAGAGCCAGCCTTGGTCAGTCTTTATCCATATTCACGGCAATATGACTTATATTATTTATGGTAAGACACATTTATTCAATAAATATTAAAGACTTTAGGTTTGGTTGCTTGTTTTGTTTGTTTGGGGAGTTTTTGTTTTGTTTTTGTTTTCCCCTGCAGTGAAGGAAGGGGAATACGGTTTTAAAATATGGTAGGGACGGAAGAAAAAGTCTTAATGTGAAGTCCTTTGTGACTGTGGAAAGTCTTAGATCCTAAATACCAGACTTTTCTTTGGACTTTTTTTTTTTAACTTGTAGTATTTGATATATATGTATTTATAGAGAGAGGTTTTGGATAAATATGAAATATTTTTATATATATTTATAAATATGAATTATTATAACCATCTTTTAACAAAATGAATATGCTGCTTCATAAGGTTATTTGGAGACTGCTGCTTCCAAATGAACATATATTTCTCTCCTGTAACTAAAGAAGTAATTGTCACAGAGCTCTGGAGCATTATAATTTTGATAGACTATTTGTTCATTTTTTCCCTAAAAATCATTCAAGAAAGGTTTCATTCCTGCGATTACAAAATGATCATGATTTTGAGATCCAGAATTACAGTCACACTGCTGTTTATAAAAGTTATGTGCTAAAATCTTAGGATATTAGAGATCTGAAAAAAAACCCCAAAGCTGAGTTGTTAGAAATGTCATCCACCATAGTACTATGAAGTAGAACTGAAGTTAAAGTAGAGAGGTTAAAAAACCTCAAGAATTGTAACTTAATACACGATAAATTCCATTACATAATAGTTGATCAACATTTTTCCAGTATCTGTTTATAGGGTGAAAATTGAGGAACTTGGAGATACTGGAATGACAATAAACACATAAAGGAACCTCAGAAAAAGAGAGATTCCAAAAGTTTAATAACACTACTGGAAAGATGCCAGAGATGGATTTATAAACTTTCTATCTACTGGCTTGAGAAATTATTCCAAGGAGCCTTAGGTAGCAATGTATGTATTTGATCATATTTAACTATGTGATTTTCTTGTGGGTAAATGTTTTTATGAGCTCTAGTCTAATGTTTTACAAGTAAAGTAAATGTATGAGGGTAGTATAATTTATTTTTTAATGAAGGATCAAGTAGTTTATTTCTATTGTACATGTTATTACAGTGACTGTAACATGCTGTGGGAGAGCAGAATGATGAGCAGTCACATCTTGCTAACATATCTTAGATGATAAACAGATGGAGGCTGTGGAGATATTCCATGTTAGGACATGCAGGAAAAAGTATTTCACACACATAATTAGCATAAATTATTATTTAGAAGCTCTGGGGTTTTGTTTAGATTTGTTTGTTTTTTTCCAATAGTGTCCTTCTCTGCCCTTAATAGTCATGACCTTGGCAGTTTGAGTAAAGATCATTTAGAATTATGATGGGTGGATGAGGCTCTTAAGGTTAGAAGTTTAGTTTGGAGAAGTACCAAGAAGTTTGAATACTAATCTCATATTTATCCAAACTAATCCTTGGAGGTTTCTCTCCTTCCTCTTCCACATATTTCCTCCTCCTCCCCCCAAGACTAACTGTCTTTTTTCAGGTTTCATGCTTGCACTGACACTGTCCTTTCACACTTGTCTTGGAAATTTCACATCTGGTATTGCTTTATACTTCCTGTTATTTTAAAATCACATACAGTGGGATCTCCCTGAGTCAGCAATTTCTCACAAACATTTAGCTAATTGCTCTTATGAAGTCTCAAGACTGGTGAGATTTGAAGTGGTGAAAAATGAAACAGAATTTAATTTGATACAAAATTTCCGTACAATTTAGGGTCAGAAAAAAGGGATGATGAGATCTCTAGTCTGGTCCCCTGTGCAGAGTAAGCAACAGATTTTTAGCTCCTGATTGTTGCATTGAACCCAATAATCTGAGTTTGACTGAAGTATATTTTCCAGTAAAGTATACTATCTTCACCTAAATACAGCATGAGGTGAAGATACTTCCCTCATTCTTTCTGATAACTAATCATTATTTGTTTTTTGTAATTTGAGTTTGTCCCTCTTCAGCCTCTAAAATCTTCATCCTTAGCCTTTTTTTACCAGATTACAGATCCTTTAGGAGCCTAGTCTTTCTTCCCAGGAAGGCATTTCCTTACAGTTACAAGTCTCTCTCTTTTTTTTTTTTTTTTTTGTGATCTATGAAAAGTTTTTTATCTGAACCCTTCCAAAGTTTTCAGTAATTTTTGAGACTAGAAAAAAGAAAAATAAAACTGCTTTCCTAATCCTACTCAATATTATCCTTTAAGATATCAACAGATCAGACTGTCTTTTTGCTATGGCATTTTACTGGTGGCTCATATTGAATTACTTGTCTGCAGTGTACACTTGTCAATGGTTTGTGAGGACAGTTTATGATACTCTAGAAATGGGATTCAAACTTGGTGAAGTCTTGAGATGGAACTGTATTCACGTTTCTCCTTCCCCTGCGTACAGTAAAGTCAGAAACATCAATGTAAATAAAAGACAAATATGCAAACTAAAGGGTCAGAAACCAGTCAATTCTTAGAAGGAAGTTGTGAGAGTCAGGACAAAAGAGAGAAGCAAGATTTTATTCTCCTTTGCTCTCAGATAGAAGTGTATACGCCCATCTTTAACAGGACATATACTATGCACCAAAGTGGAATGACCAACTTTAACTTTTCTAATGCCTCACCGAATTGTAGCTTCTTATTCTTGCAAAGTCATAGCTGTGACTTTGGCTGTATTAAAACATACATGATTTGAATTGGTTCAGTCATCAAGTGATACAGATCACTTCCCACGACTGCCTGTCTTCATTATTTGCCACAGTGCCAATCTTTGTGTCATCCCATAAATTTTATCAGCTCTGATTTTATCTTTTCTTTTTAGAGAACTGATAAATATGGAAGGATGTCAAGTGTAATATGAGCCCCCTACTCCTAGAAGCAGCCTCAGTTGATAGGGATTCCTCACTGCCTGCTTCTTACTAAAATGTCAACGTATTCTAAACCTACTTAATTTTAGTTTAGCTTGGTGGAATTGTATTGTGTTCAGTTGCATTGGAACTAAATAGTAAGAGAAGTATTCAGATAATTTTTAGATACACTCAGTGTTTGGGAAAGTGAGGGGCTGATTGTGTGGCTGAAAATCTGTCTGAGATTGGTCTGAGACAGCACTCATAGGCTAGTCCTGAACCAGTGTCACCTACATGTCATGGTGACACAAGCATGAAGCATAGGACATGCCTTCAGCCTGTATAAAGAAACCACTTTTTTAGCTCCAACAGTTGGCCTAGCATGGAACATATGTCCTGCTTTTTGGTAGTAAGGATAACCTTTTGGATAACCAAATGGTCTCACAGCATCTCATCTAAACAAATCATACCAAATGTAAACTTTTTTTTTCAGTTATATTACCTAAAACAATTACTTAATAAAAGAGAGAAATTAAAAAATTCTAGGACTAATTAATTGTTTAATTACCTGCCCATGGATTCCAGGTAAAGATGATATGTTGGGTACAAGTATCACTACATTATGTATTAGCTTATTCCAGAAAACTTCTGAGGGAAAAAAAGGATCATAAAAAGAAGGACATACCAAATAACCTTTTTCAAAATATCTGATTTTTTTAATGCAGTGGAGAGTTTATAGACTTGCTATTATCTTAACTTTTATTTTACATGATCACTCTATTGATCCAAAAAAACATATTAAATGTTCATATAAGACTTATCAAAATGATATAGTCTGTTAGAGAAAAAAATTATGCTCTACACAGGAGGGTTTTGAGAAAAGTGCAGAATAACTTCTCCAAGTGGGGATTTGGCAGCCACAAATTGATTTGGACTTTGGCCAGAGTATTATAGCTAATAGCCCTTCTCTAGTGAAAAGTGTCATGGGATTTTTAACGACAAGTGAGTCAAGAAGGGTTGAATTTTACATCTCTTCCAAAGACAGCTTTCTGAAACTGGTAAAAGGTTTTATTTACTCTTACTGAAGGAATTTGTAGAAATGTGGCTCACTGGCACCTCTAAATTATATATAGTATTTTTAGAAAAATGAACAACAAATTATCTTTCAAATCTTCTCTTTTCTCTGTCTATAAATTCATAAAAATGTAGGTATTCAGTATGTTAATTCAAATATATATTAGCAACCATCTTGTGTAATAATAGACCTATGTACCTATCTATGACAAAGTAAACACAGAGCAAGTCACCTTCTAAAAATGGTTTCATGATTTTTTCTAGCGTGTAAAAATATGTTATTTATAATGTTATTCAGATAAGTAAAATGAAAATTAAATCCATATGCTACAGCTTATGAGCTCGTGCATGAATAGTTTTGGTTTGGATATGGAGTTGTTATGTAGATAACAAGTTATCCTCGTGACTATAGAACAGCTCTTGTGGTCTGCACTAGGGAGTATAGTTATTCCTTTATGCCTGAAATACTCTAAGCAGTATCAGTTTTCTCAGTTGTTGTAAAAGGAATCCATAGTTTGTCCTTTATGCTTTATTTCCCTTTCCTCATGTTTGTAGATTGTCCATAGACTTCCTTCAGGCTATGACTATGGTAGGAAGTCAAGTCTTATTCCCACTCCCCTCTTTTTAGCTTCATTGTAATCCTTTGGTTTAGGGAGAAGTTTTGGTCTTATGCATGCTCTCTGCCACTTGAAGCCACTACCTTCTGTTCTTCTTTTCTGTGTAGTTTCTCTTCCTCCCTCTCCTGGTTTGTTCCACTTCCCTAGGTGAGGAACAAACGTGGAAAAAACAGAGGTTTCCACTCAGTTGTAAGACAAGATGCACTCTGTGCACTAAGCAGAGAGATTTTCAACCACTGCTACACAGGGCCATCTTTAGAGTATCAGGTGCCCCAAGCAAGACTAGGTAATCGTGCCCTGGGATGAGGTCAAAGTTGGTTTAACAGAGGGTTTCAGATCCAAAAATGAAAGCTTTTGTATCTCAGTTCAGAGGAAAGACAACCATTAGAAGTACATCTCAGTGTCACATTGTTAGGCAGAGGTGTTATTAACATCACTGATGTACTTGTGTAGTAAGCCAGAGGCACAAAAATGCTTCTATGTGGTTAAAATGTACACACTTGGGCAATGCCAGTGGACATTTTACATTTAAAGGGACAGAAGTGACTTTCTGTGGTAGACAAATGAGCTCAAAGAATACTTGCCCCTATCAGTGCCCCTTCCACTTTGGTATCCCATGTGGACACTTGTTTAGAGTTCCCCTAAGGCTGACCCTGCAGCTAGAGTGTGTACAGAACAAGATTGCCTACTGTATGAGAAGGAGGAGCAGAGGGTTCAGGCCCCTAATCAGCAATGACATTTCTGTTTCCTGACACTGCAGAACAAGGAACAAGGGGTCATTCCACGTAGGAAACTCAAATGCAAACCTGCCAATTAAGGGAAACTTATAGTTAGAAGGAATGTCACAAGCAAAGAGACAGAAACACACAGGAAGAACAAAGGCGTTTTTAAAGATAAGTGAAGGAAATAATCAAGAATCAATGCTCTAGGGAATTAAACAAGAAAACCACCAAAATATAGAAACAAAAAGCAAACTACCACTAAATCCAAAGCATTTCTGCATAACCTAACATAATACCTAACAAAATAATTCTAAAATATATCAAATACCCTAAAAGAAAGCAAGAAAACTGAGCTACTGAGTATTAGGCTGACCATACCATAGATCAGAGATTATATATGGTATAATATGTAAAATTCTGTTACAGATGGTAGAGACTAAAGGACATAAAGTTTGCTGAGAATTCACTTTCCACTGTTAACCCTGTAAGACTATAGAAAACACATGAAGTCTTTACCCTAACACCTTAAAATTTCCAAAATTTTTATAAACATATTCAAATGCACACTTGGAAAATTTAAAAAATGAGAAAGGAAATGTTTTCTTTTTCCTTTTTTTTTTTTTTTTTTTAAATCTGATAATCTCCTAATGTCTCCTTCTCCCTTCCTGTACTATTTCAATATAGAGGTACAAGTTGTTTCCTTTTATGAATATAATCAAAATTAGAAGAAACACTTGGTCAATTCACTTATCCAAATTATTCTTAAAATTCGATAATAGAACAAAGATTATGTTAAACACAACTTGAAGTAGGTAATAGAAACTCACCAGCTGTGGAAATAATTGCAAAATTGATTTTGTGCCTCAATACTCCCAATTGTAATTATATTTAAATTTTAATAATGTAATTTTCCAATAAAAATACTCTTTTCTCTTTAAAGATATTTTTTACTTGTTTCTCTTAAAAAATAGTGAAAAGCATACTTTAAAATTGAAAATCATTAGATTTACAGAATTTAATGCTAAAAAATCACCTATCATATATGAAATATACACTTGAAGAACTCAGTGGAATTGACTGAAAATAGGAAATGTGATTTTATAAGAATTTGAAATATAAGTTAAATAGCTTTCAGTGTTTCAGTTTACAGTCATATTTTGTGTCTTACATTAGAGATGTCCTAAAGCCCTATCGGTTTTAAAGTCATACGCTGATGTCAGAACCCCATCCCACAAAAACAGCAGTAATATATTACTTGAGTTTTCTCCTTCTAAGTGGGAAACCTCCATGAAAAAGGCTTGATACCACTAGATTGGGGATCTATGCCTATATTATAATAAAACTTTCAAAGACTAAACTAAAGAAAAATAGAATCTTTAATTAAGAATATACAGTTGTTGTTATCAATTACTCTCATTGTTTCTTGCAGCTGTGTATATATAATGCCAGTGGCCTTGTGGGGAATTTTCTGGGTTGTATGAAGAGATACTGAAGGAATGAAAACTGGTACAGCTGAGTCACTAATTCCCTTTCCTTTCTAGGAGACCCAGTTATGTGAAGACAGTGGAGATGGCTCCATATATATTAACACGGCATGATCAGCTCTTTAAAGCTATACTGAGTGTATAAGTTTTGGGCTCCTTGCCTGAGCTCAGTCAAGTTTACTATTCAAGGATTTCACTTAGTAACAACTACCTATATTTCTAGACAATAATGTCATTTTCCTACTATCAGACATGGCTGGTACTGATTTTTGTTGTTAGAAAAGGTGAAGATGTCTCACCTAAGCTGATCCCTACAACAAAATATCAAGAAGATATTTCTCCTATCATTCATATCCCTTCCAAGATGTTGCAATGCTATGTTTAGTCTTGTATAAGGAAAAAACATTCAGGCAGATCAGCTGGAAGAACTCCTAGCAATTGTCCTCCTGACAACAGACTTTCTAAGAAATTGTTGCCCCTTCTACTTAAAGTATGTATGCATAATGGCATTAAAAAAAGATTTAATTCAATTACATTTTCTTAAAATTTCTATGTGATACTATGGAAATAATGAAGCTATTCCTATTTGTATTGAACTGATTTTATGTTTTCTTGCTTTTCGTGCAAATTTTTTTTCTGATTAACGACAGTATATATAACTTATTACATTCTAGACAACAGTTACAGAAAATCCTTCATTTTACTTTTCAAAGTGAGTGACTTCATAAATACTAAAACATATTGTGTCTCCTATTACAGAATCAAAAATGGTATACATTAATATTTAAGAAATGAGCTAGAATTTTTTTAAAAAGGAAAAATAAAAAATGTTTTCAACATGGAAATAATTGCAACATCTTTGTATTCCTGAAGGAATATTAATAACTCTAGATGAGTGAAAAAAATATTTGTAATTTAAGTTACACATTTAGACTGGTATTAATTTCTTATAGAGATTTAAGAGCAAAATATTAACAAAAGATGAAATAACATTGAAAGATAAGATAAACTTAAAATTTTCTGTTTCTTTTGTTTTTCATTAACAGAAATAACTTGCACCTCTAGGGCCCTATTCGTCTAAATACAAGTCTCAAAGAGCAAGTCTTTAATTACACGCCAGTACCAGAGAGAACTTACCGAAAAAGAATGTGGTAGGCCTTGTAAACCAACAACAACCTTGTCTCTGGTAAAACATTCGTGAGTCAAGGAATTGTGTGTAATCTATTGCCAATAAAAGCAAACTTTTGACTAACTTGGGTATTGGGGAACACAATAATACAAACAATGAGTCATTCTCCCCCTCTCTAGAGTTAATTGGCCTTGTATCCTCCAAGGGTTACACACAGTTGATGAAAACTCCTCTAGTGAGGAGGTGAAACAATTAGGACTGGTTGAAGCAGGGACAGTCCCTTGGGGTGTCCCTGCCCCAGTGTGTGTGACCTGCAGACGCATCCCTCGGGGTGTGTATGCATGTACCCCTCGTCCCCAACCCTACATACCTCTGCTGGAGATCCTGTGGACTCCTACAGTTACCCAAAGTTATGGCAAACACCAGGGTGTTTATGCCTGTGCCAGAGCTGCTGGGAATCACCTGTGGCTGGCACAGAGCAGTCCATGGATTCCTCCTACACTCGTCACTGCCACAGCCCCTGGCTGCCCAGACCTTGTAACTCAGCAGCCATTGCAAATGAGCCCTCCATAAAAGGTGTCAACACTGGTTCTGGAGTATGGCAGTAAGATACCACTGCTTTCAGTAGCACTCTCTTAAAAATTTTTGACAATACACTAAAGAGAACCAGTTTAAACTTCATGTTTTAACAAGAGCATTCCAAACATAAATCCTCATTATTTTTACAGAAGGTTTTGAACAAAATATGTAATGACTCCTACTCCCTCCACTCTTATGAGAAGCTCAGTTGACATCTATAGTGCCGTGTTAGGATTATATAATGCTTCATAATGAAACTGGAGAGTATTTTGTCTTACCTCTAAAACCTTCTTTGGCTTAGATAAGTTTGGATTTCACCTTATATTTACAAGCAACCAAAAAGAAAAAAAAAAAGCAGCCAAGTGTTATTTGTATCAAGTAGTATTTATTTACACATACATTTATTGATACATATATTTACTGAATGGAGAGTAGGCTAGGAAGCATATAATAAGTTTTCAAAATAAGAACATATAGAGTACATGTGTACAAGTTTATATTTAGGGTTTAAAATCTATTGTGCATCCTGAATTTTAATCCACTTATACATATATGAAATGCTTTTCCCATATTTCAGTTAAATATAAGTTGATATAATATTTTTGTCTGGAGGCCAGTTATGTTTTTTGTATTTAGGATGTAAATGTTCTCATTTAGCACCAGGATCTATACATGAATAATACAGTATTTATTTATTCTCATAGTTTTAAATCTCTGATGAAAAGAGTGCAGAAAATAAAACAAAAATTAACATCTAAACTAAAACTCAGTGAAACTAGAGAAACTACTCCCAAAGATATTATTTTTTTTTTTGTTTGTACAAACAATTCTAAATTAATTCAAGTTCACCAGTTAAACTGTAATGAATAAATTAAATTAGTAATCTGCATCACATCACTTACAGAAAAGAATTTTCTATGGATATCTGGTTCCATAAAAGTGAAGACATAAAGTCAGTAAATGAAAACTTATATAATATGTCAACATTTTTAAGAGTTTTCACAACTACTGTTTTAATTCAGTACCTCAATAATAAAAAGTTCTTGGACTCTCCTGCTTTCTTCCAGAATGGCCTGGAGGTATTCCATTCCATTTCCCTTCTGGTCTGTTTTCTTGCAGTTACTTTTTTTTAATATATCTGCTCTGATGTAACTGCTCCTGGAAGTTATCCAGTCTGTTCAGATTATATCATTTATGTCTTATGGATGCAAAGAGATTGATCTACTTTGTCTTAGAAGGACATCTAACTTATTTTTTCCTTTTATCTCCAGTATGTAAGTACATATGGATTCATAGTGGCATTACTTTTGGTTACTTCTTGAAGAACTCTCTTTTTTTCAGTCATCCATGAAGTGTGATGACTACCTTGAATGACAAGTTTGCTTTCATAAATTTTGTCTAAGTTATGTTTAGTGAATGAATGAAAACTAACCAAAAGATATTTCAAATGTTTTTTCATATGTATAACAGAACTGGAAACAAACAAGCAATCAAACCAAAACCTCCCAACTTGAACCAAACATAAAACCAAACAAAGAATCCCTGCCTGATATTCACTGAATATTTACATAGACTCTTCCATTTCTTCTCCAATCAACAACACCTATGCTTTCTTTTTTGGCGATTTTACTTTTAGTATTTTTAAGAAATGTGAGACAGGTTTACAGCTCACTCTTTTTTTATTTAAACTCTTATTTTTCATATCCCATTACACTTAATGAGATTGGAAACCTGCATTTGAGTCTAGGAGCTATGAAACTGGCTCAGCATATTGCATGCAACTCAAATAACTGGAAATCAAGTGGTGAGAGCAGGAGACACATTAATTATTCATAGAACTAAATGTATTGAAGAGCCCACATTACAGCTCACAAAGGAGTATCTCTGAGTCCAGTGAGGGGAGGAGTAACTGCCTTCAAATCCAGTTAAAGTGCACCTGACACACAAGAGAATGGTTCTCAAAGTGACCGTGAGAATTTTCAATAACAGCTAGGGTTTTTAAAGAAGTTTCTGGTTCCCAAATCCCAGTGAAAGTCAGTGAGATATGGGAATTTAATTCCCTTCTTCAAATCATAGCTCAAACAACTGGAAAGATCTGACCTACATTATATTTTGAATTTCTGCCTATCTACCCTTGTTAAGAATTTTATAACACTTACCATTGTATCTACATGTGTTCTGACTGACATCTTGTCAAACTATAGGGAAATCTAAGTCTTTAGGGGAAAGTATATTTACTGTGAATGGACACAAAGAATGGGTCTTCCAATGCAACATGAACCATTTTTATCATTTTATCAGTGAAACCCAGGATAAGCTTATGTCTGTGTGTGGCAGTTTTAATTTGAATTTTCCTTCTGTGTTTTGTAAATATTAATCTGTAGTTCTCATTCTTTTTTTTTTTCACAGTTTTTACTTCATTAAAAGATTCCAAATTGGTGAAAAGTAGATTACAGACTGTTGCCATGAGATCTTCAGTAACACTTAGAAGCAAGAGATCTGTGGATTACATGTTTCTCTAAATAAAAGAAAATAGAAATAGGTTTAATTACAATAGTATTGCATAAATAATCACTACTAATATCTAAGTTTTTGTTGCTCAGAATCTTCTAGATGGGGGTTATTTAATAATTTCTGCACATTTTACTATTGTCTTGTTACAGAAAAGAGTACTGGTTTGTCTAAAATTTCTACTTTTCTGAAAGTGTCTAAAAATGAATACTGTATTCTTAGCATCGGTCTATGCCCCAAGGTGCATTATTAGCTATTGCTTGTAGGGATGTTGTTGCTGCTTGGATAAGCAAAGCCTTTTCAGTATGCATTAATATAAATATATAACAGAATTACAAAGTTAGTTGATACAAAGTATCAACTAACTGAACATTGCCAACTTTATAAAGATTATAAACATTCAGTGCTATTGTATTTTGTGTGTCTTCTTTTTCTGAATTAGCCTGAACATCTCATAATTTTCTATCAAGGAAAATTAATATGAAAAATAGCGATATTTTCTTCTTTGTTTTCTTTTCCCTTTTTTTTCACTCTCTTTTTGGCACAGGAGTGTTTAATAATCTAGAAAATGCAAAAAACCTTGCAGTTTGATTCATTTATTTATTCTTTTTTAAGATGAAAATGGAGACTTGCTACTGCAGGGAAAACTGTATCTTTTAAACCAAATCAGAATTGAACTGTTTTATTAATTTATTAACAACATATAATTAAGTAGACATCAGTGAACTATGTATTCAGAGTCAATACTGGTATAATGATGATTTTGCATGAGCACGTGCACACAGTCACACACAAATAGAAAGGTGCACCCCTCACCTTAGGTTTTTGAGGGTCAAAACTCCTCTCATCTGAACATGAGGGACTCCTGCCTTCAAAAACCTGCTGGTGCAAGAGCCCTGTCCTGTGTCCAAGCTTTGTGCTGTCCCTCATTACCTAAGAGGTGACAGCACACAGGAAGAGGCCCCCTTTCCTTCAGGGCACGGATCCCTGGAGTGCACCTCTGGTAGCTGTGGGTGAGCTGCACATGGCTGCTGGCAGCACTAATGGCAGGGGGCATGGGACCAAGTCTGGCAGGCTTTTTTCTGCTGCTATCACCTCCACTACCTCTCTGCACTGTCACAAATTTTCATGTTTATTTTATGCTTCCCTTCAAGTTGAGCCTTTTGCTTCCAGTATCATTCACTGCTATGGAAAGGGACCTGGGCATCCTGGTCAACTGCAAGTTGAATATGAGTCAGCAGTGCCCTGGCAGCCAGAAGGGCCAACTCTGTCCCAAGTGGCATCAGGCAGAGCATCGCAAGCTGGTCAGGGGAGGGATTGTCCTGCTCTAGTCCATGCCGATGAGACCTCATCTTGAGTACTGTGTGTAGTTTTAGTCATCACAATATAAAAAAGACATAAAGCTATATAGGATGGCACCCAAAGAAGACCAGCAGAGATGGTGAAAGGTCTTGAGGAACAGCTGAGGTCATTGGACTTGTTCAGCCTGGAGAAGAAGGGACTGAAGGGAAGATTCATGGATCCTTCAACTTTGTCATGAGGGGAAAAGGAGGGGCAGACATTGATCTCTTCTCTATGGTGACCAGGGAGAGGACCTGAGGGAATGGCATGAAGCTGTGTCAAGGGAGGTTTACGTTCAACGTTAAGAAAAGTTTTTCACCCAGAGGGTGGTTGGGTACTGGAACAGGCTCCCCAGGGAAGTGGCCACAGCACCAAGACCGACAGAATTCAAGACGTGTAAGACACCCAAGTCTTGAGCTATTAGCACACCAAAAGGGTTTTACTTTAGAACTATACAAGGCTGAAACAATATCTGCCCTCTGAATATATTAGAAGAGAATTTCTAGCTCAAGAGATATGTGTATACTCCCTACTTTATTTATGTCCAATATTGCTTGCCTTTGCTATTTGTCTATCCTTAGTTATTTGTCAAGTTTTTGAAAAAAGCTTGTTATTGTCAGTTCTCCATTACTGAGACACATGTTTTACTTCCTTTTTGGTAAGTTAATATCATTTGTTTCACTTTTTCCTCAGGTTTTCTCCTTTTTTTATTTTTTCTTTTCTTTTTTTTTTCCCCCAAAAGAGCACCTTGGGCATTATATCTATGGCTATATTAATAATCTATTAAGAGTTTTCCTTTGAACTACACATAAGAAAGTGTTTCATAGGACTTTTTCTTCTTGCTTTGAAAAAAATATTGAAAACAAAAGCAGACTCAAAATGCTTGCAAGTTTAATATGTCTAATCCAAAATGGTAACAGAGAACTTTGACATTATTTTGGTAAAATTATTGATTTTTTAAACCAGGGAAATGGAGATTAAAAACCAAAGAAGAGAAAACTTTTCTGACGTAAGGCCAATGAGCATACATGCTGTGGAATTGGTGGAAATGAACCTACAATCACGTCCTGTCTAACATTGTCCTTATGAGGAAAAGGTCATGCAAATTCTGGTGCTGGAAAAATGAAGGAGATAAATTCTAAAATAAGGAAACGATGATAAATATATTCTTTTGCATTTGCATTAAGCATTCCAGTTGATTGGTATTAGCATTAGGTTAAAATATTTATGATGCTTGTTCTGGATAAATCACATCAATATAATTTATTATTTAAGAAGAAGTGAGAATAATCTGCTTCAGTGAAGATAATATTGTTATTCACGCTGTCCTGATGAATACCAGCTTTAAACAAGTAGAAAAATGTTAAGTCTTTGTATGCTCTTGATTTAGAAAACTGTAACAACATGATGATTTTTAATACCTTTTAGTTTAGAGGAGGACAATCAAAAAAGAGAAGGATTAAAATGTGTAAAAAGAGGAAAGATGAATATGCCCTAAAGATATCACCAGATTATAGTCTGTCACTGGTCTACCCATGTGTTAGCACTGGGTCAATCAGATTAGCCCTTAGTGGATTTTATGGTCCCTACTTTTTTTTTATAATAACATGGAATGTTCCAGGCAAACACATTTTAAAAACACAATATTAATGATGATAGAGCACTTGTTTTTACCTCGGTGTAATATAAATACTATTCTATTAGTAGAATGCAAATACTACTGTGATAACTCAAATAAAGGAAAAACCTCCCAAGGATTTAGAGACAGAAATTGACAAAAATAAAGAAAAGCAAGATTTTTTAATTGAAAATTTTATTTTTTTATATTGGAAACAGTTTTATAATATTGCAGTTGTTATTTTCTTATCATCCATCTGTACAAATATAGAAAGAGGATGCAAACCCCAGCTTACAAACTGAAGTTTACACAAATGAAGGTAGCATATTTCAGACATATAACACTGTCTACAACCAAGCAAATTTTCACATTTCCTTTTGAATATTACTTTACCCTTGGGTAATTATCAAAGAAATAGTTTATGAAAAAAATTTGCTCTAAAACCTGGTCTGAATACACAGGAGGCGTGAATGCTGTTTGTAACATGCAGACAGTAAAAAGAGAGATGAAAGAATTAATCAGACTTAATAAAGTCATTTGAGATAAATTTGTGTGCTACAAAATAGTACAGGAAAATTGGAAGTTGAAAATTTGGAATAGATGATATAAAATCAGAGAGTAATTCAGGAGATGACTATAGAACAGGTAACTTTTTTTTTGTCGTACAAACAGAAAAGAAAACCATCAAGACTACAAAAAGTGACAGAACTTGGCATCGGGAGACAGTTCAGTGAAAAGTAGGCTTCAAACCTTGTGTAAGAGGAGGATTTTGCAATTGTTGGCCTTTATGTCATAAGAAAAGGGATCAAAAAGCTTGGGGAAAAAAATTAAAAAAAGAATATGCTGAGATTTCAATAATAGCAAATGAGAATTTTTTTTGTATTTTAGCAGCTGAACAGGGGCAAACTCACTAAGAGCTATGTAAAACAAGCAAAACAAGCACTGGAGAAAAGTTAAGAACAGTCAAAATATCTGGCAGTCATGGACACAGAATCCAGACAAGAATAGTTCAGTGATGACATTAGGGAGCAAAAAAGCACAGTGCAAAGAGACACAATGGAACTACCCAAACTTAAAATAAACTGCTATTTTATTGGTGAGATGATAAGAACTTAGCACAAACATGACATTTTAGAGAATAGATGAAATAAAAGAATAATGCAGAAGTAACATTGTCCAGAATAATAGATTTTTTTAAACTTTGGCTGCAAAAAATGTACATAACATGGAGAGAGAAAATCAATAGACAAGAAATCAAATACAGAGAAATAAAGACAAGAATGCAGATCTAAACAATAATTAAAGGTAAATAATAAAATCAAAGAGTATCTAGTTAGAAAATGGGACCACCATAAAAAGACAAAGAAAACTTGCGATAGAGTGTCGTGGGTTTGCCGACCAGCCCCCCTGGGGCTGAAAATAGTTTTTCCAGGTGGATTTCAGGAGCAAAGCCAATCAAAAGTTTTAGTAACGCCTCTGCTAATTACATATTTAAGAAAATGGAAGAGAAGGTTTGTGGTGCAAAAGAAATTAGGAGCCATGTGGGGAGAGGTGGCAGGCTCCAGGTGTGGGCCAGGGCCCCTCTCCTCCCCCGGCCCTGGGCTGGGGGCAGGTGTGGCACAGAAGCCCCCTGAATGAGACATGCAACAGAGTGGAGACAAAACTCTAAAGGAAGACTGCCTGGACAAGACATGCTGCAGAAGGAATTCCAGGCAAAGAGATAGTGGAGGCTACAAGGTCAAAGCTGGCAGTTGGAAGAGAGAGAAGTCTGAAGTGGGGGGTGCTCCTTCTCTTTCCCCTCTCTCTCCCTCCAGCAGGGGAAAGACTGAAAGCCAAGACCCCTGCCGCCTGTGGAAGACTGTTGGAGTGCAGAGACCCCCCTCTGCAGCTCATGAAGGAGCCCATTCCGGAGCAGAGGAGTGCATGAAGCAGGCTGTGACCCTGTGGGAGGCCTAAGATGAAACAGAGCCCTGCTGGAGACCTGTGGCCCATGAAGAGAGAGACCTACGTTGGAACAAGTTGGCTCTGATAGGACTTGTGATCCCAGTGAAGGATCCATGCTGGTGCAGCTGAATTTGTGACCCTAAGAACAGCAGAGAATGGAAGAACTGTTGCCCAAATGTGGACTGAGGCTAGAGAGGTCCATTAAGGACCGTCTCCCATGAGGAGGGACCCCACAAGAAACAGGAGTGGACTCAAAAGCCATTATCCCCTGTAAGTGTGGGAAGATCATGGTAGACAAGTGTCCCCTTGCAGTCCATGGAAGACCCCACAGGGCCTGGGTAACTCCCAGTCTCCGGTCTTAGCCCAGGACAGGGTAAACCCAGCCCTGAGGTCAACACAGAAGAGAGAGAGAGAGAGACAGTTCCAGCTGCAACGAATGGGAGCTGTCGTCCTAGAAATAATAGAAGAGGAACTTTCAAGTGCTGCAAAATTATTTAGAAGACCTATAGCTCTAGAAATAGACCCAACCAGCAGTGGTTTAGGAGAGGCAGGTCCTGTCTGACCAACCTGATCTCCTTTTATGATCAGGTGACCCACCTGGTGGATGAGGGGAAGGCTGTGGATGTGTCTATCTGGACTTCAGCAAAGCCTTTGACACCATCTCCCATAATATACTCCTGGAAAAGCTGGCAGCCCATGGCTTGGACAGGGGCACTCTGTGCTGGGTCAGGAACCAGCTGGAGGGCCGGGCCCAGAGAGTGCTGGTGAACGGGGCTGCATCCAGCTGGTGGCCGGTCACCAGTGGTGTCCCCCAGGGATCAGTGCTGGACCCAGTCCTGTTTAACATCTTTATCGATGATTTAGATGAGGGAACTGAGTCCATCATTAGCAAATTTGCAGACGACACCAAGTTGGGAGGGAGTGTCAATCTAGTGGAAGGTAGGAGGGCTCTGCAGAGGGACCTGGATAGGCTGGAGAGTTGGGCTGATTCCAATGGGATGAAGTTCAACAAGGCCAAGTGCCGGGTCCTGCACTTTGGCCACAACAACCCCTGCAGCGCTACAGGCTGGGCACAGAGTGGCTGGAGAGCAGCCAGGTGGAAAGGGACCTGGGGGTGCTGATTGACAGGAGGCTGAACATGAGCCAGCAGTGTGCCCAGGTGGCCAAGAAGGCCAATGGCATCCTGGCCTGCATCAAGAACAGTGTGGCCAGCAGGAGCAGGGAAGTGATCCTTCCTCTGTACTCAGTGCTGGTGAGGCCACATCTGGAGTGTTGTGTCCAGTTCTGGGCCCCTCAGTTCAGGAAGGATATTGAGGTTCTGGAGCGGGTCCAGAGAAGAGCGACCAGGCTGGTGAAGGGACTTGAACACTAGTCCTATGAGGAGAGGCTGAAGGAGTTGGAGTTGTTTAGTCTAGAGAAGAGAAGGCTTAGAGGTGACCTCATCACTCTCTTCAACTACCTGAAGGGAAGTTATAGCCAGGTGGGGGTTGGTCTCTTCTCCCAGGCAACCAACAACAGGACAAGGGGACATGGGCTCAAGCTCTGCCAGGGGAAGTTTAGGTTAGATGTTAGGAAGAAATTCTTTACAGAGAGGGTAATCAGGCATTGGAACGGCCTGCCCAGAGAGGTGGTGGATTCACCATCCCTGGAGGTTTTTAAAAAGAGATTGGACATGGCCCTTAGTGCCATGATATAGTAATCACAGTGGGGTTGGATCAAGGGTTGGACTTGATGATCTCAGAGGTCTCTTCCAACACAGTTAATTGTATGATTCTATGCTTGTGTGATTCTATGAAATAGAAAAGAGACTGCTTCTCCTTCTTAACTGATATAAGGAGAGAGGGGTACTTCTGTAAATACATAGCATTTTACCTAGTTAGAATTGTTACATATATATATATAATTCTTTAGTTTTTTATCTTGCTAGTAATAAATCCTAATATTATTCTTCTCCCCACATCAGATCTCTTTTGTCTGCATGAACCTTCTCTCAACTTATAGCAATTATGTGGGGGGTGAGAAAAATTTGCCCAGAGCAAACCCATGACATGGAGAAAGAGTAGAACAATTTTTGAGAGTCTAACTTTAAGAAGTTTGATTTAATCTTTGGTACAGAGAATGAAAAGAATGTATTTATGAGGAAAGATGTGGAAAAAAAATGAGAAATAATTGGATAATTTTTGCTAAAAGTTGTCTTATATCCATCTTGAGGAATCTGACAAGACTGTATTAGAAACTGAATGTAGACAGTAGACCAAACTACTTCCTGTAGTTTCTTGTGAAGAAACGCAAATTGTTGCCTTTTTGCACAGAAGCAGAGTAAAAATGGAATTAAAAAGGATGCAGAAGCAAGAGCAAGATCAGAATAGGAGACAAAACCTCTATATAGAAGAAGGTGGTTATTAAGTAAAATAATATTTAAAAGTTAGTCTAGAATTTCCTATAAATGTTTACAACTCTTTTGATTCTGATATGTGTTTTTCAAAGCCTTTTCCAACTCATAGTTTTTAAAGCTTACTGAATTGTTCAGTAGTTTTTGTCCACTTTGTTTTCCTACAGTCTTTATATGACAGTCTCCATACACTTCCCATTGCATGAACATTGCAATGGAGTCTATGAAGATTTGTACTGACCTCATTGTGTCATCAGCTTGACATTAAATTTCATCTCCAGAGAAACATTGAAACACTTTTCATCATGATTTGATATTGTAAATGTGGTGACCATAGATCGTAATAAAAATTCCTTGCAATTGCATTTTGAGATCATAATGTAATCTCCATAGTCTTCACTTGACATTGTGATGAGATTGTGGCAATACTAACTTTGTATGAATGAAGCTGGGGCCATAGAATGAAAAATTTAAAACAGAGTTTTGTGCAGAGTGAGCAAATGGTTTTAAATACATTTAAATTTTATCACAATTAAATTTTTGATAAAAATTAGAACACACTCTCTATCCATCTGAGGAATGGAGATCTCAAACAGTCCTTTAAATGAGGAGATGAGAAAACTAATCCCTTTTCAGATACAGCTTTTTCAGCTCATACAAGTATAAACATAGCAAACTTAGTGCCATAGCAGAGACTTGGAATCTGTTACTGGAAAGTTCTTTCCAGTACCATTGTCTTCTAAGGCATGTACTTCTGTCTTAGTTCTTGAGAAGCATGGGAGTAGAGGTCAAACATAACATATTTAGAAAATAATTTTTTTTATCTAGAAGCCAATGAATTTTTAATTTGAAACACGTGCATATCTCTTACAACATGGATCTTTTTTATCAACTTTTTGGTGTAAAAAAGAGGAGTATCTCTTAGAATAAAATGTCTGGTGCAGGTCTGTTTGATTCTCTCAAACTTTAGTTTTATAGTTGTTAAGACCAGTGACAGACTGATTTAAACAGTGACTTTCATGTTCCTAAATTAGTCATTACTCTAATGTGAACTGGAATGACATTTTTTAAAAGTCAAAGCATTGCTGATTTTTTTGTGGAATCTGAATTGATGACCTCCTGGTAAAATACATTTATCTTACTATTAGATCTTTGAGACACTATATCACTTGTAACCTTTACTTAAAGCATTTTCTTGCAGATATTCTTTTGATGTTTGCAATACAGGCAACAACAAATATTTAAAAAGAAGTGAAAGATACAATTCTAAGATTATAACTGGTATTAGACAGGCTGACACATTGCAGTTTTGAGTTTCTTTTTTTTATTGACAGAACAGGACCTCTTCGCTAGAGTTTAACTGAAGAAACTTGAATAAGGTATAGATATAACTCCTTTTCACAACCTGTCTCTTTTTTTTTTTTATTTCATTTGTCTTTTTTTCTTGAAGAGACAGAGTTTGAGCCCACCTCTTTTAGGAATGAAGATAATATATTGTAAGTGTAGAAAGCTTTAGAGCTGTGGATGGGTACGTAAAGCAATATGATAACAACTGTGCTGTTTGAAAGTTTAGTCCTAGCTCTAGTCCTAAATTGCCCATGCACTTTGCCTCTGCAAGATATTTAAAACATAATAGTGTACACAACAGGCTTATAACCTTTCAAAAATAAACTAGAATAGTGTAATTTTATAACAGAATCATAGAATCTAGTCCCAACGCCCTGCCATGTGCAGGGACACCTCCCACTAGATCAGGTTCCCCAGAGCTCCATCCAACCTGGCTTTGAAGACTGCCAGGGTTGGGGTATCCACAAGATCCTTGGGCAACCTGTTCCAGTATGTCCCCACCCTCACCCTAAAAACCTCATCCTAATATCTAGTCTAAATTTCCCCTCTTTCAATTTGTACCCATTCCTTGCCCTCTCATTACAGTTCCTGACAAAATGCATAAATATATATTTTTTTAAAGTAGAAAATGTATTGAAATATTTTAGAATATGGTTTACAATTTAGTAATATCGCTCTAGAAACATAGTAAAAAAAAATAGGAAAATTGAAATAAAAATTGACACTTTTTGAGTGTTTTGAAATGAGGTGAACCTGATTGCACACAGATTCTGTTTATGTACAGAGATAAATAAAAATATATTTTCCTAAATGGTATAGGGGTTTTTTAAATAACTGATTTTTTCTGAAGAACTTGGGGTGTTTTTATGTTAAATTGTAATACATTGGGGTTCAAAGCAGAAGGCTGAAAAAAGCATAAGGGTTGTGTGAGTAGATACTTATTTGGAGAGTAACTATAAATTTCCTGGGAAATGTTTCTAATTATTTTGATAAAGTTCAGAAAATTATCTGAAACATTAGCTGATACATCTTTTCTTTTGCACTAACTTTTGTGAACAAAGAACATTGTAACACAGGATAGCACCTGTGCAGGTATACCGTGAGAACTTGTTCTTGCACTAGGGAAGGCTAAACTGTCATCAAATTTAACTAATTTCACTTAAATTTGAATTTAAATATACTTAGATTGTAAATTAAAAATTATTAGAATTGTGATGACAAACAGCTGTGATATGAAAAATTGGAATAAATAGCTGATATACTGTAATAGACTTTTATTTGAGTGTATCATCACATTGGTTTGGGGTTTTTTTAATTATTATTATTATTGAAGAGCAGTGAAGCTATCATTTTTTGTTATTACTTTGAGTTACTTTTAAATATTTTGGAAGATATGGGTAAATACGAACTGTTGAGCAAAATCATGTGGCTAGCATTGAAAGCTTAAAAAAAAAAATCCTGTTTAATTCTAATAGAGTTACATACAGAATTTATAACATATTCTTAAAGTGCAGTTAAGAATTTGAATTTTCAATATGGAGAGAGAACTTTACTTTTGAAGAGGAAATGAAATTTTTCAGAAGAACAGTTTTAGGCCTTAAGATATTACCTGAATATGCTTCATTTCTTCAGGTAATGTGTACAATCTATCCAGACCACTTACAGCAACTAGGCTGATGAGTTCTCTCAAAAGTGATCTGTTCTTTTCCCTAATCCCTTTACTGGGGCACAGCTTCTTCACTTGTGGTCTGACCTGTAGTCTGCCAAAAGGAAAGCATTTGTAAACGGCCATTAATTCCAAAATGCTTATCTCCAATGGACAGAGATTTTTTCCGCAGTCAGTTGGGAAAAGGGATTGAAGTCTGCTGGACTGAACATTTCTGCCTCAGGAATCCCCATTGCACTGATACTGGGCTGAATTCTTCTCATTATTACTTCACAATTGAGATGTGGGCCCAGAAAAGTCCTTGCCAAGATAAATATTTCCTTTTAACAAAAGTACTAGTGGCTACAAATCCTATCTGCCTCTTCCATCTAGACCATAGTCCTCACAGATAATGGGGGATGTGGTTAGACCTGAACCAAGCAATGGGGGATATTTTACAGGCAAGTAGTGTCTCAGCTCCAGAGTATTATTCCTTCTCACGTTACGCAGTGTGCTGACCTTGCTGCAACAGACCACATACATTTCCACCAATAGAAATGAAAATTGTCTCCTTTTTAGTTCGGAAGAATCTTGTAGAATGTCTACAAAATTATATCTGAAGTTACTTTTCCATGATTTCCACATAAGATGATGATAGTTGATGATGCACCACGGTCAGAGAGTCTAGGAAATAATACAATTGTTGTTGTAAGTATTTAACACTGGTATGCTAAAGGAAATTACTTTTTTAATAGACTTTATCAAATTTTCTGTTTGTTATTGTAAATTCCAGAAATCTCTCAATAGGGACTGAGAATCAGTTTACAAGTGTGATGAAGAAAACATTTTGCCTGTCAAAATTCATATGCAGTAAATGGACTCAGATTTGCAGATCTCAAATTTCTAATTTTTTAGGATAATTCTTTAAACACTAAAATAGTTTAAGACTTACTTCAGTGCTCATACTGCCTTAATTCAGTACACAAGTAGGGCAATTGATGTGAATCCCAACATCTGGCAATCAGAGTGCTTTAATGAGTTACTTTTTAAAGAAATGTCTGTCTGCCGGAGGGGTCTATAATGCAATTAGACACATTAGCACTTTCTCAGTCATTTGGGGGTATTTTTCATGAGAAAATGTGATTGGTGCAAGCTGTAAATTGTTTGCACTTTAAGTAGATGAAAAGTAATAATACATTCACATTTCGGCTTTACAAGGAGGCTTTTGTTAGAATGATGTTATGTAATATATTTGTTGCAATTTTTGAGTATTTGTTTGCAACATGTAAGCATTTAGTCTCAAGCAATAATGTACAGAGTTACAGGCTTCTTTGGTCAAATTTTTTCTGGCTACAAATTCAGGAAAAGGAATGCTAATGAATTATTTAAAATTAAAGTAAAAAATCTAAATTTAAAGAAATTCTTGTGAAACATGAATATGTCTGTGTATCATTCTTTGTAACCAATAATACGATTTGGAAAGGATTAAATTATTTTTACTTTTAAAGTTCTTTTTTTCAACTTTTATAGTTATCATGGAAATATTTTGATTTGTAAATCCACTTATTATCTTCAATCTCAAAGTGCATAAGTAAAATTTCAGGACTTTTAAGATAAATGTAATAATACACAGCAAAATTTTAGCACTTCCACATTTGTATTCACATTCTAAATCTCCTGAATATTCTGTAATAGGAGCAAAAAATAATCTCTTCTTTCACTGGAAATAGTGCTGGTACTAATGTTGAAAATTTTGTACTCATCCTGTAGCTTTCGAGAACAACTAACTACTGAGAAAATTAACTTTGGTGGTTAGGAACAATAATATGTTTAAAATGTGCATTTCTACATTGTTATATGCACTTTATGAATATTGTAATTTTATATTTATAGTGCATATAAGACAAATATGGTCAAGGCTATGATCATGTGAATAAAGACAGAAGAAGAAGACAAAAGTAGAAAATTAAGCTTAAACATGATATTGAATGTTTGTGCAGCGTGGCAACATATAAAAATCTACTTGCAATTATTCCATTAAGATGTAAAACTATTGTCTTCAGAAATTACATAATATAGATGTGTGCAGAGGAGTTTATCACAGCATTTAAAATAAACAGAGTTGTGTGAATAAAGTGGAAATTTGACTCAGTATTATTTTTGCAGTTGAGTTTTTGAAGTGTTAGGATGTGTTCTAATTGAAACACTGAACTTCATGTGCTTTTTGCCAACAGCCTATGAATATAACTTCTGCTGATTTAAGAATCTGATGTCAGGGCAGTAAGTACGCAATTAGCTCTAGTTTAAGTGATAGCAACATGCTGTAAATAAGATTCTTAATTGTGTTTGCAAGATTAAAATTCAGTTTCATTGTTTTTTTCCCTGGCTTCTTTGGTGGCTTTGTGGTATACTCGCATTGCTACCTCTAAATGAATGTCAACTTGTTTTACCTCGACTGCAGCCAATCGATACTTCATTAGGCTGAATTGTCTTGTGCCCATGCAACCTTGAAGCTGTGGCTTAATTACCACCCGTATTATGCAGTGGCTCAGAGTGCTGTGCTCAGCTGTGTCAGTTTTGAACAAAAGCCATGCTGTTGCCTGTATTTAGGAGAAACGGACTTTTGAACTAAAGAACTATAATATTTTCCAAGTTAAAAATTCATGATGATAACCTTTTTTATAATGTGTATGTCAGTTTTCAGTAAGTTTACATTTGAATGGGTTTCTGCATATTGCAAAACTTTAAAAGACAAGTACCTTTGCTTTTCATGTTCAACCCATCTTTGATTTAAGATAATTTTAAATTAATGGCAAAGTAACATTCATTTGAAAGAGAAGACAGGAGAAAGTGCAGTCAAATGGCAATCATGACAAATGACATCTCTTGTCTGAGAGTCATTTTTCCTCACTAGACTGATTTGTCATCCCCACTTTTGACATTTTTCATCCTGCTATGAAATCACATTGACAGAATAAGATATTTCTACACTTAACAGTGGGACATAGAAGATGGTTCTCTGCCTTCATTTATTTTTTGTATTACATTTAAGGGTTTGCAAAATTTGTAAGCAACTAAATTCTGATGACAAATTTCATTTGCTTTATAAAATATAAAGTTCACACTGCCCTATAATCATAAAGAAAATGTTGCTGTTTCATTTGTGTTCAGACATTATATAACCTAGGGAAAAACAAATCTTCATGAAGAAAAATTTCCACTTGGGAGTATTGTCTTATTCCAAGTGAGGATTATCAAATCCGGTAAAAATGAGGACAAACTACCTAACTTTAATATATTGTGCCCATTGCCTTGGGCATGTCAAGGACCTGTGGCTAGTATTTGCAGTTTCCTACTTCTGTGCTAGAAACATAAGTCTTATCCATTGCTGAATACCTTATGTTCATGCATTCTAAAAGGTAAAATTAGCTTTTCCCTCTATGTGATACAACCTCTTACAGAGGTCATCAGCATTTTCTTTTTAGTTATAATAAAGGATAGATCAGAGTACAGTCCTGAAGGGCAATTCTTAAAGATCACATAAATACAATGGAATATGCAGTGATTTGTACACATGGCACAGACTGTGATTATTCTTTTCGTTGTTTGTTTTGTTTGTTTGGTAGGTTTTTGTTTTTGTCAAATGCCTCATGATTATTCTTGGGTAGACAAGGGCATTCATACCTCTGTGTCTGTGCCTAATATCATATTGGTGGTGAGGCAAGCAGACCACAAAATAGGACTTACACAAACCATGTTTGAATGTTCAGAGGATGACAGTACCTCTTAAAACTCTTCTACAAAAATCCAGTGAAGGAAAATTAAAAAGCACTCTCTGAAAAAATCTTTTTTAAAAAATTTGTTGGATTGCTGTGCTTTATGAACTAGATCTGTGGCTAGATATCACTGTTAGTGCAAACTACTAGTAACCTCTAACACTATTTCTAATTACCAGCCTGTTGAGAATTTTCTCAGCCTTTATAACATGTAAATATTACTCTTTATACATTCCTTCTGTGTAGAGTCTACTATATATCAGTCACAGATTAAGCCTATAAAACATGCCAGATTTTGTATCAAACCTGTGAGTCTGCAACTTCATGCCAATATTAATGTACATTCTGTTGTATATTTGAATGTCCTGTCCCTTTATTATAGCAAAGTATGACAGAAAAACTTTCAGTTAATTAATTAGCAAAGCTTCTGTAAGGTATCAGATGTTTTTAATTATTGTTTTCCTGTTTGAATGAAAAGAGGTGGCAACCTTCGGGATTCATGTTTCTTGCAGACTTCGTCTGTCTCTGTTCTTACTTTTTACCCACATTTATCTCCTAATAGATTTCAGGCAAGGTTCAAATCATCATCTTGAGAGAATGAAGGTGATATCTCTGTCGAACTGGTGTTTATCTACCTATTATGTAGAGAGAAATAAAAACCCCAGCCATGCATGTGAAGTGTCTATGGGTGAAAGCATTCATATTATCTGACAAAAATTTTGAACTGCATGTATAAGGAAGTTTGATTATCCCAGATGAAACCAGCACAAGGATAGAAGAAAGATGTCATTAACCATTCTAGTCTAAATGAAAAAGTAATTTTGAGAAATTTGCTTTTGTGCTTAGTGCTTCAAAGAGTTGTTCCTCCATTTAAATTCTTCTGCCACTTTTTCTGTTCTAATGAGTGTATGTGGAATAGAAAGACATTGTAATGAGCATGGTTTATTCCATCAAATCTAAAGCAGGTGTATTTGCTTTTGTATAATGAATTACATCTGTTAATAAGAATCTTTTGGGCAACTTTCTTAATATCAAAATGTTTACTATTTACTCGCAGAATTTCAGGAAATGAGTTTCCTATATGACCACACTGCTGTATAACATTGTACAGACACAAGCAATCAGGAACCCAACATATAGTAAGTTCACTCTTCAGCCACACTGTGTGATGATCTCTTTACTCTCATACAGTTTTCTCTGGTGACAGACCAACTTCAAATAGTAAAACTTTTCCCCAATACCTTGTGCATATATTGATTGCAACTGTCATTCATTAGAATATTGAAAGGGGAGAAAACTTAGACTGCAATATGAAAAAATGTTCTGTAGTCAAACAACATGTACAATTCAGCCTTAATCCAAGTCAGTCTTGTAGGAGCTATGAACGTTTTTTTTTTTAAATGATTCAATAATTGGAAGCAATAAAGTACCTGGTTCTGTTTACTAGAACATTAAACCACATGGGAAAGTATAACATTGAAGACAAAAATTGAGTGTTTAGATATATGTTCTAGCAATTCTAAAGTTACTGTAAAGGTAGATTTTTATTTTTTTCAAATTCAGTTGCATTATGTCTTCACAATTAGTCCCTGAAAAGGTAGTGTTATAATAATGAATATTTAACTGGAAAAATAGACATTTTACAAGGATGAAATAATGAAAGGCTCTGGATATGTGCATTTTCTTTTACAGAGGATGGAGATCAGTAGTGGACTTGGATGACTAAAACATGAGCAGTAAATGTTAAGTCTGTTGATTTAGTGTTATTCATATGTGTATACAGGCTGTAGCAGTTAATTAGAGCAGAAAGGGCCAAACTGAACTGGAGAAAACTGACCATTAATATTGGATGATATGGGGTAAAATCAGTTACTGCCCTTGTTTGCTTAATGGGCAAAAGAAGGCAGCCAAAAATCTTACATAGATTGTAAAAAATTACCTGTAACTTTCATTGGTTTCCCTTATTTCTTTCCTTGCTAACAAGACCAAGTAGAAGAGTTATGACCCATTTTGCTTTAGCTGATCATCTTCGTCATCATAGATGAGAGTGAATTCCATGAACTACAGTTCAACAGGAATGCACATCACTCTTATGAACATCAGATGTGGCCTCATA
The DNA here is from genome assembly GCF_022539395.1 of Myiozetetes cayanensis. Lineage (NCBI taxonomy): Eukaryota > Metazoa > Chordata > Aves > Passeriformes > Tyrannidae > Myiozetetes > Myiozetetes cayanensis. The sequence goes on along the minus strand of NW_026086604.1, from coordinate 29,591,774 downwards.
TGATCCCTGGAATGTAAAAGTAGGGCAGAAGGGAGTAGGTAAGAGGTTTCCTTATGTGTATAATCATGATGAGAGAGATATAAAATACATTATCTCAGGGAAATGTCTGCACTTTAAAATTATTAGGGTGGGGGAAAAGACCTTAAAATATTCTTAGAGCTGGAGAAAATGTTTTTGAAGGTAAAAATATTAAATTTACTTCATTTCTGAAAAGAAACCCCAGATAATAGGGAAAGGATGTCATAATATTTAACAAACCCTTGAAGGTGTGTTTATAAACTATAATCTAGAGAAAATGCATAAGGAGGACCAAATATATGTAAGCTGAAGAAAAAAAAACTTAGAATTAGAAACATGTAAGCTTTATTTAAAAATATTGCTGTGACAAAACTGAAGTTGTAATTTAAAATAGTCTAGCTTGATCTCAAATACTGTTAACTGGGTGAAAACTAAAAGATCATCATGCACTTGAAATCAGACTAGATAATTTTATGGCTCTTTCTTAGTTAAGGCTATAAATATATTAATCCAGCTCTCCACATTAATTTCTTTAAAAAACCTCACAAGACCTCACTGCTGGCAATGATTGACTAAACTCATACCCAAGTACATTGAAATATCTTCCTGGATGTCTCCCTTTAAATTCTTCCCACTAAAAAGCCAAAACAAAATAAGAAACATTTATCTAGTCTCAAGTTGATTTCCAGACATAAATCTGGACATAAATTTTCAGTCTTTTTTATTACATAATTGGCTGTAAACTACAGAAATAGATAATAGTCAAGAGTAAACAGTTGAGGGAATATAATAAGGTTATTTCATAGGGTTATATTATTGTGATAGGGCTATTTTATCACACCTATCAGATAACATGGGTTTTATTATTGTAAAAGAATAATGTTAAAAATTTTAAGAAACCTTGATAAACAGAAAAATTTTATTCAGAATGTATGCTAGCAGTTGAAACATTGAATAGGACTGAACAAAATGTCAAGATATAATTTCTGAGTGAAAGAATTTGAATTTTTATCTTTGAAAGCAAAAATCTGTTTAAATAATATAAAACTAATTTAAAAATATTTAAATAGAATAGTTTTTGATGAAACTTTAAGTTATAAGGACTTTTAAATTGTTTTCTATTATTTATAGCTTAAAGAGGCAGTTTATTCACTAATATTAAAACTCGGTTTAATCTAAAGTTCTCTGGCATTTTTCAGGGCTATTTATTTGTGTGTTTTTTAAAAAAGTAGCAATGAAGTGACTAGAAATTATTATTATATTTAATAATTTATTGCATTGCAGTTAGAGAGAGGCATATAAGGCTGGATATAATAAAAACTCCCATTGTTTCATACAGTTGAAGGCCAGAAGGTTCAATAGATCATCTAATCTGACCTCTTGTATATCACCTGAGATAAAACCCCAGTGAATCCTAGCTCAGCCATATACAAAATCTGTGCAAGCCTACTTTCATTTTTGGAGGGCTTAACTGAGTAATTTTTATTTATTAACACAATTATTTCAAAATAACTAAATATTTTCTTTGTTAATTTCTAGAACTTCTGGTTCTGTGGTAGCTGAATGTGAATTTACTGTGAAGGTGGTTCTTTCTAGGTTCAGTCATATTTTAAGGAAACTGGAATACGGCATTTGTTTGCAGTGCTGGGTCAGGATATAATGACACAGTTGATTCTCTTTATAAGCACTATTGAAACTAGTTCTGATCATATCAAATGTTTAATTTTTTTGGAGTTTGTAGAAATAACGAAATCACAGTTTCTATTCCCATGACACGATATGGCAGACAGGGTATGTGCTTCTGCATATTTGCAACCTATGAATGGACTGTAGAACCTTCTTTTCTTTGGATTTTCTTAACACACCGAGTCTATAGTTGGATGTTAGTATTTTCATTAAATTTCACTCATTACAAAAAAAAGTTTTCCATAAAAATTTTGCACTCTCTACGTGTTTGGCGTCCTGGCCTTCAGATGGAAAACCACAAAACAGAAATGTTCTTGGAATGGAGTTATGGGTTTTCTTTGATGACAAGTAAAGTAGCATTGGAAATTAAAAAAAATACTAAATTATGAATTATGAAGACAGAAGAAATTTAGTGAAAACTGTTTGTCAAAATAGTTTTGTGTGTTGCAAGTCCTTTTTTGATGTACCTGAGCAAAATTGCATTTCTCCTGTTTTGTCTGGATTTGTAATGGATGATAACATTTTTGATACTTTTGCTGTTACTGGTATAAATAATCACTTTTATATATTATTACCATAATCACAGTGATATAATTATATATATATATATTCAATATATAAATAATAATATAAAATTTTTATGTACATATATAAATGATCACAATTATACATTGATATCTTCTCACACACACACCTAAGAGTATAATGGAGAAATTACAACAGAATGAACAAAACCATAATCTGAAAAAACCCATCTTCAGCCTTTGAAATGTTTTTCTTTTTAAGGATCTGGTCTTTAAATAGTTGTAGTCGGAGCACCTAGGTGTTATGGAACTTGCTAGGGCTGATTATGTGGTTTTATGATCTCTCATTTTCATCTTTCCTCCTTTTCTTTGGTTTATTTAAATTTCTTATGTATGCACAACAAGCTCTAAAACCAGTTTTATAGCTTTGCAAAGAGAGAAGACTTTTAAGGTCTTTCTTTTAAAGTTACCTGTAAACTGTTGCAGTTTAATTGGTGTGCAGCTTAGCCTGTACAGAGACAGACTACAGACTATAGAGTGTGTAGACTCATTTTTTCTCTTTATAGTGTATTTCATTTTCAATAGTTTTTTTCTTTGTTTTTCAGCTAGACTTGAGTGACTGCAAATATGGTGCACCATATTTTAAATTCAGAGAATAACAAGATTGGCAAGCAATATTCAACGCATTAATTCTAGGATAATCATGTGTAAGGAATGAACATGGAAATACAGTGATGACTTACAAAGTGAGTAGTAGATGTTGTAATTCAGCTAGTCACATGGTGCTAGAGTCAAGAAAATAAGGGAACCATCATTTAGATAATTAGGACTAAATTCTGCTTTTGGTTTAAGAAGCTAGATTTAAGTGATATTTATACAAGGGTGTTATTAGACACTTTGAGTGGTTTAGTGCATTGAAAACCATAGCAAATGCAACACCACACAAAATGTGATCTGAAAAAAATATCCAAATAGTTAAATGGTTTAGTATATCATGCAGTATCATGTGAAACATTCTGAATTGGAGTGTTGGACTCAAAGAAGAACTGCCTTAGAGAATTAAAGGAAAGCTGTAGAACATGAAAAAGTTCATGCTGATTATCATTCATTGATGTTAAGAAGAAATTTTAATCTTAATTTCTACATGTAGACATGTTGACAGTATTTACTGTAGACATTCAACTTGGATGTCTATGCTATGAAGTCTTCTAGAGTTCTATACAGTACTAATGGAGAGAACCAGCTCCAGAAGAGCAGTATAGGAGCCTATCTTTATACTCTTTAGGTCACTTTCTGTACGAGTCTTTCTTTTCAATTGACTGTACAGAAAACTTAGATGCTGAATTAGATTAAATTATTCCACCTGAAAAAGCTGATGTTTTAATTGCTGTATATTATAATATCACCAAGGATGTAAACTATCAGTAATGGTCATAAACATTCTCAGACAGGAGAACACAGGTGATGGTCAAAACATGCTGGTCTTCAAAATAATTGTACACTATTCACAAGTAATAAGGTAGGAATTAGTGATTCAGGTTAAATGAGCTTGGTTGCTTTGTGAAGTTTAATCTTTTAACAGACTATCACAAAATTAAATTTTATATAAATTTTAATGTAAAATTTTAAGATTGTTTAAAATAGAGAAATGTTTCTGGTGACTGTGAACAACTCCAAGGAAACTTAATTCGAATGTTTCATTTGTAGAAAACCCAAGGTCTAACCATATTTGCAAGCAATCATCCAAGGTATAAAGTATGTTCTCCGAGGACTTTCTTTTTACTTTACTGTCAGCTTTTACTTTTACTGTACAACTGACTCTCAAATTAGAAACCAATGTAACAGCGTCAGCTTCTAAAAAATAATAACACACATAAAAATTAGTTACTTGGTCTTTATTTCTAGTGCAACATACCACAAGTATACAGTATATATCTTCTGCATTTCTTCTATCTGAGGTTCTTAAGCAGTTTGAAGGGTAGTAGACATGCTTTAGTATTCAAGTGTCCTTGCCTGGGTAAGTGAATTGAAACGCTTCCTTACTTAAACTTTCTTATGAGCAAAGGTGCCTTTTATCCATCTGGTTTGTTGATTGAATTCCCACAACATTGAATGTACCCCAGGAGAAAAAGGAACTTGAGCCCTTATTATGACATATCTAAAGTGTTTGCTGACCCCACCTCTTTACATTTTGGATTAACGGGCAAAATTTCGTACTTCTTTGAGGAATATTTGTGTGACTATCACCACTAGTATTTTTTCAGGTAGCTAGATAATGCATAGAAGAGTATGGATCTATAAGTGCCTCAGCAATAATTTCCAGTTCTCATTCTGCCATGGGTGATGAGCTGATCCCTGTAGGTGACCCAAGCATGCCTTCCTGGCATGGAAATTCCACTACCAACAGTCTTGGAGTCATTCACAAATCACTGTACAATGCAGTGATAGAGATAGTGTTTTGCCTCTGTGGGTTGTATCTTATAAAACACAACAATGTATTTCCCTATAACAGTTGTTTCCATTAGCTGAAGTGTTGCAGGTCTATGATCCTTATGGTTACAGTTTACTCAAGAATCACTTAGGAAAATGTGAATAAATTGAGAACCCAGGCAAAGTTTGTGCAGTAGCTTGACACTACAGAATGTACTTATAGGCACATTTGCTGTGTGCATAATATTTCTAGTGCTGACTTATAGTAGTCTTACTTGGTGACAACTGTCTGTTCAAGAATTTGGCATTGTATAATTTGAGACTGAAGATGGTAGAGTCATGTGTGAGATATATTGTTTATGTGTGTGCTTAAGTGAAGAATTGTGCTTTTGTAAGCTTCAAAAGGTCAGAACTTGATTTAATAAACTTTTCTTCCCAGAAAACAAGCTTTCTTCTTGAATGTGTAACATTGTTAGAGAACTGCATGTCTAGAGACATTGTTAATAGGCTTGTGAGACCTTTTGCTGTATCCAATGCTGTCTTTCATAGTCATATAGGAGTCTGAAAAAGCCAAAATCCTTAAAATGTTTTCTCCTGATCTGTGTGCTTTAGATCACCTCTGCCTTATGCAGTACCCCTTATGAGGTGCAAAGCTTGGATTTCTGTAAACTCCATGTGCCTCTATGCTTCACTTTGCCACATCCTTTTACCACTGGTCTAGTAGTACCCTTGTTGGTTGTCTCTAGTAATTCTTACAATCCCCCTTCCATTTCTTGCTCACTACCCATCAGTACTTTATTGTTACTGATATAAAACTCCTTAGCCCCTTAGTATCATTTCTGCTTTTGCCACTTTTTCTTTTCTGTTTTTCAGCCTACTGTATTGGGTCTGGTTGAGATGGAGTTCATTTTCCCATAACAGCCCTCACGGTGTTGTGCTCTGCAGTGGTAACTAGAAAGATGTTGATAACACACCAGTGTTTTGGTTACTGCTGAGCAGAGCTGGCACAACACCAGCGCTGTCTCTCAGCATTCCCCCACCCATGAAGGGTGTAGGGCTGGGCAAGATCCTGGGAGGGGACACAACCAGGTCAGCTGACCCAGATTAGGCAAAGGGATATTCCATACCATATGGCATCAGCTCATGTATAATAGCCAAGGGAAGTAGGGGGGGCAGGGGGGAGATCACTAGTTATTTATGAGGTTTGCCTTCCAGAGCAACCACTACTTGTGCTGAAACCTTGCTTCCCAGGAAGTGGGTGAACATCACTTGGTGATGGGAAGTAGAGAATAAACCTTTTTTTTTTTTTCCCCTGCTTGTGTGTATGCAAACTTTCTCTTTTGGTTTAGTAAACTGCCTTATGTCAACCTGCGACTTGTTTTCCATCTCATTTTCTCTCCCCTGTCCAGCTAGGAAGACAAGTGATAGACTGGCTTGGTGGGCACCTGCTGTCCAGCCATGGTCAATCCACCACATCTACACTGGCTACATGACAGCACAAAGCTTCCTACTCAGAGTGCTCCTCATGTTTTCTTTAGGTCATGGTGTCTCTGAGACTAGATGATTGTTGTCCACTAGAATATATCATCCTCAAGTTCTTGAGGCCAATGGTATTTAAATAATTTTATGTTATGAAGCTTACCTTTTATGATCTCTGACAAGACACCGGTCTTTCTGCTCCCTGGAATCTGGTCACTCTCAACTTCTATAGCTTTAAAGGCACTTGAGATGAGAAATCATTGCTGGGGTAATAATCACAGGCAACATATCATACTGTAGGCATCATTTTTGGTCTACATATCATGATTCTAAATTTTGCTGGTATAATGCCTAATTCAGAAGCACATGACATTAGCAAAGGCCACAATGTCTAGATAAACGATCACCATATATTTAGGATTTCTAGAGTCTATTTTTCAGTTAGTGCAAAAAGAATATTTTCCTTCTGAAATGAGTTCTTTTAGTCTATATGAATGGATATTGGCTAAGAGGTGGTGAGATCATAAGCAACTCCACTTTTTAATTTGCATTTAGATCTAGCAAACTAGTACTTGAAATGTTTTATAGACCTCTGCTACTTTATCTCTGATGTGTGTACTTTATAAATGCCGTGCCTTGATGCAACCTTTGTAACCTTTACTGGGTCAAAGGTGAGACCGCTTTAAAAAAAATAAAACAAAAAAAACCAAACCAAAACCAAAACAAAACGAAAAACCAACCAACCAACCAACCAAAAAAAATCCCTAAAAAATATTTAAAACCCAATCTAGGAAGCTCTTCCAGGACATCTTCACAACACCTAATGATGGTTTTGGATTCCAGGAGAGAACATTAGACAACAAGGGTATATTGATATATCTAAGTACCAAAGAGTTAATCATATATATATAAACCATTATGATCCTCACACATTGCTGCCTTACATACTTTTCTCTTGCTTGTTCTCATGTTCATTGAGACTGGTGAGTAAGACAGTGGCCATCTGAACTGTCATAGAAACTTCAGAGGAGAGGACTAGAAAAGTGGACAAGAGTAGGAGAGAAAGCTTGATCTAGTCTAGTTCTACCATGTATTTAGGTCCTAGTGAATATGTCCTGATGTTTCACATTCTGCTGGTTCAAAGTCATCCCTCAAGCAGATATGGACATATGAGATGTCAATTATTTTGATGTGTTTTACTTGGGGCCAATATACATCCTATATTGGGTTATCCTGGAGTACAATAGAACCTAGTCTGGATCTCAGATTCTTGTTTCAGCATGTTCATAGATCAGCATATCACAGATGATAGGACAGTTTGAGGAAGTGCTGAAAAAAATCTAGCTCAGCATGAGCTATCTTGAACTGCTGCTTTTAAGAACTTTATGAAGCTGATATGAAGCAGAGAAAAGGAATGGAAGTTAAGGAGAGAAATCACATAGCAAACTCTCCATAACCTAAGCGTTCAATAACACTTATGAGATGTTTACATGTTTATGAACTGATGAGAGACTGTAAATAGATTGGAGGATACTCTCACATTATGGTGAAATAGGTAGATATTTTCCTGGGGCAACACCTGTTGCCTGACAGTGGAAGGGTCCAGGGAGTGTTAAATGTCACATTTAAGATTAAGTGTGTGTAAGAACAGGTATGTCCAGAGATGAGCAGGGAGAAGACCAGTTACAACTAGCAGAACCACAGATTTTGAAAACCCTTTCAGGAAGGTAAGGGATTGTAGTGATTTTTTTTTTTTTAATAGTATGTATCAGTATACTAGATCTTGAATTTGATCCTACACTGAGATGGTTTCTAATGGTAGCTTCCAAAACTTTACCTGCTTATTGAGTTGCTTGGGGCATGGGTTCTAATGCCAAAAAACTCTGTCTACTGAGATACAGAAAAATTCATTAAGTTTTATAAAATATCACACAAAGAACTGAGCAAAATGTGGCCTGCTAGGTATTCTGACAGCTACCATTTTAATAGACATAGTCCTGATACTATATTGGAAGTCCTGTGAGCCCCATTAGATTCAGTTATCATTTTTGCATGATGATAACATGAGCAATTTAAATCAGAGAAGGGAAATAATTATTTTTAGAGCTTAAAAGCTAGCTTTACTTGAATGGGTTTTCCATGGGTAAATAATCTAACTAAATTTCAAAGACTAGTTTCAAACGTTGAGCTATATTATAGTGTAAAGACACACATCAGATGTTAAGATGAACTGTTAGGACTCATGAGATATTGGAGTGTGCTCCCCTATAATAGCAAAACAAAACATTAAATAATTATTGAAGAACTTAGGTATTGCTAAGGAAATCTTATTTCATGAAGTGTAGCTCTTATACCATATGTCACTTTGCTGAATGAACGACAAAACCAGGGAATAGTCATTGTTAAGAGTCTTACGAGAGAATGGGAAGAAAGAGTGATGCTTTTGATCTAAAGAAAGATTTGGCTACAACTGGAGTACGTGGATCGAAGAGAAACAGGGATGGAACTTAATCTTTTGCTCAGGAAAATACTAGTAAAATATAAACAGGATAGTGAAAATAAAATTAAAAATAAAATTTTTCATAGGCTAACTAATCTAAATTATTGTTATCTATGAGGAATTCTGTAGCATAAAATGCCAACAACAAAAATATGTTGCTCAAATGAAATGTTGGAAAGATTTCAAACCACCACATCAGACTAAAAAAAGATGGGAGAATGATTACAGTAATCTAGATTTAACTGAAAGATGTAAAGTCAATGTCTCTATTAAATGAATGTTCTGCTAACTTACAAAAATTCAGACATAAGACATGAAGACAGAGCTTCCATATTCTAAAGAGATTTCATTTTGAGTTTGGAAATATGAAGAGAAAGAGGAAAATATGACAGACTGTTTACTAGTTTATAATCATTATATATAATTTCTCTCAGAATGTAAATGTCAGGAAACTGGAGCAAAGGTGATAAGGAGGGACAGAATTATGTAAAGTTTAAAACTTTTTGGCAACAGTTTGTGCAAACCAAGATTCCTGAAACCAAGTATAGGCTCATGCCTCTTCCTTTTGCCCTAAGCACAACCATGAGACAGTAGATCTACCAATTTGTCAAAGAAAAATGAATATTTGACTGAAAACCCATCATCTCCTGGCCAAGAAGTTCTATAAGGTCCTTGAATAGGCCTACATTGACCTGACATGAATAATCCATTCCAGAGAAGAGCAATGAGGCTGGTGAAAGGACTTGAGAACAAGTCCTATGAGGAGAGGCTGAGGGAGCTGGGGTTGTTTAGCCCAGAGAAGAGGAGGCTCAGGGGAGACCTCATCACACTCTACAACTACCTGAGAGGAGGTTGTAGCCAGGTGGGGGTTGGTCTCTTCTCCCAAGCAACCAACAGCAGGACAAGAGGGCACAGGCTTAAGCTCTGCTAGGAGAGGTATAGGTGGAATATCAGAAAGAAGCTCTTTACAGAGAGAGTGATCAGGCATTGGAATGGCCTGCCCAGAGAGGTGGTGGATTTACTGTCCCTGGAGGTTTTTAAGATGAGGTTGGATGTGGCACTGAGTGCCATGGTCTAGTGATCACGGTGGGGTTGGATCAAGGGTTGGACTTTATGATCTCGGAGATTTCTTCCAACCCAGTTAATTATGATTCTGTGATTCTATGATCACTCAAGTAATCAAATCACTTGACTTCTGCCATGGCCCTGTGGAGCCAGAATAGATAAAAGAAACAAGAACTATCTAGAGAGGGACTTGACCTGCAAAAGAGTTGGAGTACAACAGCCCTGTATGGATCCTGATTAAAATTTTTTGTAATCCAGCTATGATGGTTCATGCTAAGGAAAGACTTATCTGTCATTATGTCTGTATGGTCATGCAGAGTAAACTCAGGATTCATCCCTAAGAAATGGAAAGCTTGATAGTGGATAGCTTGATAGTGCTGCACAATGGACAGCAAACATGGAATATTTCTAAGGAAGGGTAGTACTGAAAAAAGTCAGGAATCTTCATAAAAGATGATACAGCTATACATATGTATCGATTGGATGTTGGATTAGATGACCTTTAAAGGTCCCTTCCAACCCAAAGTATTCTATGATTCTATGATTTTATGATATTAGGGTACTTGATGGTTAACTTCATGTACTGCAAAACAAAAAAAATCTTCAAGGAGGGCACAAAGTAGGTTAAACAGAGGATTCAAATGAGAATCAGCAACTCTCTAAGTAAAAAGTGGTGACACAGGTCAGTATTTTAATGGCCTGGACAGCTCCCAAATGTTCAATGGTATTTCTTCAGTAAAATATGTACCTCTGGAGAAGGCAGAATCAAGTACTTTATGATAATGATGAGATTTTTCTTCTAATTTTGTCTCAGAAATTGTCTAGTAATTTTCTAGCAGAAGTATCTAGAGGACAATTTGAACACTTTTCTTTGAAGTCAAGACTGGAAATTAGTCTAGTAGCATGTGTAGTGTACTCACACTGTACTTTATGTTTTGTATTTTGAACCAAGGCCCTTCAGCATTACCAAACAGCTTCTATATAAAGTTATGAATTCAACAGACAAAATAGAAAAGCAAAAGATGCTTATAATAGGTTTCAGCTTTCTTGTGTATATAAGTGTCTTGGGTCTGGCTGAGCTGGAGTTCATTTCCTCACAGTAGCTCTCACAGTGCTGTGCTTTGCAGTGGTACCCAGAAGGGTGTTGATAACACACCGGTGTTTTGGCTACTGCTGAGCACAGCACCAGCACTGTAACATTCCTTCCTCAGTCGAGGGTAAGATCCTGGGAGGAGATGCAAGTAGGCCAGCTGACCCAAACTGACCAAAGGGATATTCCAGACCACATGATGTCAGCTCAGATACAAAAGCTAAGGGTGGACATTCACTGTCTCCAATGGCTGCCTGCTGAGGAACCATTACACGTGCTGAGGCCCTGCTGCTCAGGACTGGCCGACCATCGCTGCTAGTGGGAAGTAGAGAATAAACCGTGTTATCTTTCGCTTCATTTTGCTTTTTGCATGCTCAAGCTTTCGCCTGGCTTCTGCTTTAATAAACTGCCTTATCTGTACCCATGAGTTGTTTTCCATCTTACTCTCTCTGGGAAGGGGAGTGATAGAGCAGCTAGGTGGGCACCTTGCATCCAGCCAAGGTCAACCCACCACAGTAAGTCTTTATAGATTTTGTGAAACTTCATAAACTTTGAAGCAGAAGCTACCAGCAATATCAATTTTGGATGGTCTTGAACAGAAGTAATTAATATAAATCAAGAATATAAATGTATGTATGTGGAGAGAAAAACTCATGAGATGAAGAGTGAAATCAGCCCAGTAAAGAAACAAAATATTTTATTATTTAAATAAATCAAACCAGTGGTACCCTGGGGGAGGGATGTGAGAAAGACAATAGCAGAACACAAAGAAAGTGAATATAGACTTACTGAGATATCCCAAGCAGAAGACTGACTTTTGATTACCTCTAAGTATAAAACTTTGTTTGGATCTTGGAGCAATGGTATTGGGCTGAATACAAATATTTACAGTGTAAGATAGGTCAAAAGCAGAAGAAAAGGAGCTTGAACTCCAGTTGAAAAAGTACTAGATATTGCAGGAATATAAAGGTATTTGGGGACGGGGATAGGAGGTGGTTTGTTATACATAGTCACTCTTTGGAATATATTGCGAGGTATAAGATTGAAAACACAAATAAGAATTATTTAAGCTGTAAGTTCTTTGGGGCAAAGGTTGTTTCTTCTTATTTGTTTGTACAGTGCCTTGACTAACGGATGTTTATCTTTTATGTAAATAATAACAGATTTTATTTACAGAGTTGTACACATATACATTTCTTAAAATATACACATATATATGTAACTGTTAAAAAAAATGACTGACTAATAAATTAGACAATTCAGACACAATTCCAGGCTTTACTATCTCCTTACTCACTCAAAGCTCCTGAAGGATATAAGATACTCCATTATTCACTCCATGGTTTCTGCACTGTATAACAAGGCATTTGTGATAAGATACATATCTCAAAGGTTTGGAGTTTGGGAATACATTCAAACTATTCAGATTGTGTTGGTCTGTAAAATTGGTTAGAAATCTCAAGAGAACAATGTTCTCACATGAGATTTCTGGTATTGTCTTCTGTGAATCAGGTCATAAATACTGCAAGAACTCTTTTTTTTCAGAAGTATTTCTGCAGTTCTTTTCTCAGATGAAAATTAGAAGTATGGAACTGCATGTACATTAATAATAATGAAAGTAAAAAGTTAGCCAAACGTTTGAGAAAATTTTTAAAAATCAGTTTTAAATTTTGGTAAGGATTCAAAGACTTTCTTTTCAGTGCCACTTGCTCATTGAAAGCAATGCACCCTCATTTTTATTCATACTTCACGTGTTGCAGTACATCACTAATACTCCATCTATATGTATATGCTATCAGTTTATTAAGGTTTTAATTATATAACTTTTCATGTTGGGTTTGTGATCCTCTCTTTGTGTCTTTCAGAACAGTTCTATTTAATGGTTTTTGATCTGCTGGGAGCTTAAGGACTGAGTTGCCTCTGATGCTGTTTGCCAGCAGCAAAGGGAACTTGGATATGGCATGACTTTAACTCCTGACCATGGAGACTGATAGGCCATAAGACATTAAGCTCCTGCCAATTTCTATTTTCTCTTTCAAAGATTTCTAACCTCATCTCCCCAGGGACTGCAACTGCTGCCAGCCTTTAAACCAGCAGGAGTAATATCTGCCTCTAATTCATAATTACTAGGTCTCCATCACAATGATCATTGTTGGTGCTTGCCTTTATTTAATTAGTGATTATGTGCATTTGTACTGGTGAGAAGTACAACTAGGTGGAAACATAACCTCATTGCTTTAAAGTTATTTTTTTATTTCTCTTTTTCATGTATCTTTCAGTTGCTATACCCATAAAATACCGCAGATCATTATCAGTAGCGTTAATAACATTCAGTGCTGTGCATATTTTTCAACAAAATTGGTATTGCAAAAGAAACAAGGATAGCACCTTGTAGAATTGAAACAGACAGTCTGCCCCTGAATTCTTACCTCTTCCCTGTGCCTACTCCCTATTATTAATGTATATTATTACTTCAAGTATGTCAGAAAAAGAGACAAACAGTCAGAGGCAGAAATTTCTCCCTAATTCACTCTGCCTAGCCAGCAAAATGTAACACAAAATTATTCAGGGGAAAAATACAATTTTCTGTCATCTCTGCCATACACTGATAACAAAGCTACAGGCTAATATGTTTTGATATTTTTGTCACTCGTTTATCATGTGACCTTTCATGCTATCATTAATACAGCTGAGGGACAGAGCAGATACACTGAAATAAGGGTGTGGAGAAGTCAGATTGCTTCTCTAACAACTAATGGTCAGTCACAGCAATTTATGCTTTTCTTCAGTATAGCACTGACTGAAGAAGAGAAATTGTTATTAAAATTTGATATTACTGTCTAGGCTCTGCCATATAGAATTTGCAACTTTTAGCTATGATGGGAATACTGGGAGGGGGAGGTTTAATAAATTTCCCTTTGAATTATGATATTAATACAATACAACATGCTTGCTCAGATATTCAAAGGATATGCATGGGGAAAAATCATATTCAGGACACTCCAAGACTGCATATTAGTCACAGTCCTGAATTGTTATATTTAAGAAAAATATTTTAATAACATGGGTTTAATCACCTTATATTGGCTTAATTAAAATTTTTGGGGCTTATCATTTTTGTTTGTTTCTTTATAAAATTCCAGCTACTGATAGTGTTGCATGCTGTTCAGTAATATTTTCAGGACACCCAAGAAAGTGCAATGTGTCTTTTTTTTATGTGTGTGTATGTCTTTTATGATAAATGATACCTGGTTTAAATTTGCATTCAGCTTTACACCATTTCTAACAATGGTCTAGCTTTTTATGTTGCCTGTAGACTCCGGTTTGTTAAAATTCCAATATAAAACTAATTTATATTTGACATTAATGAGTTAAGAAATGTTTTATACAGTACATCAGAGCTGAGAGAGAACTTTACAGCATTCTAGTAAAGCAAATTACTTCTGAGTACAACCCTTATGTAAAAAATGAAAAATCTTTCACTAATCCAAGCTTCTGGTCCTTTCAAAATCTTGTGATTTTTAATGTTTATATTAAGAAAGGAATGAAAATTTAACAAAGACTTTTTCTTTTCTCTTTTACATTCTATTGGGGGAATTGTAATTTAACTACTTGGAAGAGGTGTTTTCATCAGCCTGCATGTTGGTGCCAGGTCAGGGTAAATCATTATATTAATTGATAAAACAATAGTAAAACACCTTAACTATTTACAATGTTAAATAATTTTTTTTCCTGAGTATGACTTCTTTCAGGAGTAGTTTTTTAAGTGCACTAGAAAATGACCTTTGCATGTGAAATAAAATAAGTAAGGATGAGTTTTAAATGGCAGGATTTTTAAATAGGTCCCAGAGAGAGGCTTGAAATTAATCTTTTTGCATTAGATCTGATTGTAAAGCAAAAATTTGTTATTTCAAATGTAAGGACCTGATTTCTTGAAAATTTATGTCAATTTTTTAATTGAATTTGCCAAAATATCAGTTAACTTAAATTTGACTACTTCTGTCAGTAAATTCACACCTTTGCAGAAGTGAACCTAAACATATTAATAGAAACAGTGGATGTATTAGGACTACTTAGAAATATGATTTGATGATTTCATTGCTTAATATTTTGTAAACAAACTCATAACATATATTTTTAAACATTTTTAGTTCATTTATAGTCAAATGGGTTGCATTCTGTACACATGTAAATGTTATATATGTATGCATATATAGAAAGTGAATTATGTATAAAGTAAATTCTTAGTATCTGATTCATATATATGGATAGTAGAGTCAGATAAGAAATAAAAAACCTATTAAAGTCATGCAAACTTTAGAATATTGTATAGAATATTTTTAGGGGAGGTAAAGAGTTTTTAGCTTTTAGTATTCCTTTAGTAATGTTTCTAGCAGTGTTCTTACTGTATTCGTATCACTTCTAACTTTTCCTACTTAATAATAGTACTTTCTGAAGTAATTAATGAGAAATTATTCATATAGAAGAAAATTAATTATTTTTTCTCAGAGAAAGAGAATATCATGAGTGAATAGAAAAGGAATAGAGAAGGAATATCATGAATTGTGTTCTTTCATTAGTGTACACTTTATTACAGTCTAAGCAAGACGTTGGCTAAGTGGACTTCCCCTTTACCTCCCTATCACTAACAACAGTCCTGACCTGGAGATGCAGCCTCTCTCAGGATAAGAAGAAAATGCGTCTATGCATGCTTAGACTATGCCACCCTTGAACAGATTATATATCAAGCTGAATTGCACTTAGTCCTTTTCCTTTTTCTTCTTGTTCCTTTTTTTCCACTTTTTT
This sequence comes from Myiozetetes cayanensis, assembly GCF_022539395.1. Lineage (NCBI taxonomy): Eukaryota > Metazoa > Chordata > Aves > Passeriformes > Tyrannidae > Myiozetetes > Myiozetetes cayanensis. The sequence continues at coordinate 29,576,176 of NW_026086604.1, read as the reverse complement.
TTTAATAGGAGAAAGTAACTGTAGTGGAGGCTTTGGGGAGGTAAGTGACTGCTATCAACAAAGGATTCAGCTGGACTGAGAATCTCCAACCTGTGTAATGTGATGCTGAAGGGAAAATTTGGAACCCTAATTATGGAATGACGCAGCCTCCACACTTAGGTATTGCACACTTATATATTTATAATTTACGTTTTGTTTAGTCTACTCCTTAATGTCAAAACGACAAAGGAAAGGAAAAGGTAGAAAAAGAAGGAAATGTTATTTCATGAATAGCTTCCTATAGAAGTGCATTTAAAAAATATGATTTTTTTCCTGCAAGCCAGAGGCGATTATGAAACATCATCTTTTGCTGTAAACACACCTTAATAGCACAAACACAAATGGTAAAATTTTGTTGATCTTTCCAACTTCGTTCAAAGTGTCTGTGTATGTGTTAAAATGGAATCACTTATTGCTTTAATATTTGTAACAAATTTATTGCAAAAACTATGAAATAAGAATCTTTCATTCCCTGTTCTCCTACCATAATGTTCAAGAAAAACATACAAATGAACAAAAAAGGATGGGGGATTTTAAGGCTGACATTCGTGTTTGCATGTAAATAAAGCACAAGCCACAAACAAAGCCAGCAATCTCACATACTTGCCTTCAGTGGTAAAGGATGGAAAGGCTGCCTGCTACCAATCAGCAAGTGGTTGCTATGGTTACAAGGTCAGGAAATATGCCTTTTCCCCAGTTGTCCAAGGCTTGCACATGTCACTTCTGAAACTATGAATTTTATATACAGGTCAGGAGATGCATACCAAAGAAATAAACAGTGAACTGGACCATAATGACAGCTAACGTTCAAACGTCCTTGAATTTTTTAAATTTCTATCCAAACACATTTTGTCATTTTGAATGGGTTGGGGTTTTTTGTATAAAATTGGAGCAATTCTTTCCTGTAGTGAAATTTTGCAAAGTAGGTACAAACTATGCCTCATTATTATAAGCTGCATCA